>NC_080695.1:15478538-16078538 GCF_030445035.2 Dasypus novemcinctus | reverse complement strand
ATTGTGTTTGTGTAAGTGGGTGTGTCTCCGAATCTCAGGACAACTCTGAGTGGTAGCGTGTTGTGTGCGCACGACAGGTGGACGTTGGAGGGAGCTGTGTTCAGGACTACAGCGCACCGTTCTCTTTCTCTTGTGAGTTCGTGGACACCGCCTTCGGGGTGCCTGCGTGTTTGCCTTTCTCAGTCTCTTCTTCTCGGCTGTCTCTGTGTCTCTTCCCATCTCTGTCTCTTTCTCTCCCTCCCTTTCTTGGTGACTCATCTCTGCGGCTTGCCCTCCTCCGGCTTGCTGGGTCTCCCCTCCCCCACGCAGAAGTGGGTGGGGGCCTAAGAGAATGGGACCCCAGGGCTGAAAACCAGAGGAAGCACCCCGTTCTCTTCACTCATCTTTTCCAGACCCACCAGCAGCCCCCAGCCCTCTCCTAAGTCCTCTTGACTCCCTGTGGAGCTGGGGTGGGCAGGAGCAAGGGTTCTAATTGGGCATTTTCTGGGGAGGGGGTACCTTCATCACTTTCTTTCAATTCAAAGTGGAGACCCCTGCCCCTCTCATAAAGTGCCCCCTCCTCGCCTGTCCCCTCGCACTGACGCAATGAAAGGCTGCAGAGGTGAGTCACCAGTGGGGGGAGGGGAGGGGGCCCGGTGAGCTGCGGGGGTGGGGGGGGTGGGGCGGGGGCAAGCCCTCTCTTTTTCTCCCAGCCCTTCTCAAGGAAAAGACCCAGTGGTCTGCCCCCCTCCCGGGTTTTTCCAAATCTTCAGCTCCAATGCTGCTCTGCTGGACCCCATCTTCTCCTACTACCTTCATGGAAAGCATGGGAGATTCAGAAACAAAGACAAAGAGAGGCATTCATACAAACAACTCAGAGCAAGTGCCAGGAGTCCCCTTCAGGTCCCCACCTCAGCTGCTTTTTTTCCAGAGCTTTCACTCCATTTCTCTTTCCTTCCTGCCATCACCCTCCTCTCCTTCATCCCAAGAGCCTGCCTCCCTTCAGTCCAGCTCTTTCCCAGAAGCCCCTGGAAGCAGCAGGGTATGAAGGGCACAGCACATCCAAGGAGTTGGGGTGGGTGAATGAGCTGACCGGGGTGGGGAATTGGGATGGAGAGTGACAGAAGCAGCTCCAGAGGTCCAGAGCTCAGGCAGGCGTGGGGATGAGGTCAGGACTGTAGAGTCACCAAGCCCAGCACCCTTGGTGCCCAGGCTTCCACTTGCCCCCACCTGCCTTCCTCTGTGATGACTGAGGTTCTTGGGATGTTGCGTTCTGGGAAGCTCCCCTGGGCCTCCAGGTTTGGGTGAAAGGGAGGGGTAGGAGAGTGGGGAAGAATGGAGGAATGGGCAAAGACTCTGGAAAGAAGGGGTGAGGACCCGGAACTTGGGGCTGCAGATGGGGGTTTGGCTACTGAACCTTTACTGCATGGAGATCTAGAGATAGAGGTGACTCTGGGGTGGAAGGGCAGGGGCAGAAGGGGCCGGGAGAGATCAAAGGCACTCGGAGGTACACACAACCAGCAGCAGGTATAGACCAATTCAGAGAAAGGCACAAAGAAACACTTCAAAGGAGGGACACAGACATACACACACATGCACACTCACTCGTATTATTGACATACCAAGTCAGGCACACTTTTCAGACACACAAGCAGATGCCAAGAACTGGGTGTACTCTGGCACTCCCAGTCACACAGGTATATAAGCACTCAGAAGGGATGAGAACACACACATACTCACACTGACACACAGACACCTGGCAACAGGCGAAAACAGCCATGCCGATGGGAAGAGATGGCTACATATTTAACCTGGAAACTCTACCTTACCCATCTCCTTTCTATCAAATGAAATATACAACTAGTTCTCCCTCTAATTCGCTTCCCAGTCCCCTATGTCTTAACCTCTGTATACACGCAAACATACATGCACACACATGTACATGCACACAGATGCAGGTGCACACGCAAGCACACAGACATACAGTCTCTCTAGGTGCCTGCTCTCCTCATCTCATTTGGTCTCTGTCTCACCTCCATCAGCCTCTCTGTCCCCCTTGGCTCCCCCCCCTTGGATGACTTCCCCTCCCCCTCTCCAGATGTCTGAGCCATCTCTCTCTGATTCATCCTCCTCAGGAAGGTAACGTGACCCCCTCCCCAATCCACCCTCTCAGTCACCAGGCTGGGGAGATGGGCGTGGGGGGGGGATAGGGAGGCAGAGAAGGGGAAGGAGGGGATGGGGACAGTAGAGGACCTGGAGATTTGTATGGAAGGGGGGTTGTGGCAGTGCAGGGGGTCTCCTGCCCCCTCTCTTTTGGCATCTTCCTCCTTGAGCCTCTTCGCTCTACCTGTTTCAGATCCCTTCCTTTTCTCCCCCTCTCTCCTGCCGCCATCCCTTCTCTCTTTCCTCTCGCCACTCCTCCCCACCTCTTTCCGCGCAGAGCTGATGGGTTTTCTTCTGGGAAAGTCGAGCCATTGATGGAACATTGATGGAAGCAGGAAGCCACTGCTGGCTATAGAGGGAAAGCACGTGAGTGTGTGACTGTGTGTGTGTGTGTGTGTAGGGGAGAATGGGGGAGAATGAGGGTCAGTGCTGGAAGAGATGGGGGGGGGAGGGTGGAGAAGGACAGACTGACTTGGAAAGTATCCCTGAGCCCCTGACAGCCAGTCCTGATTTCAGTTTCCTGAGTCTCAGGGCGCGGGTGCCCTATGCGTGCCCACAGGCACCCTGTGTCCGCAGTTCTTGTGTGTCTGGTGTGTGTCATTGTCACTCCCCCCTTTCCCTGCCCACGCCCCCGCACAGCTCTCTGCCTGCACCGCAGCCCCCTCCGGTCTCCCTCCCTCCCCTTCATTCCTGCAGTGTCTGCTCCCCTCCCCTCCCTCTCCTCTCCCCCCTCCCCATTTCCGTCCCCCATACCCCCGCCCACGGCTGGTCTCCCTTCACCGGACCCGGCTGGCTGATGGATTCTCTTTGCGCAATCCGTGCGTCATCGCCCCCCACCCCCCCCCTCCGGAACCTCTATCTGCCCAAGCCCCCAGCCTCAACCCCTTTTGGCAGGAGATACGGTCGAAGGGTCTGGTGGCAGAGAGGGGGCGAGAGCTGACGTTGCAGTCCCCACATCCCGCACCGCGTTCAAGCCTTCCCTTTAAGCAAAGGGGAGAGCAGGAGTTGAGTCGCACCCCACCTGCCCAACCCCCTCCCCACCTGGTCTGGTCTCGCCCTCCAAACGTCCTTCGGGAGCAGAAGCGGCGGGAGGCAAAGAAGCAGGAGGAGGGTGGGGAGAGGGGGGCTTAAAAGGGGTACAGCGGGGGCGCCAACATACGTGGCACAATCAGCCGGGCAGAAGGACAGACACACCTTTTTCTGCAGACAGGCACCAGCCGTGAACAGACACGACCCAAAGACACACAGATCCTCAGTCTTTCCCCTTCCTCTCAGACGCGGACCCTTCCCGATGGGATTACCCAAACCGCAAGATGCACCCATCTATCTGTCCCGGCCCAGGGCCGGCGCCCCGCACCGCAGATTCGCGGACAGCGCCCGCAGGCGCGCAGATCCTTCCCTCTCCTACGGGTTCCCGCTGTCCTTGGGTGTGTTCCCCAAGGACCGAATGATCGGGGGTCGGGGACGGGGGGCGGGGAGCCCGGTCCCCTTCCTGGCTCGCGAACCCTTATCCTCCCCTCCCCAGTATGGCTCTCCTACTGGTGCCCAGTCAGACGCTGGGAGTGCCGCCTTCCTATTCCGCGCAGCGGCGCGGGCTCTAGCGGCCGCCAAGTAGCCCTGTAACCCACCCTCCCGCCTGCCAGGGTCTTCGCGTTCACCCTTCCATTCATCCTCCCATTCATTCATTCATCCTTTTCTCCTCGTCCGTCCTTCATTCATTCAGAGCCCCCTCCCCCGCCCGCCTCGGCGGTTCATTCATTCATTCATTCATTCGTTTCTCCGGCGCTCGGGTAGCGCACGCCCCTCCAGCCGAGGGCTCCAGCGCGCAGGCGCAGGACTGGCGAGGCACTCTCCCTCCAATCGCTGGGTGCCCTCCAGCTTCTCGGCGCCCGCCCGCTTCCCCATGAATGAACACTGACGTCAATGGGGCGGGGCGTGCCCACGTGACCGCGAGCGCTCCCCTTTATAAAGCGGCGGCGGCGCGGGCGCTGTCCAGCGTGCTGAAGCCGGAGCGAGCGAGCCGCCCGGAGCCGCGCGGATCCCGCCGAGCCCGGCCCGCTGGACGCCAGACCTCGACCGTCGCTGGGACCCCATCCACCGCTCGGAGCCGAGCCGGACGCGACCCGACCTTCCCCTGTCCCCATCCCGCCCCGACCCTCCTCCACCTCCCGCGTCGTGACACCAGCTGGTAAATACTTCGCTGTTCGTCCCTCAAACCCTCGACAGCCGTGGGCGAGGGAGGGTTCTCTCTGCTCCTGGACCGGGGTGTTGGAAACACAGCGGGGAGCCCCCGGTAAGGGTCCCTGGTAAATGGGGGAGTTGCCGCTTTTCTCTTGCTGCTGAAGTCGCCCACGCACCATCCGGGGAGTCCTGTGGGAAGGGGGCAGAGATTTTTCTCCTCCTTATCCTTGCTGCTAAGTACGTGGGCGCTGGCAGTGAGATGGCTCAGGGAAGGGGGCGAGCTGGGGGAAAGCCAGGTTGGCGGGCGTTCCTTTTTCATTTACACGACTCCAGAGATCAGCACAACCTCTTCCTCCTTTGCTCCCAAATGTCCCTCTTCTGGGTAAGGTTGGGGGATCGGGGAAGCCCCGATTTCCTGATTAAAGGTGGGGGGACGGGAATGTAGAATTAGCGGGTGGCGAATTCTTACAGAAATCCCCTCTCTCTCTGGCTCCTTCTCTTTCACAGTCTCCTGGTCATGAAACCTCCCCAGTTGCCGGCTTCCGCCCTCTTCTGCTTCTTTCTGCTGATCAAGGGGCTCGGGGCAGCGCCCCCGGGGCACCCCGAGGCGCAGCCACCTCCCCTCGGCTCTGAGCATAAAGAGCGGGTGGCTGGGGACGCAGTGCCCGGGCTGAAGGATGGCAGCACCCCAGAGCTCCGAGCCGCTCGGAATTCCGAGCAGCAGGACCAGGGAGAGCTTTTCCAGGGCGTGGATCCCCGGGCGCTGGCCGCGGTGCTGCTGCAGGCTCTCGACCGCCCGGCCTCGCCCCCCGCGCTGGGCGGCTCCCCGCAGGGGCCGGCGGAAGAAGCAGCAGAAGCTCTGCTGACCGAGACCGTGCGCAGCCAGACCCACAGCCTCCCGGCGCCAGAGACTCAGGCGTCCGCGGCCCCGTCTCGCCCCCAGACTCAGGAGGAGAGTGGTCCTGAGGCGGGCAACCCCTCGGAGGAGCTCGAGGCACTAGCGTCCCTGCTCCAGGAACTGCGAGATTTCAGTCCGAGCAGCGGCAAGCGCCAGCAAGAGACCGCGGCAGCCGAGACGGAAACCCGAACGCACACGCTGACCCGAGTCAACCTGGAGAGCCCGGGGCCGGAGCGCGTGTGGCGTGCTTCCTGGGGGGAGTTCCAGGCGCGCGTCCCCGAACGCGCGCCCCTGCCGCCCCCGGCCCCCCAGCACTTCCAGGCGCGAATGCCCGAGAGCGGGCTCCTTCCAGAACCCCACCAATTCGGGGAAGGAGTGCCCTCCCCCAAGACACACCTGGGCGAGGCGCTGGCCCCCCTGGCCAAGGCGCACCAAGGCCTGGGAGCCGCCTTCCCCCAGGCGCGCCGGCCGGCCGGCTCCCTCCTGGGCGGCTCCGAGGCGGGCGAGCGCCTCTTCCAGCAGGGGCTGGCGCAGGTGGAGGCCGGGCGGCGCCAGGCGGAGGCGACGCGGCAGGCGGCCGCGCAGGAGGAGCGCCTGGCCGACCTCGCCTCCGACCTGCTGCTCCAGTATCTGCTGCAGGGCGGGGTCCGGCAGCACGGCTTGGGGGGCCGGGGGCTGCAGGAGGCGGAGGAGGAGGGCGAGCGGGAGCGCGAGGCCGGGGAGGCGGAGCAGGAGCGCCGCGGCGGGGAGGAGCGGGAGGAGGAAGAGGATGAGGAGGCGGCGGAGGCGGAGGCGGAGGCGGAGGAGGCGGAGAGGGCGCGGCAGAACGCGCTCCTCTTCGCCGAGGAGGAAGACGGGGAAGCCGGGGCCGAGGACAAGCGCTCCCAGGAGGAGACGCCGGGCTACCGGCGGACGGAGGCGGAGGGGGCCCGGGAGGGGGCGGAGGAGGAGGAGGACGACGACGAGATGGACCCGCAGACCATCGACAGCCTCATCGAGCTGTCCACCAAGCTACACCTGCCCGCCGACGACGTGGTCAGCATCATCGAGGAGGTGGAGGAGAAGCGGAAGCGGAAGAAGAACGCCCCTCCCGAGCCGGTGCCCGCCCCCCGCGCCGCCCCCACCCACGTCCGCTCCCCGCAGCCCCCGCCCCCCGCCCCCGCCCCCGCCCGGGAAGAGCTGCCGGACTGGAACGAGGTGCTCCCGCCCTGGGATCGGGAGGACGACGAGCTGTTTCCCCCCGGGCCCTACCACCCCTTTCCCAACTACATCCGGCCGCGGACCCTGCCGCCGCCCGCCGCCGCGCGCCGCCGCCACTACCACCACGCCCTGTCGCCGCCGCGCTACTCTCCCGGCCGGGAGGCCCAGGCGCGGCGCGCCCAGGAGGCGGCGGAGGCGGAGGAGCGCCGGCTGCAGGAGCAGGAGGAGCTGGAGAATTACATCGAGCACGTGCTGCTCCGGCGCCCGTGACCCGCCCCCGCGCGCCGCCCCCCTCCGTGTCGCTCCCCTCCGCCCCCGAGGTTTGCATGCGCCCTGTCCCCACCACCCTCCTTCGTCTGTGGGCCGAGTCCCGTCGGACCTCTTCTGGGTCCGAAGCCCAAACTCCGGGAACTCAGTCGTGGTGACCCGAGGCCAGTCCAGGCGAGCGGGTCAGTGCGAAGTCCCTCCCTCTGCGGGGCCTGGTCCCCGATTCATTCCTCTAGGGACTAAACCGGAAAAAGCAGTTCCAGTTAGATGTGTTAAGTGTCTGTCTCCCTCCCTTGGGGACCCCCGCCCTCTCCAGATCGCTGTGAATTTCTCCCTTCTTTTCCTTCTCGATTGTATATACCCCTCACGGAGGAAATAGTTTTGCTAAGAAATAAAAGTGACTATTTTATTAGGACTTTGTTCTCGGTTATTCACCCGACCCCTTGGGCCTGCCTGGCCCGTTGGAAGGGGCGGTGAGGGCAGTGCCAGGACCAACACCCATCTCCTACCCCAAAGAGAAGCAAGAGTTGAGGGGTGAAAACATTTTATAGCGTGTTATTGGGTGTAGAATAAAGCTCACATGCACTCTGACACCCTAAGTTCCACTTCCAGCTTTGGGGGGTGGGGGGAAAGGATGGGGCTTCAATGGTGCTGTGTCCTCAGGTCTTGGCCAGGAGCTGTGTGGACGGCGAGGCTGCCTCAGGGCCAACAGTGGGCCGCCTCATCCCATGAACCCAGGGTCCCAGGCTCTGGCCTGGGTGGCTTCCCCCCAGCCCGTTCCTCCTCACTTCACCTTCACTGATTCCTAAACTCCTGGCCCTGCGTGCTTCACAAGAACCATGGAGAGGAGGAGCTGGAGGCCACAAAAACACCCTGCTTAGCCCTTCCTCAACCATTCCCTAAGCACCCTTGAACTCACAATCCTCTCCCCCAAGGAAAACTAAACCCACAAGACAAACCTTCCACAACGAAAACGAGAAGCATGGACCGCTTCATCGCGAGCTGCTCTTTCCTTTGTGAAGGCAGCTCCCGGGGCTGGACAGCGTGGTCGAGAGGCACTAGGCCTCCGTTCCTGCTTGGGCGAGGGTTGCCCCATAAAATACAGGACACTCGGTCCAACCTGAATTTCAGATAAACGGTGAATACGTTTTTGGTGTTAAGTGGGTTCCAAATATTGCACACAATACCCATACACTAAAAAATTATTCGTTGTGTTGCCTGAGATGATTACATTAACCTGGTTGTCTTTTATTTATTTTTTGAACAAAATCTAGCGAGCCTAGTTTGGGGGAAGAAGTGAATTGCAGTGCTCCCTCCCTCCTGCCTGGTGCCAGCAGTCCCGCTTTCCTCCACAGAGTCCCAGGAAGGCCAAGTTCAGAAACGCTTGTCCTTTTATTTCAGAGTTAAGGAAATGAAGTCAGATACTCCCCCACCCCGCCCCCTTAGCTCCCGCCTCACCCAGAATGAGGAGTGAGGGACAGGGCCCCGTCTCCCTTAAAGCCCTCCCAAGCCTCAAGGTGACATGGTTAGAAAAAAAAGTCAACTCTGTGCTCCCCCCTGGCCCTGGCCCTGGACCTGCTGCAGCCGAGGAGGACGGGGCAGGCGAGGGAGACGGCCTTCCCTCTCACCACACAGAAGTCCCCTCTCCCAGGCACAGAAGCTGCACCAGCAGGCTGGCTGGCGGGAGCGGGTGGAGGTAGGTCATGGGGGCAAGGGATAGAGAAGAGCCCTGAAAACCGGTTCCCTTTAACCTGACATATTTATATATTTACAGTCCTAAGGGAGAGGAAGTCTGGGGTGACATCAGTTCTTCGAAGGCAGGGAATGAAAGCCAAATAGCACCCCCATCTTGGTCACACTTTCCTACCTCCTGGCTCCTTCAACTTTCAGCGGGAAAAGGGAAAACAGGAGGTAGGGGCTGGAGGAAGGGGAGGATGAAGGGTCCTGAGCCCACAGCTCACTCCAAAAGAAGGTGAAGCAGCACAGGGAGCCGCTGGTCCCGCCAAGAAAAGGGCCCTTGGAGAGGCGTGGGAGAAGCAGCCACTCACGCCCCACCTCTGCACCAGCTCCCACATCTCCACGCGGCCCAGGCCGGGGGCTAGGCCAGACCCATCTCCTCCAGCACGCTGCGCGGCGACTCATCCTCCTAAGGCCAAGACACACAGAGGGTGACGCAGACAGCAGGAGAAGCAGGCAGGCAACAAAAGGAGGGGGAGGCCAGAGGACAGCAGTCAGGAGGGAGGGCGAGGCGGAAAGCAGAGACACGGGGTAGGGGAGAGAGAAGCCAACGTGAGCCCAAGGCCCGAACCGCAGGGAGCCCTTCAGGGAGCTCACCCGCCTCCCAGGTCCACCCCCCAGAACCAAGTGTGGCAGGGTGGGTTCCGGGGTCAGTCCATCACCTCCCAGAGACCCCAAAGCCAGGAGCTTAGTGAGCAGGGGGCTCAGCCTCAGTACCTGTGGGGAAAGGGGGCAAAGCTGGGGCTGGGGGTAAGAAACTACTTTCTGGGGACCGGGGCTGGCAGATGACTGGGTCCTCTCATGTTCTGGAGGTGGTGGGAGTAAGAGGTTGGCTTCAGACCCCCAAGGGAAGGTGAACCAGACCACAGAGGGATGAGTCTTTAGGGCCTGGGTAGGGCACCGGAAGCAGGAGGGCGTGTGCCTGCATGTACACGTGTTGTCTGAGGGGAAGGGGACCAAGAGGTGGCAAGTCCAGCTCTGCCCTTCCTCCTATTGCAGAGATGAGCCCCCGCCCCCATTTCTCCCCCTCCTCAGAGCCAGCTCAGGCCAGCTTGCTTGTCACTGCAGATTCCGGTGACTCATCTCCCTGCACCAAGTCTCAGCAGTGGCACAGGAGAGAGGGGGCAGGCAGTAATGGGGTGAGGGCGGGGGCACCAGAGAGCGGGGAAAACCAGCAGCCGGGGACCCTTGGCCCTGGTCCCCAAATCCCTATAGTCTTTTGCTCTTGAGAAGCAATGGCTTTTGAGCATGTGTTTAAAAAAAATGGGGATGAACCCAAGAAGAAAAGAGCCCTCCACCATGTGTCCCCGTCTCCATTCTCTGAGCAAACCCTGATGTCCAGAGAAGCCTGGGCCAAAGGGAGATCGGGCCTGGATGAGACACCTGGGTCTTGGGAAGAGAGAGCTTGGAATGAGGGGAGGATGGGCACAGGTGGGCCATCACTGCTCTGCGCAGTCAGCGCTTGAGGGCTGGGCGCCGTGGGGGCCAGACGCCACAGGGAGGGTGGCCACAGGGGCGGTGGGCAGGGGCCAGCGGTCGTCGGCGGGCAGGGTGCCCAGGGGAGGGCGGGCACCCTCCACCCCCGCACTCTTCCTCCTCCTCACTGTCCCTGGCCCCTACCTCCTGCAGCAGGTCAGCCTGCTCGATGGCCTTCAGCACGCTCTTCTTGGAGGTGTCCTGGACGTCCCCTCCCATCAAAAACTCATCCAAGATGAAGTAGGCCTTCTCGAAGTTGAAGATGATGTCCAGCTCGCACACCTGGGGAGGGGGCGAGAAGGCAGCGCTGAGAATGGAGGTACGTTCCAGCCCAAGCCCCACCCCAGCTCCCACTTCTTGTCTCATAGTTGCTCTTCTGCGCGGCCACATCTGGGGTTCGTTTCCTGCTCTTGCCTCTTTCTCCACGATCATGAAGTAGTAGTTGCCCCAGTCTCCTCGTCTGTGGTTCCTGCTGCTTCCCCTCCAATCTGTGCCATCGGCCCACCCAAGACTGGGCTAGCCTCCTTCCCTGAGCACTGTGGGGCAAGGAAAGCCAAGCTTCTGGGCAATGGGTAGAAGACTTGCATTCCGAGTGGGACTCTGCCACTGAACAGTACAGGACAGTACGCGACACTCAATGCCTCTGGGCCTCAGTTTTCTCATTTGAAAATGGAGATAGTGCCACCTGCTCATGAGGAACAATCCAGAGGATGCCATGGGCATACTCTGTGGATTGTTGAATGGGGTACACATTTTGGAGTTATTATTACTCGCCATCCAAGAGCTGAGATGTCTGCCAAGCTGGGGATAGACCCCACAACAGGTATCTCTGGGGGTGGGACCCAGGGACCCGTATTTCTAGAAAGCTCCCCAGGAGATTCCAATGTGTAGCCAAAGTCAGGAAACACTGATACAATCTGAATGTGGCCTCCATCATTGTCCTGGGCTGAGCTGTGTGCTGAGATGAAATGGCAGGCTCTGGTCCACAAGCCCACTGTCCCAGAGCTGAATAAGGCGCGTGACTAATAGGCCAAAGGCTTAAAAAGAGAGGTTAATTACTGTTCTTGCTTGAGTCTTCCAGGGTAGAGGCTGGAGAGGGCCCCCAAGTTCGGGAGGAAGAGAAGATTTGCTGGGCATGGACACTGGGGTAGGTGGGGAGACTTACGCTGCCAAAATACTTGTCTAAGAGCTCCACATATCGGTGGATCAGCTCCAGCGTGATGAGCTCATTGTCTTGGCCCTCGATGGCACAGCAGAAGTAGAGGCTGGCGTATCTGGAGAGAGGAGTGAGTGAGGCAAAGCTGGGGGGCTTTGGGCCTGCTTGAGTGAGGCATAGTTCGGCAGCTGTTGGGCCTGCTGCCAGGCTCAAGTCTCCAGTTTTGCCTGCCCAGGGTCCAAGGGCCTCGAAAGCACAGGTAGGGTGGCCCCAGGGTATGCAAAACAGTAACTCCCAGGGCCTCTTGGCTCAACTCTTATCTCATACACAAGGCAAAGATAGGCTCTTTCCCTCTTGCCCTCTGACCAGTTCAGTTTGACTCAGCAAAACCCTGAGACAATTAATTCACCTGCTTAAAGGAGAAGGAACCAGAGAAGGTGTGTACAGATGTGTGTTGGGAAAAGTGGGGCGGGATCTAGGACTGTGGCCTGGGACTTTGAGGGAGATAAGCAATGGACCAGGCAGGACCTAAGCAGACAGAGGTATGTGCCTGAGGCGAGTGAGGCTTAAGTCAAACCAAGTGGGAAACAGGAATCTTCAAGGAGAGTCTGGGAAGGAAAGGCAGCATGAATTAGATCACTGCCTCCAGCCATCCTTACTTAGTCTTTAGCTCCCAGCTCTTCTAGACCTTAGGGGCCCGGGTTTTGTAGCCACCTCCCTCTTAACCCATTGCCGAACTCCCATCAGGCAAGATCTAGGTGGGGCTGCAAATAGGTGGTGTCACTCACCTCTTATAGACGACTTTGAGGTCTCTCCATTCTAGGAAACTGCACATCTTCGGTTTGCGGGCCAGGACCACCTGCATAAGCTCCCGAACCATCTTTTTGCGCTCTTTGTCAGACGTGGCCAGGTACCACTTTTGTAGCCGCAGCTTGCCCTGCCGGCTGAACAGCAGCATGAATCGCATCTGGGGGAGGAGGGGATAGAGTTGGGAGTTAGAAACTTTCTTTAAAAATCTATCCCCCTGGACAGTGAGTATAACTCAGTGGTTGAGTGCCTGCTTCACATGTATGAGGTCCCAGGTTCAATCCCCAATACCTTCAAAAAAAAATCTATCCCCTTATTGTTAACTCTGTATACCCAAACACCTGTCCCCAGCAACTGCCTTTCCCTTTGGGGGAGTCAGGACTTCCAAGAGTCTGTTGTTTGGGTTCAAATCCTGGCTGGACTAGTGTGTATGGCCTTGAGGAAATTACTTTGTATCTCTGGGTCTTAGTTTCCTTATCTGTAAGATGGAGATAAGTGAAGTATCAACCTCACAAAAAGCTGTCAGGAAGGAATAAGGAGCTGATGTATGCCTGTGGAAAGCACTATAACCTGTTAGGAATTATGATGTCCTGCTTCCTAGCTCTGTTCCTCCAAACTGAAGTAAAATGCCTAGCCAAGTGACAAGCAGCCCATGGCTGATACTAAAGAATCTCTTCAGTGCTCATCTCCATTCCCCATCTGAGTTCGAAGATTTTCTGCTATCCCAAGCACACTGTTCTCCAGTGCCAGTCCTATGCCCTGGAGAATCGGTCTCTACAGCAGCCCCTTGGTAGGTCCCCAAATTCTCTCCTCTTCTCTCCTCAGTGCTCCAGGAATTTGGCCCCTGATTTCCTTCTCTTAACTCTTCTTTCTTGAAGGGCCTCCTGCTTAGTGCCCATTCCTCAGACTGCAGGAGACCAACCTGCTTTTCAGCGGCTGAACTGGAACACAGGCACACAGGGTGGCCCCCCTGGGGAATGTGTGCCCAACAAGGAGCAAGTTCAAAGGTGCGGGAGCGGGGAGTCCAACCCTCCATTCCCCCGGCCCTCCAGCTTCCCCATTTCAGGGGGGTCCGGGCCACAACCCGGACTCAGCATCTTCTCCAGGGGGCTCTCCTCTCCTGGGTGTCTGGAACAGTACGATTTTAGTAGGCTAAAAATCATAATTCAAGGCCGGGGTTTTCGGTGGACGGGAAAGGGAAGTGGGGCTGGCTGGTATGGCGGGAGGGAGAGAAGGCGCCCGGGAGCCGTGAGCGTCTAAGATGGGGGTTGGGAAAGGAGTGTGAGCAGGAAGAGGAAGGCCTGGGCTCCAGAAAGAAAATGGGCTGGGGCGGGGGGGGGGGGGGGGGGGGGAAGCGAGGAGCGCCAGACCCGGGGATCCCGAAGCCTGGGTCCCTCAGAGCCAAATCTCCAGCCCACTTGGCTTCCGCACCTCACCCCGGCTTCTAGGTGTGCATGGCAATAAACCGAGGCAGGACGGTCCCTCCTCGGAACAGGAAACTATCCCCTCCCACACACCGCTCGGCCCCACGGGCCGCCTCTCCACCGTGGGATACACGGGGACAGAGGGTCTTGGTGCCGGGCGACCTCCACTCCTTCCCTCCACGAACAGACCCCCGCGCCCCTATACCTCAGGCGACCTCCCTGCGGCAGTTGCCGGGTCCCCCGGACCGAGACCTGGCCGCTCCTCCAGGCTCGGTCCGCTCCCGCCGTCCCCTCTTCAGCCCCCTCTCGCCCCACAAACGCGGCCCCCTCGTCGCCCCTTCTTTCTTTCTAATGCCATTTCCAGCTCTTCTTGCCGAGGCCGCCGAGGCCTCTAAGGACAAGAGGGAAGAAGGAGCGGCTCCTACCCAGGGCGGCCCCCAAGAACCCCCGCAGGTGCAGCCCACGCCCCTCTGTTCCCCCTCCCCTCCCTCCTCGCACAGCCTACCATCCTGCAGCCTCCGGCTCGGCGCGTCCCTCCTCGGCCACCGTAGGCGCCAGCTCCGTTCGCTTTTTTCTCCTTTCGGCTCTTTCCTGCCGTTGCCGCTGAAGCCCCGCCTCGTCCCGCCCCGCAGCGAGGCCGGCCGCGTGGCCTACTGCGCAGGCGCCAGCGCCGTGCTGCGCGCGGGCGGGGCTGGAGGCGGAGAAGCGGAAGCCCTGGCAACCCGGCCCTTGACTTCGGCTTTGAGGAGCTCTGCTGTCATGGCAACGAGGCAGTCGAGTGGGTTGGTTGGAGGATGGGGAAGGAGGACAATGAGCCCTCGAGCTGTGGAACCTTGGAGGGAAAAAGGCGGGAAAAGGGGTGAGCGGTGGATGGGACTACCGTTGGAATTTGTGAGAAAGCGAGGGGGACCCCTGGCAGGGGCGTGGGCAGTTAAGAGTGGCATTTGGAAGTTTAGAAGCAAGAGAGGAGGAAGACAAAAGGTAGTGGTGGGGCCCACCTGAAAAAAGTAGAGCGCTTAAAATAAATATCTTTTGAGAACCTGCTGGGTGCATCACTCTCTAAAATTAGGAGAAATGTGTAGGAAACGAGGGAGAAGAGAAAGAAGAAAAGGAGGAGATGATGTAAAAGAGATGTAAGGGAAGAGGGAGAAACAGAGGAAAATTCAGGCACAAGGGGGAGAAATAAGGAGACTCTTAAAAGTTTAGCATGTGCCCCAACTAAAGAGGGACAGATGTGACCCAGACCTAAATGTAAAGATGAGGAGGCTGGAAACCCTAAGAGGAGCTTTTTAGCTGAGGCTGTATGTGTGTGCGTGTGTCCGTGTAGTAAGCTAAAGCGGTATGGATAAGGATAAGAGAAAATCTTATATTTGTCATGCTGATAAATGAATTGACTATTTCTAGATAATGGCTAGCAACTGATGATACTATTATTTTTGAATGGCTCTGGAAGCACTTGCTAGTAAGATCTCTGCTGTCCCCAATTTATGTTCTTTTTTCTTGTTCTTCGTTATGGAGGTGAGATGCTCTGGGGGCAAATTCACCTTGCTGGAATCTTGTCTCTGAATTTTACTAGATGTATAGCTTCAGGCGAGTCATTTAACCTGTAACCTGGGGTTACAGCAATGCCTACCTTCCAAGGTTGTTCTAAGGATTAGAGATACAGTATAGAAAGTAACCGAAGGACAAATATTTTATGATCTCACTGATAGAAAGTAATTAGAATAAGCCTAGAGTTAGACTCTAGAATATAGGCTACTAGGGAACAGAGTAAGGGTATTTAAAACGTATATATGTGAAGGTATCTGACACGCTAATGATGGCTATTAGCATTATTTCCCTCTCCCACCCTCTTTCTTCTACTTTTTCTTCTTTATTTTTCATTTCCCCCTCTTCTCTGGTAATTCAGACGCAAGGATGAAATGAAATGGAGAGAAGTCAGAGAGGCACTTAAAATGGACCAAGCCACAGGAGTTGATAAGTCATCTAAGGAAAGAAGCAGGGAAAAAAATCCAAGATGAGCCCGGAAGGTTAGTGGTGTCTTTTGTATATAGGGAGAAGTATGGAAGAGGTGAGATTCTCCGCCATGGGTAGACGTGGAGTTTGTATTGCCCCATATAACCCATGCTGACACCTCCTCAGGCTTTCCCTCATTTGATTGAAAAGGAGTTTCCTGTGGTGGTTGGAGGGGTGACCCCGGCAGGCTCTGAAGCCCTCTTATCTCTATGAGTCTATGATCTGTGTCTCTCCCTCCTGTGGTGCTTTCTGCACACATTTTTTTTTTGCCCATTTGTTAAGTAGGTCATAGGCAATGATCTCTCTCTCTAAGTTTCTTCTTTACTGAGCAATCAGTATTTCATCAATCCTGTTCCTGTCAGTCCTGAACATTTGAACACTTTCTACAGCAGATGTTAGTCAGAATTCTTTTTCACCTCTCAGCCTCTAAATCTGCTTTCTTGTTTGGGAATCGTCACCTCATGAGTCTAGGGGGAGAGAGAATGACCTGCCATGGTAGCATTGGAAAATTTTAGCTATTCATGTTTGCAGCCTCCTTTGCAGCAGCAGCACAGGCATCTCTGCTGCCAGTCCGTGCACCCTCCCCCCAGACTTTGGTCCAGTAGGGGACGAGATGGGGGTGGGGTGATGGGAGGGAAGGGAAGACTGGCAGAGGGCCAGAGGTTCAGGTTCTTAGGCTGGCAGTGGAGGGGTGCCAATGGCAGGGTTTTGTGTCCAGTGAGGTGGTGGGGTGGAGGCACAGGTGTGATTTGGGGCATTGTTCCTGGGTGAGACCTCCAACCTGGGTCTCTGGCCCTCCTGATAATCCCTGAACTATGCAATTTCTGTTGCTTGTAACAGAGAACTCTGCCTGGTGAACTTCATTATCACGCCACATCGTCCATTGATTACATGTGACAGTATGACTTGCGTCTTCAACAAGATGGTAGACTCTTTGTGGGGTGCTTTTATATAAACCTTTTATTTTTTTTACAGGACCCAGTAGAGTGCTCATGGATTGGCTTCAGTTATGAGCTGATTCAATGATTGGCAACTCCAGATACTTACATCTTTCTTCCCATCCAAACTATGCTAAATTATCATTTCATGTTTAATCTTATGGATTTAAAACCTATTCCTCCTGCTAGATGATCTACTGTCTTTTTTTGCTTTCCCCATGCCTAGAACAGTGCCTCACATACCATAGGTGGATAATTGTTTATTGGATCCTTCATTTGGAAATTTCAGTGCCCCTCAGACCTTACTGGCCAAAATGAGTTCTCTCCTCCTTCCACTTCGCCCTGCCCGAAGCCATCCCATCTCTTAATTTCCCATTGTAGTCACTGTCACTGCCCTTTTCCTAGACACAGACTATTAACCTGGGACATGAAGGATAACATAAAGCCTTGGTCCATTTGAGGGGTGTGGATGAGATCGGCCTGAGCAGGCTGGGAGGGTGTGTGGAAGCGTAGGAGAGAAACTGGCTGGTGGCGGGAGGATGCAGGGGCCAGCTGGGAAACTCCCCTGGACACGCGGGGCTTCATTCTCCCGGGTGTCCCTTGGACCTGCCTTGCTCTTATTTTTCCTTTGTGATTTTTTTTACACCATTTTCTGGAATGCCTTGCTCTCTCCCTCTCCACTGACCACAATCCAATGTATTTACCCTTAAAAGTCTCAGTCATGCAGTCTTTCCTCGGATCCGCCTTCACGGTCTAGTCTAGACTCATGTGCGTTTCTACAACATTCCTTTCTATCATTTTTGCAGTGACTTGCATCCCTTCTGGGTTTGCTGGTGTCTTTTCCTTAAGTGCTGGGTAAGAAGGAACATTGCTTACTCTTGTTTTTTAATGCTGCACCGTACCCAGTAAAAGTCAGGCTTTTAAAGAAATACTTGTTAAAGGGACTTGAGTTCAAACTTGGCAAGATTTTTGGAAGAAGCCACAGTTGCCTTCCATTATGGGAGAACTTTCCGTTGGAGTCAAAGCGACATCTGGTGGCCAGGTGATAAAAAGACTAGTTTAGTGGCTGCTGTTGAGACCAATAGGCTAAGGTGTAGAAGCAGATCTGGGGTGGTGTCTGGCGGGTGAGTGAGTGCAGCACCTTGGGCCCTGCCTCTCAGCCCCTCTGTGAGCAGGGAGACCTGTGCTCACCAGTACCCTGGAGAATGGAACAACTTGGGAGCACAGAGGAGCTCATCTGCCTGGGCTTGTAAAGTATTAACAGCAGCAAGTCTAGCCTCTGTGCCTTTGTTTCTTCATCACTACAGAAGTATTTGCTACTATTTGTACAATGAAACCACCGTCTTCAGAAACCACCTAAAGATGTTTTGGAAAACAGATAGTCTCCTTGCAAGTTTCATTCTGATGAATATTTTTTTTCTAGAATATTTTTCCCTTTGAGGGATTTACAAAATTCATACTCATTGCCCATGAATGAGCAGGTAAGCAATTCTGCTGCAAAAGGGTTATAAGAAATCTGTAGCAGTGATGGCTGTAGGCAGAGCTTGTTTTTTATCCCGACTGAAATAGAGGAAGAGAAACTTAGAATGGCCAAGGAGGGGGTCTGGGCAAAAGTCAAACAGGGCTGGGCAGGCTTTACAGTGGGCCTGGGATTTTGTCAGCTTTGTAAATTTGCGTCATTTTCTTTGTCCTCATACTATCTGAGAAGAGCTTCCTGGAATAAACATCCTCTGTGGTGATGAGGCCTTTTGAAGAACTCTTTTCTTCTGAACCTTCTCAGCTGGAATGGGCCATTTTTAAACTGTATATTGCAGAATTAAGGCAAACTTGCTCTGCTTTTTGAAATGTCATGTGCAAACAAAAGCTCTTTAGGTTTCTAGCAAGTCTGTTAGAGGTGGGTAACTCCCCAGCAGCTACCCATGGGCTGGACTTGGTCATTTTTTCAGAACGTAAAGAACTGGACAGACCTATCTGGGTCCAGCATTCCTGAATTCTTGGAGCGTTGCCCAGCATGACCCCAGCCAGCCTCTCTGAGGCCTAGAGGGGGATCTGTGCAAGAGAGTGAGGCAGGAGGAGGATCCCCTTAGTGCCACCTGGATTATTGAGCACAAATCCTGGCACAGGACTACGTCTTGTGACCTGAACTAGGCCACATCCAGTTTTTGCGTCCCTGGTCTAAGGGGCGTTCGGGTGGGGCTGAGGTCTAATGGTCTTGATGACCTTTTCTTTTAGTTCCACAACCATATCATGGCACTACAAAGCATGCCAGTTGTGTAGTAGAAATAGGAAAGGAAAAAGGAAAAACTGATTGAGGTCAAGAGAGTATCTTTCACTAAGCCGAGAGGAGCTTTAGTGAGCCACCCCTTCCAGGTCTCCTTTCTCTGGGTCTTGCCCTGGTTCCCACTGACTTAAAAAGGAGAGAGGAAGACCCTTCCTTCCAGGCTTGAATAGACTTTGAGGCTCCCCATACTACATCAGCCTCATGGGAGAAGAGAAGCTTGAAGAAGGCAAATCTAAAGAGAAGACTCCTTTGGAGAAGGCACCAAGCAATTGCATATCCTTTAAACTTCTTAGCTCGTGATGTGGGAGACCTTCAAAAACGTTCCTGAGCTGACTCCTGAGAAGGAAATGGGAAGGGGAGAGGAGAGGAGTAAGAAGGCCAGAGGCTGGCATTTGTTGAATGATCAAGGAGTGGTTAGATAAATGAATAACCTTCCTGGATTTATTCTTAGAAACATTATGGTCAGAGTTTGCTCCAAGAAATTTCTAACAGCACTTCAGAAAAAAAGATAATGTGAAGCTTCTTCCAGTTCAAGATCCAAAATCTGGAAACGGACTTTGGCCCAGTGGTTAGGGCGTCCGTCTACCATATGGGAGGTCCGCGGTTCAAACCCCGGGCCTCCTTGACCCGTGTGGAGCTGGCCATGCGCAGCGCTGATGCGCGCAAGGAGTGCCCTGCCACGCAAGGGTGTCCCCCGCGTGAGAGCCCCACGCGCAAGGAGTGCGCCCGTGAGGAAAGCCGCCCAGCGTGAAAAGAAAGAGCAGCCTGCCCAGGAATGGCGCCGCCCACACTTCCCATGCCGCCGACGACAACAGAAGCGGACAAAGAAACAAGACGCAGCAAATAGACACCAAGAACAGACAACCAGGGGGAGGGGGGGAAATTAAATAAATAAATAAATCTTTAAAAAATAAAAAAAAAAGATCCAAAATCTATCTTTATTCATGGCAGTGGATTTATTTAGGAAAGTTGTGGAGGTTTATCTGGGCTTGAGAAGAGGTAAGATTCTAGCCAGGTGTCTTAGTTTGCCAGAGCTGCTATGACAAATACCACTCAATGAGTTGGTGTAAACAATAAGCATTTATTGTCTCACCGTGTTGAAGGCTAGAAGTCCAAAATCAAAGTGTCCCAAGGTCATGCTGTCACCCCAGACTCAGCACCATTCTGGCATTGGCAGATTTTCATCATATGCCAATCTCTCTTTCCTCTGTGGCTTTTTCAGGCTTTTTCCTCCTTCTGACAGAGTGTATCTGACTTCCCTCTCTTTTATAAGGCTTCCAGTCATGCAGACTAAGGCCCATCCTGATTCAATTAGACCTCATCCAAAATAGGATCTTTGAAGATTTCATTCACACATGAGACCACACCTTGTAATAACAGCCTCTTCAAAGGGCCTATTACAAATGGGTTCATCCCCACAGGAATGCAGATAAGTGTTTTGTAGGGTACATAATCCAGTCCCCAACACCAGGTAAAATGATCACATTTGAAAACGTTAGTATTATCAGAATCACAGAATTTCAGGATTCGCCATTTCTTAAGAGACTATCCTATGGATACATAGGTACATGTGCACTGGGGAAACTGTATAAGGGTGTCTGCCTCAGCACTATTGGTAACAACAACAATATCAAAAGCCCTGACACACCAAAATGTCCATCAATAATAATTAAGGACTTATATCGCAGCTATATACGTGACTGGTAAAAAGAATCAGGGAAGGACATATCATTTGGTGAAAAAAGCAAGCGGCAGAATCGTAGAGTATGTAGTATGATCTTCTCTGCGTGAAAGAAAAGAATATCGCGCCTGCCCCCCCAGGTGGCTCCCTTGTCTATTCGCTCAGTGTCTTTGCTTGTTATTTGTGTGTGTTGTTTGTTTGTTTTTTTCCCCTTGTTGTCTGCTCGTCTGTTTTTCTTTAGGGGCCACCAAGAACTGAACCTGGGACTTCCTGTGTGGGAGGTGGGTGTTAACTGCCTGAGCCTCATTCACTCTCTGCTTATTTGTTTTTGCTTATTGTCTGCTTGTTGTTTGTTTGTCTTCTTTAGGAGGCGCCAGGAACTGAACCCAGGACTTCCCATGTGGGAGATGGGCACTCAACTGCATGAGCCACATCTGCTCCCAATGGCCCATTGATTTTGACAAAGATGCCAAGTCCACTCAATGGGGAAAGTATCGTCTCTTCAACAAATGGTGCTGGGAAAACTGTATATCCATATGCAAAAGAATGAAGGTGGACCCCTACAGCATATTCAAAAATTAACTCAGAATGGATCAAGGACCTAAATATAAGAACCAAAAATTATAAAACCAGAAGAAAACATAGGGAAGCGTTTTCAGGACCTTGTGTTAGGCAATGGTTTCTTAGACATCTTTATTTAGTTCATTCTTGTTTGTATTTTAAATTCCTTACATTAAGTTCCTATCATGTGCTTTGATTAGACAAGATCATAATCTTTTGTGGGAGACAGTCTATGGAAATAAATTTCATTGTGTATTATGGGTTGAAAGCATCTTATACTAAAGCAATATAAATACTAAAGATTTACATCAAATCACCAGAATCCACAAGTAGGCTCTTTTATTTATTTATTTATGTTTAAAAGATTATTTATTTATTTTTCTCCCCATCCTCCCCCACCCCGGTTGTCTGTTCTCTGTGTCTATTTGCTGTGTCTTCTTTGTCCGCTTCTGTTGTTGTCAGCGGCACGGGAATCTGTGTTTCTTTTGCTTGCGTCATCTTGTTGTATCAGCTCTCCGTGTGGGTGGCGCCATTTTTAGGCAGGCTGCACTTTGTTTCGCGCTGGGCGGCTCTCCTTATGGGGCGCACTCCTTGCACGTGGGGTTCCCATTCGCGAGGGACCCCACTGCATGGCACGGCACTCCTTGCGTGCATCAGCACTGCGCATGGGCCAGCTCCACACAGGTCCAGGAGGCCCGGGGTTTGAACCGCGGACCTCCCATGTGGTAGGCGGACGCCCTAACCACTGGGCCGAGTCCGCCGCCAACAAGTAGGTTCTTTTAAATCACAAAGAAAGAGGGTACACATTTTGATTTTTTTTTCACATAAAATTTCTTCCACTGATATCCTTTTCTTTGCTCAAACACAATATATTCCCTAAACATTCACTTAAATTCCAAAAGGGATAAACACAATTCCTTGAAGTCATGCCCAATACCACCATTCCATCTCCCTATATAAACATGAAAAAATTAGACAAATCTGGCTTTTGGACTTATCTTCAGAATGAACAGTAGTCATCCTCAAAGTGGCAGTGCAAGAAAGAAGCCCACTTGCTTCCTTCTCTGTACAAGACTGCTTCCCAGGCAGATCAGCTTCACTGAAGAGAAACATGCTGCAGCCAGGAATGTGCTCCACACACCAGAGGCATGAGCAACCAAAGAAAAAAATAAATGGGACTTTACCAAAATTAAAAACTTTTGTACATCATGGAAGTAAAATATTTCACTTCGTAGTAAAAGTAAAAAGACAACCTTCACAGTTGGAGAAAATATTTGGGAACCACATATCCACAAGAGTTAAATATCCAGAATATATAAAGAACTTCTACAACTCAACAACAAAAAGAAAAGCAACCCAATTAAAAATTGGACAAAAGATTGAATAGACATTTCTCCAAAAAACACATGAACAGCACATGATGTCATTAGACATCAGGGAAACACAAATCAAAATTCTGAGATACCATTTCATATCCACTAGGATGATTACTGTTTTAAAAATAAGCATTGGAGAAGATGTGGAGAAATAGGAACACTTGTTCATTGTCAGTGGGGGTATAAAATGGTACAGCCACTGTGGAAAACAGTTTGGCAGTTGGTCAGAAATTTAAGTATAGAATTATCGTATGACCTGGCAATTCTACTTCTAGGTACATTACCCGAAAGAACTGAAAGCAGGGATTTGAACAGGTATTTACACACCAGTGTTTCTAGTGGAATTATTCAGTGTTGCAAAGATGGAAGCAATCCTTGTGTCCATCAACAGGTGAATGGATAAAGAATGGGTTATACATACAATGGAATATTATTCAGCCGTAAAAAAGGAATGAAGATCTAATATATGTGACATCTTGGATGAATTTGGAAGACATCATGTTGAGTGAAATAAGTCAGACACAAAAGGACAAATGTGTGATCTCATGGATATGAAATAATTAGAATAAACAAATCCTTAGAGTCAGAACAAGAATACAGGTTACCAGGAGTCAGGTTAGGGGTAGTGAAGGGGAGTTAATACTTAATTAGTATGGATTTCTGTATGGGGTGATGGGGAAGTTTTGGTAATTGATGGTGATGATGGTAGCACAACATTGTGAATATAATTAACACCATGGATGACATATTTGAACATGGTTAAAAGGAACATTTTAGGTTGTATATGTGTTACTAGAGTAAAAATTTTAAAAACAACCATAAGACTGTATGACACAATGAAATCTAATGTAAACTATGGATTATAGTTAACAGTATAATTATAATTATATTCTTTCATCAATTGTAACAAAAGTAGCACACTAATTCAGAGTGTTAAGAATAGGGAAAACTGCATGTGTGTGTAGGGGGAGTATATAGGAACTCTGTTCTTTTTTGCATGGCTTCTCAGTAAACCTCTAACTTCTCTAATATAAAAAATCATAAAAATTACTTTTGAATATATGAACCGAAAGTAATGGAGGGAAGTATGTCCTCTGGCAAGGGCCTTCAAGATACTGGAGGAAGAGAATAAAAGACCTTTAAGGAAGCCCTTTTAAGGAAGATATCAAATATATATATACTGAAAGATCCTTGTTTTCAAGGCACCGGATATTTAGATGAGGGGGGTGGGGAAGGTAAGATACACACAAAGGAAAGGACAAACGTGAATACAAGCACTGTTACAAACCAGGAAAAGGAAAAAGCACTGTCAGGTGGAGAGGGAAGATGTCGACAGTGCCATGGAAACTCTAGGTGGAGGAAAGAGGCTTGACCTGGGTTTTGAGAGGTGGGGCAGTGGGTGGAGGGCTGGTCGGAGGTGGGGGACACCGAGGGTGGAAGCAAATGGCACCACAGAGATGGGAACTCACAGGGAGAGCGACATGGACAGGCCTGGCAAGCTGGGAGGAAGGGGTCTGGGGGACTCTTGCCTTTCTGAGGGAGAATCAAGCCCTACTTCAATGTGTCTCTGGGGCTTTGTTGCAGAGACCTGAGGCCAGTCCCGGGGACTTGCCCTTTGGGTGTCAGGGTGCCTGGGCTTGTGGGCGCATGTTTCATAAAGATCCCTTTTGCCAGAAAGGTCTAGGAACCCACAGGATTTTGAGATCTTGTTTTGCGACATTGAAAGAAAAGGTGGGGACTGTTTTTAAATACTCCATATTTATTTCTTAGTATTTTTTACATTTTTCCTTGTTTATATATCAAAAGTGAAAAACCATATAAACAAACAAAAGAACATTTGACCCCACATTTCGGTACACTAATGGGTCCTGCAGGTGGCTGTCACTGTCCAGTGCATAATGAAAAAAACAAAAACCAAAAACCCCAAAGGAGGATTTTTCACCAACTAGCAACAGTGGGACGATGAGGGTTTCCGTCAGTCACATTCATTTCACATCTACGTGCAATTCTTCGATGAACTGATCTTCTTGACATGCCCCCTAGCTAAAAGGTTTTCAAAAAGATGCTCTAAAGAGGATAGCTGGGCCTGAGCTCGCTGACACTCTCTCTCTCTTTCTCACACGTGTCTACTGCTCACTCACAGCAGCCGGAAATGACACATTGGCGTGAGTCACCCATGCGGCTGTGAGTCACCCTTAATTGGGGAAACTTCTTTCTTTCCTGGTAGGTCTTAAAGCACCTTCCACTTCTGCTCCTACGTGCATTGGAAAAATTTGAAAGCACTCTGTCCTCGCTCTAGTCCATTTCCCTCACCCTATTTTTTTGGTCCCTGAAGTGACAGGCTGGATCATCTTGTCAGGGGCCGGAAGCTCGAGGCAGAAAGGAGAGGCGCCCACGGGCTTCGGGCGGCCACAAGGTGGCAGTGTGGGCCCCGTCTCGCGAGGCCCCGAAGGGGCTCCGGTCAGAGGGCCAGAGCCTCCCGGGGTTCAAACACCACCTGCGCCGCTCACAGACCACCAAGGAGCACACTAAGCTAGTTTAAATAATCATGTCTTTTTCTCGCTACTTCTAACAGGCACACGAGGGAGGAATGGGATAAATACTCAAGCACACCCCTGGCGTCCGCCCAAGAGCCAGGCACACATCTGACCTTTCTTCTCTAGTCCTACAGAGGAAAGTTTGTGGGAAGCAAAAACCTGCTTCTATGAGTAAACAAGTCTCCTACACTCCAAAATAATAGTTGCACACTGGGGTCAGGCCGGGTTTCGGCCCCGGGCGGGCAGCGGCTCTGCCAGTCCCAGCACCTCTGATGCTCGGGGAGGGTTGCCAGGGCCGGAGCGGACCTTGGCACGAAAGGGTGTTTCTTCTGCCGGCCTTTGGCCCGACGCCAGGCGCCCCAGCAGCGGCAGACAGTGCGAGAGTGACAGCGACGTGACTGGAACACAAATCGGCGCTGCCGAGCGCACAGAAGCTGCGGGGTCTTAGTGGCAACCAGGTCTGAAGGGGGGGAAAGGGCAGAAGCAGCTGTGCAAATGTCCTGTGAGGTTTTCTGTTGGTCCGGGAGCCCTTCCGGACGTCCGAGTGTCCTTCCAGGGTCCCCCCCCCCCCCCAGGGAGCTTCGTCCTGTGTTCCTCTTTCCTGTCTTTTGGGAAGGAGCCTCTGCCGGGAGAGGCTGAGGCCTGAGGCAGATTTGAAAGATTTACCGAAAGAAAAAAATAAAGGGTCAAAGTCTTTCTGCAGGAAAAAAGTGCCTAAGATGAAAATGCTTTTTTCCCCTCAGTTTCTTCTTTGCAGAGACGTATCCAGTTGTGCCCCTGAGGAGGGCTTCTCCTCCCCGCGCTCAGGGCTCCATCACCTGACCCACGAAGAGGACCGTTCCTGAGGGAGGAAACCAACGGGGGCGTTAGGGGAGCGAAGAGGCCGGGCAGCTCCCCTCCGGCAGTGGCCGTGGCCGAACCGAGATCCCGAGACGAGAAGCGAGTGGTCCAGAGTCCAAGCCGCTTCGCGAAGCTAGAAGTGGACTCCTGGCACAGTGCTCTGTCCATGCCAGAGCGCCACCCTCCTCCAAGCAGGGAAAGCAGGACAGATTGGATAACCCAGGGGAATTATGGACTCCCTGATGCGAGTCCTCTCGGGGTGCCAAGGGGTGTCCCCATCAGGCTGGGTCGGTGCCCAGCCTGGGAGGAAGGACGGGAGCACCGGGGGGGGCGGTTCCAGGCTCACCTGTGGGGTTGTGCCGCACCGCAAACAGGAAGGGTCTGTCCATAATGACCTCCTGGGGGGCCATTCGGGCGGAGACGATGATGGCTGGAAGAGAAGAGACAAGGCTGCAGAGCCGAGGCGCGCCAGCACGGCCGCCCCTGGCCGGTCACAGGTGAGGCAGGTGGCTTGGTGTAGGGAGGGCCTCTGGAACCCGGCTTCATCCTGGGCAGAGGTGGATCAGCTCTTCAATGCCGAACACCTACGTGGCCGAGCCCGCTCTGGGCTCGGGGCTAAATCGAGCTCCTTAGGCTCACTGCCCCCCGTGGGAACAAAGAGGACCTGCCGTGGGAGGCCTTTTCACACTGAGGGCATCTCAGAAGCCAGGGGGTGAGGGAACAGGGTCCCAGGGGGAGGGGGCCCATTTTCTGGGCCAAGAAACGCAAGTGGGGACAGTGTGGCTGCAGGCCTTTGTTCCTCCCGCAGAGGAAGAGCTCCTCGGTGGCGCAGCCAGCCGACGCCCGGGCCACACGCCCCCTCGCCCTGGGTTGGGGACCAGGTATCCTGGAGGACGAGCCAGGCTCCCGGCAGCACCCCCTGCTGGAGGCCTCGGCCCTGAAACTCGGTGCCCGGGGCCCGGGGGTGGGGCGGGTCAAGGGTCTCAGGTGAGCCCGACTCACCTGTGGAGGAGGAAGCCACCGTGCCGCTCTCGTTCACCTCGATCTTCACTTTCTGCAGCGCCTGTGACACGTAGAGAGACTCTTGATCTGAAACAGAGTGGGGTACGAGGGCAGATCAGCCGCCGTTCTCAGGAAGAAGCACCCTTTGTCCTCGTGGGGGCCCCACAGTCCCCCGGAAGTGAACGGAATGCCTCTTACTCGAAAGACCGGTGAAGTCCGCCCGGCCCGGCCTGAACATGTCGGTCATTCCCAGGTTCTCCAGGGGCCTCCTGAGGTCAACTTCACTCTCCAGGGAGAACCTGCAGGGCAGGAGGGCACCAGTCAAGCCAGGGCCCCGTCCTGCCGTGGCACCCAGCCCTCCAGGCTGGGGGGGGGGTCCCCGGTCCCCTCCAGGTATCCCCCCCAAGTGGGCGGCCATGATGGACATTCACGTGAGAATAGACGAGGGGGCCTGTTTTTTGAAATCTGTTTGCCATGTCTCTCTCTCGTCACTGGTGGTTTCTAAAATTAATGAACATTCTTCTGTACTCAGACCTATGATGACTAATTGCTTTCTTCAAATAAGGCAGTAGTTTCAGCATAATTTTATTCAGCCTGGCTGGGATGGGGTGGGGGTGGGGGTGGGGACAAGGGCAAATCCTCCTGCAAGGATATCTGAGCAAAATCCCGGTCTGTAAATGGAATTTCTGAGAGCCAGCCTGAAGAGGACTCAAGCAGAGAGGCTTCGGGGCTTCTCTGCTTCCCACCAGGGGGTGACTAATTACCATGATTTTTCTAAGAGAGAGAGAAAGAAAAACCTCACCAACTAAATTCTCTTTCTCCAAGCCTGGCATTATAGGCTCCAAGAAATTGGGGAGAACAGTGGCAAGAGGTTTCCCTGCAATTCTGGAGTTGCCCAGCCCCACCCTTCTCCACCCCTTGGTCTCTGCAGAGGAATTTTAAAAATCAACCCCGAGGCAGCTAAGAAGCTGTCATTCGGGCTGCTTCCCCGCACCCCCCGAAGAGGTGCTTCCTTCTGTTTCCACTGAGGACTGGGAGGTGGGAGGGACGGGCGTTGGGGAAAGGGTCGAGCCCGAGCCCGAGGTAGCCCTTGGCCCCCAGCATTTCTCTGGCTCTTCCTTTCCTGGAGATTCTGGGGGTGGGCAATGTGGGGGTGTGGTCTAGAAAAGCTCGCCCCTGCCCTGCAGCAGAAACAGGGGGAGTGGCCCAGGGAGAGGCGTCCTGATCACACCCAGGCCAGACTGTTTCCCATCAGCCTCCCACACATGTTCCTGCCCTGGCCATGGCAAGCAACTGAGAATGGGAAGCTCAGTACTGGGGCGGTGCTTTTGGGAGGGGGGGGCGAGAGCTTACTTGGGCAGAATCAGGAGCCGCGGCAACCTGGTCATATTTCCTTCCCACTGGCTGATGAGCTGGGCATCCAGAACGTTGGAGAGGGCAGAGAGAGGCAGGTCTTTTTCAAATGGAACAGCAATGAACATGCTGAGAGTTTCTCCATGGTAGGGCAACTCCACGATCTCATAGTAGTGGCCGTCGGGGGTGGAAAACTCCGCTGGGAAGACACGAAGACAGCACGTTGACCAACGGCCATGGCTCCGGTGGAGTCCAGCCTTGCACTGGGGTTCAACTAGCGCCCCTTTCGAGGCACCCCAATTCAGCACTTTTATTTCCATTTCCCTTCTTTTCTGCGGATTCCCAGCATCTTCTGGTTTCTCTATATCTTTCTGGTTTTCTTTACTTCCATGTCCCCCTCCCAGACACCCAGGCACTAATTCATTCCAGTCCTTAATCCCTTAACTTCAGGGTCCCCCAGCAAGATTTGTTGGTCCCAGGTCATCACAGCAGAAGCACGTCAAGATGGGAGAGAGGGGTCAAGTGTAAGCCCGTGGGAATTTCTGGATTTCATCTTGCATGAGATCAAGCTGCTGTCTTCTGCTCCGTTTATCCCAGGAGCTCCCACTTGGGGACTCTCTGTCAAAGCTGGGGTGTACCCTAGGGTTTGTCCTCCCTTAGAGAGCAATGTTTCGGCTATCCCTCAAGCACCCAGGGATGAGGTGCAGCAGTCGTGGGGCTTGGGGAAGGGGGCCTGGCACTTACTGTATCTGAACTTGTTGGTCTGGGCCATCATGGGCACAGAGACGGTGCTGCCGTCGGACTTGTAGAAGAGGCGGTGGTGGGTGTTGGAGGTGGGGAAGGGCATCTTCCACTGGCCGTTGAAGTACAGAGCGTTCACCAGCACCAGGCGCGTGAGCTGGTCCAATGTCCCTTCGCCAAGTAAGTCACTGATCATGCCTAGGGGAAAGGCAGGTGTGCTTATTTCTCTTCAGCCGTCAGTTCTCCAGGGGATGGATGTTGAAGACATCCGGGCGGAGGGGCCAACTGGGCTTTAAAGGAATCCGTCCAGCCGCCTTCGACTGCTTCCATCTTCCTAAGAGTCCCCAAGGGTCTGGGACCTCAGGCCTGGGATCCTGCCCCAAATCAGACTCTGAAACTTAAATCTTTCCTGCCTTGGTCCCTTGCCTCGCCCCCTAGCTGCAGCCTCGAAGACTGTTCTCCCTGCCCTGGCCACTGGTGCTCTCAGTCAATCCCACACTTTTCAGGGGTGCCTCCGGGGTTGGTCGGTCAGTTGACCTAATTAGAAAAATGCCAGCTTTTCTGCTTTGGCCCTGACAGTCTTTGCCCTCTGCCCAGAGAGAAGCCCACACTGAAAGGGAGAATCCAGGCTCCGGGGTTGGTCTCCAAGTGCCCTTCGTCTGCAAGCCCTGGGGACAGGGGTCCTTTCCCTGCCCGCTCACCTTTGGTGTTCGTCTTCACCCAGTCGTTGATGATGAACCTCGCTCTCTCCACCTCGGAGAAGTCCACCTGCTTGACCGTGCTCTGGAACAGGCTGAAGAAGTGGGGCATGAAGCCCGGGACCAGCTCCAGATCCCGCTGGACGAAGATGGCGTCCGCGGTGCTGACCACATCCTTGTTGCGCGGCGCCATGAGCATCGCGTGCAGCTGGCGGAGGGCGGGGGCGACGCCCTTCTCTGTGCCAAGGAAAGGTCACGTTAGGCCCCCAACTTCCCCCACGAGAAGCCCCAACCCTGCCCTGATGGGTGGCTCTCCTGCTCCCCAAAGGGCGTCTGGAGGGAGAGCCCATTCAAATCTCCTCTCTTTTCTGCAGCCCCCTCTTTCGCTCAAAAGTCTGAGGTTCGAACCCTTCCTTTGGGTTAGAATATTTTTCTCTGCTCTTTATTTATGAACCCTAAATGTTTTCTTATAATTACAGCCCCATGCTAAGCATTTTCATGCATAATTCTATCTGATCATCAGAACAGCCCTTTGTGATACTTTCATTAACCCTGTTTTGTAGATGAGGAAACTGAGGTTCAGAGAGGTCCAGTAACTTGTCCAAGGTCACATGGCTCCTAAGTGGGGAGACCAGGCTGCTTTACACTACTGAGGGCCAAGTGTCTCAGGGGTAGCTGGAGGAAGATGGGCGGTCTCCAGATCATTGCGTGCGTTGGCTTGGCTCAGCTGGAGCCAGCCTGTCCTAAGCTTGGGTGAGGACCTTTGCTTCCGGTTGGTCAGGCCTGTGCCCGGTGACGATGGTGTGATTCCCGGCTCGGCCCCGTCTCTCACCTTGGATCTGGAATCGCATCGCTGCTTGGATCTGCTGCCGGGTGTCCCCTCCAGCGGCCAGCTGCAGCATGGCCATCACGGAGGCCACCCCGTAGGGCGAGAAAACCACGTTGCGGTCCTTGGAGGCCTGCACCACCTGCTGGAACACCTTCACGCCGAAGTCGGCGCTCAGCTGGGAGGTCTGTGGGTGGCGCGGGCGCGAGGTGGACCCCTCCCCGAGGACGACGGCCAGGCCCAAGGCCAGGCAGGCAAAGGCTGGAGACATCTGCATCCTAGAGCCGGGCGGAAAGGGCCTGGTGAGGGAGGGTGTTGGAAGATGGGCCGGGGGGAGGGGAGCTGGCTCCCCAGCCAAGGGCCAGGGCTCCCCTGGCCTCTGCCCTCTGCTGATATTGACCTTGAGGGACGAGGTCCATTCAGAAAGCATGGAGAAAGGGGGAGAGAGAGACAGAGAGAGAGAGGGAGGGAGAGAAGGGTAGAGGGGGAGGGGGGAAGAGGAGGAGAAAGAAAAAGAAAGAAGAAAGAAAGAAAGAAAAAAGAAAGGGAGACAGAAAGAAGGAAAGGAAAGAAAGAAGGAAAGAAAGAAAAGAAAAAAAGAAAAGAAAGAGAAAGGAAGAAAGGAAGAAAGGAAGAAAGAAAGAAAAAAGTGGTCAGCCCTGCCTACCATCTCAAGGCCCCAGGGTGTCTTAAACCCACTTTCACCAGTGAGGATCTTAGCACTCGCTGCTGCCACCCTCCTCTCCCCCCCACCCCCCCGCAAGGGGCTGAAAGATAAATCCTAAGAACATCTTGGATTTGCTTTATGCTTTTTCATTCTCTCCTAATGCGTTCACAACTTTCGTTTCATCCAGGTAAGCAGGTAAGACAAACCCGGTTCCTGAAAGGAGGCATGTGTGTGATTGACAGGGACGAGGGTCCAGGTTAGTGCTTCTGGGGAGAAGGTGGTCGGCGGGCCCAGCGGCCTTCCCACTCCCCTACGATGGGTGCCGCTGGGGTGCACTCGAGGCAGTGGCTCTTCAGGAAAGCAGAGGAAAAGTGGGGCTCCCGGGCCACGGAGGAGACTGTGGGGAGGGGGCCTCCTCCCCGAGTCTGAGCTGGGAGTTGGAGGGCGTTTGCTTTCCTCTTACCTGAGGTTCTCCCAAGCGCCTGGAGGTTGGTGGTGTGTCCGGCGGTGGCTCCTGCCTTGTGGCGCTTCTACTCTGGATTTGCCGGCTGCTGGAGGAGGGGACCAGACTCTCCGACAGCCGCTCTTGAGCCTGCAGCCAGATGCAGCTGTGCTCTTGGGCTGCTGTCTCCTTTATACCAGATGTGAACAGGAAGAGATGAAGTCATGTTCCAGCCCCACCCACTTTCTGGCTGGAGAACCGTCTGCACAGCTGGTCGGCCCCCGGCAGAGATTGCTGACCAGTGTGCGTGCGTGTGTGTGTGTGTGTGTGTGCAAGAGGGCTCCGGGGGGAAATGGAGCAACCCCGATTGTCACTGGCCCAGGGCCTCCCCTGGCCTCGCTGCCTTCGCCTTTGTCCCTCTCTCTTGATGTGTCCACGTGGGCCCTGCACCCTCAGTGTTGGGAGCCACCTTCCCCAGTGCTTGGATTGGGGAGACACGGTGCCATTTCCTCCCTTTTCCTTATCAATAAGTTAATAATCCTGTGCACTTTTTCCTCCCCTGCTCTCCACCCCAGCCAGCCTCCAGGAAAGAGCAGCCCTCCCTTCTCTTGGCCCTCTCCCAGAGGCCAGAGGGCACGTCAACATGCGTGGCGCTGATTGTCTGGATTTGCCTGCCTGGAGCCCGCCAGGACGCCCTGCCGTGCCCCCTGCGTGGGCCATGTGCCTGCCTGCCCCCTGGCCTCCGGTGATGCAGGGCTGACTCCCTCCACGTGTCCAGACTTTCTCGGTGTCAACAACCCTGTCTGGCTGGGGTTTGAGGTGTGCTGGGTGGGGTGGTGGAAGCCAGGTTATCGTGGCAAAGCCTCGGCAGGGGCTTCGGAGCCAAGCGTGAAGGGTCTTGCTTCTCTGAGCGGCCCGCCGTGTGGCCAGGAGCTGAGCCCCGTCCTTCCCCAGGAACAGACCCTCGGCGGGCTGCAGGCGGCAGGGACAGACTTGAAAGAGGCATTTCACGGCAGGTTTGCCGGCTTGGGTTTCGGAAAGGGACCCGTGAATTCCGAAGAACAGGCTAGAGGCGTGGGTGTAGCATTGGGCTAGAGTGTTTGGGGTTTGGCTCTTGGCCTGGGTGTCATGGAGGTAGGGTGGCTCGAGGGGTGCCAGAAGGGTCCGGCGGGGGAGATGGTACACTTGACCCTGGGGGCCACACGCTGTCTTGCTGTGTGCCGGTCGAGAGACTCGGCTGGGAGCACACGGAGGGACAGCTGACAGCAGAGTCACAGGAAGTGTGCGTGGGCGGAGGCGTCGGGATATTTGTTTTGGATATTTTCGGTAAACAGACACCAAGGGCAACCGCGGCTGAGCGGCGTTCCCATTTTCACCCCACCTCAGCTTTTGTTTTCCCGGTGGCTCCCGGGAGGGGTGGGGGTGCAGGGTGGCAGGGAGAGAAGGGGAAATCTTGGCTGGAAAGTTAGGCTTGCAGACGCGTAGCAGGGCCCTTCCTGTGCAACTGCTGCTTGTTTGTGCCTTTTTCCTTCTCTCCATTGTGGTTTGGACTCCCTGAGAAGGTGGTTAGTGGCGAGCAGGCGGTCGCTGCCTCGACTTCCAGCCTGGGGCAGACGGAAGGCCAGCCCCAGCCCCGTCTCCCATCCCCTGAAACGCCCCCAGTCCCTCGCCCTCTGTCCCCAGCGGCCAGAGGGGGTGGGGCTCTGGGGCTCCAGGGGTCTGGGTTGGGGGGTACCGACTCCAGAGGAGGTGGGAGCGCGTCCCCGAGGTGCCCTGAGCTCTCTGGCCGCCTTCGCCAAGCCACCAGCCCATCCTCGGCCCGTCGTTCCGGGAGCCTTGCCAGCCCTCAGCCCGAGGAGGCCGCTGCCTTCTGTGGGTGGCCTGGGCCAGGCCAGTGACTAAGGCTGTCCTGCTCACGGCACGGTGGACAGTCCTGCCGCTGCTCTCGAAACGACACTCGGTTCCCAGTCCTGGAGTGAGTGGGCCGGGGTGGGGGCACTCTCGAGTCTGGAAACTCGAAGGGGCCTTTTTGCAGATGGAGGGGACGTGAGGGCACATGGCGGGCATGCGTGAGGCGCCGAGGCGAAGCCCGGGCGAGCCTCCGGGCCAGGCGGCCGCCCGCGCCCCTCGAATCTCGACTGTGGTCTGTGCCGCCCTCGGATGGACCTGCGGCGGCCTCCACTGCCCCACCGGAGGCCGGGCCTTTCACGTCAGGGCGCTGCGGGCGGCGCCGAGGGGGGGGCCGTGCAGGCCGCTCGCCCACTCCCCGCAGACCTCACCCCGACACCCTTCTCAGAATCCGGCCTGACTCAAGGGGCTGTCACCCTGCTCTCGCCGAGCCCCAAACCCCTTGACCCAATCATCTCTTTCAAGCCCCGGCTCTTTGGTCAGGGGTCAGAGAAGAAAAAGGAAAAGTCCCTGCTGTCGAAATACTTTAGACCTCTGATCGCTGAAGTGTCAGAGATAAGCGGGTGAGTTACAGGGCTGTGGATTTCTGGGGAAACTTCCAGTTCCACACAGCTGGGGATGGAGTTTCCATCTGCCCCTCTGCAGGTGGCTTGCAGCTGCGGCTGCCTCACGCGTTCCGAGACAGCCCCCCACCCTGGCGCTGCCGCCCCCGGCGGGCCCTGGTTCCGTTCCGGCTCTCAGCACCCCGGGTTCCCCTCCACCTCTTCCCCGCCAGCCCTCGAGTTGCCCTTTGCCTGGCCCCTGCGCTTCCTCTTTCCTTTGCCTCTTCTTTGCCACCCCCCCAATCTGTTTCTTTTTCCCTTTCCCTTTCTGAGACAACTTTGGCTGGGGCTCCCCCAGCACCCTGATTCCGGCTTTCTCTCCCCTCCTTCTCTCCTGCTCCTCTCCTGCAAGCTCATCCTTCTTTCTCCCACTGTCCCCTTTCTTCTCTCCTGCTCCTCTCAGGGAGCTCGTCCCCCTTTTTTCCACTCTCCCTTTCCGCTCTCTCTGACTCAGTCCCTCTTTCCTTCTCTCTCTTCTGGAATCCCTTTTACAGTCAAATGTTCTGCTCCGGGGCCCTTCCTGTGAGCACTTACACAGGCTCCCTGGAATGTTGGAAAAGGCCTCGGAGTTTTGGTGATTTCACTGGGAGAGCTGGGGGTGGGTGAGGAGGGGATTCTCTTGCTAACTCATAGCACTATTTCTGGCCTGCTCTCCAAACAGCACCGCTCCAAAAATAGCCTGTGTTTGGGTTCGGCTCTTTCTCCTGTTACAGAGCTGCGGAGGGCTCTGTACCCCAGCCTCTGCTCATTCACAACCGCGGCTCCGGCCCAGCCCGGCCCAGCAGGCCCCGGCCTGGGCAGGGTCCCCTGCTCCGATCGGCCTCGTCTCTGCTAGCCCCTCCCCTTGCTGCGTGTGCAGTGCCCAGCCGGCCACGTCTCCTTCAACTCCCATGTCCCTAAACCTGCACCCCACTCCCCCCGCGGCCGAGCCCTTGCTTGTAGGGAGTTGCTTTTCCTCTAATCATATCCTGGGGTCTCAGAACTGGGAGGAGCTCTGACAGTCGTTTAATACAATCCTTTTCCTCTCCAGGTGAGAGCACCAGGTCTGGAGAGGTCCAGGGACACGGTCACGGCCACCCAGTGACAGGGCCACAGTCGGAAAAACTGTGGTCGTTGGCTCAGAGAGACGTGGCTTCAAGGACCTGGCACTTGCTGAATATGTGTCTTTGGGCAGAACTTAGCCTTTTGAGCCTCTTTTCTTCTTCTTCTTTTTTTTTTTTTTTGAGGTACCAGCACTGGGAATTGAACCTGGAACCTTGTACGTGGGAGCCGGAGCTCAACCATGGAGCCACATCTGCTCCCAAGCCTGCTTTCTTATTTGCAAAAGGCCCATCTTTCGGGGTCGTTGTGAGGACTAAATGAGATGGTGCCTGTAAAACACCAGAACATTCTAGGTTCTCAGCGTCTTGGAGAGGCGGGAGCCAGGACAGGGCCCAGCCCCTCTGAGCTCTGCATTTTGGCGGAAGGCAGGCTCCTGGAGGGAGGGGCGCTGAGGCCTTCTTCTCTCCTTCCTCTGAAGTTTAGTTGCATATTGGCATTAAATGCTCTGAAGGTGGTGGCAGGTGACTCAGAGAACGGCTGCCGGGCACGCCTTCCACCTCTTTTACCCCAGAATTGACACCCTGAAAAAAACCATAAAACAACACCTTCCCAGTGGCCAGCCTTGCAGGTGTGAGACCCCGGGAAGAGCTTCTTCTCTGGGCTGGGGGATCAGATGCGGACCCCACGGACAAGGTGACACCAGTCCTGACCTCTCAGTCGTCCCAGGGAGGAGAGGCATGAGAACAGAGCCTCCGCTCACCCCCTCCTCCAGTCCAGGCCCTCTGACCCACATCTGCTTTTGTTGGGTCCCCCCACCCTGTGTTGCCTGAGCCACTTCTGGGCCTTTGCCCATCCGCTCGTTTTGGAGTCCTTGCAGGATTTAAACCCGCGGCGCCATCCCCTGTCTTGCTTGTCCCCGTTTCCTGAGGACCTTTAGTGCTGGGCCTCTCAGAATAGAGGGGCGCCGTGAGGGTGGATGGCTCTCTCAGCCCCAGGGGAGAAGGAACAGGAGGGGAAGGAGGAGAACAAGGCCGATGGGGCCCCCGAAGTCGGGAAGGGTGGCGCAGGCGGGCTCGGGCGGCTGGAGCCACGGGCCTGACGGCCATCCTCATCAGATGCCCTCTCTCCACTTCTTTTTCATAATGTATTTTAATTTTTTATTTTAAGCAGGTACTGGGGACTGGACCCAGGACCTCGTCCATGGGAAGCAGGTGCCCAACCAGTGAGCTACATCTGCTTCCCTCCCCTCCACTTCTTTTTTTATTGAATTTTTTTAAAGTTTAATTTTTACAGTAGTTCTAGGTTTGCAGAAAAATCAGGCACAAAGTACAGAGGTCCCATATCCAACCCCCCCCCAGCTCCCAGGTCCTCCCAACTTTCCCTATTAGTGGCCTTTTGCATTAGCGAGGTGCGTTAGTTACAATCAATGAGGCAAGATGATGATAACTACATGCATTGCGTATGTTCGGGTTACTCCTGTTGTACTGTTCTACGTTTTTAAGAAATGTTTTATTGTGGTAATATCTATACCGCGTATGCTTCCACCCTTGGCCCACTTTCAAGTATCCTTCCGCTCCTTTCCCCGCGTGGCTGGCGCGCCTGACCCCGGTCCACTTTCTCCCTGCCCCCGGACCACGACGGGTTCCTCATTCCCCAGGTTCCTCAGGTTCCTCTCCCTGGATACTCGTCTTTGTTTGTCCCTCTGGCTGTCCGGTGACGCTTGGCTTCCCTTACAGGCCAAATATTTTTTGAGAATCCGAGCTAAATATTTTTTGACAATCTGGGCTCAATGGCTTGATAAAGAGATACCAAAGGAAGGCAGCGCACACTTGTTGGAGGCAGATTAACCCACAGTGCAAAAACTTGCTAAGCACAGGAAACCTCTGTGTTTTCTCCTAAGGAAAGAGACGGGGGAATTAAAAAGTGGCTGAGATGTCCTGGGTGATGGATGGGGGGGCCTGGGGAGGCGGAGCGCTCTGGAAGAGGAGGAAAGAAAATATTCCCCTTCTCTCCCTATGTCTTCATCTCCAGGAAGCGATCTTATCCCTTCCCGGCTGAGGCACCCCGGCTCTGTCACGCTCTCTTCCTGGGCTTTGGCGGTATAAGTGTCTGCTCTTTCTGCATCCTCCTCTCCACGTTCTAGAACTGGATGTTCCTGTCCTGAACTGTAGACCCTAGCTCTGCACGTGGCTATCGTTCTGAGTTCCCACTGAGCTGGGCAGTCGCCCAGTGAGGCGGTGACCCCAGGTCAGTGAGAGCCTTGTGGGGGGCAAAGGTCCTCCAGGCCAGGCTGCATGGCTGATACAGCACAGATGGAATTTGCCACTGGACAGCCAGGCATGCAGCGAGTCACTGGCCATTCCTTTCTCCCTTACTTCCTCGCCGTAAGGGAGCAGCGCCTCCTGCATGTCTCTTGGCCTGAGTCACCCTGGGCCGCCTTGGTGGGCCTGGTGAGCAGAGATGCACCCAGGCTGCTGGCTCGCTTGGAGGGACCCAGGCCCGGGACCCTTCCCGTTTCCCTCCAGGTAGCTCTGCCACTGTGAAGGGTGGGGGTGGGGGAGAAAGGGGAGCAGGAGGAGCTGAACTGCTCAGCCAGGTGCCTGGGCCTGGCCGCCTTCCCCTGGGAGCCACGACAGCCACCCTCTTCCTCCCACACGATCAACTCGTCGGTGGGATCTTTGGATCTTTCTACGATGGCTCTTATGGGCTAGTCAGAGAGCATCGGGTGAAAACTGTCCTTGTTGGGAAGTGGATGTGGCTCCACTGACAGAGCGTCCGCCTACCATTTAGGAGGTCCAGGGGTTCAATCCCAGGGCCTCCTGGCTCCTGCGGTGAGCTGGCCCACGCGCACTGCTGCTGCACGCAAGGAGTGCCGGCCCACGCAGGGATGCCCCTGGGTAAGGGTGTCCCCACGCAAGGAGTGGCCCCTGCCCAAGGAGAGCCGTCCCGCATGAAAAAAGCACAGCCCGCCCAGGAGCGGTGCCACGCACACGAGAGCTGATGCAGCAAGATGACGCAACAAATAGAGACAGATCCCCAGGGCCACTTGATGAGAAGCCGAGCAGACACAGAAGCACACACAGCGAATGGACACAGAGAGCAGACAAGGGAAGTGGGGAGAATAAAGAAATCTTTAAAAAAAAAAAGATAAACTCATACAAAAACAAAACGTCTTTGCTTCGAGGACTGTACAGCTGAGCCTCCACCCCAGGGCAAGCTGGAGGCCAGATGGAAAGTCTCCTAACTGCCTCCACTTAGCCTCCTCACCACCCCTGCTCCCCGTCTCCTGTGCCTACTCCTTTCTCTGGAAGATCAACTCCTCCTCGCCACAGCCCCCACTCCCTTACAGGACCCTGGGGGTTCTCTTCCCCTTAACCGTCCCCAGGATGGCCTCCTTCCCCTGACCTTCAGGAAGGCCACTCGACTTAGAAGAGGCTCTCCTCACTCTCCAGGGCTGCTAAGACACGTACCACAGCCTGCGGGCTATGCACAGTTTTGGAGGCCAAGTGTCCAAAACGGGGCGCTCGGCGGGCCGTGCCTTCTCGCCACCTTCCGGCGGAGGCTCCATCCCTGCCTCCGTCCCACGCCCGAGTCTTCTGCCTCCTCCTCTGGCTTCTCGTTCAGTCATCAATAGTCCCTTTGCTTATTAGGACTTCAGCCGCCTTGGCTCGGGGCCACCCTCCTGTGACTTGGCCACGCCTTAACTGGTGAAAGGTCCTTTTTCACAAAGGGTTCACGTAGGCCGGGCCAGGGTGAGGACTTGCACCTGTCTTCATGGGGGACAGGATTCAGCCCCCAGCAGAGACCCACGGCCACCTGAAGCTGAGCCTTCCCTTCCCGAGTATCGAATCAAAGCTATTTCCTGAGCCAGGGTTTTCTGGGGGCCACCACTGCGGCAGGCGGGTCCTGGCTCCAGAGAGCCAGGCGGTCCCGGGGAAGTCGTTTCACCTTCCCCGGGCCTCCCTCTTCTCACACGGGCGTGCAGGGCTGAGCAAGATGCTTTCTACTGAAAGAGGCAGGCCGGCCTGAGTGCAACAGGAAACTCTGGGCAACTTCCTTTACTGCCCTTCCTAGAGGCCCGTTCCTTTTCTGCAAAGGAGGGAGCATACTAAAGAGTTTCTAGGATTTCCAAGGAGGGAACGAATGAAATGACCGGCTGTGTTGGAGATATATATATGTATATACACACACACACTTTTTTTTTTTAAGATTTCTTTGATTATTTTTTTCTCTCCCCTTCCCTGCCTCCACCCCTTATCTGCTCTCTGTGTCCATTTGCTGTGTGTTCTTCTGTGTCTGCTTGCATTCTCAGTGGCACCGGGAAACTGTGTCTCTTTCTTCATTGCATCATCTTGCTGCATCAGCTCTCCATATGTGCGGCGCCACTCCCGGGCGGGCTGCGCTTTTTTCGCGCAGGGCAGCTCAACGCGGGGCACACTCCTTGCGCATGGGGCTCCCCTATGCGGGGGACGTCCCCACAAGGCACAGCGCCCCTTGTGTGCGGCAGCACCATGCGTGGGCCAGCTTACCATACGGGCTGGGAGGCCCTGGGTTTGAACCCTGGACCTCCCACATGATAGGAGGATGCTCTATCCATTGAGCCATGTCCACTTCACTATACACACATATTTTTGAGTGTATTTTCTCTTGGGCCTCTTTGTTCCTGGTGTGTAGAGACGGGTACCTCTGTGCTAGAGGGGAGGTGGGGTTAGCTAACTGGGTCCTCAAGTAAGGAGACCGCAGAGCCTCAGCAGGTGGGGCTGGGTGAGGAGGGCCATCCACGGGGCCAAGGGCTCTGGTTCGTGTCAGGTCCAGGCTTCCCGAGGGGCGGGTGCAGGGCAAAGCTGGCTAGCTGGTGGAGAACGGCCATTGAAAGCAGATGCTCCACATGGCAATCTCTGCTGCCCCTTCCACGCCTGGAAGCAAAGCCCCCTCTGGGAATTATCACGTGTCCTCCTGTGAGTCCCCTTCCTGGGGAGCCCAGCTGCATCCCCACGGAGCCCCCTACCCCGCCCCCTCTGGTGTCAGGGCCGCGTGAGTAAGGGCTGATGCAGGCGGGACGAGTAACTGTTATTCACATGTGGCAGCTCCGCCTTCCAGGGCCGGAGGGGGAGGGGGCCAGGCTGTTGGGGTGAGGGGAGCTGAGGTGGCAGAGATGAGGCAGCCCGGACGCGACAAAGGGCTCCAGGGCTGGAGGCACGGGTTGGCCGGGGTCACTCAAGGACCTGGCGATCCCGGCTGGGGCACTCCTCTGGAATTGGCTGGGAGCTTGGGCCTAGGTCAGGAGAGGCCCCCTCGTAAGACCCCAGGGGAAATGCAGGGGAGCGGGCCCCCACCCCCGCCCTGTGACAACACGGGCGAAGGGTGCAATCTTAGCTGTCCAACCGAGCCCGTCGCCTTCCTCCTTGAGCCAAAAGGGGCTTGCACCAAATTAGGGGGGAAACTGATTTGGGAGTCTGAAGCTCAGTGCTGCAGGGGTGTCCCATTGGCGGGGGCCTCCTCGCGTGCTCCCTGGGCCCACAAGGCCTCACCATGGCGGGGGGGGTGGACGTTGCCCACACTGGGTGGGCACAGTTGGGGTCCTGCCGAAGAGGCCCTGACCGACGGCCTTCCTGTGTCAACGCTGAGCTGCCCTCAGCCCCTGTCTTCGCCGAACGGTCGGAGGTCCTGGCCGGTGGCCAGGGGTGTCTGGACAGGAGGAAACCGGGACGTGAGGAGCAGCAGCAGGAGAACACGGAGTCCGCGATGGCAGAAATTCCACCGGAAACAAAACAATACGTAGGGGACAGAATCACTCACTGGGGAGCAAGGGGGCAAGAGAGACAGGGACTTCCTGCCCCAAGTGGGTAAACAGCCCCAGAGCTGGGGAAGCCCCCCCGATGTCCTCCAGGAGTGGATGCTTTGGGACAACTGGAAGGAATGGGCGCTGGCAGCCTTTCCTGGCCTTCTGAGCCCCTACGGGGAGAAACAGGGTCCGCGGCCAAGGTCAGGGGGATCCCAGGGAGGCCAAGGGCAGGACCGAAGGAGCACCTGGCCAAAGAGGCCAAGCTGCGGCTGAGGCTGGAGTAGCCGCAGACCCCGAATGGCAAAGAGAGGGCTCCAGGTTGGCGGGCAGGGTTTTCAGGACCTGACACCTGCAGAGAACTCCATTAGGGGTGAAGGATGGCAGGGCGGAAGTGGAGGCCTGCCCAGGGGCCCCTCCGTGGCACCAGAGGAGAAAGTTCCTTCCTCTTTCGGGGGCCCAGGCCCAGTTAGCTTTAAGGAAGCAGAGCGGGGATGAGGCAAACCAGGGCTGGAGCCCACGAAGCCTGCGTCAATAGGAACAGAGGGAGATACTCACCAGCAGGGTGCAGGGACCGCAGCACCCCCTTCCCAGCCGCCCCTGCGGCAAGGCTGGGGGAGGAGTTGGTGCTGAGCCAGGAAAATCACACCTGGCGGTTGGGTTTGTGGTTGCCCTGTCCGTTTGGTTAGGCAGTTTTGGTCTGCAGAGCCATTCATTTCCACTTTATCTTATTTTATTATTTTTAAAGACGCTTTAGGGTACTTAAAGTTTATGTACAAAATATAGAGAATTCCCATATACCCCACCCCACACACGTACACTTCTCCCCATTAACAACATTCCTCATTACTGTGGTACATTTGTTAAAACCGAGGAACACATACGGAAGCGCTGCTACGAACCGTGGACTATAGTTTACATTATGGGTTCACACTTGGCACTGCACAATTTTACAGGTTTTGGCAAAACGTGCAACGACCTGCATCTGTTGTTGCATTGTCATGCAGGACAATTCCAATGTTCCAAAAAATGCCCGCCATTCATTTCTAAGGTTCGAGGAGTCTAGAATGGTAGCGTTTGAGCCTCCCAGAAGAATGGCTCACCTCTCTGCGGCAGTGGCTGAGTGCCAGGCCCTGCTTCACAGTCATTATCCCATTTCACGCTCCTCTGACCTCCGATGCTACCTTTCCATTCTGCAAACAAGGAAGCTCAAGTGCAGACTTGGCCCCCTGCCGAGGACGCTCGGCCACGAGCAGAGCTGACTCCAGAGCCCTGGGCCCTTCACCAGCCCCCGTCCCGCTCTCCCCTCAACTCCCTGTCCCCCATTGCAGGGTAGGCCCAGGGGGTCCCCCTCGCCCACGGAGGCTGGGTGGTCTGGTGACAAGGAGCCCCAGCCTGTGGAGGTGGGTGGGGGAGGGAGGACGTGTCGTGTTGCCCTTTGGCCCACCTACCCAGCGAGCCATTCTCTCGCCCTGCCCTTTGCCCTCTGCACGCCTGTGGGCTGGTTTCATGCCAGCCTTGGACTTCAGACTAGACTCCACGTGGGTGGAGAAGGGAGAGAGAAAATGGGAAGCTGGCCCCGGGGGATGGAGGGATTCTCTGCACCTTCAGAGCCTCAAGTGCCTGAAAAGAGGCCCCTGTTGGCTCAAGGGGAAGCAGCGGGCTGGTGGGACAGCCAGGATGTAGGGGCTGGAAGGGAGGGAAAGTTTCCTTTCTGGAGAATCAGGCACAACGATGGCATTTGTAAGTGTCATCTGCAAGCGTTGCCAGGAGCCGGCTTCTCTGGCCTTTCCTGCCCAGGAAAGGTGGGTACCAAGCTGATGGGCTGGGTTGTGGCCCTGACCTTCAGGCACTGAGGGTCCCCAGGGGAAGGAGGCAGGTGTTCATGCCGATAAGGAGCGGCCTCGAGTGTGGCCCGAGAGACCAGGCATCCAGCGAGGGGACATCTGCGGGCTGTGCAGGCCTTCGGGGCGGGGCAGAGGGGAGTGCAGAGGGGGAGTGTGGGGGAGCATCTCAAGCCTGGGGACGCCGAGAGTTGTGGGCAGGAACTGGGGAGAAGGGCCTGGAAATGGAGCCCCCCCCCCCCCTGAGAGCTGGTCGGGAGTGGGAGGGCTTTGCCCCACGTGCCGGAGCCTGCAGGAGCCTTCCTGCGCCAGCCCTTCTCCCTACGCCAGCCGGGACCTGCTCCCGCCTGCTCTCTTAGTCAGCACCTGTGCTGGGTGCTCCCTCCCCTGCAGCTCTGGGGCGATGAGGCCCCCGTTATTCACAGCCCGACCGCTGGCTCCCCGGGACTCACTCCCCCGCCCAGGTGCCGGCTCACCGCCCCAGGGCCCGCTCCTCACTGTCTTGGCTGTGCCAGGGGCGGCAGAAGCTGGGGGGCCTGCGGGCGGGGGCCACCCTCGCCCCCCACCCTCAGCCCTGGACTGCCCGCCGCTTTGTCACAAGAGGAAGGGCCTGTCTCAGGGCGAGGGCCCTGCTCTCAGGGTCTTTGTCCTTCGGCGGTGACACCAGGGGGGTCACACAGAGGCCAGCAGGGGGACCTCTGGGTCTAGGAAGTTTGGGGGCCTGCCATGCTCATTCTGAGCACCTGCTTCAGACTAGATTCTGCTCTGGATGTCCCAAGCCTCTTGTCCCCAAACTGGAACTGGGCTCGGGGCCCTGTGTCCTCAAGTCCCCGTCCCTTCGGGAAGCAGAATGCCGACCCCCCACTTGCTCCCCTCTGCCTTTGGCCACGGGCCTCCTCAGGGAAACGGGGTAGAGGTGGGTGGCAGGGGCCGAGCGGGCTTGGAAAGCCCCTGACTTGGGAATTCCCTGCGGTCATTTCCAGGGAACTGCGAGGGGCTTCTAGGGGCAGGGAGCGGCCTTAGCAGGCAGGGCTGGCTTTCCGGCCTGAAATCAGGGCTCGTCTCCAGAGCTCCGGGGCAGGTGGACCCAGGCATGGCCGGGCCTCCTGGCCTGGGGGGAGGGTTTCCTGTGCTCCCGCCAAGGTTTTCCTGCCCCGTGCACCCCGAGTTCCGTGGCTGGACAGAGTGTGTGGGAGATGGAGGGACGCCAGGGGGTGGTCACTGTAGGGCGTCCCTGAGGTCCTGCCCAGCGTGGGTGGAGGGAGTGGACCGGGCCGTGGGATGCACAAATGGGGAAGTCTCGCTCTTGCCACATCGGCCCCGTGCCCCCCATGCCCTCCCGACGCCTTCTGGCTTCCGTTTTTCTAGCCACCCCTTAGAGTGGGCATCGTTGTTCCCTTCCCTTCTGCAGCTTATGTCCCTGAGGGTCCAGACACCTGCCCCGCCTCCACCCCTGGAACATTCTACTCCCCTCTGCTTTTCTTACGTAAATCACTTCTCCTCGGAGCCTCCAAAGCTTCAGTTCTACCTTTTCCATAAAGCCTTCCCAGACTCCTCCAGGGCACGCTAAGCCATTTATCCTTTGAGCCTTGGCAGCCTCCCGATCAGAGGTCCCCATCAGGCAGGAGGACGGCTGTGCTGGTGACTTATCTAGGCACCTGCCTTGTATCAGCGTGGGGACGTCCTCTGTGGGAGGTTACAAAGGGGGACCCAGGGAGACCAAGAATGGGTCTCGGGGCTGTCCAGGAGAGTCGGAGCCCCGTCCCCCAAACCTCAGCGGGCAGGCCCCAGACAGGTGTGCCCCGGCGGCCCGGATTCCTCCCTCTTTGACGATAGCAGCTGTGAAGACCGGGCAATGCCCTGGCCTGGTCCGAGGCCCCCAGGAGAGATGCTTCCGGGCCCCTGTGGCTGGTGGCTCTGCCAGCAAACCAGTAGGCAAGCTCCCTGGTTCAACAGGCTGTTCTTTGGGGGTTCGGTTCCTGTCCATCTTACCCTGGGTGGGATTTGTCCGTGGTGAGAACCCATCAGCTGAGGACAAGCTGCCGGGCGGTGAGGAAGGCATGGCCAGGGTGCCACCTTGTCTGGGTGGCCCGCGTCTTCCCTCACTGGCCGCATCATCCCCGAACACTTTTGCCCCCGCCGTTTGCACTAGGTACTTAGTTCTGGGTCCTCTGAGTCTGGGCCCGGTAAGTACAGGGTGGACTGACCGAGGGGAGTGGGGGGCTCGGTGTCGGGAAGGCGAGGGGAGAAGACCCGCGTTCCCAAGAAGGGAACGAGCGTGTGAACACTGGCGGAATGCCTGAGCACGCCGGCCTTCACCGCCCCCTTTGCCCTGGAGCCCTGTGATGTCTCTTATTGTGTCCATTTCACAGACGACGAACAGAGGCTCAGGGTAGTGAGCAGTGGAGGCTGGTATGAAACGCAGCCCTCCCCACCCGGCATCCCTTTCGTGGAGTTGAGGGAAGAAAGGCCCCCCGAGGGGGAGCACGCGCCTTCTGGGCTAGGAGAGGGGGGCTTCTGGAGGGGGCCTGGAGGACCAGAGCTCTGCTTCCTTGCCCACGCCCAGCATCTGTCCTTCCAGACTTGGCCGCTGCCATCCTTGGGGGAACGTTAAATGGTCGGAAATGAGCTTTAGGGAAATTCCAGTCTCGATTCTTCGATGAGGAGAGAGCTGGCATGGCGCGCTGCCAGGGCACAGCCTTGCGTGCCTCTACTTCCCCCACGCCCCGTGCACTCGCAGACCTCTGAGATCCACCCTCCTCACCCCTGAACACGCATGCAGGCACATGCGGACACCATACCCCAGGCCCACGGTGCTCTCTCCAGCGTACACATCACCTTGTACACAGGCTCTCCATGACAAACACAAATCCTGCCTCCGCTTCCACGGACAACCCCCTCCCAGGTCTTGCACGGACGTCACCGCTTCCAGCGGCCCTTTCCAGCGTACGGATGGAGATGTAGGACCCCCAACCCTGGGAGCGTGGATTTAGGCACCCCTAGGCATCTGCGACCCTGCGGCAGGCTTTTGCTCCGGGACCATGTGGGCACAAGCGGCTGGACATCAGCCAAAGTCCACCACGTCTGGCCGGGATCACCCGTCCACCCCTCCCCTGGGAGGTGCTGGGGCACGGGAGACCTTCTGGGGAAGCCGCACCCCACTTAATCTTTTCCTGCAAATGTTTTCCTTTTTCTCCCTCCCGGCCAACTTCCCAGTGACCCTTCACCCCCTGAAGACAGACATCTCTGCTTTGAAGTCCAACTTTCCTCAGCTGGGAAGACTTTCCCGGCTGGAGGCCAAGAGCTGGCAAGAAGCACAGGGCAGAGAGAGGGAACTGGGGGGCGAGTGGCGGGCGAGGGTCCTCTGCAGGGTGCACAGAGACTCCCTGCCCTCAAGACAGGGTGGGGGGTTCCGCTCCTGTACCTGCCTCACTCCCTTACCCCGCCCCCTAAGCCCCTGCAGGTCAACCGTGGGTTTCCTGCTGAAAGGTGAGCTCCAATGTTGGGGAACCTTTGTCACCTCAACCCTGGGAGCTCCATGACGAGGCTCTTCTCAAGGAAGGGAGAGAAAGAAAAACATTCGCCAGAAATCATTAATCGGGGTGCGGCTTCCCCAGAAGGCCTCCTGGGGCCGGTGGTGACAGCGGATCTTGGGCGGCCGCGGCCACCTTTGGCCCATGCCCAGCTACGGATGCTCTTGTCCTCGATCCATCATCTCCCTTAACCTCACCTTCCTCATCTTCCAAACCAGGGTAATAACAGTAACTCGGAAATGTCGAGGGGACCGGGCGAGCCAAGATACGTAAAGCGCACGGCGCGTGGGGGCCCGACTCAGAGGCGACGGGCAGTAGATGCCATTCATTCATGCCGCACCCGCCACCCCAAAGCCGCTGAGCTGTCAGATCCCTCAGTCACTCAAACAAAGAGCACTGCCGGTCCTTCTGCATTCCACAGGGGCGGGGGAGACCGTAACCAACAAGCAGAATACATAAGTACATGAGTGAAGAAGTTAGAACTGCTGTGGGGAAAAAAGAGGTCTTTTTGAGATTATTACATTTTTCTCCAGAACTTGGATCACCTCACACCTTTTCACGCCTCCCTTCTCCTTAGAAGGGACCAGCCTCTTCGGCCCCCACACCTCGCCCCAGCGCCTCCCACATTACAGCAGGAATGGTGGGGAGCAGTGGAGGTGAGGAAGCTTTGGTGGGAACCCATTCATTTGTTCCTTCAATCAGCAAGTATTTACCAAATGCCGGATTCTCGAGTGCTCACCAGGGATCACAAGTCCCTGGCTTTGCCAGGGAGGGGAGAGCTGCACGTGGATAAATTCAGGTAGCAAGTGAGCAGGGCGAGGGAGGCGGGGGCCGTGGCGGTGGAGGCAGGCTGGTCTGCGCTGGCCGCCCCCCCCTCTGGCTGAGTTTTTACCTGGTAAGTTGGTGCACTGACCACTAGTGTTGGGAGAGATAAACTAGACAAAGCTAGTTATTTCTGAGGGTGAAGAGATGTTTTCAGAGCAAAATCAAGCCCCGAGAGCCCCCCTTCCGCCAGCCCCCAGCAGTGGGGAGGGGTGCCAAGACCCTCTGCCCGGCCTGTGCTTCGCCCCCTCCTTCCTCACCCCTGCAGGGTGACCAGGCGGCTTCCTGGGGCCTCCCGGGCTTATGGCATCTGGATGCAGAGGAGGGGAGGCTGGGTCTGAGGGCGGAGGCCCGGCCAGATGGCTTGGGGCCTGCGGGCCGCTGTCTGACCGCAGAAGCAGACGCTCCGCCTTGTGGCTTGGAGCAGGGAACAGGCCGTCCTCCCCACGGCACGGCTCCCAGGCCCGCGGCAGGCGCCCCCTCGGCCGCTGAGTCACGCTCCCCCGGGTTCGCGGAGGCGCCGGTCCAGGGCCCGGCTGAGTCATTCGCGGATGAATTGCAGAATTCTTCTGCTGCCTGTCACCACAGCAGCGGAGAACCCCGGGCCCCCTCGTCTGCTTCCCCCCCTCCCCCCAAGCCGTTCAAAACAATCGCTCTGCAGTTGTCACTCCTCCTGCGACCTGGGCCCTGGGGTGGGGGGAGCCCAGTCTCGGCAGCCCTTCCTGTGTCCTGACCCCAGGCCCGCTCTTACAGGGGCGGGGGTCTGGTCGGTCAGCACAGGAGAGAGCCTCGGGTCTCATTTCGTTCAATGCTCTCGTTTTATAAATGAGAAAACCGAGACCCGGCCTGGGCCCAGCGCCCAGGCTTCAGAGCTGGCCAGGGAAGGCAGAAGACCTGGTGTAGACCATTGAAGAGGGCAGCTCTGGAGGTGGACTAACCCTTGTCTGAAGCCACATCTATGCGCCACCAGCCTCTCCGGGCCTCAGGGTCCTCTCTGTCAAATAGTGCCAACGATGCCCACTCTGTAGGCTCGAGGCTTCGGGCCTTGCAGGCCGTGATGCCCGCCCGACAGCGGGCACTCACTAACTGCTCTCTCATCGCCGAGTCTGGTGGTGGAGCCAGGGGTTGTGCAAACTGAGTGAGAAACAAGGACCAGAGGTCTTCTTCCCAGGAACGTGGAGGTGAGGAGGGGACCCTCAGACGGAGAGGGCTGGCCAGCAGGCAGGTATTCCTAGAGCCCTGGTGACCCCCAGCCCTGCGAGGCCGCTGTAGGCTCACCGGTGCCCCATGGGAGGAGGTGCCGAGATGCTGACCTGGCCCCAAAACCAGAAGACAGGCAGAGCCATTGTGGTGGGCAGAGCCCCCTCCCCTGGGACCCCGGCCTCCTCCTGCACCTCACCGCCTCACGTAGTCACCCTTCTGCCTGGGTGCCCCTGAGTCCTGGCCAGGTCCGATACCCTCTGGCTGGCAGGGAGGGCTGGTCTGGAAAACACTATCTGTGCCCTGCAGAGTCCTGGGGGGGGGGGGGCCCAGGCAAGGGCGGGGTCACAAAACTCCTGCAATGTCCCCAATGTCTTGGCACCTTTGGAGCTGTCGCTTGAGTGGCCCCAAGGATGCGAAGCCCTTTAGCTTGGCCTGGATGTAGACAAGTCTCCGTATTCACGGCCCCATCTGAGAAAAGGTTAAGGTTTTTTAAAAGAACTTTATTAAGAAACAGAGGCAAAATACAAAGTACAAAACCAAAGGAATGAAAGAGTTTGCAGCACAGATCCCTTCCCCCATGGCAACCGAGAGAAATTGGCTGGACATGCACGGGGACCCAGCCCCCAGCTCCCTTCCTTCAGCCCCGTCTGTGTTGGCTGCTCAACCCACCAGCTCAAACTTTCTTCCATGACAAGTTAAAGTTGCTTTCCAAACCTCCCCAAACCGGCTTCCTATCCCTTTATGTACAGGCCCTCCCGATGCACAAGTCCTTTCTCTGTCTGGTCCCAGACATTCCTCACCCAAGGCATCAGGGGAATCCTGTGGCCCCAAGAACACCTGCTTTTTAAAAAAAATTTTTTTTGCTCCTGTCCTGATCCATTTAATTAAACTAAGTCATGAGCCAGCTGGATCGGCTGGTTCTGTTACCTTCATTCAACTTACCTATTTTCCTAAGCCCGCATCTCGACTGGTCTTTTTCCTGCTGGCAACATCTCGGGAGCCCTCCCGGGCAGCTCAATGCTCCAGCGAATCCAAGACTGTTTTCTCCCCAATACAGAAGTCTTTGCGCCTGTCCAATCTCCCGCTTAATGTAATGGCTGCCTCTAAATTCTCGGCTTACCTGCCGTGGATTGATGATCAAACACCTTCAACTTGGTAACCACTGACCAAACCCTGCCCAGCTCAGGTCACCAACCTCACCAATTTCCTCGGAAAATCTTGGACTTCTCTCTTCAACTTGTGGCCCTCTGGAATTTAACTGCTGTGGATAATCTGGCATGGCTTTAAGAGTACAGCAATTTTAAGACGACAGTGGAAGGAGGGTTATTCTCTCCCAAATTGTATTTTCTCTAGATTACCAAAAGCTTGGGCCACTCTTGCCATTTTAAACCTTTTCTAAATGTCTAAAAGCATGTCTATTTTTCTAAATGTCTATGGTTAGTGCAGTCTGATTCCCAGTCCGCTTTTAGGGTCAATATTGAGTCTTGGCAAGCAGACCAGTGGTCCCTTCTGTTTCTGTAGCCACAGTGGTATTTTAGCATCTGCCTTCTTCAAAAAACTGCCAGAGAGTCAAAACAAAATGGTCTCCTGCAAAGGAGAAGACGGCTGGCAGATAACTCTACCCCAGATGTTCCAGAGCTTTGATCTCACAGCACGTGGCCCTAACATCCTCATTCAAGTTCATACTGATAAGGAAGTAGTAAGTCTATACGAGTAAGACTAACGTTTTACTAAACAAGCCCTTGTATTTGAACCTTATGATACTCAAAATACTTCTCTACACTTCTCACACAGTCCTCACAACAACCTTGTGAGGTGGGCGTGGGAGAGAGTATCGTCCCCATTTCACTGATGTAGAAACTGAGGCTCAGAGAGGTTAAGATTACACAGCTATTTAGTGGAAAAGCCAGCTACTATGCTACCTTGTTCCCTTTCCTTTTTTTATATACAAAAAATATGAAAGAGGTTTTCCTTTTTTTATATACAAAAAATATGAAAGAGAAACCTTCTTTTCTCCCCACCTAAACCACATTCTCATTTCGCTGGTACCCGCACGACATGGCAGTTCCAAAGAGGAAACGGAACCATTGGTCAAGTTCGTTGTCATGGGCCAAGGCAGGGTGGAGGTGGGGGTGCTGATGCCTCTGTCATGTCATCCCTGATTCCTTAACACCTGAAACCCACCCAAGAAGGCCTGCACTTTCGGCAGGATTACGAGGATTCCCAGGTCACAGGCGGGCTGCTGGGGTTTTACCTCCAAATAATGCTCCGTGCTCCCCTTTCCATCACTCTTTTGCAATTTGCCAGTGCTCCGTGCTCTTCCCAACCCTACTTCTTTCTGAAGAAAATGTAGTTTCTCTCTGTCTTCCGATGCCGTCTTCCCAGGATCCCTACACCTTCCTGGGAACCCTCTTGGCGCCTTCAATTCTAGAGCATCTGTGGATTCTCGTCTCACAGTTGCGTCGTTTTTCATTTCTGAGGGTGCCTGCACCCGCTCTGCCACTGGAGGGGCTGCTTGGCTGGGCCCATTTCACCAGCCAGGCCCTCCACGCCTGGCTCCTCTGCAGCTCTGGGGAGCGGCTGTTGCAACCTGAAGCCGTGTGGTCCCCCAGGCTTGTGTCACCCAGGCCTTCCTCCCCGGGCGCAGAAGCACGACCAATCTCATCTGACTTGGAGCAGAACCACCCCTGGGGAGGCATATGGTGGGCTGTGTCCACGGAGCCCCTCCCGGAGGTTTCCCACCAGCCAAGACTTTGGACAACTTGGTGAGCTGGGGCATCTGAGATGGGAGAGCTCTGGAAAGAATCATGCCTCTTTTCTTGAGGTTAAGCCACTTTACAGACATTTATCAAGCGCCCACTCTGTGCCAGCACCCTGCTAGCTCTGGAGACACACCTGCAAAAACGACACCGTCCCTATCCCCACGCAACTTCGCCTCTACCTCTTGGCGCGGTAGAGCCGCCATTTGGTCCATTGGTCTGAGCCAGTTGGTGAACCCGACGAGACAGGTCAGGTGAACCCTGGCGCCTGCACACTTCGCAACCAGCTGGATGCCCTGAAGGGCCGCCTGCAGTCAGCAGACCTTTCTAGTCTTGGTCAGTCTCCCTGTCCTTGACCAGCTCCTCCTTCTGCCACTGACCCCGCCCAGCTGTGACTCTCTCCCCGGACTCCTCCCTCATCCGTGCTGACACACTCATGCTCGAATCAGTAGCTCTCCTTGCATATCATTTACATATTCCCTTTTGAAGTAAACAGTCAAGTATATGTTCCTTGCTGGACAATAATAACTGATGTAGAAATCTGCGTATGTGAATAACAGCATGAAATAACTCCGAAAGAACCCAATCTCCCAAATCACCAACTATTTACAAATTATGAGCTCACTTTCACTCAAGGAGTATTGAGACATACTTGTACCTTGTGGCTGTCATCCTGTGACCATAGTTCCCAAGGCTCCCTGTTTCTGGCTTATAATTGCATCATATAATTCTATTTCTTCTAAATAGTTTTCATAGTTGACATACGTGAAGGCAATATCTCATTGTCCTCAGTCTCCCTAGCTCCATGCCTCACAACTGAACAGTTTCCAGTTAACAACTGTTAACACAGAGGGGGCAGCCCCAAATAGCTCTGTGAAAGTGTTTTCTCACTTTCAAATGATTTTCCCAGAATGTATTCCCTAAAGTGGGACAACTTTTTCTTTCTTTTTTGGTCCCTTGTCAAGTATTGCCAAATGGCTCTACAGGAAGATTGCACCATTTTACAATGCCAGGAGTCTATTGATTTCTCCAGAACATACTCTTTTAAACTTAATTTTGACAACTAAAAGTGGCTTTAGAGTTGTATCTTTTTCATTCATTGGTCCTTGACTCATTTAATTCTCAAATGAATTCTGTGTAATTTTCTCATCTTACTGGTTTTCTTTTATTCTTTTTTTTAAGGTACCAGGGCTGGGAATTGAACCTGGGACCCCATATGTGGGAAGCCAGTGCTCAACCACTGAGCTACATCTGCTCCCCTGAGTTGATTTATTCATTTGTTTTGCTTGTTGTTTGTTTTTGTTTTTTAGGCAGCACTGGGGCCTGAACCCGGGACCTCCTGTGTGGGAAGCAGGCAGTCAACCACTTGAGCCACATCCTCTCCCCTTTTATTCTTTACCCTTTGCTGTGCATACTTTTCAAAATTTTTGTTTTTTACAGCCAATTTTTCTGCATTTTAGAGGGACTTTCAAAGTTCCAAAAATACAACGGAAAACAACACATGGAGAAATACTCATTTCAGTCTTCCAAAGAAATGTTACTCAAGCTAACTCTAAGTTGTCATTTTATACCTGTCACATTAACATCAAAAATGGTTTGAGGAAGCAGATTTGGCTCAACGGATAGGGCGTCTCTCTGCCCACCAAATGGGAGGTCCAAGGTTCAAATCCAGGGCCTCCTTGACCTGTGTGGAGCTGGCCCATGCGCAATGCTGATGCGTGCAGGGAGTGCGGTGCCACGCAGGGGTGTCCCCCGCATAGGGGAGCCCCATGCGCAAGGAGTGTGTCCCGTAAGGAGAGCTGCCCGGTGCAAAAAAAGTGCAGCCTGCCTAGGAGTAGTGCTGCACACACATGGAGAGCTGACGCAGCAAGATGATGCAACAAAGAGAGACACAGATTCCCGGTGCCACTGACAAGAATACAAGTGGACACGGAAGAATACACAGCAAATGGACACATAGCAGACAACTGGGGAGGGGTTTGGGGAAAAAGGAGAGAATAAAAAATAAATCTTAAAAAAAAAAAGTTTCATGATAACAATTCACTCACTGCTTTCTTAGTTATAAATGGAAATAAATTTTTTCAATAGCCTTATAGTGATATATTTCCAAAGCCATGAAAATATTTTGGTCCTAAGTTCTCAAAGATGAGTAATACACGTACAGATTTGGGTATACCAAGTACTTTCTACTTTTTTCATTCTTGCAAAAGCAAAAGTTATAGAATCTGATCCCTAAATTAATCTATACCTGAGAAAAACATTTGAAAATTGTTTTTAAATGTTATAAAAATATCTATTTGCCTCAATCAGAGCAAATTTTAAATCAGCGAGCCTTTTTGTGTGTGTGTGGGTGTGCACACAGTTTATATTTTTATCTAATTGAATTTGTCCGTGGAACATTGAGGATTCCCCTTGGATAAGTAAGAAATGGCTTCCTTAGGGAGCAGGTGTAGCTCAGTGGTTGAGCACCTGCTTCTTATACACGAGGTCCTGGGTTCAATTCCCGGTACCACCTAAAACAAACAAACGGCCTCCTTGGAAAGAATTTTCTTTTCCCTACTCCTGCACTTTCCAACTGGACTTGCCCCAAATCCCTCTGGTTCCCATGAATGTCCCCACATCCACAATATCTGCGTTAAGATTCCCTCTGGCTGTCTCCTCGACAGCCCCTGCCTCAGCCGTCCTCGCAGCTTCCTGGAGCCCCCCAACTCCCCTGCCACCACCGCCGTAGGGAAGACAAGGGCGGAAGCTCCCGTTTTTGCTTCTCCATCTATCTCAGTCCCATCACCGACTTCTCGGGTTTTCTGCCTGCCTTGGCCACCCCAATCCCCCCCGGCCTCTAGGGTTACGTCATTCCCCAGGGGTCAGGGCCCAGAAAAGGACAAATTCCCTGCTCCCCTGAGCGCACCCAAGTGGAAGCCAAAATTTCTCAAAAGGAATTTTGCTAGAAAACGAAACGGAAACAAAAAACAAGCTCCAGGAAACGTAAAGACACCAAAACAGAAGCGTGGCCTCCTAGAGATTTTACGTTTGGCCTCCTGCCTCGGATCGGCCCGGGGTGGGGGGCTGCCTTCTCCGGCACTCCGAGCCTTCCAGACGCCGACCCTGCCTGGTTCGGTTTTTCTGGAGCGTACGACACGCCGTGGTCTTGGCAGCTGGCACCTCTGGGGCTCAGCTGGTGCCTGCACTGGTCCCACTCGAGGCCCACCCTGTGCTTCCCCGGGGATGCCCTTTGCACAGGGGTCTCTACCTCCCGCTGCGGCGGGTGGAAAATGCCGTTTCAGAATCTCAGGCCTCTCCTGACCCGGGACGTGCTGTCCCAGGCTGCAAGGCGCCAGATACCAGGCTCTCGAATGAACACACACGCCCGGCACACCCCGAGCCAGGGAATGCCCAAGCTGCCTGGGCCCGGGGGGACCACTTTTTTGCCCACCTCCCCAAGACCCTCCCTTGGCTACTCCGTCGGGAATGGTTTTGAAGAATGCAAATGAGGGCAAGCGCCCCCATCTTAGAAACTAGACTGCAGCCGCAGCGGTCACCAGCAGATGCGACGGGGGCCGTACCCGCCCCAGCCGCAGGGAGGGCTCATCACGGCCCCGCCCCCTTCCTCGGCGCCCGCCACCGCACGCCAGGTTAGGGCCTGGCAGTCCGGTCACCCACGCGGGAAAGCCGCCGGCCCCTGGCTTCTAGGAAAACGCCCCGCCCGCCGCCCCCCACGGGCCCTTCTGCTTCCCTGCCACCCACCCCGCTCCCGCCCGCCCGCCCCAGCCGCCCCCTCCCCTCTTTAAGTGTCTGGAGGGCGGACCTGGAAGATGTGGACGGTCCCGTTGCTGAGAGACACGGCCAGGAACCTGCCGTCCACCATGGTGGTGACGCGGGGCTTCTCCAGGCCGTGGTAGGCCGTCAGGAAGTCGCCGAGCAGAGACCCCTTGGGGTCGAGGACCACGACCTTGTTGACCTCCCGGAGGGTCAGGAAGATGAAACCTTTCCTGTCCACCGACACCGAGCCGGGCTGGCAGCCGTAGAGGCCGGGGCCGTTGTACTCCCCGACTATCTGGCCCAGCCCGTCGCAGATGACCACGCTGTTCTGCTGCCAGTCCGACGCCACGAACTCGCCCTGCGGGCCGGTCGCCAGGAACACCAGCGCCCGGAGGCCCCGGTTGGCTTTGCCCCCCGGGGTGAAGCGGGTGGCCAGGTTCCCCTCCAGGTTGTACACCTCCACGTTGCCGGCCACGCTGACGGCCACGCGGTCCCTGCCGGGCAGGGAGGCCACGGCGTGGCTGTTCTGCGAGAGGTTCAGGGCCCGGCGCCACCGCACCTCCCCGTCGGCGCTGATGAGATAGAGCCGCGCGCCGGCCGAGAAGGCCACGGAGGCCTGCAGCGTGGCCACGCTGCACGGGCAGCAGCCCTCGGGCACCGGCACCCTGCCCCTGTAGTCGCCCTTGAGGGAGAAGCGCTTTAGCACCTTGTTCTGCTCGTCCGCCACCAGGATCTCCTGGGGGCCGAAGGGAGCCAGCCCGGTGATGCGGGGAGACCACTTGTCTCCGGGCATGCGGGTGGGGAAGCTGCAGTGAAAGACCGGCCTGGGGAAGAGGCCCGAGCCTTCCAGGTTTGCCCCAGGGGCGGGGCTGGGCTCCCGGGAGAGAGACTGGAGCCGGCCTCCTTTGAACTTTCTCTTTTTGTTGGATTTGCCGTTTTTCTGGGCACCTCCGTCTTCTCTCTGTATGGGACCGCTGTCCTCTTTCGGAGTCGGGGCTTCCTCTTTTCTCTGCCTCTGGCCTTTGTTCTCTTCTTGGAGCTTGGATCCATCCCTGCCCTGGGGCGGGGCCTCCGACCCCCGTTTCTCCGTCTGGGCTCCGTCCTCTCTCCGGCCCTGGGTTCCTGCATCGGCCTGGGTACCGCGTCCCTCCTGCCCACTGTCCTTCAGGGCCGGCTGCTCCTCGAAGGACAGCCACAGCAGGTGGCAGTCCTTGTCCAGCAGCCCCGGAAGGAGCTCCAGCTGCGGCAGCAGGCAGGGGGCCGGCCCGCGCGTCCCGGGGCCGCCCTGCAGCTGCTGGAGCCTCTGAGCGATCGCGCCCTCCAGGGAAAGTATCTCCGCCTCCCGGCCCAGGCTGAGCACCCGATGGGCGAAGGTGGCCGCCGCCCTGGCCACCTGCTCCCGGCCCTCCAGCTCCTCCAGCCTCTCCCGCGCCGCCTCCTCGGCGGCCTCCACGTGGGCCCGCAGCTGCCCCAGCACCTCCTGCTTCTGGGCCAGGAGGGCGCGGAGGACGGCCTCCGCCGCCTCCTCCACCTGCAGCCCGACCCGGGCTGCCCCCTCCCGCAGGCGGCTCAGCGCTTCCTTCTCGGTAGCCCGGGCGGCCTCCAGCTCCGCCAGGTTGCCGTCCACGCCGGCCAGCAGCTCCTCCAGGCCCGGCCTCCGGGCGCGCACGGCCTCGGCCAGGGGCAGGCAAGGGTGGTCCAGGTGGGGGCCCAGGCGGCACTCGCGGCACAGCAGCTGGGAGCAGGGCTGGCACAGGAAGCGCAGGGCCTCCCCGGGGTGCTGGGGGCACTGGGCTGCCTGGCGTTCCCGGGCCTCCTCGTCGTACCACCCTGCCCGGTAGCCCACCAGGTCCACCACGCGGTGGGCGTGCGTCTGGCGGGTGCAGCGGTGCCCGTCGGCGCAGGCCTGGCACAAGTCGTCGGCGCAGTCCAGGCAGCGGGCCGTGGCGGGTCCTCCGGCGCTGCCACCTCCCATCAGGGGGCAGAGGGCGCAGGCCGGCTTCCCTGCACGCAGGTCCCCGCCCGCCCGGGCGTTCACCAGGTCCAGGAGCCCGTTGACAAAGAAGTTGGTCTTGAAGGCGGCCACGCCGCCCGGCGGCACGGGCACGGCCTCCCGGCACTCGGGGCAGCGCAGGTGGCCGGCCTTGGCCAGCTGGGCCAGGCACTCCTGGCAGTAGGTGTGCAGGCAGGGCAGCGTCCTGGGCGCCCGCAGCTGCTCCAGGCAGATCTTACAGGCCAGGAAGTCGCTGCTCAGGGCCTCCAGCAGGGACGAGGAGGATCCCTGGGAAAGCATGCTGCAAGCGGAGGGGCCCGGGTCAGGGGGCAGAGGGCACCCCGCGGCGCCCCCCGCCTGCCCTCGGGCCGCGCCCCCACCCCGGTCTCCAGCCCTGCGGGGATCCCCGGGTCTGGGCTGGCACCTGGACGGCCAGGAGCTGCCTTCTGGTCTTCTGGGCCCTTTAGTGCTTGCTACAGAGCTCGGGAGGTGCCCACTTCCTCCTCGCGGGCGTTCAGGTCCCCGGTGGCTCTGCTTCCGTGTGTCCAGCGCTGTAGAAATGACAAGACCAGTCAGCTCTGGCGGTGCTGGAGGCCCAAGAACCTGACGACAAGGGCGTGGAGCCGACCGGCCTCCTGGACAGGCCGTCCTGCCACGCGTGACAAGGTGCGGGGGGTGGGACGCTGCTGGGGGCCGGGGGCGGAGTCGGGAGCCCCCACGGAAGAGGGGCGAGGGGGCGGAGCGGCACGACGAACCCCACTCCCCCCCCCATACCCCTTCTTCTCATAATGAACCCCAGCCCCGCCCCCCTACACCCTCTTCTTGGCGACCCCAGGACCAGCAGGCGGGGAGGCGGGGACCCCGCTTCCTGCTCCCCCTTTTGCCCTCTGAAGGAGCCCCCTGGCCTTTGCCCCCCCCTTCCTGCTAAAGGCTGTCTTGCACACCTCTGAGGGGTGGGAACTGAGGGGGGCTCCTTCTTGAATCCCCCCAGCTCCTAGCACTAAAGGAACTTGGCCGAGTCTCCCCCTTTGGGAGGAGAGGTCAGGGAGCGGCAGGGGGGCTTTGGGAGCGAAGCCTCTCGCCCGGCCACGGTGGGCTGCAGGGAGGGGCGCGGGCTGCTTCTGCCTCCCCCTCCCTTCCTGCCCCTCCCTTCTCCCCCTCCTCCTGCATGCTCTCGCCTCCCCTCCCCTCTGCTTGCCCCCTACCCCCTCCAGGTGCTCTCCTACCCCCCCCCAGCCCCCCCCTACCTAGCCAGGGCTGGCGGTGGGCTCTGCTGCCCGGTCCGGGGGCCCCGCGGCCTGGACGCCGGGGCTGCTGAGTGCTGAGCGAGAAACAAAACTGAAACTAATTGTACTAGTGGTGCAACTTCCGTCTCCAGCCCAGACCCCGCTCGAGCGGCCTCAGGCCCCGCCTTCTCCCCTGCCGGGCCGGACCTCGGCCGCGGGGCCCCAAACCTCCGCGCCCCCCCCTGCCCCCCCTCCCCTGCCACCCCAGGCGACCTGTCAGTTCCCGCCTTCCGATTTGCTCAGACCCAGCTGTGTGTGCAAGCGGGAGCTGCTTTGGGGAGAGAAGCCAGGGGCTGCTTGGAGAAGGCCTTAGAGAGGTCGCTGCACCCCAGGCCCCGAGGGAGGTTTCCAGTGTTGCTCACTGCGGCACAGCCTCCCGGCCCTGCACCTTTGCTGAGCTGGCAGTGGCGCCCAGACCAGGGGCTCCTCAGCCTGAGGGCATCCTGGGGGAGGCATCCCTGTGTCATATTTTTTTAAAAATGGACTTGGAAAGTGAAACCAAGCAAATGCTGGTTCTTTTCTTCCCAAAATAGTTTGCACAAGCAAAGGAGGTCAGTGGCCTTGTTGACCCCCAAACTGCCTCCTGGAACTGCTTGAATTTCAATATTTTATAACATCAGGATGCTAATGAATAACTAGAGGTGGAGCTGGCACAGGTCCCTTCATTAATAAACATTTAGGAGCTGGAGGAGGTGGGGTGGGTACCAACCAGGTGAGTCCCGAAGTTACAATCACTATCAGAGACCTGGGGAGGGGGTTACTGAACAAAGGCCGGTTCCGGGGTTTTCCATACGGATGTTAAACGAGGAGGGCGAGCGGTCGTCACCTCAAAAGTCAGCAGACACAAGGCTGAGCCTAGTTTTGGGGTAACCATAGACAAGGATAAGATCAGTCTAAAATGGCCATCCCAATGGAAGGTGGAGGCTAAGTCCAGCCAGTTTCAGCAATTTCAGATATTGACCTTTGGCTATTTTATAATATAAAGGCATCTATAATACGATTCAGTAACCATTTCATTACTTGCTCATCCTCAACCCTCGGCTCCAGTAAGGACAGACTTTCTTCGAAAGGATACTTGAACGAGGGTGAGGGGCTATTCAGTAGAGGGAGGGGTAGGGGAAAGCTCTGATTGGGGCATTAGGCAGGAAGGGCTTTTCTTTTGCAGAGAGGAAAGAACCAGGTACTGGGAAGAGGGAGGAAGGGTTGGCGTGACCCAGTGGTAGACCTGCCAGTGTTTCCACTGAGGCAGTCTGTATGGGCAGGGGGTTGTAGGCTGGCTCGGGCTGAGGGAAGGCCCAAGTCCAGGGGTCTGGGGAAAGGAGAGAAATCTTAAGCAAATCTGATTTCCATGCATTTTGCTCCAATAGGTGCGAGGGGACCAGCAGTTCAGCTAATCATTTATGGGACAAAGAAAGGGAATGCGGAGGGCCAGGGTCCCGCCTTGACCTAGGAAAACAAGGGGGCACTTGTGAGTCTTACCGAGGTCACGTGTGGAAGGGGGTTCTTTGCAGTAAGCCGTTTTCTGGAACACGAAGGCTGGGAGGGGTCCTTCAATTTCGCTGTTTTCCAGAAACACAGGGCTTGGGTGAGGTTCAGCAGTGTCACTGGAGATGAGTTGGAAGAGCTAGAGGTAGAGTGCACAAGGGATAGAGGGCAGGGAAGGGCGTGCCTGGCATTGGGCACAGCAGGTGTGGAGGTACAGGGGTGCCGTGACTCTCCTGGATGGTGCCAAGCAATTTAGGATGGTTTGTGGGAAAGGTACACGTGAGTGGGGGCAGATGAGGTTATAGAGGGCGGCAGTGGCCAGATTATAAGGGGGCTTATGGTCTACATTAAACAGTCTGAGTTTTATCTAAAAAGCCAAGGCAGGGAAGTGGATGTGGCTCAACAGATAGAGATTCCGCCTATCACATGGGAGCTCTAGGGTTCGATACCCAGGGCCTCCTGACCTGTGTGATGAGCTGGCTCACACGCAGTGCTGCTGTGCACAAGGAGTGCTGTGTCACGCAGGGGTGTCCCCCGTGTAGGTGTACTCCATGTGCAAGGAGTGTGCCCCGCAAGGAGAGCCACCCCACGTGAAAAAAAGCACAGCCTGCCCAGGAGTGGTGCCGCACACACAGAGAGCTGATGCAGCAAGATGACACAACAAAAAGAAACACAGATTGCCGGTGCCACTGATAAGGATAGAAGTGGTCACAGAAGAGCACACAGCAAATGGACACAGAGAACAGACAATGGGTGGATGGAGGTGGGAGGGGAGAGAAATAAATAAAATAAATCTTAAAAAAAAGAAAGCCAAGACGGGAAGGAGGACAGCTAAAGAAACCATAGAAGAATTTTTTCCCAGCATTTTATGAAAAATTTCAAATGCAAAAACGTTGGCAGAATGGCACGACCAATACCCATATACCCACACCTTGATTCTACAGTTAGCATCTCACCTCTTTGACTGATCACACATCCATTCGGGTTTCCATTCCTTTATCCACCCAGGACGGGCGCTCACCCAGGCAGCAGGTGCGGCGACGCTGAGGTGGCTGTGGGCCTGTGAACCGACAGGATAGCTTCTGCCAAAGTCTGATGGGCACTTAAGATGGAAAAACAAAGCAGGCCACTCCAAGGAGCAAAATAGTGACAGTTTCCTCAGGAACTTACAGACCAGGAGCTGGCCCCGGGCAGTGGCAGAACTGTGCCAAGCAGGGGCCTGCAGGCAGAGAACAAGGCAGGCCAGAGCCGCGCTGGGATTTGCAAGATGGGAAACATGTTCCTCTGAAGTTTCTTTTATTTTATTTTATTTTATTTTTAAGATTTATTTATTTATTTAATTCCCCCCCCTCCCCCGGTTGTCTGTTCTCTGTGTCTATTTGCTGCATCTTGTTTCTTTGTCCGCTTCTGTTGTCATCAGCGGCACGGGAAGTGTGGGCGGCGCCATTCCTGGGCAGGCTGTACTTTCTTTCGCGCTGGGTGGCTCTCCTTATGGGGCGCACTCCTTGCGCGTGGGGCTCCCCTACGCGGGGGACACCCTTGCGTGGCACGGCACTCTTTGCGCACATCAGCACTGCACATGGCCAGCTCCACATGGGTCAAGGAGGCCTGGGGTTTGAACCCTGGACCTCCTATGTGGTAGACGGATGCCCTAACCACTGGGCCAAGTCCGTTTCCCTGGAGTTTCTTTTATATAGCAGGAGTGGTTCTAGTCCAGGTAGCTCTCGGGCTTGGCAAGGTGCATGCGCATGTGCTTTAAGATACACCTCCAGGGAGGGTTTATTTTTTCCCCCCTTATCTAGGAATTTATGGCTTCTCTGTTCTATGGCCTCACAGGGGCCTCACAGGGCCCGAGCGGGCACAGTGGCCAAGGGACAGGAGGGTGGACGAGGGAAGCCTCACATCTGAGTGATAGTCTGGAGGCTAAGAAGCCACAGGACCGGTGACTGGCCTTGGGGAGGGAGGCGAAGGAAGGAGGGCAGGAAGCTTCTCCAATTTTGCAGGTGCAGCGGTCAGGAGAGGGGGCTGGGCTGGCGGCGCCCAGGTCGGGACTTCCATACTCTTTCCACATATCCAGAAGGAGAAGGTGGTTGGCGCCGTTGAATGCCATGGTGATCAGCCAAGCTGGGGACAGAAAAGTGTATTTGTACGTGTGGGTCCATAGTGCATGCTTGGTCTCCATGTGTGCTGGTTAGCGGGCCTTCAAGAGGGCGGTCAAATGCCTGCTGCAGCCAGAGAGTGTGCCGCTCCCTGTGGGACTCCCAAAGGCAAGAGAAGTCCCCTGCCCACAGGAGCCTACAGTCTAAGAGGAGAGACGAATTCTGCCCTTGTGGCAATGAGACAGTAAGTCCAATGTCATGCTGAGGTGTCCAAGTGAGGATTACAAAACCTTCCTTTTGTTGGCACTGGGCATGGGGTGTCGAAACATGAGCTGATTTAATCCTCACAATAAACTGGGGAGATAGGTATCGTCATTGCCTCCACTCTACAGATGAGGAAACTGAGTCAGCTACCCAAGGTCATAGAAACTGCCATGGGAGCAGAGAAGAGGGAGAGCTTCATTTCCCCAGAGAATGCCAGTGGTGTGGGAATCAGGAAGGCTTCCCGGAAGAGGTGGCATTATGAATGGGTGCTTTCCCTCCCCACCAGAAAACCTCAACGTTGAACAATTGTTTCAAGTGCCTGCCATAAAAGAAAACAAAATAAAATACAAAAATACAAAAAAGAAAAAGGAAAAAGAAAGCAAGTGCCTGCTGTGTGCCAGGTCGGAGGGAGACAATTTTCCCGCTCTGGAGAAACAGACTCCTAAATCCTTCTTTTCAATCAACAGATAACGTGACGGTAAAATCATGCCACCAGAAGGCAGAGAGGAGGAGCCTGGGAGGGGGGAGAACACTGCCAGATGGCAGGGGGTCCCTGGGGGAGGCCTGCTCAGCAGAGTAGCCTCGTGGATTGAAGGACTGCAGCGGGCGGGAGATGGGTGTGGACTGATGCACAAACCACCCGGATTAGAATCCTGTAAAGCCTCAAGGTCAGCGGACGCCAATAGAGGATTTTATTCAGGCGAGTGTAGACTTTCATTCTATAGGCACTGGGGGCAAGCAAAGGTTTTTAATCTGGCATAAAAAATAAGGATAATTTAACATGAAAACGTAACACACAATTTCATCCTTGCAACAAAAATAACTATTTTTAAATCTTGAATATTTCCTTTGGAGTCCATCCATATATATATATGTATGTATATGTTTTGCATAAATGTATTTACAACATACATATAATTTTTGGTCTTTTTTCTATAATGTCATATCAACATTTTCTGTGTTTCTACATATTCTTCACAGTTGCTGGTGTTAATGGCCGAGTAAATCATATCCCATAATACACGTAAACTCTTCAGTACGTTGCTGGTAAACTGGCTTCTCCTGCTAACACACACACACACACACACACACACTGATCTGCAACGTTTGCCAATTTCCTTGACGTCAGTACCAGATACTGTGTAAATACTCCCGCCACGGTCGATTTCATGCTACCAACGATTTAACAATCCGCTGAATTCTAAAAATTCAACAATGGCCCCTCAGCAGCCAGCCCTCCGGCAGCTTTTGGGATCTTCTCTGTCCCCCCTCTCCTGAATTTGCCAGCGTGGGTCTAGGGGTGAGTGCATTGCTCTGGGCACTTAGTGGACTCTTTCGATCTGGCAACACAGGCGCTTCCATTCTGGGGAAATCCTCCTCAATTGCTTGTTGGGGAATCCACCCCCTGTCTCTGGAGAGCCCGGAAGGGTCTTCTCGTTTTACCTTTCTCTTAATTTCCATTTCTTTTTAATTTTGTAGAAGAATGTACACATACATGTAAATGAATGGACATGTAACCCTTCCACCCCTTCTCTTGTGTTTTTCATACCTGCTCACAGGTTTTTCATTCTGAAGAGTTAACTTAATGTTCCTCTTTTTTTGTTTTTGGCATCCTATTTTTACTTCATGGAATCAATATCTTATCTCCCTGAGAATATTGTTGCGTTTTCTTCTTCTTGCATGGTTTCTATGCCCTCCCCCTTCCCTCTCTTCTTTCCTTCCTTCCATTCCTTTTCAGTGACTGTGGTACTTATTATTTTATTTTTTTAATTAGCTTTATTGAGGAATAACTTACATGCAATAACATTAATCAATGTCAGCATCTTGTTCGATGAATTTTCATAAATGTACAGAGTCCTGTAACTACCACCACAATCATCCTATAGTACAATATAAAAATAAGAAATTAACATCAATCCAGGGCTCTGAACTAGACTACAGACTTCATTCAGATTCCACAAATTTTCACTCACAGGTACCCGTGTGTGTGTCAGTGCACGTGTGTGTGTAGTTCTACGCAGTTTTAGCCCAGGTGTAGGTGCAAGTCAGCACCACCATAGAAATCCTCACACTGCTTTATAGTTACACCTGTCCGCCTTTCCTAAGCCCTGGCACCACAGATGTGTTCTCCATCTCTATAATATATTTTGTCATTTCAAACATGTTGCATAAATGGAATCATAAAGTATGAAACCTTTTGAACTTGGCCTTTCGTGCTCAGCGTAATGCCCTTGAGATCCTTCCAAGTTCTTGGTGCATGTCAATAGTCTGCTCCTTCTTATTGCTGAGTAGTATTCTGTTTGGATGTACTATAGTCGGGTTATCTGTTCATCTGTTGAAAGGTAATTGGGGAAGTGGATTTGGCTCAACAGATAGAGCATCCGCCTACCATGTGGGAGGTCCAGGGTTCAAACCCAGGGCTGGGAGGTCCAGGGCTCAAACTCGGGGCCTTCTGACCTGTATGGTGAACTGGCCCACACGCAGTGCTGAAGCGCGCAAGGAGTGCCGTGCCAGGGGTGTCCCCCGCGTAAGGGAGCCCCACGTGCAAGGAGGGCACCCTGTAAGGAGAGCCACCCCGCACGAAGAAAGTGCAGCCTGCCCAGGAATGGTGCTGCACACACAGGAGAGCTGACGCAGCAAGATGACACAACAAAAAGAGACACAGATTCCCAGTGCCGCTGACAAGAATGCAAATGAACGCAGAACACAGAAGCAAATGGACACAGAGAGCAGACAATGAGGGGAGGGGTGGAAATAAAAAATAAATCTTAAAAAAAAGAAAGATAATTGGATGGTTTCCAGTTTATGGTTATTCAAATAAAGCTACCATGAGATTTGGCTATAGTTTTTTGTGTGAGCATAAGTTTCATTGCTCTGGGATAAATTCTCAGGAATATGATTGTTATAATTCTTTTGTCGTAGTATGATTGTCATTGGGTAAGTGTGTGTTGACTTTTATAAGAAACTGCCAAACTCTTCTCCAGAGTGGCTGTGTCATTTTACATTCCCTCTAGCAATGTATGAGAGATCCCATTCTCCACATCACCAGAATTGCCAGTAGTTTTTATTTTAGTTGCTCAAATAGATGTGATATCTTTTCATGATTTTAATTTGCATTTTCATAATGGCTAAAAAAGCATCTTTTCACATGCTTATTGGTCATCCATATTGCCTCTGTGGTGAAGTGTCTGTTCTTGTCTTGTCCTCATTTTTAAATTGGATTTTTTTTTACTATTAAATTTTGAGAGTTCTTTATATATTTTAGATATGTCCTTTGTTGGATATATGATTTGTAGATATTTTCTCTAAATTTGTGACTTGTATTTACATCCTGTTAACAGTGTCTTTTGTAGAAGGCACGTTTTTAATTTTGATGAAGTCCAGTTTATCAATTTATTCTTTTATGAGTCATGGTTTTGGTGTAATATCTAAGAAATTGTTGACTAACCCAAGGTCACAATGACTTTCTCCTGTTTTTTTTCCCTAGAAGTTTTATACCTTTAAATTTACATTTATGTCTTTGATACCTCTTGTGTTAATTTTTGTATGTGTTGTGAATTTTATTTTCTGTAGATGTCCCAATTGTTACAGCACCATCCTTTCCCCTTTGAATTGTCCTGTCGCTTTTGTCAAAAATCAATTGACCATAAATGGAGGGTTTATTTCTGGACTTCCTATTCTATTTCATTGTTTTTTATGCCAACATCATACTGTCATGATTACTGTAGATTCATGGTAAGGGTGAAATCAGGTAGAGTGAGTCCTCAAACTTTGTTCTTATTCAAAACGTTTTGGTTATTCTAGGTTCTTTGCATTTCCATATAAATGTTAGGATTAACTTATAAATGACTAAAAAAAATTGCTTAGACTTTGATAAGGATTGAGTCGGAATCTCTTCCATCTTTTGGCAATTGTGAATAACACCACTATGAATATTGGTGCAGATGTCTGCTCGTGTCTCTGCTCTCAGTTCTTCTGGGTATATACCTAGTAGTGGTATTGCCGGGTCACATGGCAAATCTATATTCAACTTCTTCAGGAACTGCCAAATAGTCCTCCACAGTGGCTGTACCATTCCACATTCCCACCAACAGTGAATAAGCGTTCCTCTCGCTCCACATCCTCTTCGAGTCTGGCAGTTTTCTGCTTTGTTAATAGTGGCCATTCTAGTAGGTGCAAAATGATATCTCATTGTAGATTTGATTTGCATTTCCACAATTGCTAGTGATATTGAACTTTTTTTTTCCGTGTTTTTTTTTTTTTTTTTTTGCCATTTGTATTTCTTCTTTGGACAAATGTTTGTTCAAGTCTTTTGCCCATTTTAAAATCAGATCGTTTGCCTTTTTATTGTTGAGTTGTAGCCTCTCTTTAAATATCACAGCTATTCAACCCTTACTGGATATGTCATTTCCAAATATTTTCTCTCATTGATTTGACTGCTTTATCACTTTTTTGACAAAGTCCTTTGAGGTGCAAAAGTGTTTAGTTCTGAGGAAGTTCCATTTATCTATTTTTTCTTTTGTTGCTCGTGCTTTGGGTATAAGATCTCAAAGATGTTTCCCTACAGTTTTATGGTCCTGGCTTTCATATTTAGGCGTTGGATCCATTTTGAGTTGATCCTTGTGTAGGGAGTGAGATAGGGGTCCTCTTTCGTTCTTTTGCTTGTGGATATCCAGGTTTCCCAGCACCATTTGTTGAAGAGACTGTTTTCTCCATTAACGCAGAATTGGCAGGTTTGTAAAAAACCGGGGACTTCTGGGAAGATGGCAGACTAGAAGGACATGGGACTCTTATCTCCCAGAAAAATAGCTAGAGGTCAGGCAGACACGGCCTGGAAAAAAACCTTCTAGGGTTTAGGACACCAGGGGAAGGCTGGACACTGGCCAGAAGAGAAAGGGGCATTAATCCCGACAGCAAAGCTGTGAGTTGCTGCTAGTGCCAGCGCCCTCCCCCATGCTGAAGACACTTCTGAATTCTCCGGCCTTGGGGCCAGCAGCTACAGAAAAGGGGGGCCCCAGGGATCCACCTCCCCAGGAAAGGGGAGAGAGAGGGGCACAGCCCCAGGCTGACTCAGCTTTTGACCCACAGATTTGGTCTGCAGGGTCCCAGGAGCCCTTCCAGGCTGGGCGGGGCCGCACCCTGTTTCGCCCTGGAGGCCCGCAGGGGACTAAAGAGCTGAGACCCCCTCAACCTCCCGTTCTACTAACCAGGACTGATTTCGAGAACACAGAGGAAAGTGGAATTATTTCCTACCCAGGAAAGGGAGGGGGCAAACGCTCTCCAACCACACTTTCTGAGAGGACTGCTGAAGATCGCCATCTGCTGGCAGTCCAAGGAAGTGCATGTGAGGAAATTAAACCTAAATGAGTAAAAGATTTTTCTGGCCTTTATAGCCTCCCTCCCCAAGGCCCTAGGAAGCGGGTCTGTAACCCATTACTGGGTCAAGAGCCCAGTTTTGAGCAACTAATAGGGACAAGCCTAAGACTCAGGTTGAATCAAGAATCAAAGAAGAGCAGTAACACACAGCTTCCCATCACTAAATCCCTAAGAAAGAGAAAAACTGGGCATCTGAGTAAATTCACCATCCTAATCAGGTGCCTAGACATCAGTCAAAAATTACAAGCCATTCTAAGAAAATGGAAAACATGACCAAAGAAAAGGAGTTATATTAAAGCTCCAGAAGAGACACAGGATTTGAGACAACTAATTAATGAGATGAAACAAATTTCCAAAATCAAATTAATGAGTTGAAAGACAATATGTCTAAAGAGATAAATGACATCAGAAGACATTGAGCAACCACAAAGAAGAATTTGAAAACCTGAATAGAAAAATAACAGAATAAAACATAAACAGAAGGAAGGAAGGAAGGAAGGAAGGGAAAAGTGATGCAGCTCATAGGAATGAAAGACACAATAGGTGAGATCAAAAACAGTTTAGATGTGGGAGTACATGTGGCTTAAGCCGTTGAGCACCTGCTTCTCACATGGGAGGTCTCAGGTTTGGTCCCTGGTGCCTCCTAAAAACAAACAAACAACAAGGAAACAAATGAAAAACCAACTCAGGGGAGTAATGTGGCTCAGAGGTTGTGTGCCAGCTTCCCATACATGAGATCCTGGTTCAACCCCTGGCCCCAGTACCTAAAGAAAGAGAAAAACACAAGATGATGACAACAACAACTACAAACCACATTAGAGTCATACAGCAGACTCTAAATGATAGAAGAAGATAGATATCAAAGACAGAAAAGCTGAAAATTAAGAGAGAAAAGAATGGAAAAAATTGAGCAGGGGCTCAGAGAGTTGAAAGACAACATGAAATGCAACAACATATGTGTCATGGGAGTTCCAGAAGAAGAGAAGGGAAATGGGGCAGAAAGAGTATTTGAGGAAATAATAGCTGAAAATTTCCCAATTCTCACAAAAGAAATGAACTCACATGTCCAAGAAATGCAGCGTACCCCGATTAGAATAAATCTGAATAACTACTCCAAAACACATACTACTCAGAATGTAAAACACCAAAAATAAAGAGAAAATTCTGAGAGCTAAGCAAAGGAGAAGTAAACCATTACATACAAGGGATGCCCAGTAAGACTGTGGATTTCTCATCAGAAACCCTGGAGGCAAGAAGACAGTGGTATGATACAATTAGGATATTGAAAAAGAAAAACTTCCAGCTGCGAATTCTTTATCCAGCAAAATTGTTCTTCAAATATGGAGGCAAGTATACAATAGTCACAAACAAACAGAAACTAAGAGAGTTCGTAAAGAGAATTCATCTTTGCAGGAAATGTTAAAAAGGAAGACTTAGAGCCTGAAAGAAAAAGACAGGAGAGAGAGACTTGAAGGAGAGTATAGAAGAAAGAAGAGCAGAAAGGATAACCAAAAGAGTAAAAAGTCAGACGAAAATAAGATATGACATATGAAAATCAAAGAATAAAATGGTGGAAGTAAACAATGCATTTACAGTAATATCATTGAATGTGAATGGATTAAACTCCCCAATCAAAAGATACAGGCTGACAGAATAGATTAAAAAAACACATGAGCCATCAATACACTGCTTAAAAGAGACTCAACTTAGACCCAGGGATACAAACTGGCTGAAAGTGAAAGTTTGGAAAAAGATACTCCATGCAAACTGTAACAAAAAAAGAGCAGGGGTAGCTATATGAATATTGGACAAAAGAGACTATAAATGCAAAAAATTATAAGATACTATATTTGTCAGCCAAAGGGGTGCTGATGCAAAGTACCAGAACTCTGTTGGCTTTTATAAAGGATATTTATTTGGGGTAGAATCTTATAGTCAGAAGGCCCTAAAAAGCCCAACTCAAGGAACCATAAGAGGTAGTTTCTTACCCAAAGTCATTTGCCACGTTTTGAAGCAAGATGGCGGGCAACGTCTGTGAGGATTCAGCCTTCCTTCTTCTTCATAAGGCTCCATGGTTCCAGCTTCTTCTGCTAACACCTGTAGGCTGGCATAAGGCTCATCTTTCTCCCTGGGACTCATTTCTTTCCGGGATCAGCTGCTCTGTTCTCTTTACAAGGTCAGGTAGAGACTATCAGGCTTATCTCTCTTCCCCGGGCTTCTGCTGTCTAACGAGCCATCTCTCTTCCTCTGTGTTCTTCTTTGTGTATGTACTTCCGTGTGAGAGTCTGTTTTATTAGTCCACCAAGGGGGTGGGACTCAACCCTGCATGCCCTAATGATGTGATCAAATCAATGCCTTAATCTTAACATAATTTAATCAAAGGCATCTCAGCCGAATCTAATACAATCAAAGGGAATCACTCACACCCAGAGGAACAGGCCAGTTTACAAACACAATCAAATATCTTTTTTTGGAATTCATAAATAATATCAAACTGTTACAGAGATATGGAAGGCCATTATATATTAATAAAAGGGACAACCCACCAGAAAGATTATAACAGTCATAAATATCTATGCACCTAACCAGGGTGCCCCAAAATACATGAGGCAAACTGGCAAAACTGAAGGGAGAAATAGACATCTTTACAATAATAGTTGGAGACCGCAACACACCATTCACATTATTAGATAGACTAGACAGAAGATCAACAAGGAAACATAGAACTTGAACAATATGATAAATGAGCTAGACCCAACAGACATATACAGAATATTACACCCAAACTCAGTGGGTTATACATTCTTCTCAAGTATCCATAGATCTTTCTCCAGGATAGACCACATGTTAGGTCACAATACAGCTCTCGATAGATATAAAAAGATTGAAATTATACAAAGGACCTTCTCAGACCATAATGGAATGAAACTGGAAACCAATAACAGGATGAAAATAGACTACAAAGGCGAGAGTCTATTTCTGGACCCTCAATTCTATTCCACTGATCGATGTGTCTATCTTTATGCCAATAACATGCTGTTTTGACCCCTGTATCTTTGTAATGTGTTTCAAGGTCAGGCAGGGAAATTCCTCCCACATTACTCTTCTCTTTTAGAAAGCTTTTGGCTGTTCGGGTGCCCTTTCCCTTTCAAATGAATTTGGTAATTGCCTTTTCTATTTCTATAAAGTAGGCTATTGGAGTTTTGATTGGTATTACATTGAATCTATAAATCAGTTTGAATAGGATTGACATCTTCACAATATTTAGTGTTCCATGAACACAGAATGTCTTGCCATTTGTTTAAGTCTTCATTGATTTCTTTTAGCATCATTTTGTAGTTTTCTGCATATATAGGCCTGTACTTCTTTGGTTAAATTGATTCCTAGGTATTTGAGTTTTTTTGTTGCTATTGTTAAATGGAATTTCCCCCCGATTTCCTCCTCAGATTGTTCAGTACTAAGTGTACAGGAACATTACTGACTTTTGCATGTAGATCTTGTATCCCGCCACTTTGCTGAAGTTGTTTATTAGCTTAAGTAGCTTTGTGGTAGACATTTCAGGATTTTCTAAATATAGGATCATGTCATCTGCGAACAGTGAGAGTTTTACTTCCTCTTTACCTATTTGGATGCCTTTAATGCTTTTTTTTTCCTTGTGTAATTGTTCTACCTAGAACTTCTCGTACAATGTTAAATAACAATGGTGACAGTGGGCATTCTTGTCTTCTTCCCTATCGTAGAGGGAAAGTTTTCAACCTTTCCCCATTGAGTACGATGTTGGGTGTGGGTTTTTCATAGATGCCTTTCATCATATTGAGGCACTTTCCTTCTATTTCTATCTTTTGAAGTGTTTTTTTTTAATCAAGAAAGGATGCTGGATTTCATTGAATGCCTTTTCTGCATCGATTGATATGATCATATGGTTCAATTTGTTTATTATATTACATTACATTATTACATTACAGTATTACATTAACTGATTTTCTCGTGTTGAACCACCTTTGTCTTAAAATTGTTTTGTTTTTTTTTGTTTTTTTTTTTTCGAACCACTTTTGTCTATCAGGAGTAAATCTAATTCTTTTAATATGTTGTTGGATTCTATTTGCAAATATTTTGTTGAGAATTTTTGTATCTATGTTCATTAGAGAGATTGGTCTGTACTTTTCTTGCAGCATCTTTATCTGGCTTTGGTATTAGGGTGATGTTGGCCCCATAAAATATGTTGGGTAATTTTCTCTCTTCTTCAATATTTTGGAAGAGTTTAAACAGGATTAGTGTTAATTTTTCTCAAAATGCTTTGTAGAATTTACCTGTGAAGCAAATTGGTCCTGGACTTTTCTTTCTTTCTTTTTTGGATAACTGATTCAATTTCTTTAAATGTGATTGGTTTGTTGACTTCTTGTATTTCTTGTGGTGTCGGTTTAGGCTGTTTTTTTGGCATACAGTTTCTCATAGTATCCTCTTATGATCCTTTTTATTTCTGTGGGGTTAGTCGTAACATCCCCTCTTTCATTTCTGATTTTATTTATTTGCATCTTCTCTCATTTTTATTTGTTAGTCTAGCTAGCTAGGGGCTTGACAATTTTAATGGTCTTCTCGAAGAACCAGCTTTTGGTTTTGTTGATTTTCTCTATTGCTCTTGTAGTTGTTCTCAATTTCATTTATTTCTCCTCTAATCTTTAATTTTTTCAAATTGATAGCGATTTTTTTTAAAGATTTATTTATTTCTCCCCCCTCCCTCCATCATCTGCTCTCTGTGTCCATTCGCTGTGTGTTCCTCTGTTTGCTTGTCTTCTCATTAGGCGGCTCTGGGAACCAATACTGGGACCTTGTGGGGTAGGAGAGAGGCGATCATTCTCTCGTGCCACCTCAGCTCCCTGGTCTGCTGCATCTCTTATTGTCTCTCCTCTGTGTCTCTTACTGTTGCATCATCTTGCTGCACCAGCTTTCCGTGTGGGCCAGCTCCCTACGCGGGCCAGCATTCCACATGGGCCAACTCACCACATAGGCCGGCTTGCCTTCACCAGGAGGCCCTGGGTATCAAACCCTGGACCTCCTATGTGGTAGACAGGAGCCCAATTGCTTGAGTCACATCCACTTCTCTGCTCTAATCTTTATTATAGGTTTTTCTTTCTGCTTGCTTTGGGAATGGTTTGCTGTTCTTTTTCTAGTTTCTCCAGGTGTTCAGTTAGGTCTTTGATTTTAGGCCTTTCTTTCTTTCTTTTTTAAAAATATAGGTGTTTAAGGCTATAAATTTCCCTTTCAGCACTGCCTTTGCTGTATTCCATAAGTTTTGATAAGTTCTGTTCTCATTTTCATTAGTCTCAATATATTTACTAATTTCTCTTACAATTTTTTCTTTTATTCTCTGATTGTTTAGGAGTGTATTGTTTAGCCTCCACACATTTGCAAATTCCCCCCCTTCCTGTCTGTTATTGATTTCTAGCTTCATTCCATTATGATCTGAGAAGGTGCTTTGTATAATTTCAAACTTTTTATATTTATTGAGAACTGATTTCTGACCCAACATATGGTCTATCCTGGAGAAAGATGCATGGGCACTTGAGAAGAATGTATAACCTGCTGATTTGGGTCCATCGTTCTGTACATATCTGTTACATCTAGCTCGTTTATCATATTGTTCAGGTTTTCTGTTTCCTTGTTGATCTTGTCTAGTGGCTCTTTATAACGATGTGCATTTAAATCTCCAACTATTACTGTAGAGATATCTGTTTCTCCCTTCAGTTTTGCCAGAGTTTGCCTCACGTGTTTTGGGGCAACCTGGTTAGGTGCAAAGATATTTTTGACTGTTACATCTTCCTGGTGAATTTTTCCTTTTACTAATATATAATCACCTTCTGCATCTCATAACTTTTTTTAGCATTTAAAGTATGTTTTATCCAGTATTAATAACCCTTCTCTTTTTTGGTTACTATTTGCATGGACTATATTTTCCCACTTTTTCACTTTCAGGCAATTTCTATTCCAGGATCTCAGGTGAGTCTCGTAGACAGCATATAGATGGCTCATGGTTTTTTCAATCTTTTTTTCTCCCCCTCCGCCCACCTTGCTGTTTTTTGCTGTGTGATCATTTGCTATGTGATCTTCTATGTCTGTTTCTTTTTGTCTTCTCTTCTCATTTTCTCTTCTAAACTTCACTGGGATTCAATCCCGAGGACTCCAATGTGGGAGAGCAGTTCTCTGTTGCCTGTGACACCTCAGTTCCTGACTTTTGTTGCATCTCACCTTGACTCTCCCCTATGTCTCTCTTTTGTTGCATCATCATCTTGTTGTGTCACTTGCTGCATGGACCTGGCTTGCCACGCAGGCATGCCTTTACCAGGGGGACCTGAATTCGATTGAACCTGGGTCCTCCCATATGGTAGATGGAAGCTCATTTGCTTGAGACACATCCACTTCCCTCATGTTTTTTAAAATCCATTCTGTCCGTCTGTATCTTTTGACTGGGGAGTTTAATTCATTCACATTCAATGATATTACTGTCAATGCATTATTTACTTTCACCATTTTATTCTTTGGCTTTCATAAGTTGTATCTTACTTTCTTTTGTCATTTAACTCTTTTAGTTATTTTTTCTGATAGTATTCCCTTCTACACTCTTCTTCCAAGCCTCTCTTTCCTGTCTTTTCCTTTCAGGCTGTAAGACTTCCTTTAATGCTTCCTGCAAAGGTGGATTATTTTTTATGATTTATCTCAGTTTCTGCTTATTTGTGAATATTTTAAACTCACTTTCATATTGGAAGGACAATTATTCTGGATAGAGAATTATTGAATGGCAATTCATTCATCTTTGAGTTCACTGAATCTTTATTTTGCTATCTCAAATTTGCTGTTGAGCCTATCTAATGAATTTTTAAATTTTAATTACTTTACTTTTCAACTGTAGAATTTCTATTTGTTCTTTTTTTGTAGTTTCTGTTTCTTTGTGGAGATTGTCTATTTTTATTGAATCCCCATTATCCTGTTTACTTTTAATTCTTTAAAATATTTATAATAGTTGCTTTGAAGTGTTTGTCTGTTAAATTCAACATCTGGGTCCACTCAGAATCTATTTTTACTGACTACTCCTTTGCCTGAGTATGGCTCACACTTTCATGCTTCTTTGGATGTTTTATAATATTTGGTGCTGAGGGTTGGGTTGTTTAGGAACTTGACTAGATTTTTTTTCAATTAAAAGCAAGTGTTTATTATGTATGAAAAAAAATTACAGATACTGATCACAGGAAAAATTAACCAGTTGCACTGAGTAATTATTATTCATATACTAAAATGTCGTTATCGTTGACTCCCACTCTTTTTTGGTTGCTATTTGCATGAAATATCTTTTTCCAGACTTTCACTTTCAACCTGGTTGTGTCCTTACGTCTGAGGTGGGTCTCTTGTAAACAACATATAGATGGCACATATTTTTTAATCTCTTCAATTGGTCTATGTCTTTTGATTGGGGAGTGCAATCCATTAACATTCAGTGTTATTACTGTGAGGACAATATTTACTTCATCTATTTTGTCCTTTGGCTCTCTGTTGTCATATTGTTCTACTGTCTGTCTTCTTATCCTTTAATGTACCCTTCCTAATAATTTTCATTTATAAACTCTTCTCCAAGTCTCTTGTCCTTGGTTTTTCCTTTCAGGCTGCAACATCGCCTTTAGTATCTCTTGCAAATCTAGTCTTTTGGTAACATATTCTATCAGTTTTTGTTTGTCTGTGAAGACTTTGAACACACCCTCATTTTTGAAGGATAGCTTTGCTGGATACAGAATTCTTGGCTGGCAGTTTTTTCTCTTTAAATACATCATACAACTTTCTTCTCTTTTTCCATGGTTTTTGATGAGAAGTTGGCACTTAATTTTATCGAGTTTCCCTTGTATGTGTTGCTTTAGTTTTCTCTTGCTGCTTTTGGAATCCTCTTTTTATCTCTGATATTCATGATTCTGAATAGTAGGTGTCTTGGGGTAGGTCTGTTTGGAGTTATTCTGTTTGGTTGTGTTGTTCTTCTTGGATATTGATATTTATGTCCTTTATAAAAGTTGGGAAGTTTTCAATAATTATTTTCCCAAATATTATTTCTGCCCCTTTTCCATTCTCTCCTCTTTCTGGGACACCAATAATGTGAATGTTTGTGCGTTTCTCATTGGCGTTCAATTCCCTGAGACTCTGTTCCACTTTTTCCATTCTCTTCTCTTTCTGTTCTCCTGCCTTTTTCAGTTCAGATGTTCTGTCTTCAGATCACTAATTCTGTCTTCAAGCAATTAAAGTCTTCTCCTGTGTGCCTGTAATGTATTTTTAATCTCATCCATCACATCTTTTTTTTTTTTAAAGATTTATTTATTTATTTCCCCTTCCCCACCCCCACCCCGGTTGTCTGTTCTCTGTGTCTATTTGCTGCATCTTGTTTCTTTGTCTGCTTCTGTTGTCGTCAGTGGCACGGGAAGTGTGTGGTGCCATTCCTGGGCAGGCTGCACTTTCTTTCATGCTGGGCGGCTCTCCTTACGGGGCGCACTCCTTGTGCATGGGGCTCCCCTACGCGGGGGACACCCCTTCGTGGCACGGCACTCCTTGCACGCATCAGCACTGCGCATGGGCCAGCTCCACATGGGTCAAGGAGGCCCGGGGTTTGAACCGCGAACCTCCCATGTGGTAGACGGACGCCCTAACCACTAGGCCAAGTCCGTTTCCCCATCACATATTTCAATCTTAGAAGGTCTGTTACTTTTCTTTGCAGGCTTTCAAATTGCTATTTATGCTCTCTCAGTGTCTTTATTTCTTTAGTCATATTTTCTTTAAATTCTTAAAGTAATTTAGGAGAGTTGTGTGATATCTCGATTAATTGCATTAAATCCTGTATCTCTTCAGGATATTTGGTTTGTTCTTTTGGCTGGGCCATCTCTTCCTGTTTCTAGCATAGCTTATAATTTTTTGCTCAAGTCTAGGCATCTGAATATGTTTGTGAATGTACACTGATGGCTAATTTCTCTCTCTTCCCTGATTTTTCCCAAAGCTCTTCTTTGATATCTGGTTCAACTTATTCTCCGTCTTTAAAATCGCCCGGCTTAGGTTTCCAAAATTGGACCAGGGACTCACTAATGAGGCGAGATTTTCTCCCAGGGGCCGGATAGAGAGAATGTGGAGGACAGTTTTTGTCCGTGCAATTTCCAGACTGGCCAGCACATGCACCCCGACCTCCCCTCCCTTTCCCCTTGAAACAGCTGACAGGGAGGAAGATGTCTGCTCCCCTTCGGTCAGCTGCACTGAGCCGGGGTTTTTACCCCAGCTTAATTTCTTGGGGGTGGGGGAGGGAAGCCCTTCCCAGCCACCACAGGGGCTTGGTAACTCACGTTCATCTTTTCAGCTTCTTCATCTTTCTGTCCCTCACCTTCCTGGGAGTTATGTAGTGCTGTCCTGGTCTGCCGATTCCCAAAGAAGGTCCCTTCAATAGCTTTTGGCACTTTCTCCATTGTTTTTGTGGGAGCGTTCAGCTTGCCATCTTCCCACAGTCCTTGGCTGGACTTTTTTTTTCTTTGTGTGTTGTTGTTGTTGTTTTTACTAAACTTAATTTCTGGATTTTGTCTTCTCAGTGGTAACTGCTATCTCTGTTCAGATTTTAATTCTTGTTTTCATTTTTTAGTCTGGTTTTTGGGTCTCATCTGTGTCTGTAGAATTTAATTTCCGTCAATGATTTGGACAGAAGTTGTGCTCAAATATTTGGAGCTCTTAAGGCTTCCAGCCTCTACTAATTGACCCGTGAGTGGGCTGGGGGCCCATTCAGAGTTCACGCTTAAGCCTCCCTTGGCCTGTCCTTTCTCCGGGCTCTCTTGGCTTTCACCTGTGCATGCAGGTCTAAAGGATACTTAGCAATATTTGCATCCTAGACAAATATCATTAAACTCTGACGACAGCTATGGTACAAAATTTTTAAAAATGAAACTATTTTATAACATTCATTTAAAATTAAAATTACAATCCAAGACCAAGGTGGAAGATTTGGCATTGGTACTTTCGCCATCCAGCAGAGCTGATGGTGTGGGTTTGACATCTATTTCAGGTCTGTGTCCATCTTAAAGCCGTGGGCTGGCAGTGTTTTCTTTAGCTGAGATGGAGTCAGGATCTGATTGATGCTCTCCTCCTGTTGCAAAGCAATTGTTCCTACCGCCAGCTGTCCAAGTGAGATTGACAGCAATGTCCAACTTCTTTTTTTTTTTAAGATTTATTATTTATTTATTTCTCTCCCCTTCCCCCGCATTTGTCTGCTCTCTCTGTCCATTTGCTGCATGTTCTTCTGTGACTGCTTCTATGCTTATCAGTGGCACCGGGAATCTGTGTTTCTTTTTGTTGCGTCGTCTTGTTGTGTCAGCTCTCCGTGTGTGCGGCACCATTCCTGGGCAGGTTGCATTTTCTTTCGCACTAGGCGGCTCTCCTTATGGGGCACACTCCTTGCGCATGGGGCTCCCTACGCAGGGGGCACCCCTGCGTGGCAGGGCACTCCTTGCGCGCATCAGCACTGCACGTGGGCCAGCTGCACACGGGTCAAGGAGGCCCGGGGTTTGAACCGCGGACCTCCCATGTGGTAGACGGACGCCCTAACCCCTGGGCCAAGTCCGCTTCCCAATGTCCAGCTTCTGGCTCACCTTCTGGATAATGGAGCTGCCAGACTCAGCCCCCTATTCTCCTCGGTGTAGTGCTGGAATTCAGTCAGTCTGATAAGCAATCAAAGTTGTTCTAAGTCACCGGGAACATGAAGGTCTCAAACACATCAAAACACATCTGTTAGTGCCATCCCTTACTGCCCAGCGCCAAAGGCCCTGGGTTTGAATTACCAGGTAACAGTAGCCTTTTCCCCCTATTGTCCTAACTGACCTCTCTGACATCTGAAACTGTTGGTCACGTCCTTCTCTAAACTCTCCAGCACTGTGCCCTCCTTCTCCTTCTCTGACCACGCCTTCCGTCTACTTGGCCGGCTTCTCTTCCTCTGCCTGCTTCCGGGTCGTGGGGTGCACTGCACACCCCAGTCTCCACAGCTTGCCCGCTCCCGGTCGGTGTGCTGCGTAGCCTGTCTTGGCCAGCAGGGCCCACCAGAGGGCGCTCTGGCCCCTGATGAAGCTGATCCAATGGTCAATTCCCAAGCCTCCGGTGATGACCACCACCCCTGTTCCTGAGCATCAGGCGGGTCCTCATTCCTGTCCCCCCTCCGGGGTTTACAGCGTTGCATCCGACAAGCCGTTTGTTGCCATGGCAACGACCGCCTTCCTTTTCTTGTCCTCCTTTTCATTTCTGACCTTCCTCTCCTGCGTGGGGCTCCCCTTGACGTCCGCACAGCTTTCACGAGACAACAGGGGACCCCGTGCCCTGCAGGTTCAGCCGCAATCGCATCAGCGATTGTAGGGGTTTGAATTTTAGACTCTCCTGCAAGGAAGCTGGAGAAGGGTGGAGAGTGGGTGAGGCCAATAGACCAGGGCCTTATGGGGTCCCTGTGGGCCTGTGGGGGCCCCTGCCAGCTGTTGGAGACCCCATGCCGTCCTCTATACGGTCCGCCCACCCGAGGCCCTGCCCTCCCCCTTCCTCTTACCCCAGGCAATCTCCCTGGCAGGTCCCATTTCTTCCTCTATGTGCTCCCTCCACAAGGTCTCAAGGGCAGAATTCAAAAGGAAAACCAGAAAACTCACTGACCGACATAAATAACATTTTAATGCAGTATTTTTTAAAAAGTCAAAATTAATGCAAAAAAATATGATGGGCAAAATATTAAAAATTCATGTGAAAAATGAATCCAGATCATGGGTGTTTCCTTTGCCTCAGGCTTCCCTATGGTCCGGTGCAGCACTGCTGGGTTTCTCCCCATCCCACCTACTCAAGAACTCTCTCTTGTGTTCGCCTTTCTCCTACCGGACCCTTCCTTCGGCCTGTTTCCCATCTAAAATCCAAAGACAACCAGAGCCCTACTGGGCCTTGCAGACCCCCTCGCACTGAACCAACTCCTGTTAAGCTTTTGATCTCAACGCTCCTCTGCAGCTGCTCATGTCAAGCTCACCAGTGACCTCCGCTTAGTCCGTGCTCCCTCTGTTTGACCACAGCATTTGGCAGAGGACATCCCTCCACCCTGGGAACCCTTTTCTCTGGGCATGTTGGTCGCCCACCTCGCTTAGCCCTCACCCTGCCTCACTGGCTGCTCCTTCTCTGGATTCTCCTAATCGTCTTGACCCTAAACATTAGCCTGTATTCAAACCTTCTCTCCCTCCACACTCTCCCTGGATGGTGTCGCCCAGCCCGGTGGCCTTAAAGGCCAGTTGTCTGATGGCAATTCTCAAGCCGTTATCACTTTCTCCTGTCCCCCTGGTCATTTCCAGTTGTAAGTCTAAAAGGCATTTGAGTCCCTGCCCCCTTGGTGAGCTCTATGAAGGGACACTCACTCAAGAAGACATACAGAAGAAAGCAAAGGAAGAAAGAGAGCTCCATAGCCACGGAAGAGGAGAGAGCTTGGTCATTTCAGTCCCGCCATGTGACAGAGAGGAGAAGGCTCAGACAGCTACAGCCCTGGGGAGAGCGGAGCCATTCGCCTGATAGTTTGCAGCTGAAGAGCCCTGAGCAGCTGAGAAGATCTGGAAAGAAATGAGCCCTCCAGCCTACAGCTGAGATCAGAAGAAGCTGGGTCCACCGAGCCTTAAGAGAAGAGGAAGGCTGAACTCTCACAGAAGTTGGCAATCATCTTGCTTCAGCACATGGAAACAGACTTTGGTGAGAAAATACTTCTTATGGTACCTTGAGTTGGACCCTTTAGGGTCTTATAACTGTAAGCTTTTACCCAAATAAATACCCTTTATAAAAGCCAAGAGATTTCTGGTACTTGGCATCAGCACCGCTTTGGCTGGCTAGTACAGCATTCCATTCTTCGATGCCTCTGTATTAGATTCTCTAGGGAAACAGAATTGACAGGAGGTATCTGTAAATAATATGAGATTTTATAAAATTCTCTCATGTGACTGTGGGGATGCACAAGTCCAGATTCCACAGGCTGCAAACCAGGAGCTCGATGAAGGTCCTTGATGAGTTCCCAGATGTTGGTTGTCCAAAGTTGAGCTGGAAATTCTCTGTGAATGCTGAAATCACATCCCCTTGTAAGGCATTCAACTGATTGGGAAACGTCACTGGGAAGCAGATTTGGCTCAACGGATAGAGCATCTGCCTACCACACGGGAGGTCCAGGGTTCAAACCCAGGGCTCCCTGACCCTTGCGGTGAGCTGGCCCACGCGCAGTGCTGATGTGCGCAAGGAGTGCCCTGCCATGCAGGGGTGTCCTCCGCGTAGGGGAGTCCCACGCGCAAGGAGTGCGCCCTGTAAGGAGAGCCACCCTGTGCGAAAAAAGTTCAGCCTGCCCAGGAGTGGGGCCACACACACAGAGCTGGCGCAGCAAGATGACGCAACAAAAAGAGACACAGATTCCTGGTGCCGCCGACAATAATACAATCAGGCACAGAAAAACACACAGCAAATGGACGCAGAACAGACAACGGGAGTGGGGGGGTGGGGAAGGGGAGAGAAATTTTTTTAAATCTTTTTTTAAAAAAAGATTTATTTATTTATTTAATTCCCCCTTTAAATCTTAAAATATATATATATATATATTTTAAAAGTCACTCATTGCTGACGGCAGTCTCCTCGGTTGATTGTAGATGTAATCAGCCACCTATGCAATTAGCCCAGTGCTTGCTTGACCAAGCAACTGGCAGAATTACCTGACCAAGGTGACACATTAGCCTAACCACCACGGCCCCAAGTGGAGCCCTCGCTCCCCCGCTCCCCACCTGCAGCCCCAACCCACCCTGCAGGCATCTCAGTCTCAGTGACGGAACTCCATCCTTCACCTGCGCAGACCCCAGTCCTGCAGGTGCCCTCGACTCCTCTTCTTCCCTCGTGCTCGCCCCGTTACCTGCTGCCGTCGTTTCTTGTCTGAGCTGCTGCAGTGACCTCGCTGGTCTCCTGTTCCAGCTTCTACCTTCCTCTGACATCGCCCGAGACCTGCTTTGTGGACTGCTATGTGGTTAGATTCTATAAATGTTTCACTGCCTTATTCAAGTCCTCTGTATTCCCAATGTAAGTGTTTTTCTGCCTGAGATATTAGCAACCAATGCATGCTTTTGTAAATATCTCACTAAGGTTATGAATTTGTCAGTTTCTCCTTGTGCTTTATCTACACATATTTATAAACCTTTTTATTGTGGTAAAATATATATAGCATAAAATTTGCCATTTTAATCATTTTAAGTATATAATTCAGTGGTGTTAAGTCCATCAACAGTATTATACAACCATCACCTCTATTTATTTCCCAAATTTTTCATCCCTTGCAAAGAGAAACTCTGTCCCTAATAAGTGATAACTCCCCATTCTCCCCTCCCCCCAGCTCTTGGTATCCTCTAATCTACTCTCTGTCTCAATGAATTTGTTTATTCTAGTTATTTCATATAAGCAGAATCATACAGTATTTGTCCTTTTATGTCTGACTTACCTTTTACTCGGCCTGCTGTTTTCAAGGTTCATCCATGCTGTAGCATATATCAGCACGTCATTCCTTTTCATGGCTGAATAATATTCCATTTGATGTCTATACCATAAGTGGTTTATCCACCCATCTGTGGGACACTTGGGTTGCTGCAATCTTTTGGCAATTTTGAATAATGCTGCTATGACCTTTGCAATACAAGTGTTTGAGTTCCTGCTTTCAATTGTTTGGGGGTATATACCTAGTAGAGGAATTGCTGGGTCATATGACAATTCATTGTTCAATTGTTTTTTTTTAAGAAACTCCAAGCTGTTTCTCACAGTGGCTGCACCATTTCACATTCCCACCAGCAATGTAGCAGGGTTCCAATTTCTCTATAGCCTCTAGTACAACTGATTTTTGTGTGTTGATCTTGTATCCTGCAACTTTGCTGAATTTATTTATTAGCACTAATGGTTTTTTGTGTGTGGATTCTTTAGGGTTTTATAGCTGTAAGATCATAGAGTCTGTACTTTTAGTTTTAATTCTTCCTTTCCAATTTGGATGACATTTATTTCTTTTTGGGCCTAATTGCTCTGGCTAGAACTTGTTTTCTATATGTTAAAGCTATAGTAAATGTATACATGTTTAGAATGGTTATATTGTTCCAGTAAATTGAACATTTTTACCATTATGCTAATATGTTATGTTAATTTCAACTGAACCTTTTATCAGTATAATGCTTTTTTCCTTAAAGTCTATTTGACTTTCAGGAACTCAATCTCTCTTTCATATTTTTCTCCTAAGGAAATCTGTCTTCAGCTTAAGGAAGATATGGCATATGTGAATAAACTCTTGATAAACATGAACTAATGACAGTTAACTATATATATATATGTATTTTATCTTGAGTGAGAGAGAGACAGAATTTTAGAAACAGAGACTTCCCATACTTTGAAAACACACACGGGGCATTCACAGACTTGATCATGTACTAGGTTATGAAGGAACCTCCAGACTTTGCAAAGAACCTGCCTCATACACACTATGGACTCAGACTAGAATGAATAGCTTTAAACATCAAATAGCAGGGAAGCAGGTGTGGCTCAAGCAGTTGGGTGCCTGCCTACCACATGGGAGGTCCCGGGTTCAGTTCCTGGTGCCTCCTAAAGAAGATGAGCAAGACAGCGAGCTGACACAATGGGTTGGCACAGCAAGCTTATGGAACAAGATGACGCAACAAAGAGACACAATAAGGAAACACAATAAGAGAAACAATAAGCAGGAACAGAGGTGGCTCAAGCCATTGGGTACCTCCTCTCACATGGGAGGTCCTGGGTTCGGTTTCTGGTGCCTCCTACAAAAAAGAAGACAAGCACACAACAAACAGATATAGAGAGCAGACAGTGAGTGCAAACAATAAGGTAGGGGAGAGAAATAAATAAAATAAACCTTAAAAAACAAACAAACACACATTAATAGCAAAGGGTTAACCAAGCTACATCCCCTGGGCCTGGAATCCAGCTTTAAAAAGGCTACTACATAGCATTTGACTTGCAGAGTGAAATCATAAGGGCAAGCAATTCCCCTTTCCCTTTTCTCTCTGACCCCTGACCATCACGGGCTCCCTCCCCTTCTCTGCACTTCCTACTGAAGGAATCTCCCTCCATGTCTATTTCCCTTGGACCCCCCCACTGCTTCCACAGTAAAGCAAGACTGTAGCCTAACTTTTCTTTGTCTGATGGGTGGATTTACAGATTTGGTTATTTGTTTATTTATATAGTTTGTTTTTTAAAATCTTAACTCAAGAAGCAATCCAACCATGAGGCAGTGACATTTCAAGCAGAACAAAGGTGTATATGAATTCCTCTCCAGTCTCTACCTGGCAAGCACTACCACTGGTTCTCTCTTCTCATTGTCTGTGTTTACTTTAATTGATGAGGCATAACATACGTAAAGTGAGTAAAGTGCACTCACGCTAAGCTTACAGCTGGACCAGTTTGTGTGTGTTTACGTCCGTGTAAGCACCACTCACGTGATGTAGTCCATTTCCACCACCCCAGGCCACTCCCAGCCAGTGCCCACCCCGCAGGGAGCTGCTATCTGACTTCTATCATTGTGATTTTTGCCCGATTTGAACCTCAATTAATAGAAAAGACACCAAAAGACATGCACAAAAATGTCCATAGCCGCTTCATTCTTGGTAGCCAAATACTGGAAATAAGCCAGTTGTACATCAAGCGGTGAATGAATGAGCAAATTCTGGTATAGCCACATGGTAGAATACAACACAGGAAAGAACAAACTGCTGATGCATGAAATGCTATGAAAAAAATCTAAAAAACATTCTGTTGCAGAGGAAAAAAACAGACACAAAAGAACACGTATTGTACACCCACACCCACCAGGAGGACTGTAGAAAACAAACATAGAAAACAGCAAGTGTTGGCAAGGTAGCGGAGAAATTGGAATCCTCACACATTGCTGGTGGGAATGGAAATTGGTGCAGTCGTTTAGCAGACGCTCAGCCTCGCTGGTAATGGGGAATTATTCCCCACCAGATTGGCAGAAGGAGACGGAGACAGGGGAAGCTGCACACAAGCGCAGCCATTCTGGAAGGCCATCTGGTAAAGGAGTGAAACTGAGTGTCTGTAATCCCCATGAGTCAGCAATCCTAGTCCTGGAAAATCTCTCAAGTGGGCGGGACTTAAAATCCTAAAAAAATTGGCAAAAACCCCGAGATCTACAGCATCCATTCCAATCTGTAAATAGTAGCTGAGGGCAGGGAGAGAGAAGAAGAGGTGTGATATGGGGGCATTTTTGGGACTTGGAGTTGTCCTGAATGATATTGGAAGCACAGGTGCTGGACATTATATATCCGCTGAAAGGACTGGGGGAGAGTGTAAACTACAATGTAAACTATCATCCATGCGGTGCAGCAGTGCTCCAAGATGTATTCACCAAAAGCAATGAATGTGCCACACTGATGAAAGAAGTGGTTGATGTGGGGTGGGGGGTGGGGAGTGCGGTATATGGAAACCTCATATTTTTTAATGTAACATTTTTATGTGATCTATGTATCTTAAAAAAAAAAGACAATAGAAAAATGTGGTAAATATGGGAAACGGATGTGGCTCAACTGATAGAGTGTCCACCTACAGTATAGGAGGTCCAGGGTTTGAACCCAGGGCCTCCTGGCCCACGTGGTGAGCTGGCCCTTGTGCAGTGCTGCCGCACACAAGGAGTGCTATGCCACGCAGGGGAGCCCCACATGCAAGGAGTGTGCCCAGCAAGGAGAGCCGCCCCACGCGGAAAAAGCGCAGCCAGCCTAGGAGTGGCGCACACATATGGAGAGCTGACGCAGCAAGATGACGCACCAAAAAAAAGAGATGCAGATTCCTGGTGCCACCGAGAATGCAAGTGGACGCAGAAGAATACATAGCAAATGGAGACAAGAGAGCAGACAACGGGGTGGGGGGGTGGAGAAGGGTAGAGAAATAAATAAAATTAAATTTTAAACAATTTGGTAAATTAAAAATTTCCTATTGTTTAAGCCAAAAAAAAAAAAAGCTCACATTGCTAGAACAATATGCATTTCAAGGTACACTAAGATAATAAGGTATAATTAATAGATATTCAACACAATGGTGTGGTTCCCGTGGCAGGGGTGGGCACCGGAATGGGGGGGAATCCCCTGAGAATCGAGCCTTGTGGGGATTGCTGGCGATGGGGTGAGCTGAGCTGGACCACCAGCTCAGGACAGAGCTTCTCACACTTTGGTGGCATCAGAACCACCCAGACGCTCTCCCGTGTCAACGAGCCTGACCCTTTGGGGTCCTGTTAGCTCTTCAGTGATTCTAATCCCCGGCAAAATATGAGAACCGCTGCTCCAGGAGAAAGGGGGTCAGCCCTCCCCGGGGTCTGTGTGAGATCTTGGTCCGGTGCCTGGTGACCGTGTCTTGTTGGCGGGGGCTGACTTGCCTACTCTACCCCTCTCGGGGTGGTGACACCTCTGGGCATGTCTGATTTATGGACCAAACCCCAGGTCTGACTTTCCTCAAAATGAACCTCTGCGGGGCACAGTCCCATCCTCGCAAGGGAGGCGACGAGAAAGCAGCTGACATGCTTGAGCCTCCCCGGGAAGGTTCTAGCTAAACCCCGGGCACAAGAATGCCCTTCAAGGGCCGCACGAGTGTCTCCCCTTTTGTCCGCCTCTGGTCTATCTGTCTTGCATAGAAACAGAGGCTTCTGATCCTACGAAAGAGGGCCCCTCCCCGGGTAGGCAGCCCCCGCCTCACGTAAGTGTCTGGAGAAAGCTGGCTCTGCTAGCGCTGAATGACCTAGCGTTGGCGCTGGCACTGGAGAGAGAGCAGCCTGCTTTCCCCGAGGCTGGCTCTCACGGGGGGCTTTGGAGTCAGACAAGCCCAGAGGCAGATCGGCCCCCTCCTCGCTGGGTGGCTGCAGCAAACCACCTACCACCTTGATTCCAGGATCAAATTTTTAAAATGGGGTTGCTTTCTAACCTTTTCCATGCTTGGCATATGTGAAGAGCGATGACATCATACGGCTGGAAGCTAGAGGTTCCCTACGGGTGGGGCTCCAGCCCTTCCAAGCCAGGTCCGGTGGTCCAGGGGCGGGGGGCTCACCTGTAACCCTTTAGGGCACGTTGGGTTGGGGAGCCCAGGTGGGAAGCTATGAACTCATAATGCGTGTGCATTGTCGATCTCCAGCCCTGGCACACGCCAAGGGCTCGAATGCACGAGCTCCTGTTCCCATCGGGACAATTGGGAGGCCTGGGGATGTCCCTGGCAGTGTCCATCAATGGCCTGTAATGGTTGAGGAGGCCAAAGTCACTCAGTCCTTGCCAGGACATTATGGGTCCTGCTTCAGTTGCCTGAGCTGCTCAAGCAAATCCGGCAAAATGGGTTGGCTTAAACGATGGGAGTTTATCAGCTTAGAATTTTGAGGCTAAAAGAAAGGCCCCAATCGGGGAAGTGGATATGGCGCCATGGATAGAGCATCTGCCTACCTCATGGGAGGTCCAGGGTTCAAACCCAGGGCCTCCTGACCCGTGTGATGAGCTGGCCCATGCGCAGCACTGCAGCAGGCAAGGAGTGCCGTGCCGTGCAGGGGTGCCCCCCACATAGGGGTGCCCCACGTGCAAGGAGTGCGCCCCTCAAGGAGAGCCACCCTGCACGAAAAAAATGCTGCCTGCCGAGGAGTGGCGCCGCACGCACGGAGAGCTGACGCAGCAAGATGACGCAACAAAGAGAAATACAGATTCCCATGCCGCTGACAAGAATACAAGCGAACACAGAAGAACACACAGCGAATGGACACAGAGAGCAGACAACTTGGGGGTGGGGGGGAATGGGAGAGAAATAAATAAAAAATAAATCTTTAAAACAAAACCAACCAAACAAACAAACAAAAAAGAAAGGCCCCAATCAAAGGCCTCAACAAGGCAGTTTGTCCTCCTGGGGTTCCGGGGTTGGCTGCCAGCGATTCTCGGCCCCCTGTCACAGGGCCGTGCCTCCAGGTCTCTTCCTTCCCCTCTGGGTTTCATCGATGACCAGCCTCTTGCTTCCTCTTTGCTTTTCTCGGTCTGATTTTCACTCTTATAAAGTCTCTGTAATAGAGTTAAGACCCACCCGGGCTGAGCTGGGCCACGCCTTAACTGAAGCCCCCTCATCAGGACGCCCCATTCACGATGGGTCCACACCCACGGGAATGGGTGAAATGTAAGACCCTGGGTTTTCTGGGGTTCATACAGCTCTAAACCACCCCAGGCCCTCTTTTCCCAAAGATTCAGAATCGTAATCCTCTATGAACAGGGGCGCTAGAAGCAGCAGGCTGAAGGTTATCTCACACAGCCATTGCGGCAAGGGGGCTCCAGCCGCTCCCCCTCAAAACCTTGAGGCCACCAAGTGAGCGCAGGCTGGTGGTCTCCGCTCGTGCCCGGGTACGCCGGGCAGAGCTGGGGTCTCCTGCTTTGTTTGGGGCTTGGAGAGGGGGCTGCTAGCGTCGCATCTTGAGCCTTCAACCCGGCCGGCGCCTGCCCCGCAGTCAGCACCCAGCGAGCACCCCAGCTCTGCCCACGGCCCCTCCCAGCCGCTCTTGACCTTAGCAGACCCCAGCGCCGGGGCCTCCACCGCTGCCCTGCCGCCCCGCCCTGGGCTCGCTCCGGGAGGCGCCGAGCTAATCAGGCTGATGATCATCCAGGTTCAATGCCACTTTCCCTGGCTCCGCCGCACAGTAAATTTCCTCTCGGCTGCTGGGCTCTCATCAGGCAGCCTGCTTAGGAAGCCGCCGGCGCCCCCTCCGCAGGCACGAGGCGACCTGCTCTATCACTGCAGATGAATCAGGCCTGCCGGGCCTGGGGGTGTCTAAACGCCATCGACAGAGACACCTCACCCCGGGCAGCCAAACCGAATGCTCACGTCTCCCCAGGCCCTGACGCGCTAAAGCTCTCCAAGGCTTACCCCGCAGTCGGCCTGCGAGAGAGCTGGATTTTAGGAGCAGATTTGGAAAATGATCTCCCTCTGCCCCCCGTGTTTTGAGGGTGGGCTAGTGGCGTTTGTCTTAGTTCATTGCCCGGGGGTGGTCCCTGAACTTGAGCCTCATTTTGTACCTGCCCCATCCCCAAGGTCACCGAGAGGGACCTGAGAGGACCCCGAGAAGGAGGCGAGGGACGGCGCTGCTGGTTATGTCCCCTCCACGAGGCCCCCTGGGGAGGGGGACGTAAGCTCTGCTGACCGTTCCTCTTCCTCTCTTCCAGAGAAGGAGGGGCTTGGCCGTGGGAGGAGAGAGGAGATCAGGGAAGCACAGGGCGCGCTCGTTTCCACCACCCGCGCGAGGTTTTGCGGCACAGAGCCTGGCGCTCTCCGGGGGCTTGGAGATCGACATGCGTGAGCGATTAGACATGCGTGAGCAATTAGAGAGCAGGGAGCATGCGATGATGTTGGGGTCACACAAGCCCCACTGGAGGCCAGAGAAGGACGAGGTGGACGTGACAGTTTCTAAAAACCTGGTGGAGCTGTCTTGATTCGATTCGAGTTAACAAGCATGAGTAGCATCTTCTATGCACAAGACGCCGTTTTAGGCTCTGTGGGGGTAGAGAGGGGAACGAAGTCCCGGCCTCACCCTGGAGCGGGGAAGGGGACCCCTACGTAGGAGAGGTGACGAATGTGATGAGAGGTGCCTACAGAGCAGTGTTACGAGACGTGGGTGAGAGAGGTGAATCGTGAAGGGCTGGATCAGGGAAAGCTTCCTGGAGGAGGAGGGACTGGAGTGGCAGGATGGGTCAGGTGTTAGAGGAGGGTGTGGAGAGGGCATTGCAGAATGAAGAAGCTGCCGAGGGGAGGAGGTGGCAGCTCGGCTGTCCACACGGCTGGGACATGGAGTTCCTGGGGAGCGGGCAGACCCAGATTCCAGTGACCCTGAGAATCGTGCTGAGGTGTGGGCATTTTGCACACGTTTCTTTGGGCAGGTGAACTGCCTCATGGTGGGAGCAAGGGGAGATGGGCCAGTGGCCAGCCCGCGGGCGAGCAGCCACGAGGCACGAGGGCAACGGCTGGGTCGGAGGGGGTGTCGTGAACAAGCCCGCAGGGTCCCCGCAGGAGTGGTGCCGTGGCCTGGGAAGGGCGATGCAGGGGGTCAGAGGGGATCCTGGAGGGGCAGCCCCCAAACTTCTCTTTGCCTTTAAGCCCCCACGGGACCCTCCTCTCTGGGCCTAGGTGTCTACTCACCTCCAACCAAAAGAACCCTGCACATTTGGATTTCCCTGTTTCTGCAAAGTTTCCACATTTCCTTTCATCTCTGCCCCTTCCTTCCCCCATCATTCTTCTAAGGTTGCAGAAGGAAGAGGAGACTTGAGAGAAAAGGCTGCTGGAGAGAGAATTGTGAGGGAGGAAGCTGACGTGTCATTAACTAATGTTCTGTTTTTTGGGAACTTTCTCTGTGCCAGACATGGTGCTAAGTACTTTATATATATCAGTCCAGCTAAACCCAAGAGCAGCCCCCCAGGGAGGGCTCAAAACTGACGGCCAAGAGCACAGGCTCGTGATCCCAGCTTCACACCACTGGCCGTGGGATTTGGGGCAAGTCTCTTTGCCTCAGTTCCCTCATCTGCAGAATGGGCATCTGTAGAATGGACAATAATCTCCACTTCGCAGGCTTGTGAGGAATAAGTGGGTAAAAAGTGCAGTTCTTAGAACAGTGCTTGGCATGTGGGCAGGGGTCACTCAGGTTTTTTGGGTTTTGTTTTGTTCTTTTTTTGTTTTTACGGATGAGGGAGCTCAAGTCCCAAGAGAAGCTACTTTCTTAAGCTCCCCCAGTTCGCTAATGGCTTGTTAGAGCTGGACCTGGATGACCTATGCTGTTAGCCGCTCCAGCTGCCTCTCCATGGAGCAGCCGTGAGAAGAGAGCAGGGCTGGGATGGCTGACACGGGCCCAGCCTGGATGTGGGGGCCGTAGCTGTTCAAATGTCCCCACGCATGGCCTCTGACACCCGGACCTGTGGGGAGGGAGGCAGGTCTGGAAGTGAAGACCTCTGAATTCAGCCCAGTTCTAGGACCTCGGGATTCTGGTGGCAAATATGGGAATGAATCAAGCCAAGTCTAAAGAGCCTTCCTGGAGAGAAAAGAGGCCTGGGGGAAATGGGAAGCTGAACCGTGTCTGCAGATGCCCTGAGTGTCCATGAGGGGGCAGCAGAGTGTAGGCTCTTTTTCAAATTAAGGGTGAAGTGGTGCGGCCTCTGGGAGAGAGCTTCCAGAACAAACTGAACCCAGAGCTGCACGGCTGGAATCATAATAAAGCATCTAAAAAATCAGCCATGAGGGCGATTTTTAGGAATCACCTAGTCCTTATGGAGTAGAAGACCAGCCTGAGTCCAAACGGTCAACGGAATTTCCCAAATTTTAATCCACAGTCACGACAAAGATGGAAATGGAAGGCAAGACTCCATCTCTTTAGATGTATGGAAAGAAACACGAGCCCGTTCCCAGAAGGTTCTCCCCCAGGAAGAAGCGAGTCCTGAGTCGTGTGGGGGAGTGTGGGGCTTCCTCGTGGCTTCTTCGGTGGGCAGCGGGCAGCTGGGGACGGTCAGGGGTGCTGCTCAGCCCAAGTGCAGAGCTCCCCTTGCCCGCTTTGGTCCAGAACTCATCAGACCCAGCCTCTTTTCCAGTGAGAATGGGCACGGTTGATCGTGGAGTGCAGAACTGCTAATGGGGCTAAGCTGAGACACAGGTTATGCTTCCATCACAGCAAATGTATTGCAGTGGTGACAAAGAGACCGGGAACCATTTTTCCCCCCTGAGGTCATGAGTTTAAAAATGGATGTAACAAGACTTTTCGACCCTGTAAACAGATTAAAGGCTAGTGCATTTTAGAGCATTTGCCAAAATACAATTTAGGGGCCTAAAGTGAATAATTTGAAGAAATTAGGATCCAAGAATTCTAGTAATAAGGGGAAGTGTCTGAAGTATATATCCGTTTGGCCATACACAGGTGGAGATGAAAGGAAGTCCATCTAAAAGGATCGTGAAAAGGCTGACTGAACACAGCTATGGATTCTTATTAAAGGGGCTATCTTGAAGGTAAAGCTTGTTTCAAGCTTCAGAGGAATTAAGTTGACTTTGATAATTAAACAGTGGAATGGCCACATGTGGAATTCCATAAATAAAAGTTTATTAACATATAATATGCTACACACAATAAAAATACTCTTAAAAACAAAAACAAAACAAAACTCATCAGACCCTCCATCCTGGAGGAGAGGAGGAGAAAGAGCCTGGGAGATGAGAAACAGGAGTTCATATAGGGTGCTGACTGGAGAAAGGTCCAAAAACCATGAAAGTTTTAATGAAGTAGATTTTATTGTTTTTAATTATGCAAAAATACAAGCTATGACTACAAGAATTAACGAAAGATCAGGAACAACAGGTAAAAATAAATGTCCATAATCCTATACATCCGAAGATAAATTCATATAAAGATGCCTCGTAGAAGTGTTTTCTAACGAATATGGAACACAAGTGTTCTGTAAACTCTAAATTGCAGTGCGGTGTGTAATAGGATGGAGGCGGTGGCGAGGTGCTGTCCTTGGTGCTGAAGTGGGCAGGGGAGGAAATGCCCAGGAAATGCTCTGCAGGGCCTGGTAGGAAGGTCCAAGGTAGCGTCCATGGGGTTTCTTTTTCTTTTCCTTTTTCTTTTCTTTTCTTTTTTTAGGTACTGGTGGCCAAGGATTGAACCCGGGACCTGCTATGTGGGAAGCCGGCCTCAACCACTGAGCCACACCGGCTTCCCTGAGTTGGTTCTATTATTTGTTTTGCTTGTTTGTTTTTGCTGTTTCCAGGAGGCACCGGAAACTGAACCCAGTTCAGGAAGGCGAGGGCTTAACTACTTGAGCCACACGCGCTCCGCCCATGGAGTTTCTATGTGAGCATTTCCAAGCCCTGGGTCTCCCTCCTTGGTAAGCGCAGGGGTGGTCTCTTCTCATACTCCTGTTCCACCAAGCTTTCCAAGCGTGGGTCTCCTCCCTCCCACACTCCACATGCCTTGCAAAACTGCTGTGTCTTAAATCGCTGTCATCGTCACCTGTGGCCTCTGGATTTGGATCTGGAAAGAGAGAGAGTACAAGGTGAGGCTGGGCCTGTGAGGAGCCTGAGATCTGCAAGTGTGAGAAGCTTGGGACTGGGGGAGTGCTTGGCTTAAAACTTGCCCTGTTACCTGGTATCCAACAAACTAACTGTGTCTTCCCCTCCCAGTCAGGTAGATTTCCAGGTATCCCGGCTGGGGTTTCATCTTTGCCCCAAGACTCTTTCTAGGGAGTGCACGGTCTGGAGCCAGTCACATTTGGTATTTCTTATACCCTCAGATATCCATCCAGTTGAAATTATGATAAAGTAGTAATCAAGAGTTGCCATTTCTTATCCAAGTGACCAATCAGACTCAATAGTAGGACAATCTGATATTAGGTGCCTCTTGGTGTGATGTGATAGCATTTTCTATAACATATTCTTAAAAAATGTATTTAAGCTGAATCTAACCAAGACTCTAGACCTAACTGCCAGTTTATAGGCAATTCAGAGGACTGAGGGAACAAGTTAAATGGCATCACGAGGAAATAAACAAATCTAGAATGTAGGACATTTCTCAAGGCAAACATCCTGGATTCTTTAAAAAATCAATATACTTTTAAAAGGTAGGCGCCAGTTCTAGATTAAAACTCTAAAGAGATGTAACAAAATTCACTGAGTGAAGTTTATTGTATCCTTGTCTGAAAAATATCAATGTAAGTGTCTTTGGGATATCTAGAAAAACTGAATATTGTGTGAAATTGTGGAATTATCCATTTATTGGGTATGATAATTGATATTTGGAAATGTGTGCTGAAGTGTTTAGAGATCAGGTGTCACAATGTTTGCAACTGACTTCCAAATGGTTCAGCAAAAATTGTGCATATATAGATGTACATATACACACATATACATATATATAGTACATATGTATTTATATATATTGCAAATATAGCAACGTGTTAAACATTGTTGATCTAGATGGGGGTATATAGGTGTTTACTGTACTCTTCTTTTGACTTTTACGTGGTTTGAAAATTAAAATAAAATTTGGCCATCAAGGAAATACTTAAAGTGGAGAAGGAAACCGCTGAGCCTAAAGCCGCAGGTGTCTTAGAGGAGGTAGAGTACAACCTGCTGCTTCGCTCTTCTTCTCTCCCACCTTTTACCACCCAGTTCTTGGCAGCATCGGGCTGGGACGATCACCTGGGCTAGCAGACCAAAAGGATGGCTTTGCTTTCCTGAAGGTCCCATCGTGGTGGGCGGGGAAATGGGCCTCAGGGGATGGGGAGGCGACCATCTCTCCCAGGCCCTTCTTACCCTTGTTTCTGAGTCTATGTTGCCCAGGGAGGGCTGGAAGTTGCTGTAGATGGAGTCCAAGTTGATCGAATCCTCTTGTTCTAGAGGAGGGGAAAGTACCGCAGAGACACGTGGTTAAGAAGACAAGCTCTCCACCCTGTCCTCTAATCCCACCCCCGGGGACGGTGGTGGGTTTCTGTCCCCACTTCCCAGGAAACCGAAAATTGTTTTAGACGTGAAAGACTACCACCAAAGTTACCCAACCTATGCAAATGGCTTAATTGATTCCATGGAGATGTGAAAAACCATGTTTAAAAATTCAATGGAGCACATAAAAATAAAGAAAAATCACAAGTGCTTTGCAAGCAGCTTCTCAGGTTCGGAGAAAAGGTCTTTGAAATTTGGCCTGGAATTGCACTGCATTGAGGGAGCCGTGTGACAACTTTATGATACTGAGTGCTAAAATCCATAACATAAGACTTTTCTTTCATTTAGGGTTTCTTCAATGGTTTCAAATTTTTTGTACTTTTCTACAGAAAAGTCTTGCACATATTTTGTTCGATATATTCCTAGGTATCTTACTCATTTCTTGCTCTATGAAAAGTATGTTTTTTTAAACTAAATTTTCTGTTTGCTGCTGGGGCATGGAAATATAATTGATCTTGTAAGAATCGATTTGTTTAATGTTCTTTGGGGTTTTCTATGTGAGATGATCATATCCTCATTTCCAATCTTTAAACCCTTTATATCTTGTTCTTGTTTTATTATACTGACTGTGACACCCAAGACAATGATTACTAGAATTGGTGATAACAGATATTCCTTGACTTGCTCCTGGTTTAATGCAGGTGGGCAAACTATGGCCAACAAGACCCATGAGCTAATAATGCCTTTCACCTTTTAAAGCAGTTGAAAAAACATCAAAGGAAGATTAATCTTCTGTGACATGTGAAAATTATATGAAATAAAAATGTCAGTGTCCATAAATAAAGTTTTATTGGAATACATCCATGCTCATTTATGCCCATACTGTCTACAGCTGCTTTCATGCTACATCAACAGAGTAGAGGAGTTGTGATAGAGACTGAGTAGTCCACAGAACTCAAAATATGCTGTCTCACTCTTCATAGAAAAAGTTGGGCGACCCCTGGTTAAATGGAATGGCTTTTAATGTTTTGCAAGTGAGAATGATTTTTCCATGCTTGTGTGGAGATTTGGGAATGGAAGTTCTCTTCTTTTCCTAATTTGCTGAGCTTTTATGATGCATGGGTATTGATTTTACTAAATACTTTCTCTTGCATCTATTGAAGTATTTTTCTCTTTCTTCTGTTAATGTGGTAAACTTATGAATAGATTGCCTGATTTTGAGTCCTGCTTTCTACAGTACAGTCATCTAGTCAGGATTTTTTTTATACTTGCAAGGTATGGTAGGCCAATGTTTTTTGTGTTGTTTAGGATCTTTCCACCTTTGTTTACAAAGGAATTTGATTTTTAAATATGCATTTTTGTGCAATACTTGTCTGGTTTTGCTATCAAGGTTTACGGTAGGCTCATAAAATTAGCAGGAGAGAATTCCCTCTATTTCCATTTTCTGAATGAGTTTGTATAAATTGTACATTTCTGTTCCTTGACTAGTCAATAGGACTTATTTGTAAAACCTGATTCTTTTTTTTGGAAGACCATTCTGGTTTTCAGAATTTTGTCCAAGTTTATAGATTTATTGCTTCCAAAGATGTTCATAATAAACTTTTATATCCTTTTAATAACTACTGTAATTTAGTGATACTCCTGTATTCATTTCTGATATTGAGAATTTGTGCTTTTCTGCTTTTCTCTTCATCAGTCTTCAGCAGAAATTATTCACATTTATTAATCTTTTCAAATAACCCACTTTTGGTTTGTTGATCCTTTCTATTGTATTTCTGCTTTCTGTTTTATTGATTCTGCTCTTGTCTTTATTTCTTTCCATCTATTTCCTTTGGATTTACCTGGGGTTCTCTTAACTTCAAAAGTTGAAAAATTGTGGAACCTCAAAAAAAAAAAAAAAAAAAGAATAGGGAATGGGTATAGCTCAGTGGCTGAGCACTGGCTTCCCATGTACAAGGTCCCAGGTTCAATCATCTGCCCTGGTACCTCCAAGAAAAAAAAGAAAATCTTTAAAATTAGGTCAATAGTTTCCAGTCTTTCTCTGTTTCCCTGCTATGAGCATTGTAAGGCTATACATTTCCTTCTAAGTACAGCTTTAACTACATTCCACAAGTTTTGATAGGAAGTATTTTCATTGTCATTCAGATCCAAATATATTCTAACTTCCATTATGACTTCTTATTTGTTCCATGAGTTATTTAGAAACTTAGATGCCAAACATATGGGAGTTCTGTGGTTTTTCAGAAATATTTCTGTTATTGACTTCTTACTTGCATTGTGGCCAGATAATGTAGTCTGATTTAAATAAATAGTTTTAAATGTGTTGGAATTTTTTAATGGCCTTGTATGTGGTCAGACTAATACATTTCCCATGTACTCTCGTAATGCAAGTGCACTCTCCAGCCATTGAACTTGGCGTTCTGTATATTTCACTTAAGGATGTTCGGCCATCTTATTTTGTGCCTTCCATTTGCCCTACCTTTTTTTTTTCCTTTTTCCCTTTTCTTGCCTTTTTTGTGGATTGACTGAATTCTTTCCTCATTCAAATCCACCCTTCTTTAGAATTTAAAGACTCTAGAAATTTTAACATGGTCACCGAACCTAACAAAATCTAAAATTAATATATTTACTGGGATATAACTCACGTGTTAATGAACTTGCCCATTGCTGAGCATTTACCTGTCTCTACCTATGCAGAGTTCTGTGTTCTGGAGAAATCCACCCCATCAAGAAATCTATGCCTCCCCAATCGTTTGGTTATGCTGTGCCCATGCTTGTGCTCCATCCAGGACTCCGCAGGAGCCAGGGGTGGGAATAGGGTTTCGAAAGTTTTGGAGATCGGCAACGCCTTTCCCCTCGCCCCTTCAAAGCCCAGCGCCCTCCCAACGCCTCCCGTAGGTGTCTCCACCCTTTGAGCCATCGTGAACCCAGCGAGGACGGCCAATACCGTCGCAGATGTCAAAGCCAATGTTTCGGAAGGTCCCAGGGGCTGGTCCACCGTCCTCTTCATGCCACTTGTACAACCGAGACACTTTAGACTTTTGCCTATTGATGGAAACACCAGAGAGACCCCCGTTACGAGCAGGGAACGGGGACAGGACCCTGCTTTCAGATCCCCCAACTGTCCACCCAAAGGTGGAATGATCGGAGACGGAGGGGTCAGGAAAGGAGGACCTGGAGGGAGAGGAGGAGGCGGCGGCAGCGGTGGCTCACCTTTGTACCTCCCTCCTGGAGCGCAACGTGAATACCAGGAGAGCAGCCAGGACGAGCAGGACCACCACTCCCACTGCCCCCAGGACCCCGTACACCAGACTCTTCTGCACGCCCGATTCACAGGTTTCTCCGCTGTACCAGTGAGTGTCTGTGTTCAGGCAGCTGGGATGGGAGAGAAGGGGCGGCGAGAGAGGGTGACCCGGAGTGAGCCGGCGCCCCTGCCTCCAGCCTCAGGGCAGCGCCCTGACCCCGCGGGTGTCTACTAGGAAAGGGTGAAGGGGGCGCTGCCAGGAGGCAGAGCAAGGCTCCCCGAAGGCGAGGTCCAGCTTCCAGGGGCCCAACGCCCAGGACCAGGCCTCCAGTAGAACCCCAGGTCTGCGAACCCGGGCCCCCACTCCGGGACTCCCTTAGGCTTCGCCCCAGGGACTTGAGGACACAAAAGTGGTCCTTCCACCCCCCACTAACAATCTCCTGTTCGGCCTCTGTCTTTGTAGGAGAAACCGTCCCCCTGCTTGACCCAGAGCCCATGTTCCCCCTCTGGAGCTCCTCCCCGCCCCTGGGGATGCCCTTTCTAACCCTGGTCGTTTTCTCCCTCTACCAGCTTGGGAGCCCCTCTTCCAGGAAGCCTTCCCGGAACAACTGCTCGGGCCTTTGCATGACGTGGGACTCCCACCCCGACACCTGGTGCTCCTGTCGGTCTCTCTGCCTTCACATCCTGGTAACCGAGTTTTTACGGCTTTGCACCCTCCCCCTGTAGGGGTGTGACCACCCTCCCCCATTTCACCTGCAGGGGTGGTGCTGCGACCTGTCCCATCTGGGGAACTTGTCACAGTCCTCAGCCTTGCTCAGCACAGAGAGGACACCTGGGAGGGCAGCTCCGGGGCCACGAAAGGCCTGTCCTGAGCTGGCCTCGGGGCTCTGGCTGTGCGTTTCTCCCCCCCATCTCCTCTGTGGCTGGGTGCTTTGGAGAGAGGCCAGGGCCCGTTCCCTCCCTTGGCCCCTAAGTCTTGAGGAGTCGGGGTCTGAGGGGTGAAGGGGAGCAGCTGGAGGGTGGGGGTGGAGGGGCACTTACTAGCACCGAGGACCGCTGCGCTCCAGCTTGCATGCCCCGAAGTGGCAGTCCTTAGAGGCGTTGAAGCCGGGCGTGCAGGCGCTGACGCAGATGGGCTTCTGATCCTTGTACTCCACTGTGAAGTACTTGGCAAAGTCCTCCCCGGCCTTCTTCTTGCACTCGGCTGACGGGGCAAGGAGGAACAGCCAAGGTCAGGGGGCTGGGAGCGCCTCCCGGCTCATCCTGGGCCCCCCGACCCCCACCAGCTCACATACCTTCAGGATTGTACTCAACTGTAAGCGTTTTCACCTCAGTGGCATTATCGTTGAAACACAGTAAAGCTGCAAGGAAGATGCACAAAGTCCCTTACAACCAGCTCGTTGAGCATCCTCAGTGGAAAGAGGTGTGAGAGTGAGAGAGGGGAGGAGGGCTGGGATGGGGGGAGGCGGGAAAATGGTCCCTGCAGGAGGACAATGCTGACCTCAGATGCGGCTGGCCAGAGCGGTGACCTTGTCAGTGTCCTGCCCCCTGCCCTGGACCCCCCTTCTCTCCTCCCAGGTCCGCACGCATTGCTTAATAAACCATGCAGGCCCGGATTTTCCTGCAGACGCCCCTGATCTGGGCTGAGCCTCTGGTCTTGAAAAGGCTGGCGCCCCATGGGACTGAGCACACCTGTACACCTGACCTTGTACCTGCCCTTCAAGGTCTCTGGAGCTTCCAGTCCGGGCAACAAGCCTTAGCACCGATTGATCCCAGCACTCACAGTATCCTGCCACCCACCCACCTTCCTCCCTTCCCTCTTTCCAAGGATGAAATGGATGGAATGATGACAAAGGTTAAAGGCTCTTTGAAGACCCTTTCATTTCCCTCCCTATAGCCTAGGAGTTTACCTGAGCAGTTATTATCGACACTTATTTGCTCTTTGGTTACAGCAGTGATTTTTTCCTCCACCTTCTGGGAGAGCGACTGGAAAACCTGCTCGTATTGTGGAGTGAACTTGGTCTTCAGGATGACGTCATGCTCCACCACCACACTGCCAGACCTGAGGTGGGGGAGAAGGCATCCTTGGGCATCCTCCCACACTCAGAACTGGCACTCACTCCTCCAGCCCCCTCCCAGGTAGGCTTTGCCCGCTCTGCAGAGCAGCTGGGCGTGATGATTCCAGGGCTTACTGGGTGAACGTTCTGTTCCAGGCACTGTGCTGGGCACCTCCCACCCAGAACCTCATTTCATGACCTCAGCCCACAGTCTGCGAAGGCCTGGACAGAGGGAGGCCTCAGGGATGAAGATGGACAGAGGGACGGGGCCTGGGGTCTAGGTCGTCCTCAAGGTGTCGCTAGACGAATTCAAGCACGGAGACTGGGCAGCTGCTGGCAAGGCATCCTGCAGCAGCCTTTGGCCACAGGGTAAGAGGCTGCACCAAGCACTCTTAGTGAGGTCACAGGGCCATAGGGCTCAGTGGTGAGCTGCAGAGATCTGTCAACCTCTGAAACCGCATGCAAAATTTGAAGGTGCATAGATGCATTTTTCTAATCACACAAGTATTTGTCTCTGATCCCCCAAAAGAGTAAATGTTCGCAACACTAAGATCCTTTGGCTTTTGAGTTAGGAGAAGGCAGTAGCAATACAATTGGGCGAGCCTGGTCTCAGCAATTTTTATAGCTCCTTGCCCCTTTCCTTACTTTCCTCTTCCTTGACTCCAAATCTCCACCTGGAGTAATCGATCTATATTTCCAAAAAGGAATCAGAAACGCCTTTGAATTAAGAAGCTCAGATCCACAATGCAAATTACTTCTTTCTCTTGAGTATAGGAGTATAGGATTATTTGCACCCCACTAAAAAGTGTTTTCTGGATTTGAAAACAGAGTAGCAAGTCCAGTCTTCCTTGTGCTCACTGCCCAAGATTCCCAAATACTGGAATGAAAAAAAACCCTCTCTGTCTCCTTAATGCTATATGCAGATCCTGAAATAGAAGTACTAGATTTGGGGGGATCCTCATTAGAATGTTAGAGCTAGAAGAGACCAGGAGATCTTCTAGTTCGAGGCTGTCCTTCACAAGTATGGAAGTGGAGACCCCAAGAAGCAACCCTGATGTGGGAAGCGGACTTGGTCCAGTGGTTAGGGCGTCCGTCTACCACATGGGAGGCCCATGGTTCAAACCCCAGGCCTCCTTGACCCGTGTGGAGCTGGCCATGCGCAGTGCTGATGCGCACAAGGAGTGCCCTGCCACGCAGGGGTGACCCCCATGTAGGGAAGCCCCACACGCAAGGAGTGCACCCCATAAGGAGAGCCGCCCAGCACAAAAGAAAGTGCAGCCTGCCCAGGAATGGTGCCGCACACATGGAGAGATGACACAACAAGATGATGCAACAAAAAGAAACACAGATTCCCGTGCCACTGACAACAACAGAAGCAGACAAAAACAAGAACATGCAGCAAATGGACACAGAGAACAGACAACTGGTGGGGAGGAGGGGAGAGAAATAAAATAAAATAAATCTAAAAAAAAGAAACCCTGATGGAGGGTCTCCAGCATTGCACAGGCTCCTTGGCTGCCCCCACCTCCTGCTCTGAGAGCCCGATGGCCGGGACCATTGGAAGGTTTTGTAAAGTTGGGATCCATAATGGGGGAAGGATTCTGTGAGGCCTGAATCCCGCCTTTGGGCAGTGGACTTGACTATAAGACAGTTGTGGACTTGGGAACTTTTTCCTGGGATTTCCCGGCACACGCTGATTTGGCCTCATCCCTGAAAACTGATGGGGCAGCCACCCTAGAAGTTGAAGCTTCAAGGTTTGCTGGTTTCTTGGTCTGTCTCCAGCACAAAAAGATTTTTCTTTAAATCTTGGCCCTACCCCTCCGTAATGGACCGCTCGAGCAATTCATTTCCTCTCTCTGGCCTCAGTTTCTTCATCTGCATGATGGGGACAGTCCTCTGGCTCATGGGGTGGTTATGAGATGTCAGCGGGAAAACGTACAAGAAACTCTCCTGGTGGGGGGCACAGTTATTAACACAGCGCTCTTTACAGTGGGAGCTCTTCCCGGATACTCACGACAGCCTTGTGATGTTGACACCTGCATACTCGGGGATGTCTTTGTAAACCTCATCCATCTGAAAAGCAAGGGGCCGCTGTGTCACCAGAGCTCCTGCTGGGCCTTGCTGGAGAACCCCAAGGGGGCGGAGGACAGACCGCCCACCCTGCAGCTCCCCCCGCTCCGGGTCCTGAGCTGGCTCTGGCACCCAGTCTGGGTAGAGTGGTCCCTCCCAGAGACCCTGCCCCAGGGGCCCCGACAGCCCCCAATGGAACCTTGCTTGGCACATCTAAAAGAGAACGGGCCTCGGATACTTTTCCGCCCCCTGGAGACGCCTCCCTGGGGGCCAGGGACGGGCCCTTGGGCACCTGCTCTCCCAGGCTGACCTGCTTGGTGAATGTCGTATTGAAATTCCGGAACGCCTGGGAAGACCGGTCTTCAAGGTCTTTGGTGAATTTCTCACTGGTCACTGTCACTGACAATTCCACCTGGGCTGTGACGTTAGCTGGCGTCTCTGTGGCAGGGGACAGCAGCACTGTTTATCCAGTGTGACATCTGCCCGGCAACCCGCCCTGGCTGGGAGAGAGAGCCCCGGCCATCCGGCCCTGAGCCTGCACCCCAGGGCTCCTGACTTTCTCCCCAAAGTCCCCCAGGAAGGAGGGAAGAGCCCGCTGCCCTCCTGACGGCGTCGGGAGCTTATATGTGATTGTACAATCTCCCACACGTTGTGCGTTCTGCTCCGCAATAGACTCATTTATTTTAAAGGTGTATTTTACTGTAAGATTCTGTGCCAAATTTGCTTTCTTGTTCCCAAATAGCCCTGCTTTTTTAAAAATTTGATTTTAATGTTTTCCCTTGCTAGACACGCCGAGGCCCATGCTGGGGCAGGAGTGGGAGCCTGGCGTGGAGGTGGGCCTGGGGTAGGGGTGAGGGCGGGGCTGGAGGGGAGGGCCGCGAGGTCTCGGCTCACCTATCTCGAAGTTATCCATCATCAGCTCACACCTCGATCCGTAGCTGGGCTCAAGGCACTGACACTTGAGCCCATCCCAGGAGCCTCCGTTCTCGCAGATGTTAAGCCGGTCCTGGCACCGGTCTCCCCCGTAGCCGCTGGGACATGTGCAGGACTCTCCATTCCATTTGCCGCCGTTGAGGCAGATCACTGCAAGGGACAAGACCCCTGTCAATCACATGGGTTTGCACCTCACTTTACAGTGTGCACTGGGCTTCTGCAGACCCCTTCTATTATGATGCGCTCATGAGACCCAGGGCTAAGCAGGACAGTTCCTATCACCTGGGTGCTATGAGACCGAGGGACCCAGTGGACCCTGATTTGGAGCAGCCTCATCCCGCTTCTTTGGTGAGGGATGAGCCGGGCAGGACCGAGGAGGAAAAAGAGGGGCAGATTCGAGAGGTCCCAGATTAACTGACAAATTTATGTTCTAATAAGCCTTGGGATTGTCCTGCCAACACCTGCTTTGGAAAAGCCAGACTGGAAAGAGTCCCCTTGCGAGTCCTCGTGATTCCTTTCTTGTTTTGGGGATGAGGCTTTTGAGGGAGGAGTGCAGGTCTAACTCGCTGTAGTTGAAACAGACAGGAGGTGGCTATCGACAGCTGCCGGAGAGCTGCGCCCTTTAGCCAGGAAGATCTGGGGAGAACAGAAAAGCTCCGTTCTCTTAGGCGCTTCCTAAAAATGGTTGTACCTATGGAGACCACTCTGCAAGGTGGGCTTTGCCCGGGGGGCGAAGAAGGTGGGCGCATGCCCAGCTCAGACCCGCTTTGCCCTGGCCAGACTTGGAGAGTCAGACAGCCACGCCACGCCAGACAGCCACGCTGCGCGGCCTCCGCCAGTGCACCTTTGTCACGTTCAGAAAGAATGGCATAGAGGGGTCAAGAGTCCTGGGCACACTGAGACCCATGAACTGGAATCATAAACAGATGTCCCTGTGCTCGCCCCCCCACGCCTCCCTTGCTCTCTCTGTTGCATGTGTGTTACTGAAGATATCCACGTCTGCTCTAAGTGACCGAGGTGGCTGCTGAGGAAGAGGGAGGGTGGCTGCGGGCGTGTGCTCACCTGTTGCTCAACAATCTAAAAGGTAGGTCAGCCTCCAGGGGGATAAGAAAGATGGAGGGTGGACGGCGTGCGTTCAGGGCGGTGGCTGGCTCCAGGTTGTGGGCCCATGGGGGTGGCAGTCACCTGGCACTTGTGGTGAGAAGCCTGTGGGTCTTCCCAGGAACCGCAGGATCAGACCACCCACCCAAAGCAGCTCAGGGCCATGAAAACCAGAGCGCACAATGATGGAGAGAAAACAAAGAATGAAGCCACACAGTAGGAGGGCCAGGCAAAGTGGAACGACTCAACCACAAATCCCCGAGTGAAGGAAGCAGCTAAAAACTGAAGAACCAACTACCTTCATCTCTGTCAACTCAGGACAGGACTGAGCAGAGCCCTGGGCAGACAGAGACAGGGTCATCTAAGGGGGCGCTCGTGGAGTTCATCGAAACCAATGCGTGCTTTCAAGTATTTTAATTGTATACTTCTTTTAATTTATGTCAAACATCCCTGGTCAACTGGAGAATACTATGCACAGGTACAGCAGGATATTACCATCAGCACACAGGGGGCAGAACTCTGCTGTCATCCTGCCATGAGTGAGCAGAGAGTAGTGAAAGTTTTAGAGTCAGAAAGAATAGGGATACAGAAAGCAGAGGAACACACATAGGCCTGGATGGGAGTTCAGAGCTGATGCAAGGGAAGGGAAGAGAACCTTCCAGGGCCTCTGCAGCAGGAACTCAAGGAATAAGAAGAGAATAAAAGTGAACGGTGGAAGGGAAAGAGTGGCCACCAGGTACATGTGAACAAGAGAGGCAACACCCACCTGCAAAGAAAATCTTTGCACTTAAGTACGAGCAAAATCAATAAGAAAAATCATTGAAAAGATGTGAAGGAAAGTCAATGAAAGCTACCAGGATAGTGAAGTTATGCCATGCCAAAACACCAAGAGCAGAGATTTACAGAGTATAAAAGAAAGTAGGATGTAATGACTGTTTCCTGGGCTTTGAAGATACCCAGGCAAAGAGAGATTAATGTTTTCTATGAAGAAAAAGAAGTAGTTTGAGATAACTCAAGAAGGAGACGGAGAAGATACAAAGAAGGATGACAGAATCAGAAAACATTTACTTAAGGGAAGGCAAGTAAGAGGAGAGGGAATTAAAGGTGCATAAAAAACAAACAAACAAAGGATGAGTAGACGTTTAAGAAGATTTGAAGAATGTACAGGGGTAAGATTAAAAGAAAATACATTCAAAGGAAAATACAGGGAAGCGGACTTAGCCCAGTGGTTAGGGCATCCGTCTACCACATGGGAGGTCCGCGGTTCAAACACCGGGCCTCCTGACCCGTGTGGAGCTGGCCCATGCGCAGTGCTGATGCGCACAAGGAGTGCCGCGCCACGCAGGGGTGTCCCCCGCGCAAGAAATGCGCCCCATAAGGAAAGCCACCCAGCGCAAAAGAAAGTACAGCCTGCCCAGGAGTGCCACCGCACACATCGAGAGCTGATAAAACAAGATGACTCGACGAAAAGAGACACAGACTCCTGGTGCTGCTGACAAGAATACAAGGGGACACAGAAGAACACACAGCGAATGGACACAAGAGAAGACAACTGAGGGGGGCGGGGACTAGAGAGAAATAATTAAATAAATCTTAAAAAAAAATAGGGAAATTTAAAATATATCTAACCTTTAGGGGTGGAAGTGACCGGGGAAGAAGTGATTCGTGTGCTCGACATCGAGGTGGTGGAGGAGGCCATAGAGGTGACAGGGGTGGTGGCCGTGGTGCTGGAAGTGGCCGTGGAGGAGGGTGTTGTGGGTGTGGACGTCGCACTGGTCGAGGATTCTGTGGAGGTGGCGGGGGTGGTGGCCGTGGTGCTGGAAGTGGCCGTGGAGGAGGGTGTCGTGGCTGTGGACGTCCCACTGGTCAAGGATGATGTGGAGGTGGTGGGGGTGGTGGCTGTGGCGCTGGATGGAGCTGTGGAGGAGGATGTCGGGGCTGTCATGGTCACGCTGGTCGAGGATGCTGTGGAGGTGGCGGGGGTGGTGGCCGTGGTGCTGGAAGTGGCCGTGGAGGATGGTGTCACAGCTATCGTGCTTGTACCGGTAGAGGATGCTGTGGAGGTGGCACGGGTGGTGGCCGTGGTGCTGGAAGTGGACATGGAGGTGGGTGTCAGGGCTGTGGATGTGGCGCTGGTTGAGGATGCTGTGGAGGTGACAGGGGTGGTGGCTGTGGCGCTGGAAGTGGCCATGGAGGAGGAGTTTGGGGGTTTCGAGGTCGCACTGGTGGAGGATGCTGTGGAGGTGGTGGGGTTGGTGGTCCTGGTGCTAGATGTGGCCATGGAGGAGGGTGTTGGAGAAGTCAATGTCACAGCAGTCGAGCATGCCGGGGAGGTGACGAGGGTGGTCGCCGTGGTGCTGGATGTGGCCGTGGAGGAGGGTATCGGAGCTGTCAATGTCACGGTGGTCGAGGATGCCGGGGAGGTGGCGGGGGTGGTGGCTGTGGCACTGGATGTGGCCGTGGAGGAGGGTGTCAGAGCTGTCGAGGATGTGCCGGTCGAGGATGCTGTGGAGGTGACAGTGGTGCTGGCCGTGGTGCTGGAAGTGGCTGTGGAGGAGGGTGTCGGGGCTTTGGATGTTGTGGTGGTCGGGGATGCTGTGGAGGTGACGGTGGTGGTGGGATCTGTGGTGCTGGAAGTGCCTGTGGAGGAGGGTGTCGGGGCTTTGGACGTTGTGCTGGTCGGGGATGCTGTGGAGGTGACGGTGGTGGGAGCCGTGGTGCTGGAAGTGCTTGTGGAGGAGGGTGTCGGGGCTTCGGACGTTGTGCTGGTCGGGGATGCTGTGGCGGTGACGGTGGTGGGAGCCGTGGTGCTGGAAGTGCCTGTCGAGGAGGACGTCGGGGCTTTGGACGTTGTGCTGGTCGGGGATGCTGTGGAGGTGACGGTGGTGGGAGCCGTGGTGCTGGAAGTGCCTGTGGAGGAGGGTGTCGGGGCTTTGGACGTTGTGCTGGTCGGGGATGCTGTGGAGGTGACGGTGGTGGGAGCCGTGGAGCTGGAAGTGCCTGTGGAGGAGGGTGTCGGGGCTTTGGACGTTGTGCTGGTTGGGGGTGCTGCGGAGGTGACGGTGGTGGGAGCCGTGGTGCTGGAAGTGCCTGTGGAGGAGGGTGTCGGGGCTTTGGACGTTGTGCTGGTCGGGGATGCTGTGGAGGTGACGGTGGTGGGAGCCGTGGTGCTGGAAGTGCCTGTGGAGGAGGGTGTCGGGGCTTTGGACGTTGTGCTGGTCGGGGATGCTGTGGAGGTGACGGTGGTGGTGGGAGCCGTGGTGCTGGAAGTGCCTGTGGAGGAGGGTGTCGGGGCTTCGGACGTTGTGCTGGTCGGGGATGCTGTGGAGGTGACGGTGGTGGTGGGATCTGTGGTGCTGGAAGTGCCTGTCGAGGAGGACGTCGGGGCTTTGGACGTTGTGCTGGTCGGGGATGCTGTGGAGGTGACGGTGGTGGGAGCCGTGGTGCTGGAAGTGCCTGTGGAGGAGGGTGTCGGGGCTTTGGACGTTGTGCTGGTCGGGGATTCTGTGGAGGTGACGGTGGTGGTGGCCGTGGTGCTGGAAGTGCCTGTGGAGGAGGGTGTCGGGGCTTCGGACGTTGTGCTGATCGGGGATGCTGTGGAGGTGACGGTGGTGGGAGCCGTGGTGCTGGAAGTGCCTGTCGAGGAGGACGTCGGGGCTTTGGACGTTGTGCTGGTCGGGGATGCTGTGGAGGTGACGGTGGTGGGAGCCGTGGTGCTGGAAGTGCCTGTGGAGGAGGGTGTCGGGGCTTCGGACGTTGTGCTGGTCGGGGATGCTGTGGAGGTGACGGTGGTGGTGGCCGTGGTGCTGGAAGTGCCTGTGGAGGAGGGTGTCGGGGCTTCGGACGTTGTGCTGGTCGGGGATGCTGTGGAGGTGACGGTGGTGGGAGCCGTGGTGCTGGAAGTGCCTGTCGAGGAGGACGTCGGGGCTTCGGACGTTGTGCTGGTCGGGGATGCTGTGGAGGTGACGGTGGTGGTGGCCGTGGTGCTGGAAGTGCCTGTGGAGGAGGGTGTCGGGGCTTTGGACGTTGTGCTGGTCGGGGATGCTGTGGAGGTGACGGTGGTGGTGGCCGTGGTGCTGGAAGTGCCTGTGGAGGAGGGTGTCGGGGCTTTGGACGTTGTGCTGGTCGGGGATGCTGTGGAGGTGACAGTGGTGGTGGGATCTGTGGTGCTGGAAGTGCCTGTGGAGGAGGTTGTCGGGGCTTCGGACTTTGTGCTGGTCGGGGATGCTGTGGAGGTGACGGTGGTGGGAGCCGTGGTGCTGGAAGTGCCTGTCGAGGAGGACGTCGGGGCTTTGGACGTTGTGCTGGTCGGGGATGCTGTGGAGGTGACGGTGGTGGGAGCCGTGGTGCTGGAAGTGCCTGTCGAGGAGGACGTCGGGGCTTTGGACGTTGTGCTGGTCGGGGATGCTGTGGAGGTGACGGTGGTGGGAGCCGTGGTGCTGGAAGTGCCTGTGGAGGAGGACGTCGGGGCTTCGGACGTTGTGCTGGTCGGGGATGCTGTGGAGGTGACAGTGGTGGTGGGAGCCGTGGTGCTGGAAGTGCCTGTGGAGGAGGACGTCGGGGCTTCGGACGTTGTGCTGGTCGGGGATGCTGTGGAGGTGACAGTGGTGGTGGGATCTGTGGTGCTGGAAGTGCCTGTGGAGGAGGGTGTCGGGGCTTCAGACGTTGTGCTGGCCGATGATGCTGTGGAGGTTACGGTGGTGGTGGCCGTGGTGCTGGAAGTGCCTGTGGAGGAGGGTGTCGGGGCTTCGGACGTTGTGCTGGTCGGGGATGCTGTGGAGGTGAAGGTGGTGGTGGCCGTGGTGCTGGAAGTGCCTGTGGAGGAGGGTGTCAGGGCTTCGGACGTTGTGCTGGTCGGGGATGCTGTGGAGGTGACGGTGGTGGTGGGATCTGTGGTGCTGGACGTGCCTGTGGAGGAGGGTGTCGGGGCTTTGGACATTGTGCTGGTCGGGGATGCTGTGGAGGTGACAGTGGTGGTGGGATCTGTGGTGCTGGAAGTGCCTGTGGAGGAGGGGGTCGGGGCTTTGGATGTTGTGCTGGTCGGGGATGCTGTGGAGGTGACGATGGTGGTGGCCGTGGTGCTGGAAGTGCCTGTGGAGGAGGGTGTCGGGGCTTTGGACGTTGTGCTGGTCGGGGATGCTGTGGAGGTGATGGTGGTGGGATCTGTGGTGCTGGAAGTGCCTGTGGAGGAGGGTGTCGGGGCTTTGGACGTTGTGCTGGTCGGGGATGCTGTGGAGGTGACGGTGGTGGTGGGATCTGTGGTGCTGGAAGTGCCTGTGGAGGAGGGTGTCAGGGCTTCGGACGTTGTGCTGGTCGGGGATGCTGTGGAGGTGACGGTGGTGGTGGGATCTGTGGTGCTGGAAGTGCCTGTGGAGGAGGGTGTCGGGGTTTTGGACGTTGTGCTGGTCGGGGATGCTGTGGAGGTGATGGTGGTGGGAGCCGTGGTGCTGGAAGTGCTTGTGGAGGAGGGTGTCGGGGCTTCGGACGTTGTGCTGGTCGGGGATGCTGTGGCGGTGATGGTGGTGGGAGCCGTGGTGCTGGAAGTGCCTGTCGAGGAGGACGTCGGGGCTTTGGACGTTGTGCTGGTCGGGGATGCTGTGGAGGTGACGGTGGTGGTGGGATCTGTGGTGCTGGAAGTGCCTGTGGAGGAGGGTGTCGGGGCTTCGGACGTTGTGCTGGTCGGGGATGCTGTGGAGGTGACGGTGGTGGTGGCCGTGGTGCTGGAAGTGCCTGTGGAGGAGGGTGTCGGGGCTTCGGACGTTGTGCTGGTCGGGGATGCTGTGGAGGTGACGGTGGTGGGAGCCGTGGTGCTGGAAGTGCCTGTCGAGGAGGACGTCGGGGCTTCGGACGTTGTGCTGGTCGGGGATGCTGTGGAGGTGACGGTGGTGGTGGCCGTGGTGCTGGAAGTGCCTGTGGAGGAGGGTGTCGGGGCTTTGGACGTTGTGCTGGTCGGGGATGCTGTGGAGGTGACGGTGGTGGTGGCCGTGGTGCTGGAAGTGCCTGTGGAGGAGGGTGTCGGGGCTTTGGACGTTGTGCTGGTCGGGGATGCTGTGGAGGTGACAGTGGTGGTGGGATCTGTGGTGCTGGAAGTGCCTGTGGAGGAGGTTGTCGGGGCTTCGGACTTTGTGCTGGTCGGGGATGCTGTGGAGGTGACGGTGGTGGGAGCCGTGGTGCTGGAAGTGCCTGTCGAGGAGGACGTCGGGGCTTTGGACGTTGTGCTGGTCGGGGATGCTGTGGAGGTGACGGTGGTGGGAGCCGTGGTGCTGGAAGTGCCTGTCGAGGAGGACGTCGGGGCTTTGGACGTTGTGCTGGTCGGGGATGCTGTGGAGGTGACGGTGGTGGGAGCCGTGGTGCTGGAAGTGCCTGTGGAGGAGGACGTCGGGGCTTCGGACGTTGTGCTGGTCGGGGATGCTGTGGAGGTGACAGTGGTGGTGGGAGCCGTGGTGCTGGAAGTGCCTGTGGAGGAGGACGTCGGGGCTTCGGACGTTGTGCTGGTCGGGGATGCTGTGGAGGTGACAGTGGTGGTGGGATCTGTGGTGCTGGAAGTGCCTGTGGAGGAGGGTGTCGGGGCTTCAGACGTTGTGCTGGCCGATGATGCTGTGGAGGTTACGGTGGTGGTGGCCGTGGTGCTGGAAGTGCCTGTGGAGGAGGGTGTCGGGGCTTCGGACGTTGTGCTGGTCGGGGATGCTGTGGAGGTGAAGGTGGTGGTGGCCGTGGTGCTGGAAGTGCCTGTGGAGGAGGGTGTCAGGGCTTCGGACGTTGTGCTGGTCGGGGATGCTGTGGAGGTGACGGTGGTGGTGGGATCTGTGGTGCTGGACGTGCCTGTGGAGGAGGGTGTCGGGGCTTTGGACATTGTGCTGGTCGGGGATGCTGTGGAGGTGACAGTGGTGGTGGGATCTGTGGTGCTGGAAGTGCCTGTGGAGGAGGGGGTCGGGGCTTTGGATGTTGTGCTGGTCGGGGATGCTGTGGAGGTGACGATGGTGGTGGCCGTGGTGCTGGAAGTGCCTGTGGAGGAGGGTGTCGGGGCTTTGGACGTTGTGCTGGTCGGGGATGCTGTGGAGGTGATGGTGGTGGGATCTGTGGTGCTGGAAGTGCCTGTGGAGGAGGGTGTCGGGGCTTTGGACGTTGTGCTGGTCGGGGATGCTGTGGAGGTGACGGTGGTGGTGGGATCTGTGGTGCTGGAAGTGCCTGTGGAGGAGGGTGTCAGGGCTTCGGACGTTGTGCTGGTCGGGGATGCTGTGGAGGTGACGGTGGTGGTGGGATCTGTGGTGCTGGAAGTGCCTGTGGAGGAGGGTGTCGGGGTTTTGGACGTTGTGCTGGTCGGGGATGCTGTGGAGGTGATGGTGGTGGGAGCCGTGGTGCTGGAAGTGCTTGTGGAGGAGGGTGTCGGGGCTTCGGACGTTGTGCTGGTCGGGGATGCTGTGGCGGTGATGGTGGTGGGAGCCGTGGTGCTGGAAGTGCCTGTCGAGGAGGACGTCGGGGCTTTGGACGTTGTGCTGGTCGGGGATGCTGTGGAGGTGACGGTGGTGGTGGGATCTGTGGTGCTGGAAGTGCCTGTGGAGGAGGGTGTCGGGGCTTCGGACGTTGTGCTGGTCGGGGATGCTGTGGAGGTGACGGTGGTGGTGGCCGTGGTGCTGGAAGTGCCTGTGGAGGAGGGTGTCGGGGCTTCGGACGTTGTGCTGGTCGGGGATGCTGTGGAGGTGACGGTGGTGGGAGCCGTGGTGCTGGAAGTGCCTGTCGAGGAGGACGTCGGGGCTTCGGACGTTGTGCTGGTCGGGGATGCTGTGGAGGTGACGGTGGTGGTGGCCGTGGTGCTGGAAGTGCCTGTGGAGGAGGGTGTCGGGGCTTTGGACGTTGTGCTGGTCGGGGATGCTGTGGAGGTGACGGTGGTGGTGGCCGTGGTGCTGGAAGTGCCTGTGGAGGAGGGTGTCGGGGCTTTGGACGTTGTGCTGGTCGGGGATGCTGTGGAGGTGACAGTGGTGGTGGGATCTGTGGTGCTGGAAGTGCCTGTGGAGGAGGTTGTCGGGGCTTCGGACTTTGTGCTGGTCGGGGATGCTGTGGAGGTGACGGTGGTGGGAGCCGTGGTGCTGGAAGTGCCTGTCGAGGAGGACGTCGGGGCTTTGGACGTTGTGCTGGTCGGGGATGCTGTGGAGGTGACGGTGGTGGGAGCCGTGGTGCTGGAAGTGCCTGTCGAGGAGGACGTCGGGGCTTTGGACGTTGTGCTGGTCGGGGATGCTGTGGAGGTGACGGTGGTGGGAGCCGTGGTGCTGGAAGTGCCTGTGGAGGAGGACGTCGGGGCTTCGGACGTTGTGCTGGTCGGGGATGCTGTGGAGGTGACAGTGGTGGTGGGAGCCGTGGTGCTGGAAGTGCCTGTGGAGGAGGGTGTCGGGGCTTCGGACGTTGTGCTGGTCGGGGATGCTGTGGAGGTGAAGGTGGTGGTGGCCGTGGTGCTGGAAGTGCCTGTGGAGGAGGGTGTCAGGGCTTCGGACGTTGTGCTGGTCGGGGATGCTGTGGAGGTGACGGTGGTGGTGGGATCTGTGGTGCTGGACGTGCCTGTGGAGGAGGGTGTCGGGGCTTTGGACATTGTGCTGGTCGGGGATGCTGTGGAGGTGACAGTGGTGGTGGGATCTGTGGTGCTGGAAGTGCCTGTGGAGGAGGGGGTCGGGGCTTTGGATGTTGTGCTGGTCGGGGATGCTGTGGAGGTGACGATGGTGGTGGCCGTGGTGCTGGAAGTGCCTGTGGAGGAGGGTGTCGGGGATTTGGACGTTGTGCTGGTCGGGGATGCTGTGGAGGTGATGGTGGTGGGATCTGTGGTGCTGGAAGTGCCTGTGGAGGAGGGTGTCGGGGCTTTGGACGTTGTGCTGGTCGGGGATGCTGTGGAGGTGACGGTGGTGGTGGGATCTGTGGTGCTGGAAGTGCCTGTGGAGGAGGGTGTCAGGGCTTCGGACGTTGTGCTGGTCGGGGATGCTGTGGAGGTGACGGTGGTGGTGGGATCTGTGGTGCTGGAAGTGCCTGTGGAGGAGGGTGTCGGGGTTTTGGACGTTGTGCTGGTCGGGGATGCTGTGGAGGTGATGGTGGTGGGAGCCGTGGTGCTGGAAGTGCTTGTGGAGGAGGGTGTCGGGGCTTCGGACGTTGTGCTGGTCGGGGATGCTGTGGCGGTGATGGTGGTGGGAGCCGTGGTGCTGGAAGTGCCTGTCGAGGAGGACGTCGGGGCTTTGGACGTTGTGCTGGTCGGGGATGCTGTGGAGGTGACGGTGGTGGTGGGAGCCGTGGTGCTGGAAGTGCCTGTGGAGGAGGGTGTCGGGGCTTCGGACGTTGTGCTGGTCGGGGATGCTGTGGAGGTGACGGTGGTGGTGGCCGTGGTGCTGGAAGTGCCTGTCGTGGAGGACGTCGGGGCTTTGGACGTTGTGCTGGTCGGGGATGCTGTGGAGGTGACGGTGGTGGTGGCCGTGGTGCTGGAAGCGCCTGTGGAGGAGGGTGTCAGGGCTTCAGACGTTGTGCTGGTCGGGGATGCTGTGGAGGTGACAGTGGTGGTGGGATCTGTGGTGCTGGAAGTGCCTGTGGAGGAGGGTGTCGGGGCTTCGGACGTTGTGCTGGTCGGGGATGCTGTGGAGGTGACGGTGGTGGTGGGATCTGTGGTGCTGGACGTGCCTGTGGAGGAGGGTGTCGGGGCTTTGGACGTTGTGGTGGTCGGGGATGCTGTGGAGGTGACGGTGGTGGTGGGATCTGTGGTGCTGGAAGTGCCTGTGGAGGAGGGTGTCGGGGCTTCGGACGTTGTGCTGGTCGGGGATGCTGTGGAGGTGACGGTGGTGGTGGCCGTGGTGCTGGAAGTGCCTGTGGAGGAGGGTGTCGGGGCTTTGGACGTTGTGGTGGTCGGGGATGCTGTGGAGGTGACAGTGGTGGTGGGATCTGTGGTGCTGGAAGTGCCTGTGGAGGAGGGCGTCGGGGCTTTGGACGTTGTGCTGGTCGGGGATGCTGTGGAGGTGACGATGGTGGTGGCCGTGGTGCTGGAAGTGCCTGTGGAGGAGGACGTCGGGGCTTCGGACGTTGTGCTGGTCGGGGATGCTGTGGAGGTGACGGTGGTGGTGGGATCTGTGGTGCTGGAAGTGGCTGTGGAGGAGGGTGTCGGGGCTTTGGACGTTGTGCTGGTCGGGGATGCTGTGGAGGTGACGGTGGTGGTGGCCGTGGTGCTGGAACTGCCTGTGGAGGAGGGTGTCGGGGCTTCGGACGTTGTGCTTGTCGGGGATTCTGTGGAGGTGATGGTGGCGGTGGCCGTGGTGCTGGAAGTGCCTGTCGAGGAGGACGTCGGGGCTTTTGACGTTGTGCTGGTCGAGGATGCTGTGGAGGTGACGGTGGTGGTGGCCGTGGTGCTGGAAGTGCCTGTGGAGGAGGGTGTAGGGGCTTTGGACGTTGTGGTGGTCGGGGATGCTGTGGAGGTGACGGTGGTGGTGGGATCTGTCGGGCTGGAAGTGCCTGTGGAGGAGGGTGTCGGGGCTTTGGACGTTGTGCTGGTCGGGGATGCTGTGGAGGTTACGGTGGTGGTGGCCGTGGTGCTGGAAGTGCCTGTGGAGGAGGGTGTCGGGGCTTCGGACGTTGTGCTGGTCGGGGATGCTGTGGAGGTGACGGTGGTGGTGGGATCTGTCGTGCTGGAAGTGCCTGTGGAGGAGGACGTCGGGGCTTCGGACGTTGTGCTGGTCGGGGATGCTGTGGAGGTGACGGTGGTGGTGGGATCTGTGGTGCTGGAAGTGGCTGTGGAGGAGGGTGTCGGGGCTTTGGACGTTGTGCTGGTCGGGGATGCTGTGGAGGTGACGGTGGTGGTGGCCGTGGTGCTGGAACTGCCTGTGGAGGAGGGTGTCGGGGCTTCGGACGTTGTGCTTGTCGGGGATTCTGTGGAGGTGATGGTGGCAGTGGCCGTGGTGCTGGAAGTGCCTGTCGAGGAGGACGTCGGGGCTTTTGACGTTGTGCTGGTCGGGGATGCTGTGGAGGTGACGGTGGTGGCCGTGGTGCTGGAAGTGCCTGTGGAGGAGGGTGTAGGGGCTTTGGACGTTGTGGTGGTCGGGGATGCTGTGGAGGTGATGGTGGTGGTGGGATCTGTCGTGCTGGAAGTGCCTGTGGAGGAGGGTGTCGGGGCTTTGGACGTTGTGCTGGTCGGGGATGCTGTGGAGGTGACTGTGGTGGGATCTGTGGTGCTGGAAGTGCCTGTGGAGGAGGGTGTCGGGGCTTCGGACGTTGTACTGGTCGGGGATGCTGTGGAGGTGACGGTGGTGGTGGCCGAGGTGCTGGAAGTGCCTGTGGAGGAGGTTGTCGGGGCTTCGGACATTGTGCTGGTCGGGGATGCTGTGGAGGTGACGGTGGTGGTGGCCGTGGTGCTGGAAGTGCCTGTGGAGGAGGGTGTAGGGGCTTTGGACGTTGTGGTGGTCGGGGATGCTGTGGAGGTGACTGTGGTGGTGGGATCTGTCGTGCTGGAAGTGCCTGTGGAGGAGGGTGTCGGGGTTTCGGACGTTGTCCTGGTCGGGGATGCTGTGGAGGTGACGGTGGTGCTGGCCGTGGTGCTGGAAGTGCCTGTGGAGGAGGGTGTCGGGGCTTCAGACGTTGTGCTGGCCGATGATGCTGTGGAGGTTACGGTGGTGGTGGCCGTGGTGCTGGAAGTGCCTGTGGAGGATGGTGTCGGGGCTTCGGACGTTGTGCTGGTCGGGGATGCTGTGGAGGTGACGGTGGTGGTGGCCGTGGTGCTGGAAGTGCCTGTGGAGGAGGGTGTCAGGGCTTCGGACGTTGTGCTGGTCGGGGATGCTGTGGAGGTGACGGTGGTGGTGGCCGTGGTGCTGGAAGTGCCTGTGGAGGAGGGTGTCGGGGCTTCGGACGTTGTGCTGGTCGGGGATGCTGTGGAGGTGACGGTGGTGGTGGCCGTGGTGCTGGAAGTGCCCGTGGAGGAGGGTGTCAGGGCTTCGGACGTTGTGCTGGTCGGGGATGCTGTGGAGGTGACGGTGGTGGTGGGATCTGTGGTGCTGGAAGTGCCTGTGGAGGAGGGTGTCGGGGCTTCGGACGTTGTGCTGGTCGGGGATGCTGTGGAGGTGACAGTGGTGGGAGCCGTGGTGCTGGAAGTGCCCGTCGAGGAGGACGTCGGGGCTTTGGATGTTGTGCTGGTCGGGGATGCTGTGGAGGTGACGGTGGTGGTGGGAGCCGTGGTGCTGGAAGTGCCTGTGGAGGAGGGTGTCGGGGCTTTGGACGTTGTGCTGGTCGGGGATGCTGTGGAGGTGACGGTGGTGGTGGGAGCCGTGGTGCTGGAAGTGCCTGTGGAGGAGGGTGTCGGGGCTTCGGACGTTGTGCTGGTCGGGGATGCTGTAGAGGTGACGGTGGTGGTGGCCGTGGTGCTGGAAGTGCCTGTCGAGGAGGACGTCGGGGCTTTGGACGTTGTGCTGGTCGGGGATGCTGTGGAGGTGACGGTGGTGGTGGCCGTGGTGCTGGAAGTGCCTGTGGAGGAGGGTGTCAGGGCTTCGGACGTTGTGCTGGTCGGGGATGCTGTGGAGGTGACAGTGGTGGTGGGATCTGTGGTGCTGGAAGTGCCTGTGGAGGAGGGTGTCGGGGCTTCGGACGTTGTGCTGGTCGGGGAATCTTTGGAGGTGACGGTGGTGGTGGGATCTGTGGTGCTGGACGTGCCTGTGGAGGAGGGTGTCGGGGCTTTGGATGTTGTGGTGGTCGGGGATGCTGTGGAGGTGACGGTGGTGGTGGGATCTGTGGTGCTGGAAGTGCCTGTGGAGGAGGGCGTCGGGGCTTTGGACGTTGTGCTGGTCGGGGATGCTGTGGAGGTGACGATGGTGGTGGCCGTGGTGCTGGAAGTGCCTGTGGAGGAGGGTGTCGGAGCTTTGGACGTTGTGCTGGTCGGGGATGCTGTGGAGGTGACGGTGGTGGGATCTGTGGTGCTGGAAGTGCCTGTGGAGGAGGGCGTCGGGGCTTTGGACGTTGTGCTGGTCGGGGATGCTGTGGAGGTGACGGTGGTGGTGGGAGCTGTGGTGCTGGAAGTGCCTGTGGAGGAGGGTGTCGGGGCTTTGGACGTTGTGCTGGTCGGGGATGCTGTGGAGGTGACGGTGGTGGGATCTGTGGTGCTGGAAGTGCCTGTGGAGGAGGGCGTCGGGGCTTTGGACGTTGTGCTGGTCGGGGATGCTGTGGAGGTGACGGTGGTGGTGGGAGCTGTGGTGCTGGAAGTGCCTGTGGAGGAGGGTGTCGGGGCTTCGGACGTTGTGCTGGTCGGGGATGCTGTGGAGGTGACGGTGGTGCTGGCCGTGGTGCTGGAAGTGCCTGTGGAGGAGGGTGTCGGGGCTTCGGACGTTGTGCTGGTCGGGGATGCTGTGGAGGTGACGGTGGTGGTGGGATCTGTCGTGCTGGAAGTGCCTGTGGAGGAGGACGTCGGGGCTTCGGACGTTGTGCTGGTCGGGGATGCTGTGGAGGTGACGGTGGTGGTGGGATCTGTGGTGCTGGAAGTGGCTGTGGAGGAGGGTGTCGGGGCTTTGGACGTTGTGCTGGTCGGGGATGCTGTGGAGGTGACGGTGGTGGTGGCCGTGGTGCTGGAAGTGCCTGTGGAGGAGGGTGTCGGGGCTTCGGACGTTGTGCTTGTCGGGGATTCTGCGGAGGTGATGGTGGCAGTGGCCGTGGTGCTGGACGTGCCTGTCGAGGAGGACGTCGGGGCTTTTGACGTTGTGCTGGTCGGGGATGCTGTGGAGGTGACGGTGGTGGTGGCCGTGGTGCTGGAAGTGCCTGTGGAGGAGGGTGTAGGGGCTTTGGACGTTGTGGTGGTCGGGGATGCTGTGGAGGTGACGGTGGTGGTGGGATCTGTGGTGCTGGAAGTGCCTGTGGAGGAGGGTGTCGGGGCTTTGGACGTTGTGCTGGTCGGGGATGCTGTGGAGGTGACTGTGGTGGGATCTGTGGTGCTGGAAGTGCCTGTGGAGGAGGGTGTCGGGGCTTCGGACGTTGTGCTGGTCGGGGATGCTGTGGAGGTGACGGTGGTGTTGGCCGAGGTGCTGGAAGTGCCTGTGGAGGAGGACGTCGGGGCTTCGGACATTGTGCTGGTCGGGGATGCTGTGGAGGTGACAGTGGTGGTGGCCGTGGTGCTGGAAGTGCCTGTGGAGGAGGGTGTAGGGGCTTTGGACGTTGTGGTGGTCGGGGATGCTGTGGAGGTGACTGTGGTGGTGGGATCTGTCGTGCTGGAAGTGCCTGTGGAGGAGGGTGTCGGGGTTTCGGACGTTGTGCTGGTCGGGGATGCTGTGTAGGTGACGGTGGTGCTTGCCGTGGTGCTGGAAGTGCCTGTGGAGGAGGGTGTCGGGGCTTTGGACGTTGTGCTGGTCGGGGATGCTGTGGAGGTGACGGTGGTGCTGGCCGTGGTGCTGGAAGTGCCTGTGGAGGAGGGTGTCGGGGCTTCGGACGTTGTGCTGGTCGGGGATGCTGTGGAGGTGACGGTGGTGGTGGCCGTGGTGCTGGAAGTGCCTGTGGAGGAGGGTGTCGGGGCTTCGGACGTTGTGCTGGTCGGGGATGCTGTGGAGGTGGCTTTTGGGGGAGCCGTGGTGCTTGAAGTGCCCTTGGAGGAGCTTGTCAGGGTTGTGGACGTCGCACTGGTCAAGGATGCTGTGGAGGTGAATGTGGTTTTTTTCAATGTTTTTTCATTCAATATATCAGTGGAATCATCATGGGAAGATGATTGTGTACGATTCCCTGTCTAAATCATTAGAATTTATTTCATTTCATCATCAACAGTGGTTATGGTCCTTCATTGTTTGACCTAAAACCTTGGCTTTTTGTGAACCTGTTTGCCAACGCATGACAGTGTTACCATCCATTTTCTGGTATTACCTGCAAATCGGTTCCCGTATGTAGCTGTGCCCACTTATTGTACATTCTATTCTGATACGGGGCTCTTCAACCCAAGTCTTTTCCACCCTTAAAGCATCCTGAAAGTGTCTGAGCACAGGGGCTGTAGAATGTTTCCCTTTAGCTTTGTCCAGATACCCCCCCAGCCATTTTGCAGGAGGCGTCCCACGGCTGCTATTGCCTCACCTGCCACTTGCCTCTCCAACAGCGGCGTGCACTGGGGGTCCAGCCGGTCTTCTCTAGTGATACACCCTCCCCCATCCCAAATAGATGTGTCCTTGCCAAGGTCTGCAAGAGAGAAAGAGGAGTTATTCTCCTAGCATCGTAACACTCCTTCCCGTTCTTGGGACTTCATTCTCAAAACCTCTGTTCCTGCTGGCCTCACAGCCCACCCAGTGTGGAAAGGGCTTTGGCCCTTCGACCTGCTTTATTATTATTATTATTATTGTATTAAAGAATCGTTTCATATTTACCACTTAGTATATTTGAGATGTTCAAGAGAACTTGACCATTTAGAATTACATGTCAACCTTGCAGTTCCTATTTAAAACATATCGTTAATTGGTTTAAATTTGTGATTTTACTTAGAAACCTTGCTAAGGTTGTAAACAATAGTAGAGCAGTTAAGAGAACTTAAGATTCACTACACTTAAACATTTAGTTATTAGGTTTATAGAATTACATAGTTACTTGCAAAGCTTAGTCATTTATTTTATTAGATTTATAGAATTTTTAAGAAAGTATTTGCAAAGGTTTTGTTTTTTAACCAGACAACTGAAGTCTTTAAACAGAAATAGAATATATTAATTTTATAAATACAGCTTAAAATGTTTAAAGGAACTTAATTAACTGAGTGTGTAAAATTGATTAAGCACTAATCAAAAGCCCTCTTAAAAGCATGTTTTGGATTTCTGCCTCCAGCCAAGAGAGAGTCACATGGGTCAGATTTTACCCTTCTACCTGAAATAAAACAGCAACTACATGAACAAAACACAATCTTGGAAGCACACAAAAGACATGAAATAATGATTTTAAGTATGCTGAATATCTGACAACAAAGGACAGTGATTCCTTAGTGATGGGGAGCAAATGAGGTGAGCCCTGTAATAGGTCCCAGCTTACTGACTTGAGAGAGTTTCCAAGCAGCAGAGCAGGACAGGTGAATCCAGGTGGAACCCAGAAGATTACCTGAATTGAGAAGCAGCTGAGAGTCTGGGGAGTCCAAGGCAGTTACAGTTCAAAGAATAGAATTACTGGAGAGGAGAGAGCCGCACAGAGAGCTCCCCAGGAATCTGGGCCCTCCTTGAGAATTAAATGCAGCACTGAGCATTGTGTGCTTAGGAGAAAACTACTCAAGGCTAAGGAGAGACTATTAGAAAATATTAGAGAGAACAAACAGCACCTGGCTATCTCAATGGACTGGGAGCAGAGCCAGTTCCTACCAGCTGGACTGAAAAATCACAGGACATTTGGTAAAGTACTATGGAGGTCTAGAGCTGTGAACCCCAGAAAAGTATGTTCTTAAACTTAATCCGTTCCTGTGAGTGTGAACCTATTGTAAGCAGGTCCTTTGATGAGCTTACTTCAGTGAAGGTGTGACCCACCCCAATCAGGTTGGGTCTTAATCTTACTATTAGATCCCTTTATAAGCAGAATGAAATTCAGATGGAAAGAAAGCCATGGGGAGCAAGACGTTGAAGGTCAATGGAATTGTGAAGAGAAGGAAAAGGCCAGAAGAGGCCACCATGTTCATTGCCATGTGACAGAGGAGCCCAGGACCAAGAATCACCGGCAGCCAGCCCCAGAATGCCAGCCTTTGGAAAGAAAGCATCACCTTTTTTTTTTTTTTTTAACTTTTTATGGTTTTATTTCATACAAATAAAACTTGAAAATAAGCTGCCTATTCATTGTCTTCGCTGCGTAGCCGGGCATTGGGATTGGTGACTCTAATGGCCAGCTGGGCTGCTCTTTCCACGATGGCTTTGCAGTTCTTGGAAGAAACGTTGTGAGCAATCTCAGCACAGTAAGATTTGTTGCACATCAGCAGCACTTCCAGCTCCTTGACATTGTGGACCAGGAACTTTCGGAAGACGCTGGGCAGCACGTGCTTCATTTTCTTGTTGCTCCCATAACTGATGGTGGGCATCAAGATCTGGCCCTTGAATCTTCTCCACACCCTGTTGTCAATGCCTCTGGGTTTCCACCAGTTACACTTAATTTTGACATATCTGTCTGACTTGTGCCTGATGACCTTCCTGGTCCTCTTTTTGACGATCTTCGGCTTCACTAGGGGTCTGAGAGCAGCCATGATGCCGGGTCAGAGATGGCGGCCACCTCAGTCGGCAGCACCGAGGAAGAGAGCAGCAGCATCTTGATGACGCCTTGATTTGGATTTTTCTTAGCCTCAAAACCATGAGCTAATAAATTCCCATTGTTTATACCAACCCATTGCATGGTATTTGCTTGAGCAGTCAAGGAAACTAAAACAAGTACTCAGGAAGGTCTTGTTTCAGTAATGGAGAATAATCAATCCCAGGCTGAGCATTTCTCTGAACCCATCTAAGAAATCATAAAAAAAAGATCTGAAAAGATCTGTTTCCAAGTAACCTAACTACATCCCAGAACAAGGCTCAAGAAGATTTATGGGAGTACAAAAATATCCAGCACCAATCAGAGTAAAATTAATAATATCTGACATTCAGTCAAAGATTACCAAGCCACTAAGAGGAAAGAAAATGAGATCCATAATGAAGAGAATAATCAATCAATTGAAACCAACCCAGAAATGACATGGAATTAGAATTATCAGAGAAAAACATTAGAACAGCCATTATAGTTGTATTCCACATATGTGAAAAATTGAATTATGGAAGCAATTACAAAAGTCCTAAATTGAACTTCTATTTTTGTGTAAAAATACACAAAAGGGACTTAATGGCAAATTAGGCATTGAAGAAGAAGGAAAAAAGATGAACTTCTACAACATAGCAATAGAAATGATCCAAACTGAAATGCAGAGAGGAAAAAAAAGTTTTTAATTAAAAGATCACCAGTGAGCTTTGAGACACTAAGCAGCTTCACATATGGGCAACTGAGCCCCCAGAAGCAAGGAAAGACAGGGAGACCAAAAAATATTTGAAAAAACAATGGCCCCAAATTTTCCAAATGATGAAATTATATAACTGCAGATTCAAGAAATTCATCAACCTCCAAATACAAGAAAAATGAATAAAATACATAATAATCAACAGTCAAAATTAGTGAAAAAAGAAAGCTTTGAGGCAGCCAGAGAAAGCAATTAAGTTACATACAGAGGAACAAAGGCAAGGACAACATCGGACTTCTTGTCAGAAACTATGCAAATGAGAAGACAGTGGAGCCCCTTCTTTAAAGAACTGAAAGAAAAATACCAGTCAACCTAGAATGCTATGTCCAGAAAAAATATTTTTTGAAACTGAGGGTAAAATAACTATGTTTTCAGACATACCAAAAGCTGAAAGAATTCATCACCAACGGAACCATAATTCAAGAAATAATAAAGGAAGACCTTCAGGCCGAATGAAAATGAAAACGTGGAAATCAGGATCTACACAGAGGAATGAAGAATGCCAAAAACTGATACCTGTCAGGGAAATATGTTAGATGTTTTTTCTTATTATTTAAAACTTTTAAAAAGAGAATAGATTTTTAAATGAAAATAATAATAATTGTGGGATTTATAATGTATGTAAAAATAAAATGCATGACAGCAATGGTATGAAAGCCAGAAGGGAGAGATGAAAGTACACTATTTTAATGTTCTGATATTATTCATGAAGTGGTATAATGTCACCTGAAAGTAGACTGAAATGAGTTAAAGATACTTACTATAAACTCTGAAGTAATTACTAATGAAGCAAAAGAGTTATATCTAATAATCCAATGAAGAAGATAAAATGGAATGATAAAAAAGATTCTATTAATCCAAAAGAAAGCAGAAAAAGAAAGAAAAGTCTACAAAGAATGCATGGAACAAAGGGAAAACAAATAGCAAGATGATAGACTCAAACTAAGTATATGAATAACACATTAAGTGTAAATGGCTAAACACATCAGTTAAAAAACAGGGATTATCAGATTGGATTTAAAAAACAAGACCTAACATTTTACTGCCTACAAAAAATGCACTTTAAATAGAAACACACAAATAGAATAAAAAGAAAAGAAAATGGAAAGATATACTGTGTTAGCAAGAGTCAAAAGAAAGCTGGAGTGGCTATGTCAATAAAAGACAAAGTACATGTAAGAGCAAAGAATATTAGTGGTGATAGAGAAGGACATTTTATAATGATAGAAGAATCAATTCATCAAGAAGGTATAACAACCCTAAACACTTATATACCTAAAAACAGATCTTCAAACGACGTGAAGCAAAAACTGATAAAACTGTAAGGATAAATAGAAAAATCCACTCTATCATGGTCAGAGATTCAATACCTTTTCCTCAATAATTGGTAGAACAAAAAATAGCAAGAATGTAGTAGACTTGGACAAGACCATCAACCAACTTGGCCTGTTTGACATTTATAGAACACTCCTTCTAACAGTGGCAGAATATACATTCTTTACGTGCACATGGAACCTTCACCATGATAGACCATATTCTGGGCCATAAAGCAAGTCTGGATATATTTGAAAGAATTCAAGTCATTCAAAGTATGTTCCCAGACCATCGTAAATTTAAAATTAAAAATCAATAACAGAAATATCTCTGGAAAGAATAAAAATATTTGGAAACTAAATAACACACTTCTAATTAACCCATGGATGAAAGAAGAAATCCAAAGAGAAGTTAGAAAATATTTTGAACTGAATAAAAATGAAAACCAGGGCCAGAACTAAGGTGTGGCAAGAGTGATACCTAGGCTGCAAAATTTAAGGAGGCACTAACTCTCAGATCCCAACCCTGCACTAGCACAAGCCTGAGAGTGAGTGCCTCCTTAAGAGCAAGACATGTAGGGCTTAAAATTTAAGGACACATTCACTCTCAGGCCTTGGTGAAAATAAATGTCAAAATTTATGGGATGTTTCTAAAGCAGTACTTAGGGGGGAAATTTATAGTACTTAAATGCCTATATTAGAGGGGAACAGGTATAGCTCAGTGGTTGAGCACCAGCTTCACATGTACAAGGTCCTAGGTTCAATCCCCAGTATCTCTTAAAAAACAAAACAAAACCCTCTATTAGAAAAGAAAAAAGTCTCAGATCAATGACATCTTAAGCTTCCATCTTAAGAAATCAGAGAAAGAAGAGCAAATCAAACCTAAATTAAGCAGAAGAAATGAAATAAGAAAGATAAAAACAGAAATCAATGAACTAGAAATAGAAAACAGAGAAACCACTAAAACCAAAAGCCATTCTCTGAGAAGATCAGTTAAATTGATAAACTTCTAGCCAAGCCTCCCAACAAGAAAAAAAGAAGACACAAATTACTAATCTCTGGAATTAAAGAGACGGCATTGATTCAGATTTTATGTATACTAAAAAGTAATTTTATAAACAACTTTATACCAATGAATTTTCCAGTTCAGATGAAATGAACAAATTCCTTGAAAGACACAAACTATCAAAGCTCAAGAGACTTTTATTTCGAGAAGAAATAGATGACCTAAATATCACTATATCTATTAAAGAAATCGAAATTGTAGTTTAAAAACCTTCCCACATGCAATATTATTCAGCCATAAAAGTGAATGAAGTTCTGATATATGCCACAACAAGAATAAAACTTGAAAACGTTATGCTAAGTTAAATAAGCCAGACACAAAGGAACAAACATCGTCTGATTCCACTTATATGGAATAGCTAAAATAAGTACATTTTTAGAGGCAGAAAGTAGATGATAGATTACCAGGGACTGGGGTGAGAGGAGTTTTTGCTTAGTGGGTATGGAGTTTCTGTTTTGGGTGATGAGAAAGTTTTGGTAATACCAGATGGTTATTTGTAGCACAACATTTTGAGTGTACTTAATGGCACTCTATTTCACACTTAAAAATGATTAAGATGACAAATTTTCGGTTATATATATATTATCACATTAAAAAATAATTAAAGTATTTTAAAAACCTACCCACAAAGAAATCCCAGGCCCAAATATCTTCATGAATGAATTCTACCAAACATTTAAGGAAGAAATAACACCAATTCTACACAAATCCTTCCAAAAATTATAGCAGAGGAAATAATTCTCAACTTATTCTAGGAAGCCAGTATTACTTTGATACCAAAACCAGACAAAGACATTGCAAGGAAAGAAAACTATAGACCAATAATCTTCATGGACATAGATGCAAAAATTCTAAACAAAATTTGGCAAACTGAATTGAACAATATAGTAGAATGATAATACATTGTGACCAAGTGAGGTTTTTTCCTGTGAATGCACTATTAGTGTAAGATTTGAAAATCAGGGAAGCGGATTTGGCTCAATGGATAGAGCGTCCACCTACCACGTGGAAGGTCCAGGGTTCAAACCCAGGGCCTCCTGACCCACGTGATGAGCTGGCCCATGCACAGTGCTGATGTGCACAAGGAGTGCCCTGCCACGCAGGGGTGTCCCCCGCATAGGGGAGCCCCACACGCAAGGAGTGCGGCCATAAGGAGAGCTGCCCAACATGAAAGAAAGTGCAGTCTGTCCAGGAGAGGCACCACACACACTGAGAGGTGACACAGAAAGATGACACAACATAAAAAGAGACACAGATTCTTGGTGCCGCCAACAAGAATAGAAGCGGACAAAGAAGAACACACAGTGAATGGACACAAAGAGCAGACAACTGGGGGGGGGCGGGGGTGGAGGGGAAGGGGAGAGAAATTAAAAATTAGAAAAAGAAAAAGAAAATCAATTGATGTAGCTCACCACATTAACAAACCAAAACAGAAAAACCATATGATCATCTCCACAAACACAAATAAAACAAATGAAAAAAATCCAACATCAATTCCTGATTTTAAAAAAAAAGTCTCAGCAAACTAGGAATACAAGAAATTTCCCCAACCCAATAAAGGGTATCTATAAAAACTTACAGTTACTATCATACCTCATGGTAAAAGACTGATGGCTTCCCCCCACTCCCACCCCCAAGATCAGAAACCAAACAGGGATGCCTCCCTCACCAAATCTGTTTAACATTGTCCTGGAGGTTCTAGTCAGGACAACTGGGCAAGAAAAAGAAATAAAAGGCAGCCAGGTTGAAAAGGAAATAAAACTATCTTTGTTCACAGACAATATGATCATCTATGTAGAAAATCTGATGCTATCTGTGAAAAAGCTACTAATACCAATAAGATCGCAGGATACAAGATCGTTATGCAAGAGCCAATTGTATTGCTATATACTACCAACAAACAATCAGACTTGGTGTCCAAGTCCCCCGCAAATTGATCTATAGATTCAACACAATCCCAATCAAAAACTGAGCAGTCATTTTATTTTTGTAGGAATTGACAAACTGTTTCTAAAATTCATCTAGAAATGCAATGGACCCAGAATAGGCAAAACAACTTTGGAAAAAAAAAAAAAAACAGTTGGAGAGCCAACACTTTCTGATTTCAAGAATTATTATAAAAAAAAAACACAAAAATTAAAATTAAGAAAAGAACTATTATAACTCTAGAGTAATCAAAACGGTGTGGTGTTGGTGTAAAGAGAGACAAATAGATCAATAGAATTCAGTAGATTTCAGAATTGAGTCCACCCATGTGGGCTGATTTTTTAGAAAGGTACAAAGGCAATGCAGTTGATGAGGAGTAATTTTTTTAAGCAAATGGCGTAGGAATAATTGATTATCCACAAGCAAAAAACAAAACAAAAAAAGCCATCACTTAGTTTTGTACATAAAAACTAACTCAGAAAGAATTATTGACCTAAACATTAAGGGCTAAAACTATAAACATTTTAGAAGACAATATAGAAGAAAAATTTTGTGACCTTAAGTCACAAAGAAGATTCCTTAGCTACAACACAAAAAGCATAATTCATAAAAGAAAAAAAGGGATAAATTAGACTTTGTCAAAACTTAAAGGGAAGAGGTTGTGGCTCAACTGATAGAGCATTCGCCTACCATATGGAGGGTCCAGGGTTCAGCACCCAGGGCCTCCTGAACCATGTGACAAGCTGGTCCACGCGCAGTGCTGTCGCACACAAGGAGTGCCATGCCATGCAAGGGTGTCCTCCGCATACAGGTACCCCACTCACAAAGAGGAGAGCTGCCCTGCGCAAAAAAAGTGCAGCCCGCTCAGGAGTGGCGCCGCACACAGAGAGCTGATGTGGCAAGATGGCGCAACAAAAAAAGCAACACATTTTCCCGGTGCTGAGTGATAAGAATGCAAGGGGACACAGAAGAACACACAGGGAATGGACACAGAGAGCAGACAGCCGTGGGGGAGGAAAAAGAAATAAATAAAATAAATCTTAAAAAAACACAAAAACTTAAACCTGCTGCTCTTCATTCACTGTTAAGAGATAGAAAAGATAAGCCACAGACTAGGAACTATCTTTGCAAAGTAAAGAAGAAAAAGAACATGTATCTAAAATATATATAAAAACTCAACAATAAAAAAACAATAGCTTAAGGAAGAACTAGGGTTTTGAGTTTATGACTGTTACTTTATAAAACCAAAGTAGATCTTTTCTGTCCTCCAAAGTCATCCTAGGGACATGGGGCAGGGGGAGTCAGACGGTGATGAAGTTTGTGAGGTCATCTAACATGGGTCATGTCCCTGGGCAGCTGATTTTAAAACCTTTGCCTATAGGAAGGCCTTGGTCTTGCATGGTTGGGGAATAAGTAATGCATGCATTCTGCAAAACTTGAAAAGTAAAAAGGCATACATTGAAAAATAAGTCTCGCTCATTCCCCTTTCTCCTAATTCCCCACCTCAAAAGCAACCACTATTCCAGGTTTCTAGGGACTCCTTCCGGGGACCTCCTGTACACCTGTAAGCTCTTTAGGTACATATACACGTCTACATGGCTGAAGAGTGTCCACGTGGTTCTGAGTCTTACTTTTTTCACTTAACATCTCGGACCCCTGTAGCAGCACAGAGCAAGCCGCCTCCTCCTTTGGCATGGTGGCAGGGTCCCCTGCTCTGGAGGTGCTGGCTTTGACTTACTCAGTCTCCCAGAGGTGGGTGGGGAGGCTGAGCGGTGGGCGGATTTGGGCCCCCACCACCCTGCCCCACCCCGTGTTACTTCCATGAACATGTTATGTTACACGGCAAAAGGGACTTTGTCGATGTCACCTGGTGTTGACTTTCAGCTAAAAAGATGAGCTGGACCACCTAGGTGGACGCTCAGAGGAGGGGAAGCCAGAAGGAGCCAAGTCCCCGGGAGGCGCCTCTGAAGATGAGCGGGGCCACGAGGGGGGCCCAATTCTGTCGACCCCCTGAACGAGCTTGGAAATGGAATCCTGGGCACCGCCTCCAGCCAGGAGCACAGCCCTGCCGTGGACTTCCAGCACGTGGACCCCAAGGAGAACCCAGCTGAGCCGCGCTTTGCCCAGCCTTGTGACCCACGGAAGCTGTGAGGTAATAGAGGGGGGCTGTTTCAGGGGCGAAGTCTTGGTACTTGGTCCCTGGCCGCAGTAGAAAGCCGAGCAAGGGGGGCCCTGCCTTTCGCCACAGTTCCTGTTTGTATCTTGTACGCACGCCCTGGGACGGCAGTGTGAGTCCATCTCTAGGGTCATTTCCCAAACGTGGCAGCTGCTGGGTGACACAGCAGACACACTGAATATTCTGTTGCTTCTTTCTAAATGGCCCTTCGAGAGGGACGGCCCAGCTTCTTCCACCCCAGCTCGGCAGTCTCAGGGTGGAAGATGGCATCTTTTTGTAGTTGGGGTTTTTATCTTTTGCCCACAGCCTGTCCTTCTTGAAAGACTGTGCCCCTAGGTTTCGGGGTCACCGCACTCTCAGTTTCCTCCCGCTTCTTGGCAAGTCCTTCTGGGTTTTCTTTGGGGAGCGGTGGCACGCCCCAGGGCCCTGCCCCAGAACTCCTACCCCTCCCTCTGCCCTTTCCAGGGTGAGCTCATCCAGTCCCACGGCCATAAATGCCCCCCAAAGTCGGGGGTTTCTAAGTGCCTCTCTGGCTCTGACCTCCCCTGGGACGTCAGGATTGTAATTAGGCAGCTCAGATGTCACTTGCCCAGCACAGAATTCCCGATTCCCCTCCTGGACTCCGCTCAGGAAATGCCTCTGCCTTCTACCAGTTGCCCAAGACCAACATGTCGGGGTGCGGCCGTCATTCCTCCCACACCCATTCCATCAGCCAGGCCTGCTGGCGCCTCCTACAAAGCCCACCCTGAATTTGTCCACTTCTCTCTATTTCCCACGGGACCACTGGGTCTGTGCTCCCACCATTATTCACCCAGAGTTTTGCCATGGCGCCCCTAATCCTTCTCTGTGTCCCCGCTGGCACCTCCCTACCAATCAATTTTCCATACCCCCGCGGGTGGTAGCTTTAAAACACACGTTTTATCATGTTACCTCCATGCTGTAAACCATCCCCGGCGTCCCTTCATCGCAGTCTGCTCCCAGAAGCCCCGACCACAACCTACCACCTCTTAGCCTTGCTCCTAGCACACCCCACCCCACTTGCTGCTCTCCAACCACACTGGAATAATTTAAAGTAAGAAAATCATTGCTCTTTTTAAATAACGGAAAATTAGAGTCAAATATAAGCGATCGTGAAGTTATATGTTCAAATCTAAAATAATGAAAAACCCAAATAACCTCAAAAAGCTGATAAAGTTGCTTTAGGACTGAAACACATAAAAGTATAAATCACCCTGGATTGTACGAGAGGTAGAAGAGACCGAGAAAATTCACTGGAAGTGTCCACATATGACTGCTCTCTTTCCAACAGTTGTTGGCTTAGAGCTGGAGTCAAATTTTTTTCAATTATTGAAACATTGAAAATGTTTTAGACCTTTGCAAAAAATACTCTTCTTGCAACTTCTTGTCAGTTTGACATTTTTCTAAGTAAAAAGTTGAAAAAAAAAAAACAGTCTAAAGAAATGTAAAATCAAAACGGTAAAAGAAAGCACCCCCCCCAACCAACACCCCCATTTTGAAAAACTGGCAAAACTGCTTAAAGACATACTTAAAAGTTTGCCAAGTCCCCACTGTGGTGCACCCAAATGCCCACTGCAATAGGTGAAAATACTGGGAATGTATTTCTGGGTCACTTTTGAGGGAGTCAATTTAAAAGGTCCAGCTTGTTTTCCGTCAAGCCCCTGGAGCCAGGCCCGGGCGCCTGGGGAGTGGGCTGGGCAGGCACCCGCGCCCCGTGCTCAGGAGGCCCTGGCTTTGGGTTAAGGCTCTGCTGTTGTCCTGAGATTCTCAATAATCTCTGAGCAAGGGATCCCACATTTTCATCTTGCACTGTGCCCTGCAAATTACATAGCCCTGAACAGGTGAGGGGCTCCAGGCCCATCGTCTCGGCCGTTAGTGGCCTGAGGTCACTCAGGGAGAGTGGTTCTGGCGGTGGCCTGGGTCAGCCGCCCAGGCCAGCGCAGTTCCCGGGAAGCACGCGCGAAGCCGAGTGACAGAGACTGGGAGTGGTTCCCAGAATGGCTTGTCCTTACGGCAAGGACGGGCCAAAGGCCGCAGGCCTGGATGCAGGTGTTCCCGGCACTAGCCCATCCCTGGGCACACCTGGCTCCGGGAGGTAAGTCAAGGCAGCTCTGGGAGTGTGAGGACTTAAGGTCATCTGGACCAGAAAGTTCTACCTGGTGGGCTGTGCAGGATTACAGGCAGGGCTGGGCTGTCCTTGCCAGCTGGTGAACAGCCACAGCCCCGATGTGTCTCTCATCTTAGGGGCCCCAGATCCTCCTCTTGGACCCCCTGGACTTCCCCGTGTCCCAAAAACAAAAGTGCCAATGGGGGGAGCGGACTCAGTTCAACGGAAAGAGCATCCGCCTACCACATGGGAGGTCCAGGATTCAAACCCAGAGCCTCCTGGCCCGTGTGGTGAGCTGGCCCACGCGCAGTGCTGATGTGCGCAAGGAGTGCCGTGCCACGCAGGGGTGTCCCCTGTATAGGGGAGCCCCATGCGCAAGGAGTGTGCCCCGTAAGGAGAGCTGCCCTGCACGAAAGGAAGTCCAGCCTGCCCAGGAGTGGTGTCGCTGCACACGAAGAGGTGACACAGCAAGATGACGCAAGAAAAAGAGACACAGATTCCTGGTGCCGCTGACAAGAATACCAGCAGACATAGAAGAACACACAGTGAATGGACACAGAGAGCAGACAACTTGGGGGGTGGGGGGAAGAGCAGAGAAATAAACAAAAATAAATCTTTTTTAAAAACCCAAAAAACAAGAGTCAATGGCTGGTCCAGCGGGGCCCCTGGACCCTGCTCTGGCTCCAAGGCCATGTCCATCACACTGAGACCGTGGTCCTGCTTAAAGCCTGTCCACAGCTGCCCCTTCAGTCCTCGGGCCAGCCAGCAGGAGGAGCCGGGTCCGCATGCCACAGTGCGGGAACAAATGTGATGTCACCCCTGTCTCCCGGGCACGGAGAGAGGGACTAGGAGCTCAGCTGGGCACCGCCAGCCCCGGCCAGCAAGGGGCGCACTGGCACCTGGCTGCCGCTTCCCTTCGTCCCTTGAGGGCCCCACTGCCCCCCCCACCTTCTGCAGGGAAGAGACCCCCTCCCCTGGTGGAGGACGCTGGAAGTCCCACCCCACACCCAGGGACCTCGGCATCCCCAGAGAAATGCGGTGGCCCGCCAGCCTGGGCAGCCCCCCAGCGGAGCCTGGCACGCGGCCCCCCCAAGGGGTGGGGAGAGGGCTCTGAGAGCGAGGAGAGGGCGCAGGGCTTTGCAGGGACTGGGCCTTGGAAAGCAGCTGAGGCCGCCGTGCAGGCAAGCTGTCAGCACCAGAGAACTCCAAGGGGACGCTTCTCCAACCATTCTCAAGTCGGTTCTGTTTTCCCTTAATTTTTCCCCCAGAGTAGACTGGATGTGTTGAGGTGAAAAGGGTTCTAGATTGCACAGTGTTAGGGCCGTGGGTGAGGGATAAGGGGCTGCCTCCCCGCTTAGGGCCCTCCTGGGGGGGGGGGCGGGGGGGCAGAAGGAGCAGCTGGAATCTCCTCCCTCCGGGACCCCTCCCTCTGCTTTCTGTGAGGAGCCGCCCCTCCCTGGGGGCTCTCTCCTGCTCACCTGTGCTTGCAGGTGGGGGGTGCGGGATGAGACCTCCCAGGGGAGGTGGGTCTTGATGGGGAGTGGACCTGAGGGGCAGGGGCCTTGGACTCTGGGCAGGAGGAGGAGGACAGCAGAGGGGGTGGGGAGAGGGAGGGGCTCAGGACAGGTGAGTGTGGCTGGGGGCAAAAGGCAGAGGGACACATGTTCTGGACAGGTGACAGCTCCCTGGCCTGAGTCACATTTGTGCTGAGTGTGAGGGAGTGAGGCTGGGCAGGGCCGAAACGGGCTGGGCCGAGAGGACACTGTGTGTCGTTGCCGGGCAATATAACAGGGACATGTGCGCCAGCGGAAGGGGGCGGCGGAGGGAGGGTGTGTCTGCCAAGAGGAGCTGATACCCGGGTCAGTGGGCATTTCCACGAGGCCGAGGCCCGGAGCCCACCCTGTGTCCCCAGGCCCGTCACCCCTGGTTGGCCTGAGGCGAGGGGAAGGGGGTGTTGGGGCCCTGCAAGGGGACAGTCAGATGCCCCTCACTGTGGCCAGCACCCCACAGACCAGCCAAGACCAGGCCCGGTGGCAGGGGGACCCCAGATTCCCGGGAGAGTCTGAGACCCTCCACTTTACAGACGTGGAGACTGAGGCTGGAGAGGAAACGAGCCCCACAGTGCAGAATGTGGGTGGAGGGCAAGGGCGGGGGAGCAGGAAGGCCAGGGATAGAGGTGGAGGGAAAGAGGGGAGGAGCATCGGGGCAGGGAAGAGAGGGAGCTGGGAAGACCCTACCCCCACCTCCACCCTCATCGACCCGAGAAGCCACCGTTAGAGGCGCAATGCTGAGGTCTAGCAAGGGGCGCCATTATTAGCAAGAAGACACCGCCCTCCCCCCACTCCCCGTGACGTGGCCCCGGAGGTCTGGGCAGGTCAGCAAACCAGCCTTTTAGAGCCAGCCAAGCGGCGCCCCCACCCGCCTCGGTCCCCTCCCTGTGTCCACCCATCCTCCCCCGGTGGCCCCACCAGCTGGCCCCAAAGAAAGCCGGAGGTCCCAGGCCAAGGGCTACGCTCAGGGGCAGCTCCCCCACCCGCACGCCCTAGACGTTCTCTCCCTGGTGAAGAGCTGGCCAGGGTCTGGGGGCCAAGGGCCCCCCCTGCTCCTGGCACCTGGAGCTCAGGTGAGGACCGAGGCCAGGGTGCGCCGGTGCGCGGGGCACCTCCAGGGCCGGCAGGAGAGCCCCCTCGGCTTCCCGGGCCCTCGGTGGGATGACATCCAAAGCGGGTGGGAATCCTGAGGCCAGCGAGGGGCTCGGGCAGCTCCCGGGGCTCCGGTCCCTTGCTGGCCAAGCCTTTTCCCCACAGCCGTGGAGCCCGGGCAGCGGGGCAGGAAGGAGCCTTGGGGGTCCCGTCCCTGCCCTTCACGGGGAGAAAGATTGGAGCTGAGCTGAGCTGCCCAATGGCTCACAGCTGGTTCGCGGCAGAATTCGCATCCGACCCTCCCAAAACTCGGTCTTGTGCTCCGGAGAGGAGCCCTCTTCTGGTTCTGGGATCCCCGACAGCCCTGCGACCTCCTTGGGGAGGGGGGGGCCTGGGGTGCAGAGAGGGCCAAGACCAGACTTAGAGAGGGCAAAAGTGGAGGACGTGGGTCTCATGCTCTGGAAGGCAGACCCCAGGCATGGGGAGGACCTTTGGGGAAGGGGAGATGGCGGGAGGGGACTGGACAGCCCCCCAGAGGGTGAATGTGGGGTCCCCCTTAATCCTGACAGCACCCTGATGGGTAGGCATCATTACTCTCACTCTCCAAGAGAAAGCAGCGGCTGAGGAGGAGGGACTGGGGGGGCTGGCCTGGATGCCACGGCTCTACCCCCGAGCCACACTGGAGTAGGGGAGAGAAGGGGAACGGGCACTCGGCAGAGCTCCCCACGGAGTACCCTCTCTGGCTGCGGGCAGATCCGGGCAGCAGGCGGGGTGCAGCAGTGGACGGGGTGGGGGTCACTCACCCTGCTGGGCAGTGGCGTGGGGGGTCAGGAGGTGGAGGAGCAGGGCCAGCAGGCACAGCGCCATCGTCGCCAGCCTCGACATGGGACCTTGGAGTGCCGTGCGCCGACCCTTCACCCTCGCGGAGGCTGGCAGAGTGAACGCCGGCCAAGAAACCCCAGAAATAAATGCGCCCCGGAGCCCTTTGACCCCTGAGACTTGGGGGCTCTTGGGCCAGCCCAGACCTGACTCAGTCCTGGAGTTCCACTCTCATGACTGAGTGTGGGGCCTGTCCCAGGCCAAAGGGCAGAGGGAGCCCAAAGGCACGCAGCAGTCACAGCCCCCTGCCCCCACCCCGGAGGGGCTGGCGACAGGTCCCCGGAGGCGCCCGGCAGGCTGAGGGGAGACGCCTGGGGCAGGGGGACGGGGTCGGGCCTGAGCAGGTTTCTGTGCCTGACCCCAGCCCCTGGTAAAGGGAACCCCCTTCTCTGCTCCTCTCAAGCCCTCTGTACAGGGACCTCACCGGGACATGGGGTGCAGGGCAGAGCCTTGCCTGGACCATTGCCCAGTCGTGGCTTGGCTGGGGGTTCTTGGGGCAGTGGGTGCAGGGCTGAGCCTTGGCCCCCAAGGCCCTACCTCGAGGCCAGCAGAGACAAGCACCCCTCCCCAGGACCCGCAAGGGCCCAGGGGTTCCGGGCGGGGCCAGGGCGGCCCGAGAGCATCCTGCGCCTGGCATGATCCCAGCAGGGAGGCTCAGCCAGGGGAGGGAGGGAAACCACGCACGCAGACTCTGTACTTTGACTTGCTTTTATTGGTAGGGAAATTCCTTTGTGGGGAGTCACTGTGAGAGTAAACAAGCATTTCGAGGTGCCGGGACGGCCCTGTGGCAACGGGGTGGCCAAGGCCGGGGTGGGTCCCGGCGACTGCCTTCTCTGGACGCAGGGCCCTGCGCTGGCCGCTCCGCCGGCCGTTGTCCTCTCGCTCGGGTCCAGGGGCGGGAAGGGAGCCGCCGTCCCGCTCACCGCCGGGGCATCACCACCTCAGGCCTCTGGCAGCGGAGCTGGGGATGGGGAGACGGGGGCTAAGCCGTGTGGGCTCACAGGGTGGCCAGTGTCCTGCCTCCCGCGTGGTGGCCGTCCCCCCGGGAGAAGGGGACAGGAGGGGAGCGCCCCCCACCCACCCAAGCCTGGGACCCCGCCCCCGAGTCACCTCTGCAGTCAGGTCTACGTTCTCTAGGGAAGGCTGGAAGTGGCTGTAGACGGAGTTGAGGCCGAATTTGTCCTCTTTCAAACTCTTATCTGTGGGGATAGCCCCGCAGTGAGGAGCGTGGGGAGACACTTCCCTTGGGAGATTTTTTTTTCCGGGCAGAGAAAGAGGTTTGAAAAGCCAGGGTGGTATCGGCCTGAAACGATTTGCCCACTGTCTGTCCTTCCACCTTTAGAGTCGGCCCCCAAGGGGGGCTGGGGCTGGGAGAGGAGGCCATAGCAGCTGCGCCCCAGAAGTCGAGGCACAGAAGCGGGGCCTGGGCCCGCCCAGTGCTGCCCGTGGCGACGTAACCACAGCCGCTTTGCGGGAATCTTCCTGGGTGCGCGCCCACCACTCGCTCATGGGTGTCCAGCATTCGCGTCCTCCATCCTGATTGGCTCGGGGTAGCCCCCACACTGCAGAGCCCCCGGGCTCGGCCACCACCGGCTCCCGGGTTCTCCCTGCCCCCCCAAAACCGTTCTGGGTCCTGAGGCGCTGCCTGCCTGCAGTGGCGCCCCACCCCCACCCCACAAAGCCCTCTGTGTGGGAGGAAACGTGTCCCTCAAAATGAAATTTTCGGGTCCTGCACCCTGATCCCGTGGACGGGACCTGATTTTGGGGTCTCTGAAGACCTGATTCATTAAGATGAGGCCAAACTGGAGCGGAGTGGGCCCCGATCCAAAATGACCGGGGTGCTCTAAAGAAGAGGGATGTTCGGACGCTGGACAGACGGACAGGAGAGAAGGCGGCCAGGGCGTGATGGACACCGAGAGCGGAGTGAGGCGCCTGCAAGCTGGGGAACGACAAGCTGCCCCCCAGCCCCTCAGCTGCGGGAGGCCCGGAAGCTTCCCCCACCGCAGCCCGAGGGGCGCGGCCCCACCCACGCGCCCACTGGGATCCCCTGGCCCCCAGGACCCTGTTGTGGGCAGCCAGCCACGTCGTGGTCCTTGACTGCAGCCCCCGCAGGGCCCCGGGCCACCCTGGCTGCCTCAAGTCAAGGCCACTCTGTGCTCAGCCCCGCCCCGCCTTTTCGCACGCAGAGCCCCCGGCCTGCACCGCCCTGGCCCTTTGCCGCCTTCCTCAGCTCACGGAAGCCACGCCCGGCCACGGTGCATGGACCAGACTGAGCTCAGAGGATCCCTCGGCCCCCGTCCCAGCTCCCGTCGTGCCCCGGGCACGGCCTATCCCGCCACGGGCTGGAGCCCCTGGGGATGGGGCAGGGGTCTCTAGGTAGGGCTTCCGCGGGGCAGCTGCTCCATGGTGTTTGTTAGAAAGAAGTGGGAAGGTGGGGTTGGGGTCTGCTCAGGCCATGGGCCACGCTTGGGGCTTCAGGTCTGTCCAGAGAGAGATGGGACATAACATGACCAGTCTCCAAGGCCGAAGAAGAGCCCAGACAGAGGGCCCCAGGAGGGGGCTCCATGGAGTGCGGCATTGGAACAGACGGGAGCTCGGAGAAGTGTGGGGCTGGGGCAGCCAGAGTCTGCTGGGTGAGCGGAACATTCCAGGGATGTGTAAGAGGCGCGGAGAATGCCCAGCGGCGGGCCCAGTGCCCCTCTGGGTGCGGAGGCTGCAAGGGGGGCGGCAAAGAGCCCAGAGGTCCCCGAGGCTGCTTGGGTCAGGAGGCTGCAGGGCTGGGATGATCCCCGGTTGGCCCTGTGCCCGGGGACACCACAGCAGGTGGCTGAGCAGAGGAAGGCGTGCACCTGGCAATAGGCGTGGGGCGAGCTGGCAGGATGCCTGGTCACCCCGCAGCGTGTCAGGGGGCAGGACACCTGTGTCACCCAAGGCCACAACTCTCCAGGGCCAGGCCGTCTTCCCTGCTCCTCTCCCCGCCCCAGCTCTGCCCCACCTTTGTCCCGATGACAGGTACCTTCCCAGATGCCCGGGTTCTGGAAAGTGCCGGGGACGTCTTCTCCTTGCCACTCCTGGGACAGAGGGTACTCCCGCCTGTCGATGGAAATGCCGTGAGCCCCCCCGGCTGGTGGCAGGGAGACGGCGGGGACCATGTAGAGGGCCCCGACCCTCGGGAGGCTCAGCAGGCCTTCCTCAATGGAACCACCCTGAGGGGAGGCCCTGCCCTCAGCGGTGGCTGCAGAGCAAAAGGACTCATCTCCATCACCGTGCCTGCCCCATGCTGGGCACTGGCTGGGTCTCGGGGCTGTCCCCCACTCCCTTCTGACCTTCCCTGGGCCTCAGTTTCCTTTATTATTTTGTGGCTGTTGTTGTTGGCTTTGTTTTGTTTCAAAGTACCAGGGCAGGGGATCGAACCTGGGACCTTGTATGTGGGACTCTGGCACTCAGCCACTGAGCCGCACCGGCTCCCCAATTAGAGTCAGTCTTTTCATTTATTTCTTTTTTAGGAGGTACTAGGGATCGAACTTGGGACCTCACACATGGGAAGCAGGCGCTCAACTTGAGCCACATCCGTTCCCCACCTAACCCCCTTTTAAGCTGGAGGAGCGAGAGGATGGTTTCTCCCCAGCCACGATGGTGCTCTGTGGCCACCAAGGCGATGACAAATCCCGGGAGGGGCAGAGGGTAGAGAGCCAGTAATTGCATTACATAAGTTTTTGTTTCCATTTCTCCGGCAAATGGATGTGTTATATCACCAAGGCTGCCCTTGGCTGTCCCCAGAGCTGGGAGGGGCCAGACACCGCTGCCACCCGGGAGGCCACCCGCCGTCTCTGTGCTGCCGGCACCTCCCCCGCCCCACCTCGCAGGCCTGATTCAAGGGTGGAAGAGGGTAAGGACCGGAAAGCGCTGGACTGGGTGGGTGCCTGGCGGGGAGGGGCGGCCTCCCAGTGCCTCATCCTTCTCGATCTTTCCCAGCTGCTTCCCGGGCCCTCCCTGCAATGGGGACTCTCCACGAGCCGTGGGGTGGTCAGGCAGCGGCCCGCTGGGGGTCCCTGGGTCTCCCGCTGGGGTGTGGGGTGCTCACCTGCGCAGCCTCCTCTGGGACTGGCCGAGGAGGACGGTCAGCATGACCAGCACGATGACGAGCAGCGCGGCCACGGCGCCCACGCTGCCGTACACCGCGCTCTTGCTGGTGCTCCGCTCACAGGTCTCCCCCCAGTTCCAGTGCGTGTCCGAGGTCGGGCATCTGGGGGGCGGCACCCGCAAGCTGGGGGCCGGGCCATTGGCACTGCACCCACCCAGCCTCCCACAGGGAAAATGAAATGACTGAAGCACAGGGAACCCGTTCTGGAAACTGATAACTCCAAGTTTCCCGAGGGGGAAGTGGATTTGGCTCAACGGATAGAGCGTCCGTCTACCACGTGGGAGGTCCAGGGTTCAAACCCCGGGCCTCCTTGACCCATGTGGTGAGCTGGCCCACGCGCAGTGCTGATGCGCGCAAGGAGTGCCCTGCCACTCAGGGGTGTCCCCCGCGTAGGAGTGCGCCCTGTAAGGAGAGACGCCCTGTGCAAAAAGAGTGCAATCTGCCCAGGAGAGCTGATGCAGCAAGATGACGCAACAAAAAGAGACACAGATTCCTGGTGCCACTGACAAGAATACAAGTGGACACAGAAGAACATGCAGCAAATGGACACAGAGTAGACAACTGGGGCTGGGCTGGGGGAAGGAGAGAGGAATAAATAAAAAATAAATCTTTAAAAAAAAAAAAGTTTCCCAGGAAGGAGCTTGCTCAGCGCTGGGCTGTGCATGTCCAGGAAGCTGTGCCTACTCTACCCCCGACTCCAGGGGCTGGAGGTAGGGCCACGGGAGAAACGGGGAGAGGAAAGAGGGGTGCACCTGAGCAGAGGATACCTGGACAGGTGTGGGGAGAGACGAGCAGGAGGGGCGCCTTCAAAGCTCTGCCCACCCTCCCACCACCCCCACCAAGAAGGGGTGGGCGCCGGGCTCAGGGGGTGGACACTCACAGGCAGCGGGGACCGCTGCGATGCAGCTGGCACATGCCCTCGTGGCAGGTCAGCTGTGTCTTTGTCCCCTTGGTGCATTTGGTCACGCAGGCCAGCTTCCCTTCCAGCTCATCCAGGTAGTAGAGGTGGGCGAACTCCTTTGCGGCCTTGCTGGTGCATTGCTCTGGGGGGTGAACGAGCATCCGCTGGTTGGAGCACCCCGAAGCCCCACACTGCACCGCACACACTCTGCCCGCCTCCGCGCCCACCGGGCCCCCACCGCCCGCGGCTGCTTACCCTGGGGGTCAAAGCTCAGCTGGGCGCTCTGGTTCACTGTGGGCTCCTCCTCACTGTAGCACAGGACTGAGGAGTCTGCAGAGGGCAGTGGGAAAGAGCAAACCAGAAGGGCGGCCCTCAGTCTCTCCGGGTGTAGCCAACCCCCCCTTTCTTCTATCCTGTGCCCTTGGGCCACGACCAGGCCTGTGAACAGGCTCCCATCAGGAGACCCGGGCCGGGGAGGGGCCGGGGGGGTGCCCCGCGAGGCTGGGGGTCACCCTGGCTCCTGTGGCAAGGCCTCTCTAAGGGCTCCCTCCCTCCTTTCCCCCCACTGTCCAGGGGCTGGGGCGGGGGGGCCTACTTTGGCACTTGTCAGAAGTGGTGGGTAGCCTTTTGGTTTCAGCGAAGATCTTGACCTTGACGATCTTGGCGAGGTCGGCAAACACCTCCTTGTACTCTGGAGTGTAGTTCGCCTCCAGGAGCACGTCGTGTTCCACCACCACGCTGCCATTGCTGGAACCAGAAGTGGTGGCCTCATCAGTGTCCCCGCGTCGCCCGCCCTCCCAGCAAGTGGGGCCCAGGTGGGAAGAGGGACAATGGAAGACAAACCAGCCAGGTGACCCAAAGGGAGCAAAGATCGGAGACTCTTCCCTCGAGCCCAGCGACCTCAGACCCAAGACACGGGTGGTCTGGGCCAGTGCCAGTGGGTGAGCTCAGCTACTGAAAATAGAGGCTCCCGGGCTAGATTTAAAACTTCAAACAAGCAAGCTTTTTTAAAACGAAGAGAAATGGGGTCACTTTAGAAATGTAGATTCCAACCCAGAAGCTTCTTTTTAGCTGGCCGAGCCAGTCTCGGTCATGGCGAAAAAGGAGCAGGAGCAGCACTCAGGAGGACTCGAGCCAAACACATCCTGAGCCCAAATGGAGAGGGACCTAATGGCACTGGGTGTGGGTAGGGGGCACTGAGCTACGGGACCTTTTAGCTGAAAGCACATGTCCTTCTCAGGATTTCTCTCCCCCTGGCTCCCGGGACACGACACCCAGTTCCCTTCCCACCTTTAAGTCTGCTTTTTGCCCCTCTCTTTTGGGGACTCTGCTTTCCCTGCCAGCCCTGAAATGCTGGTGCTCCCCTCGCCCCTTTCCTGGGAGACCCTCCCCAGGCCATCTCATCCGCTCCTGGGGCTTCCACTGCCCTCCGTGCAGGGAGCCGAAGCCTGTGACCCCGCTGCACACCCTTTGAGTCACGTTGCCAGTGCCCCGGTCTCCGTAGCTCAACCCCGCCACGTGGCTGACGCAGCCCACACCACACTCCCCTTCTCCTCTCCCAGCCCTTCTGCTCCCGATGGTCCTTATCTCAGCAAAGGGTGCCCCACCCCCTCGGCAGCCCAGAAATCTGGGTGTCATGCTATGTCCCTGTAGCAGTTTGATATAGTTATGAAAATTCCAAAAATAGAAACTGGATTATGCTGTAAACTGGGCTGTACCTGGGCATGATTAAATTACATTAGGACTTTGATTAGGCCACATCAGTAGCGTGTTGAGTCCCGGCCCCTGGGTGGGTGGGGCCTCACAGGCAAAAGACATGACAAAGGACAGAGTCGGAGTTTTGACGCTGGAGTTTTGAGCTGAAGCCTGGGAATGGAACACACAGGAAAAGAACACAGAGGAACAGAGAAGGCTCCTTAGACATGGCAGAAGCCCTGGGGGGACAGACAGAGCCAGTCACCTGATAGGACTACAGCTGACCTTGTGGAGAAAACAGAGGGGCTGAACCTGGAGAGAAATGAGCCCCGGGAAGAGAGGACCCCAGGAAGCCTGAACCCTGGCAGACGTCAGCAGCCATCTTGCTCCAACACAAGGCAAAAGGCTTTGGTGAAGGAAGTAACTTATGCTTTGTGTAAGCTTCTACCCCAAATAAAAACCCTTTATAAAACCCAACCGATCTCTGGTAGTTTGCATCAGCACCCCTTTGGCTGACTAATACAGCTCCCCCTCTCCCTGCAAGTCTACTAGATCCCAGGACCCTTCGGTCCTGCCTCCTAAAGCTCTTTTACCCTTTCCTTCTGCACCGTCGCCTCTCTAACCCCCCACCAGGGGACAGGGAAAGGCCCCTAGTCATCTCCCATTTACACCCCTCCCGACCCATGTGTCTGCAGTGCCAATCGGATCGCAGGCTCGTGGGCTGAAAGTGCTGGCGCTCTAAGCCTCAGCACCTTGCCGCGGTGGTCCCTCCAACCTCCCCTCCCCCGGGACCTTCTGAACACCTTCAGGCTCCTGGAATCTGGCCCCCCCCCCCCCTCAGCACCGACCTCTTGGTCATGCTCTTCCCTCGCCTATAACCCTTGTCCCCTCCCTTCCCTCTCCCTGGCTTACCCCTCGCTCTTCAAGCTTCAGCTTAGCTGTCCCTTCTTCCAGGAAGAATTCTCTCCACCCCACCGTGCCCACCTTAGGGCCCTCTCCCCTCGCACCCTGTGAGTTCCTTACCCTAAGGCCAGCCTGTCTGTGTTGTCCCCAGGCCTGGCTCAGGGCAGGCTGTCAAAAACTGTTTGTTGAATGAATGAAAGAGCAAACGGCCTCAGGACCCAGGGGTGTAGCCTAGGAGTGGGAGCCCCTCTGACTCAGCCCGGCACTGATACTCTCACCAGTCGTGCTCAAGGGAGGCAAGAGAGCCAGGACCCGGAGGGGGGCCCTTCCCCAGCAGCGCAATCCGCCTCCCCCCATACTCACAGCAGGTTCCTGATGCGCACGCCTCTGTACTGGGGAAGGTCTCCGGTCCTGTAGACTCTATCCATCTGAAAGAAACGAGGCGCTGGGCTATTTCCTCTTGCAGGGCGGGCCCCTGTTCTCTGTTTCAGGAACAGAGTCCTGGGTCCCTTCCACAAAACCCCTGTATTAGCCGCTAGGAAAGAAGGAAGGGACGCTCCCTCTGCTCAGGACGTGGCGGCGTGGGGGGCCTCCTGGCATCGTGGCTCAGGACTCGGGCAGAATCAGGGGCCCCTTGAGCTGGGAAACTCAGATGAGCACGTTGGGAGGAGCCCCTGCACCCCCTCTGCCGTCCACCTCCTCGTGGGGGATCTGGACCTGCTCTGCTCTTACCTGCTCTTTGAATAGTTCCGTGAAATTCCTGTAGGCCTGGGAGGATGTGTTTCGCAAGTCTTTTGTGAAAATCCTGTTCGTCACTTTCACTGTCACCTCTAAGGAGGCGTTGACTTTTTCCGGGATATCTGTGGGAAGAGGCCACGTTATGCGTGAGATGGCAGCCGCCCAGTGCCCGGTTCACCGCCTGCCTGCGGGTCTCGTGGAGGCAGAGGAAGTGGGCAGGGGGGAGGCTGGGAACTCAAGAGGCAGGCGGGCATCACTGAGACTTCTGCCCCTTGTCCCTGGGTGACACGAGGAGCTGGTACCAAGGGGAAAGCCAAGTAAAGGGCCCCCGAAAGGGCTGGGATAGCGATTCCCAACGAGAGGGGCAGGTGAGCCAGTGAAAGGGTCCCTGAACATGGAGGTGGAAGTCATGTTCTAAATGCAGCGTGGCCTGGGACAAAGGCCACACCAGCTCCTCTCCCTGCCAAACAAGGGGCTGGGGGGGTGATCCCCACATGCCCTGCGGTCTTGGTTTTAGTTTAAGTGGTTAAGGGGCCTGGGGAAGGTCATTACCTATGAAGAAGGAGTCCAAGAGGGACTGGCAATAGGAACCAAAGAAGCCTTGTTCGCAGACACACTGCCTTCCATTCCAGGTGCCCCCGTTCTGGCACGGCCCTGGGGAGAGGCAGAATTCACAGCGGTCACCATGCAAGCCCGAGGCACGCAGGCACCAGCTCCTGTTCTGGGTCCCATCACTCAGGCAATTGCACGGAGAGGGGGCATGGGACCAGATGATCAGACAGAAAGGGAGGCCCTGCGCCTCTACCCCAACCCCCAGCAGAGAGTGGGGAAAGGAGGGGGTAGAATGAGGGAAGGAAGACATGGAGAGAGAAAACCATGACTACAGATGCAAGAGCTACAAGAGAAGCAAAGAAAAAGGAGCCCTGCACATCCAAAAACACTTCCATCGTCAGGGAAGATGTGCATTGGTGACGAGAGAGAACCAGATGGGTGGAACTAGAAGGCCCCAAAGAGGTCAGGGTAGATTGGCTGCTGAGGGAAGAGGGAAAGGGAAAAGGCCATCGTGGGACATACAAAGAGACTTACAGGAAGCAGATTTGGCTCAACTGATAGAGCATCCGCAAGGAGTTACCTGCCACGCAGGGGTGTCCCCTGTGTAGGGGAACCCCACAGGCAGGGACTGCGCCCCATAGGGAGAGCCGCCCCGCACAAGAAAAGTGCAGCCTGCCCAGGAGTGGCACTGTGCACACTCGGAGATCTTTCTCAGCAGATGACACAACAAAAAGAGACACAGATTCCCAGTGCCGCTGACAAAAATATAAGCAGACACAGAAGAACACAAAGCGAATGGATACAAGAGAGCAGACAACTGGGGGGAGGGGGAGAGGAAAGGGGAGAGAAATAAAAACAAAGAGACTTACCTGTGAGACCTGTAAAGGGGGCCATCGTCATAGTTGTAAGGGTGCTAGTGACTGGGGGACGGAGAGTCGATGTGGTACTGAGCCCAGTGGACAGAGGAGGAGAGTTTGTAATGGCTGAAGAAGAGTTAGAGACTGGCCCGGAGGAGGACCCAGGGGTAGGTGAGACCAAAGAAGGAACATCAGACACTGTGCTGTTGGATGGCATTGTGCTGGATGAACCTGGGTCAGTCCGGAAGAATGTAGATCCTTCACTGAGGGGGTGGGTTGTTTGTTCAGAGGTGGTTCCTGATGTAGAGGATGACACAAGAATTGACAGGGGTGCAGAACTAGGACCATCTGTGGCAGAGGGAGTGAAAGCAGGAATTGTGAGCTTGGCAGTGTCCCCGGAGGTGAGGAGGAGACTGGAATCCTCCCCCAAGGTGGTGGACATTTGTCCAGAGATGGCTGTAGAGGAAGAGGAATGAGTGGGGCTTGATGAAGGCAATGGACTAAGAGTTTCGGTGGCAAAGGGAGCACTAGGTGAATCAGTTGGGTAGGAGAGGTAGTTGGTGGTTGCGAAGACACCGGACCCCTCGCTGACAGTTGTGGCAGTGGTGGAGGGCAAGAGGCCAGAATTTGGCGGGGATGCAGGACCACTGCTGTGAGTGGTCTGGGCAGTGTCGACGGAAACTGTTGATTTGGACAAATTAGAAATGGTGGTGTAGACACTTAGCTCTTCTGTAGAAATTGTAGCTGTTTGCTCAGAAACCAAGAAGGTGGGGAAAGATTCACCAGAGCCTGATGTGGAAACAGGACTTGCATTAAAAGTAGTGGAAGAGGTGTCAGTTGGGCCTGTAAGGAGAGACGAGTCAGATATAGTTGTGTAGACAGTGGATTCTTCAAGAAAGGATGTGACCATTTGTCCAGAGGTGACAGTAGTGGGAGATGACAGGTCTGGTGTTGATGTAGAAGCAGAACCTATAACCTCATTGTCTGCGGTAAAGGGAGGCTCAGTTGAAATTGCTGGATTGGACAATTGAGAAATAGTAGTTGTCTGTCCTGACACAGCAGCGGTGGAGGAGAGCTGGCCTGGGCTGAGAAGGTCTATGGTACTTAGATCATTGCTGGTTTGGTAGGTGTCAGAGAAAATGGTTGGTGTAGACAAATCAGAAATGTTTGCATGGAGAGTTGTCTCCTTTGTAAAAATTGTGGCTGTTTGTCCAGAAACAGGGGTGGAAGTTAATTCATCAAGACTAGATGGGGAGAAAGGACTTGCATGGTCAGCAGTACGGGTGGTGTCAGAGGAAACTGTAGGATATGATGGAGCTGAGAGGGTGGTGGACACGGGAGATTCCAGAGTGCCAGATGTGGATGATTCTTTATAACCACCGGAAGTGGGAACTGTTTCACTGAGAGTCGATGTGGGTGCAGGACTTTCCTTCCCTTTGGTGTGGGGAGTTGGAGCTGAGTCTGTCAGTTGTGAGGAATCAGCGAGGGTGCTATGACCCATGGATTTCTGGGTGAGGGTGGTGGCAGTCTGTCCTGAGTCAGCCGGGCTGGTAGCTGCCTCTGCAGGGCTGGATGCAGCCGCGGAACTCTCCGTGCCTGTGGTGTCAGAGGCCTCAGAGGAAACTGTTGAGTAAGACAAATCCAAAATGGAGGTGGAGACAGTGGGCTCCCCTGTGAGAGTCACGGCCATTTGTTCAGAGCCAACAGTGAAGGCGGAACCTTCAGTGGGTCCTGAAGGGAAAACAGGGCTTACACTGCCTGTGCTGTGGGAAGAATCAGAGCTGAATGTGGCTGTGGAAACCTTGGAGGTGGTGGTGTAGAACGTGGATTCTTGAGGAGTAGATGTGGTCTTTTCTCCCTCACCACCAGAAGTGGTAAAGGAGTCACCAGGACCTGATGTGGGATGAGAAAATTCAAATTCTTTGGAAGACGCTGTGTCTGAGGCAACCGTAAGTTCGGATGAATCAGGGCTGACTGTGGCAAGAGTGGATCCCTCAGTGATGGTGTCGGTTGTCTGTCCTGATACCACAGGGATGGAAGAGAGCAGGTCAGGGCTTGAAGGGGAGGCAGCTCTTCCATCATCGCTGGTATAGGCAGTGCCAGAGACAACAGTAGAGGTGAAAAGATCAGAAGTGTTTGCAAAGAGAGTTGTCTCTTTTGTAAAGATGGTGGCTGTTTGTCCAGAAACCAGGGGGGAAGTTAATTCACCAAGGCTAGATGGTGAAGAAGGACTTGCGTGGTCAACAGTACGGGTGATGTCAGGGGAAACTGTCGGATATGATGGAGTTGAGAGGGTGGTGGACATGGGAGATTCCAGAGGGTCAGATGTGGACGATTCCTTATAGTCACTGGAAGTGGGAACGGATTCACTGAGAGTCAATGTGGGTGCAGAACTTTCCTTCCCTTTGGTGTGGGGAGTTGCAGCACAGTCTGTGGGTTGTGAGGAATCAAAGAGGGTGCTGTGACCCGTGGACTTCTGGGTGAGGGTGGCGGCAGTCTGTCCTGAGTCAGCCGGGCTGGTAGCTGCCTCTACAGGGCTGGAAGTGGCTGCAGAACTTTCCGTGCCTGTGGTGGCAGAGGCCTCAGAGGAAACTGTTGAGCCACTCAAACCAGAAGCAGTGGTGTGGACAGTGGGCTCCCCAGTGAGCGGCGTGGCTGTTTGCCCAGAGACCACGGTGGTGCTGGATCCTTCAGTGGGGATTACTGGGGAGGCAGGACTTGCACTGCCTGTGCCATAAGATTCAGTGGCTAATGTTGTCCTGGAAACCTCAGAGGCGCTTGGATAGAAGCTGGATCCATGAGAAGAAGACGTGGTCTTTTCTCCGTCACCACGTGAGGTGGCAAAGGAATCACCAGGACTTGACGTGGGAGTAGAAAATTCGGCCTCTTGGGTAATGGTGGTACCTGAGTTAACTGTAGGTTTGGAAGATTCAGGACTGTCTGTGGCAACAGCAGATCCCCCAGTGATGGTGTCGGTTGTCTGTCCTGACACAGCAAGGGTGGAAGGGAGCAGGTCAGAGCTTGAAGAGGACACAGCACTTCCCTCAGCGCTGGTATAGGAGGTGCCAGAGGAAACAGTGAGTGTGGAAAAATTAGAAACGTTGGCATAGAGAGTCATCTCGTCTGTGAAAGCTGTGACTGTTTGTCCTGAGATGCGAGGAGTGGCAGTTAGTTCACCAGGACCAGATGGGGATGCAGGACTTGCATTGTTGGCAGTACGGGTGGTGTCAGCGGCAAGAGTAGGATAGGATGGATCTGAGAGGGTGGTGGACTCGGGAGATTCCACAGTGTCAGATGTGGCTGATTCCCCATCACCACCAGAAGTAGGAAAGGATGTCCCAGGACTTGATGTGGGTGCAGGACTTCCATCCCCTTTGGTGTGGGAGGTTGAAACTGAGTCTGTAGGTGGTGAGTAATCAGTGAGGGTGCTGTGACCCGTGGACTTCTGGGTGAGGGTGGTGGCAGTCTGTCCTGAGTCAGCCTTGTTGGTGGATGCCTCCGCAGGACTAGAAGTGACTGCAGAACTCTCCGTGCCTGTGGTGTCAGAGGCCTCAGAGGAAACTGCTGAGTCACTCAAACCAGAAGCAGTGGTGTGGACAGTGGGCTCCCCTGTGAGCGGCGTGGCTGTTTGCCCAGAGACCACGGTGGTGCTGGATCCTTCAGTGGGGATTACTGGGGAGGCAGGACTTGCACTGCCTGTGCCATAAGATTCAGTGGCTAATGTTGTCCTGGAAACCTCAGAGGCGCTTGGATGGAAGCTGGATCCATGAGAAGAAGACGTGGTATTTTCTCCACCACCACGTGAGGTGGCAAAGGAATCACCAGGACTTGACGTGGGAGTAGAAAATTCGGCCTCTTGGGTAATGGTGGTACCCGAGTTAACTGTAGGTTTGGAAGATTCAGGACTGTCTGTGGCAACAGCAGAACCCCCAGTGATGGAGTCGGTTGTCTCTCCTGACACAGCAAGGGTGGAAGGGAGCAGGTCAGAGCTTGAAGAGGACACAGCACTTCCCTCAGCGCTGGTATAGGAGGTGCCAGAGGAAACAGTGAGTGTGGAAAAATTAGAAACGTTGGCATAGAGAGTCATCTCGTCTGTGAAAGCCATGACTGTTTGTCCTGAGACGCGAGGAGTGGCAGTTAATTCACCAGGACCAGATGGGGATGCAGGACTTGCATTGTTGGCAGTACGGGTGGTGTCAGCGGCAAGAGTAGGATAGGATGGATCTGAGAGGGTGGTGGACTCGGGAGATTCCACAGTGTCAGATGTGGCTGATTCCCCATCACCACCAGAAGTAGGAAAGGATGTCCCAGGACTTGATGTGGGTGCAGGACTTCCATCCCCTTTGGTGTGGGAGGTTGAAACTGAGTCTGTAGGTGGTGAGTAATCAGTGAGGGTGCTGTGACCCGTGGACTTCTGGGTGAGGGTGGTGGCAGTCTGTCCCGAGTCAGCCTTGTTGGTGGATGCCTCCGCAGGACTAGAAGTGACTGCAGAACTCTCCGTGCCTGTGGTGTCAGAGGCCTCAGAGGAAACTGCTGAGTCACTCAAACCAGAAGCAGTGGTGTGGACAGTGGGCTCCCCTGTGAGCGGCGTGGCTGTTTGCCCAGAGACCACGGTGGTGCTGGATCCTTCAGTGGGGATTACTGGGGAGGCAGGACTTGCACTGCCTGTGCCATAAGAGTCAGTGGCTAATGTTGTTGTGGAAATCTCAGAGGCGCTTGGATAGAAGGTAGATCCATGAGAAGAAGACATGGTCTTTTCTCCTTCACTACGTGAGGTGGCAAAAGAGTCAACAGGGCTTGATGTGAGAGTAGAAAATTCGGCCTCTTGGGTAACAGTGCTACCTGAGTTAACTGTAGATTCAGAAGAATCGGGACTGTCTGTGGCAACAGCAGATCCCTCAGTGATGGTGGTTGTTGTCTGTCCTGACACAGCAGGGGTGGAGGGGAGCAGGTCAGAGCTTGAAGAGGACACAGCACTTCCCTCAGCGCTGGTATAGGAGGTGCCAGAGGAAACGGTGAGTGTGGACAAATCAGAAATGTTGGCATAGAGAGTCATCTCTTCTGTAAAAGCTGTGACTGTTTGTCCTGAGATGCGAGGAGTGGCAGTTAGTTCACCAGGACCAGATGGGGATGCAGGACTTGCATTGTTGGCAGTACGGGTGGTGTCAGCGGCAAGAGTAGGATAGGATGGATCTGAGAGGGTGGTGGACTCGGGAGATTCCGCAGTGTCAGATGTGGCTGATTCCCCATCACCACCAGAAGTAGGAAAGGATGTCCCAGGACTTGATGTGGGTGCAGGACTTCCATCCCCTTTGGTGTGGGAGGTTGGAGCTGAGTCTGTGGGTTGTGAGGAATCAAAGAGGGTACTGTGACCCATAGACTTCTGGGTGAGGGTAGGGGCAGTCTGTCCTGAGTCAGCCAGGCTGGTAGATGCCTCTGCAGGGCTGGATGCAGCTGCAGAACTCTCCGTGCCTGTGGTGTCAGAGGCCTCAGAAGAAACTGTTGAGTAAGATGAATCCAAAATGGTGGTGGAGACAGTGGGCTCCCCTGTGAGAGTCACGGCTGTTTGCTCAGAGCCAACAGTGACTGTGGACCCCTTCTTGGTTGCTGATGGAGAAGCAGGACTTGCGCTGTCTGTGCTATAGGAAGAATTGATAGAATACGTTGGTGTGGAAACCTCTGGCGTGGTGGCGTAGAAAGTGAGCCCTTGAGAAACAGATGTGGTCTTTTCTCCCTCACCATGGGAGGTGGGGAAGGAGTCACCAGGACTTGACGTAGAACGAGAAAATTCACCCAACTGTGATGATGTAGGACCAGATGTGCCATCCTCTTTGGTGACGGTCATGGCAGAGCGCATTGTAGATTCAGATGAATCAGGGCTGCCTGTGGAGACAGCAGATCCTTCAGTGATGGTGTCAGTTGTCTGTCCTGACACAGCAGGGGTGGAGGAAAGCAGGCCAGGGCTTGAAGAGGACACAGTACTTCCCTCAGCGCTGGTATAGGAGGTGCCAGAGGAAACAGTAAGTGTGGACAAATCAGAAACGTTGGCATAGAGAGTCGTCTCTTCTGTGAAAGCCATGACTGTTTGTCCTGAGACCAGGGGAGAGGTAGCTAATTCACCAGGACCAGATGGGGATGCAGGACTTGCATTGTTGGCAGTACGGGTGGTGTCAGGGGCAAGAGTAGGATAGGATGGATCTGAGAGGGTGGTGGACTCGGGAGATTCCACAGTGTCAGATGTGGCTGATTCCCCATCACCACCAGAAGTAGGAAAGGATGTCCCAGGACTTGATGTGGGTGCAGGACTTCCATTCCCTTTGGTGTGGGAGGTTGGAGCTGAGTCTATTGGTGGTGAGTAATCAGTGAGGGTGCTGTGACCCGTGGACTTCTGGGTGAGGGTGGTGGCAGTCTGTCCTGGGTCAGCCGGGCTGGTAGCTGCCTCCGCAGGGCTGGAAGTGACTGCAGAACTCTCCGTGCCTGTGGTGTCAGAGACCTCAGAGGAAACTGCTGAGGTACTCAAACCAGAAGCAGTGGTGTGGACAGTGGGCTCCCCTGTGAGCGGCGTGGCTGTTTGCCCAGAGACCACGGTGGTGCTGGATCCTTCAGTGGGGATTACTGGGGAGGCAGGACTTGCAGTGCCTGTGCCATAAGATTCAGTGGCTAATGTTGTCCTGGAAACCTCAGAGGTGCTTGGATAGAAGTTGGATCCATGAGAAGAAGACGTGGTCTTTTCTCCATCACCATGTGAGGTGGCAAAGGAGTCTCCAGGACTTGACGTGGGAGTAGAAAATTCGGCCTCTTGGGTAACGGTGCTACCCGAGTTTACTGTAGATTCAGAAGACTCGGGACTGTCTGTGGAGACATCAGCTCCCCCAGTGATGGAGTCGGTTGTCTGTCCTGACACAGCAGGGATGGAGGGGAGCACGTCAGAGCTTGAAGAGGACACAGCACTTCCATCGTCGCTGGTATAGGAGGTGCCAGAGGAAACGGTGAGTGTGGACAAATCAGAAACGTTGGCATAGAGAGTCATCTCTTCTGTGAAAGCCGTGACTGTTTGTCCTGAGACGCGAGGAGTGGCAGTTAGTTCACCAGGACCAAATGGGGATGTAGGATTTGCATTGTTGGCAGTACGGGTGGTGTCAGCGGCAAGAGTAGGATAGGATGGATCTGAGAGTGTGATAGACACGGGAGGTTCCGCAGTGTCAGATGTGGCTGATTCCCCATCACCACCAGAAGTAGGAAAGGATGTCCCAGGACTTGATGTGGGTGCAGGACTTCCATCCCCTTTGGTGTGGGAGGTTGAAGCTGAGTCTGTGGGTGGTGAGTAATCAGTGAGGGTGCTGTGACCCGTGGACTTCTGGGTGAGGGTGGTGGCAGTCTGTCCTGGGTCAGCCGGACTGGTAGCTGCCTCTGCAGGGCTGGAAGTGGCTGCAGAACTCTCCGTGCCTGTGGTGTCAGAGGCCTCAGAGGAAACTGCTGAGTCACTCAAACCAGAAACAGTGGTGTGGACAGTGGGCTCCCCTGTGAGCGGCGTGGCTGTTTGCCCAGAGACCACAGTGGTGCTGGATCCTTCAGTGGGGATTACTGGGGAGGCAGGACTTGCACTGCCTGTGCCATAAGAGTCAGTGGGTAATGTTGTCATGGAAACCTCAGAGGTGCTTGGATAGAAGGTGGATCCATGAGAAGAAGACATGGTCTTTTCTCCATCACCATGTGAGGTGGCAAAGGAGTCACCAGGACTTGACGTGGGAGTAGAAAATTCGGCCTCTTGGGTAATGGTGGTACCCGAATTAGCTGTAGATTCAGAAGACTCGGGACTGTCTGTGGCAACAGCAGATCCCTCAGTGATGGAGTCAGTTGTCTGTCCTGACACAGCAGGGGTGGAAGGGAGCAGGTGAAGGCTTGAAGAGGACACAGCACTTCCATCGTCGCTGGTATAGGAGGTGCCAGAGGAAACGGTGAGTGTGGACAAATCAGAAATGTTGGCATAGAGAGTCATCTCTTCTGTGAAAGCCGTGACTGTTTGTCCTGAGACGCGAGGAGTGGCAGTTAGTTCACCAGGACCAAATGGGGATGTAGGATTTGCATTGTTGGCAGTACGGGTGGTGTCAGCGGCAAGAGTAGGATAGGATGGATCTGAGAGTGTGATAGACACGGGAGGTTCCGCAGTGTCAGATGTGGCTGATTCCCCATCACCACCAGAAGTAGGAAAGGATGTCCCAGGACTTGATGTGGGTGCAGGACTTCCATCCCCTTTGGTGTGGGAGGTTGAAGCTGAATCTGTGGGTGGTGAGTAATCAGTGAGGGTGCTGTGACCCGTGGACTTCTGGGTGAGGGTGGCGGCAGTCTGTCCTGGGTCAGCCGGACTGGTAGCTGCCTCTGCAGGGCTGGAAGTGGCTGCAGAACTCTCCGTGCCTGTGGTGTCAGAGGCCTCAGAGGAAACTGCTGAGTCACTCAAACCAGAAACAGTGGTGTGGACAGTGGGCTCCCCTGTGAGCGGCGTGGCTGTTTGCCCGGAGACCACGGTGGTGCTGGATTCTTCCAAGAATCCTAAGGAGGAGCTCTCCTTGCTCATGTGGGAAGTATTGTCAAAACTTGATGTGGAAACCCCTGAACTGGTGGTATAGAAAGTGGATCCTTGAGAAGCAGATGTGGTCCCATGGCTAGAACCTCCTGAAGTGGTAGTGGGTTCACCAGAACTTGCTGTAGAACTAGTCGATCCATATGTTTTGGTTCCTGTAGATTTGGAGAGATCACAAAAGTGTATAGATATTTGTCACTTCTCTGGGAGTTATAACGTTTTGTCTAGAGGGCAAGGCACTGCCATATATGACTTGAATTGTCAGACTCATGGCTATGCTCTTGAGAAATCTGAGATGGCTGTGTGGCGCCACATCTACATACAAGGTGCCTTCTGTTGCCTGCTGCCACTCCCGCAGGCCCCACCGATGTACAAATGCACCTTCACTGGTTCCTTTTGCCCCTAGTGCGCTGTGATTCTTAGTCCCTTCACTCATTTCACATCACTTGGCTTAGCCTTCAACTAAGTGGTTCACGCTGACCCCAGAGGGGACAGGGAGCTCTAAGGTGGTCACTCATTAGCATGGAGAATTCCTTCCATGTCCCCTCTCTCCAGAAACCTTCTCACAAGGGCCAGCCACCCTACCTGAAGTACTAGCACTCCCACTGGCCGTGCTGTGCCCTCACAACCTGCCCAGGTGGGCTCCTCCTCCACCCAGGGCCCCTCAGCCCACTCAGGGGGCTACCATTGTCCAGTGGTGAGAAGGCTTGGGACCCTGGGACTGGAGAACCTATTCTGTCTTTGATCCTCTCTGCCTTCTCTGCAAGTGTGTGGGACTCCGTTGTCCTAACTGTAAAATGGGAATATAACCCCTGGGCCCTCTTCACTTCGCCTGTGAAGTGAGTAAGATCATGTATGGAAAGAAGATTGATGGTGACGTGCCATTAACCTAGGACGTGTTAGGGACTCTAGAGGGTGGTGCACTGGGAACTTCCTTAAGAGGCAGGGCTTGGAGCCACTTGTCCACAGTGCCCCTGACCCTCCTCTCCCCTAAGACGCCCTGGAGCTGCAGCTCTTCTCACCTCTCAGGGACACCAACCTCTGCCCCTGGCAGAGGGGGCCCTCGAGGCCCTCAGGGCAGAAGCACCCTCCACCCTCCCAGACGCCCCCATTTTCACAAGGTCCTGAAAAGAGACAGAATGGTCACAGAGAGAGGCCAGGGCGGGGGGTGGACAATTAAAGTAAGCCATCGCCTTCAACAGTTCTGGATCTCTGGCTGTGCAGACCACCGGACTTTAGGGGAACATTGTTGACAAATGCAGTGCACGTCCAAGGTGCCTAAGATTTCTGGAATTCTAAATGTATGAAAAATGTCTTAAAAGATGGCCAGTCGAGATTTTTTCGTTTTTGTTTGAGTCATCGTCAGGTTTGCTTTTGCCCAATCCTCTTGCCTATAAAGCAGATTTTGTCAATCTTAGCACGGGGAAGTGGAGGGGCTGAGCTCAGGAGGCCTCAAAGGGTGGAGGTCAGGGTACCCCAGAGCAGTGGGCACTGAGAGGTCAAGGAGAGAGTGTGAGCCTTCTGGTCTACCCAAGGTGTCAGGTGGCAGGCTCAGGGCAAGGCCAGGCCTGGAGGTAGGATCTCAGCCCCACTGCCTCTGTCAGGCCGCCTTCCTGGCTCCTCCTTCCCCCTGCCTCCTGGCCTCTGAGGACGCCTGGCCCACTCCCCACGGGGAGCCCCTCTGTGTCTCACCCTTAAGCCTCTCGCGCACCCACCGCCAAGACCACTTCCCAGCTCTCCCAACTGCTTGTTCCCGCCTCCACTGGACAAGCAATCACTGCACGGCGGTTTTGACCACCGGGGCCAAAGACAAAGCAGCCCCAGCCCTCGCTGGGGCTCACGCACCCCCAGTGCGATGAGCGAGCCGCAGAGGCCCAGAGGAAAGAAGTGGGTGTCAGGGGCAAGGGGTGCCGCTGGCCCCTCTGCCTTTCTTGTCAAGAAGGCCTGAAGAAGGAGGTCATCCATGAACTGTCTTTTTTCTCTTCTTCCTCTTTCCAAAGAAGGAGTTTCTGGGGTTTCCTCATTATAAACTTCACTGGGAGTTTTAAGGTATAAAAGTAGAATATCTTTGTTGTGACAAGTCAAACAATAAAAAGGCAAAATAAAGACCTTTACGAGGTCCCTCACTGAATCACAGTTAGGGGTGGGGAGAGGCGTGTTTATTGGTGACTTCTGGAATTCCCGCCCTGGCCCTGCGGGAGGGCACATCACTGTCATCACTGTGGCTCTTTATGTGATTGTCCTGTAACACCCCGCCCCCCCAGGCTCAGAAGAGGAGAGACCACTTACTTCTTCCCAGTTCACCTGGCCCAGACCAGGTGCCAAACGAGGGGACGAGGACCCAGAAGTTCACCAGCACTTTCTCTTAATTTTTTTTTTTCACGTAACCCCCACGACAACCCTGGGAAGTAGATATCAATCTATCGTTTTACAGGGGAACTGAGGTTCCGAGGGTTACGTGCTTCCCAAGGCCGCCCAGCTAGTAAGAGAGAATTCAAGGACAGCTAAAGCTGGCTCTCACTGTGAAAGGGAGGAAAGGGTTTGTGGGGTAGAGAAGAGGAAGGAAAAGGTTTTCAAGCCAATGGATCAAAAACCCTGAGAAGAGCGAGGGCCTGGCGTGTGCGGAGGAGGGCAGGCAGGGCAGGGGCTGCAGACGGGCGTGACCCCGGCCTGCGAAGGGGCTTTGGGCACAAGCTGCAAACGTGCAGCAAGAGGCCAGGATCCAAATCGTGCCTAGGAAGCAAGGCTCGGAGGTAGCGTGGCAGGCAGGAGATGGATGAGGAGGTCCTGGGGGGGACGTGGTGGGTCCCCCAGAGCATCCAACGGAGGCTGGATGAGCTCACTGGATGGAGGGACTCTGGAGACACCTGCTCTCTTGATTCCTGAATTCACACCAATTTCCTCTACTAAAACTTCCCCCTCGGGTCGCGCCCACAATCGCCAAGTGAGCAAAGCCCCATGCCTCTCGCTGTCTGTGTTTCCTCCTTGTGGGGTCTCTCACTCCCTCAGGTCCCAGGACACCACTGCCTCCTCCTGGGCTCTTTCCTGTCACTGTCCAGATGGGAGCCCTGGGAATGGCTTTGGGCAGGCACCTTCCTCCAGCCCAATTCACTCGCTCCTCTGTGGGGGGCAAGGGAACAATGCCCTGGGTGAAGAGACGTCTCCCACCCAGATGCTGGTGGCAGCAGGGTCCCCAAGGGATGTGACAGAAGAGGCTGTCCTTCCCAAGGTCAATGCCCCGGGCCAGGGACGCTCCACAAGGAAGCTGGGGAAGGAAGCACAGGTGTCCTCCTAAGAAACTGCGACGATCAACACGCTAGGAAAAGGAGAAAGGAAACCAACTCCACCAGGAAGCAAAGAAATTCAAAGCAAAGCCAGATCCTATCTATCCTTACCTACCAATTTGCCCCTGACAGGATGTTAGATACACAGGTGGAGCTGGTGGGGACAAGGAGAAGACATTCGCCCATAATGCCGACGGGTGTTAACTTGATTTCCTGTTTCTGAAGGATAATCTGAAAATAGGTGTCAAGGACCACAGAAATAGTCACACTGTTTTAATTATTCCATTTCTAGTAACTGATCCTAAAAAAGTAATCTGATGCAGAAAAAAAAAAGTTTTTATACAAGAATGCTTGCTGCATCATTATTTATTACAGCAAAAAAATTAAGGAAAACATGTCCGAGAGTAAGGGACTAGTTGGATGGTTGTGGTATTCCACAGAATGGACTATTAATCAGTCATTAAACTATAAATTGCCTGTAAAATAAACCTAAATACATATACGACAATAGACCAAAAATGTTAAAATGCTTATCTGAGTGGTAACGTTAAGGCAGGTTTTCTTCCTTTTGTTTATCTATATTTTCTAAAAGTTTTGCCAAAAATATACATTTGTGTTATAACTTTAAAACACAGAAAATGTATATACTTTTTCAAAAAGGTACCACTTCATATTCACGGGGATGGCTATTATTTTTTACATGGAAATAACAAGTGTTGGAGAGGTTGTGGAGAAATTGCAACCTTGGTGCCTTGTTGGTGGGAACCTACAATGGCACAGCCACTGTGGAAAGCAATATGGCGGTTCTTCAAAAACTTAAACATAGACCCAGAAATTCCACTCCTAGCATACACCCAAAGAAAGCGAAAACCGGGTCTCAAGCAGATATGGGTACCCCAATGTTCATAGCAACGTTCCTCACAATAGCCAACGGGTGGAAACAACACAAGTGTTCATCAACAAATGAACGGCTAAACCAATGTGCACATACACACAACGGAACAGGACTGGCCGTAAGAAGGAGTGAAGCCCTGCATATGCTGCAGGACGCAAGAACCTTGACAATACGCTAGCTGAAGTAAACAAGGCAGATAAGGACAAATAACGTTAGGTTTCTGTGTGTCTCACTCAGGTGAGATAAGGAGACTTAGCAAGTTGGCAGGGACACAGGGTACACTAGAGGTTAGCTGGGTATTGGGGAGGGAGGGGGTTGCAGAGAAAACGAGTTTTTGCTTGGTATATAGAAAGTTTGTAAATAAAAAGTAATAAAGTTTTAAAAAATCTATTAATAAATACAATTTTAAGTATGTGCGACGCAACCCCTTGGAGAAACCAGGAAAAAATCACCCTCTATCAATTATTTTCAAGCTGGGATTCCTCAGATCTTTGTGGTCAAAACGCCTAACAGAAATCACATATTAGCCCGGGTCGCACCCAGCTCTCCCATTAAACCTGCTCCAGGAAAGCCCAGTGCCCCGTTCACAGTTTTTATTGCTTCTTTGTAATATATGCATTTGAATTTTTCTTCAAAAGATTATCATATAATTAAGGCAGCTGGTTTGCCAGGCAAATCTTCCCCATCGTGGCGTTCTAGAAGAGGTGCACTAGAAGGCTCCCAGGTGACAAGAAGTCTGAAGACCACCCCCCAGCTACGTGACTGTCCCCGTTTCTGCTTGAAGGGAAGGCAGCCAGTGGGGGCGGCAGGAGTCACCTCGAAGGGGCAGCCACAGGGTTGCTAGGCCTGCGGGTTTGGAGGCTCCAGGACCAGCCTCTAAGTTGCTGTGTGATCCTGAGAGACCGTTAACCTCTCTGAACTTCCGTGTCCCCTTAGACCACAGGATGGGCACTGCCTGGTGTGACCACCCTGCTCAGCCTGGAGTGTTCTGCTCGAGAAGTGTTGTGGGGACCCCTGGGAAGACTCTGGGAGGTCATTCCTCCCTGGCAGAGTTGGCAGCAGAGGAGCCGGGGCCAGGTCACCTTGACACTGTGCCCCCTCCCGCCCACATATATGGGGTGTGATTTGAGCTGCAGCAGGCCAAGCCCCCTTGTTCTTGCCCGCGGCTTCCCTGAAGTGGGAACCATCCAGTTGTGGCCAAAGCCTGGTGGTTTGTATCCCCCCCAAAAATATATGCCCAGGGAAACGGATGTGGCTCAACTGATAGAGCGTCCGTCTACCATATGGTGGGTCCAGGGTTCGATCCCCAGGGCCTCCTGACCCATGTGGTGAGCTGGCCCACACGCAGTGCTGATGCGCGCAAGGAGTGCCGTGCCACGCAGGGGTGTCCCCCGCGTAGGGGAGCCCCACGCGCAAGGAGTGCGCCCCGTGCTGGGCTGCCCTACGTGAAAAAAAAGGCGCAGCCTGCCCAGGAGTGGTGCTGCACACACGGAGAGCTGACGCAGCAAGATGACACAACAACAAAAAAAGACACATTTTCCCAGTGCTGCTGGATAATGCAAGCAGAGGCAGAAGAATTCACAGCGAATGGACAGAGAGCAGACAACAGGGGGAAGGGAAGAAAATAAATCTTTAAAAAACAAAATGTATACATATATATATACCCAAGCCCTAACCCCCGGAACCTGTGACCAGGAGATCTGCAAGTATCTCTGCGGATGTGATCAAGTTAAGAATCTAAAGGTGAGATCACCCTGGATCTAGGGTGGACCCCCAGTACATCAACTGGCATCCTTATAAGAGAAAGGAGAGGGGAATTCGTCACACCCAGGGAGACGGACACAGGAAGACAAGGGCAGAAATGGAGGTGACGCTGCTCAGAGCCAAGAAGCGCAAGGAGCCCCCCCAGAGCTGGAAGGGGCAAGAAAGGATTCTCCGCCGACACCTCGATTTCAGACTTCGGGGCTCAAAACCGTGAGACAACAAACGTCCTTTGTTCCGAGCTGCCCAGTTTGTGGTGATTGGTTGCAGCAGTCCTAGGAAACTAATTCGCAAGGGCGCTCCGTGCTACAGCAAAGGGCAACGAATGTGGGTGCTGGGCCACTCGGGTTCAAATCCTGGCTCCCCCACTTCACGGATGTGCGACCTTGAGCAAATGCTTTAGCACCTCTGTGCCTCAGTGTCCCCGTGCCTAAACCAGAAACCAGTACTAGCACGTTCCCCCAAGTTGTTATGAAAACTAAGCGAGGTAATGAACAGGTATTATTTAGCACAGTGTCTAGCAAACAGCAAAACCCCAAAGAACACCCACGTTCCTTATTATGCCCACAATACGGAAACTACGGAGTCAGTGTGGGTTCCCCAACTGGCCAAACCCCAGGGGATCTTTCTTTAAATATTCTAAGACGTGCTGCAGCTCTGTGTGGCTTTGTCAGTTCTGAACTTGTCAGCCTTCAAGTATCTGCTACTATGTCCTCCCCGTAATGTGCCTCTTCCTCCACCAAGCTCAGATGCCACCTCTCCCCGCAGCCCCCCATGACCCCAGAAGGAAGGGGCCCGAGACTCCTCCAGCCCTTTGGCGCCTCTCTCGGCCGGGGCACCAGCCTTGGGCTCAGGTCCCTTCTGCCCGTTTCCCATCTCGTTAATCCGACTATAAACGGGCTGATTCATCCTACCTGGTCCCCAGCTCCCAGCACCTGCCCATCCAGAGCCAGCCCCAGGTGTTTCCTGAATAAGTAAGTTTATTACTCTGTATAAATAGTACTTCCTTTTAGCTCTGAATCTACATCGCACTGTTTCAAAGGTTGCCTCTTTGTCTATTGTCAAGGAGTCTGCTCTCACCTTACCCACAGTCTTGGCGATTTTACAGCTGTCCAGCACTGCCACCTCAGCCTTGGCCTTTCTAGGCTAAAGAGCTCGGGTCCCTTCTGCGGGCCAGGCCCCTGCCCAGGATTCTTGTGCCTTCCTGCAGCGGAGCTCTTTGTCCCTCCCCGCCCCAGAACCCACAGCTGACACTTAGCGACAACACAGATGCTCTGCACAAAGCGGAATACAGGTTCCAATCCTGACTTCAGGCCCCCAATTTTCTGATTTTGCCCACGGGGAATGGAGATCCCTACTCCTATCCTCTCCCCTGAGCCCCAGGCCTGAAGGACAGCTCACCCCAAGGAAGCACAGGGTCACCCCAAATTCCACACCACCAAAAAAAGAGGCTCCTGTCCGCCCAGGGGGCACAGACGCCAGGGCTGGCAGCCCCCTTTGGCCCTGATGCCCCAAGGCCAAGTGGCACCGCAGGCCAGAAGGGATCTTGGCGCCCCCGGGCAGGCCACTCTGATGCTGGTCTGCTCCTGGCAGGCCCTCGGGGGCTGAGGGCCAGGCTTGACTCTCAGAGCCCCCGTCACCCACCGACAGGGTGACTTTCCCACCAGACTCCACACCCGCTCGCACACACCTCCTCAGCAGCCCCACACGTCTGTGCCGGTGTCTCCCTACCTTCCCGGATTGGAATTCCTCCTGCCAACTGTGTGCTTGTCCAAAGCCTCATCAGTCCTGGCGGTGAGCTCGAGTACCCAGAGGAGTGCCCAGCTCAGAGTGGAGATTAAACTACAGATGCCACTGGTGCTCTGACCGGATGTCCGGAACTCTCCCTGAGGGTCTCTGAGTACAGGCAAGGATGGGAGGAGGGGTCCTGGAGGCACGGGTGAACCCAGTGTCAGATGGTTGTGCCCATGTTGGTTATTTGCTCTGTGACCCCAGGTAAGTCAGTCGACCTCTGTGACCCTCAGTTTCCTCATCTGTCCTGACTTCTTTATGCAGTCTTCCTTGTGAGAATCAAATGAGCCACCTGCTACGACATGGCTTTGTAAATAGGGGAGGCCTCTGCAAGGGGGGATGGTACAATAAGACCACTGGGTGTCCCCCAAAGGACCCTACTTACCTGGCCTCGCCCCCTCCTGACTGTGCTCTGCACTTATCAGAGATGTTTTTCCGACTCTTTTGCACACTAAGTGAATCCCTTGTGTCAGGTCATCTTTTCCACGCAAAGGGAGTGACTTGAGTCCCTTGGCTTGTGTCACTGGCTGTCTCTGCCACTTGGCCGGGCACACCGTGGCGATGCACTGGCTGACCGCCGGACCCTTCATCATCGTCATCATCACCACCAGCCCTCTCCACAGAGGACCTGGCCAGAGAGAGGCCCTGGAGGGCGGGGCAGTGCCCAGGGGGCAGGGGTGGGGAGGGCACCTGCCCATAGCTTCCTCCTCTCTGGGTATCGCCTTCAAACTCATAAAAGAAATACCTGCCCTCACGGTGCTCCTAGATCCACCCAGTCTGCCACCCCCGGCCCTCGCCCCTCTCTGCTCCCCACCGCCTGCCCTGCCATTCCCCCACCGCATCTGGGGAGGTGTGTCAGGGTCTGGCAGGCTGGGGGCTCTGAGGGCCACCATTCCTGACAGGGATGGCAGCCAGCACTCCCTGGGTGGGTCACCTCACAACTGTCTGCAGAGCCCGGGACACCGGCCGCCAGCCCCTCCTGCCCAGCTCTAACCTCCCCTGCCCTCTCGTCCCCTCCCCTGCCTAGCCCTGGGCCCCTTGACTCAGTGGCCCTCTTCCCTCACCTCCCCTCACCCTGCCAGCTCCATCCCTGCGATTCTTCCCTGCCTCAAGCAAGCCAGGAAGTCTGATCTGCCTGAGGGATCCCAGAGGAAAGAAGCTTGGAAGGGGTTACCTGAGACAAGGTGAGACAAAGTGTCCCCAAGCCTTGGTCCCCCCACCACCACCATTGCGAAGTAGAAGGACTGCAGCAGGAAGCTGCAGGACGTCCCCAGAGGCCCCCTCCCTCCCCGGCCAGGCCCAGCCACCCAAGGAGTACCCCACGCAGTTTGGATTTAAAGGCCTCCGGGAGGAGGGGCCCCTCTCACTCCAGGGAGGGGCCGGCCAGGCAGGTGGCAGGGATTTCGGCCCCACTCGGCCCATTTTTGTCAGGCCATAAACCGCACCCCTCCTCCTGCACCCGCCGGCCTCGACCCTTCAGCTCTTTAGCACCCCAGAGTTCAGGGCACGGGTCTCTGGCCCTGCCCCCTCACCCCGGGCCGCCTGTGGGGGCACACACGGGCCCACTGGGGAGGTCCGGCAGCCGGTCTCACTCACCCTGTGGCGTTGTGGCCGCGGTGGATGCCCAGAGCCCGAGGACCAGTGGCAGTTTCCAGGCGGCCAGCATCTCCCGGGAGCGGGCCCGGAAGCAGGGGCTTTCCTCGCCACGAGGGACCGAGAAGTGAGAGCGTCCCAGGGAGGTCCGGATATATAAAGGACCCCAGAGACCTTTGCCCTGTGGAAGGACAGGGCTTGGCCCAGCGTGGGTGCGGCGAGGGGGCCAGCTGGGTGGCGCGTGGTGACCACAGAGGATTGGCCAATGGGCGGCCTTCGAGCCTCCTCCCGGCTAACTCCTCGAGCGCTGGCCACTCCAGAGCCTCTCCCAGGAGGAAGCTGGAGGTGTCGGTGTCTGCGGAGGTTGCCAAGGAACCCGGGCAATGCCAGGGAGGGGTGGCCCAGGGAGGGAGGGGCGACAGAGCCCCGGAGGGGGTGGCCGCAGCCTGCCGGGCCAAGGATGCCCAGGGGTGCCTCCGCCCCGTCCCCCGAGGCCCCTCTCCTCCAGCCTGCCCTCCCCATCGCCCACCTCTGCTTCACCCTTTCCAACTTCCCAGTGCCCTCTCGCGGGTCCTCGACCACCCAGCCTTCCCACCCAAGGCTTCACGGTCACGTTCTCGCACCCCAGCCACTGCTGGGGCCAAGGTCCTGGGAGCCTCTCCCTAACCCGCACCCCGAGAATTTCCCATCTGCCAAGGGAACAGAATATTTCCAAACATCCTCAGCTCCGGGCAGGCCTGGCTACCCACAGGAACGGGGAGAGAAATGCGCGTGTGTGCGTGCGTGCGTGCGTGTGTTTGGGTCCCAGGTTTGCGGGGCTAAAGGTCTTTGGGGGCGGGTCTCTGCAATTGGCAGGTGACTCAGGCAGGCCACCCCACCTTCCAACCACCTCCCTGGGTCTGCTTCCTGCCAAAGCCCCAGGCCTTAGCACCCAGCGTGGAGGAGGGAGGGGGGCACGGATGGCCACCCCCAAAGGGCCCCTGCCCAACAAAATGGACCCCCTCATCTTTGTGTTCTCTGAGAGTCACCGCCCCCCAAGGGCTGCCCGCAGACTCCCTTCTGCCCCTCTGGGAGAAACAGATGCTCCCCAGGCCCTCCCACAGCATCTCTTCCAGAAGGATCCATGCTCTCCAACTGAGCAGAGACCACCAGGGGCTGGGAAGGACAACGACACACGGCAACTTCTTTGACAATCAATGCTATATTGTGTTTGCTTCAGAAAATGAGCCATGAGCCAATTTCCTGACCCCAGACATCTTCCTGGCAAAGGCTGAAAGTTTCTGGGCTCAGAAGTGGCTGCAGGGATGGAGGGGACCCCAGGGAGGGGAAAGGGGGGGGGAGGGCAGGGAGGGGCCGGGAAGGAGGAGGTGGGGCAGTAAGGGACAGAGGGGGCATTAGGGGAATGGGGGGGAGGGGCAGAGGGGCTATCCCCACTCCAGGCCCAGCTCCCCTTCTCCAGAGGGCCCTTGGAAACTCCCACCCCCACCCACCCCCACCCACCCCTGAAAAGGTCCAGGACACTCAGGTCACCAGAAGCCCTTGGGGGGGAGGGGAGGAAGGGATGGAGCCAGAGAAGGGGGGAGGGGTGGATCAGGGCCTGGGGAACACCAACTGGGGGATTCTAAGAAGCAGGGGGCACCTATCTAGGGACAAGGAGGGGGGAGAGGGGGCGGGGGGATTTAGGACTGGAGCCCGGGTGGGGGAAGTAAGGCTTAGGGCTGCAGATGCAAGGTTGGGGAGGGGAGGGGATAGAAAGGGAAGGAGGTGTGGGATGGGGGGGGGACAATTTAGGAATTGGGGACAAGGGGTACAGGGTAGAGGATGGGGCTAGGGCCAGGAAGCAGAGGCGCCAACAGGGAAACGGGGGCTGAGGCCTGAGACCAAGGCGGGGCTGTGGGCAGCTGGGCCCGGAGACAGGCAACATCAGCAGGAGTGGAGGTGGAGGGGGCTGACGGACCAGGCCCCCGCTGGTTTTCACAGTAACTGCACGGGCGGCCAGCAGGTAGGCGAGGAAACCGACTTGGGGAGGCCAGCCACTTGCCCACGGTGCCACAGTGTGGAGGCGCCCGGATTTGAACTGAGTTTCCAGGTGAGAGTCAGCCAAGAGGGGAGAAGGGTGGCGGTGCGAGCAGCCGGCTAGTTTTGCCTGAGGACACTCGCCTCAGGCATCGCAGGTCCCTGGGCTGACTCTCCGACTCTCGTCAAAGAAGCTGTTCTGTTCCGGGGCGCCCTCCTGCTGTCCGCGGCCGGAGGGAAGGGGTGGCGAAGAGGCCCCCGCAGGGCTCACACCCAGGACGAGGTCACCTCAGGTCTCTGGATCAGCACCTGTCAGAGCAGGTGAGGGAGGGGGGTGAGAAGAGGAAAGTGACCCTGCAAGTGGAGGGGACGGGAGGGAGGGGAGGAGAGGGGTGCACGGAGAGCTCCTGAGCCCGCCCCTTTGGCCCCACTCACTTTCTTACTAGTGTCCACATTCTCCAAGTCCACATGGAAGTTTTCATTCTTTACTAGAAAGAAAGAAAAGGAGAGGGAGGGGCGAGGAGGGAAGGACATGGAAGGGGTGAAAAAGGAGGGGAAGGGGTGGGAAAAATAAGGAAGGTGGGGTCTCAAGGGGCTCTGTGCTCCTGGGCCTGCCCCCAGGGGCCACCCTAGCAGCATCTGGGCCTTCCACGAGAGGGACGCCGGGGAGCAGGCCAGAAGCTCCCCGGCACTGTACGTGTGTCTGTCCTGAGCTGGGGAGGTGGCCCGGTCCTGCCCGGGTCGCCGTGGGGCCCAGCGAAGGCCCTCATCCCCTTCCCCAGGAGGCCGGGCTCACCTGATCCGTGGTCCTCGAAGTCCGACTTTGAAAAAGTCCCCACGAGGTCCTGATCCAGCATCTTGAACCATTTCCTATCCTCGGTCCTGGGTGGGAGCGCCGCGGCCAGGTCAGGGCCACCGCGTCGGGCTCCCCCCCACCCCACCCCCCCGCGCTGCCGTCAGCCCGCCCTGGGCGCTCACCTGCCGCCCCGCCTCCGCCAGCGCACGAGGAAGGCGCCCCCCGCCAGCACCAGCAGCAGCAGCAGCAGCAGCAGCGCGGCGGCCCCGGCCAGGCCCCCGACCAGCGCCCGCCAGTGCAGCGCCACCTCGCAGCGCGGGCCCGAGAACCAGTGCGTGTCGGTGGCGAAGCAGCTGCGGGGATGTCAAAGGTCACAGGCGCTCCCCGCAGCCCCCTCCCCAACCTGCCGCCAGTCTTCACGTGCGCCCTCAGCAGGGGCCGGCGGGTGGGCGGGGCCTAAGGCAAGTGGGCGGGTGGGGGTGCGAGAAGTGGGCGGGACTTCAAGGGCGGGTCGTGGTGGGCGGGGCCCCGGGGCGGGGGCTCGTTTGTGGGCGGGGCTCCTTTCGGGGCGGGGGCTCGTTTGTGGGCGGGGCTCCTTTCGGGGCGGGGGCTCGTTTGTGGGCGGGGCTCCTTTCAGGGCGGGGCTCGTTTGTGGGCGGGGGTTCGTTTGTGGGCGGGGCTCCTTTCGGGGCGGGGCTCGTTTGTGGGCGGGGCTCCTTCCGGGGCGGGGCTCTTTGTGGGCGGGGCTCCTTCCGGGGCGGGGCTCCTTTCGGGCGCGCCTCACCGGCAGGCGGGGCCGCTCTTCTCCAGAACGCAATGCCCCTGGTTACAGTCGACGGCGCCGTCCACGCCCGACGCGCATTTGGTGACGCAGCGAAGTCGGTTCTCCTCCACCACGGGCAAGTAGAAATCCTCGTAGCCCTTGGCGGCGTAGCGACGGCAGATGGCTGGGGAGGTTTAGGTAGGGGTTTGCGCGGGGAAAGGGCCTCCTGCAGTCTACTCTGGGGCCTGGGGGCGATGGGAGGACTCCGTTTCCGAGAGCGGCGTTGTGGGGTAGGCCCAGGGGTTAGGCCAGGGGAGGGCAGGCCCCCAGGACCTTCACCGGCGCCTCATCTTCCCCGCTGGTCCTCAGGGGCACGCTGCTAGCAGGGGTCGGGAGGGGAGCCCTGGGCCACATCGCTTGCCGCCCCCCGCCAGGTCTCCCCTCCTTCCCAGGGAAACTCAGTGGGCAGATGTCCTGATGGGAGGGGTCACGGCCTCCTGGGGGCGCTTAGCCCTCCGCCCCACACTCACCTTCCGGAGTCAGCTCCATCCTGCTGCTGTTGCTCACCTTGATGGAGTCAGGCTTAAAACACAGGACTGGGTGTGGGCAGGCACAGCGGGGATGGAGGGCACAGGCCCGGGGAGGGGCAGAGAAGGCAGTCAGTACGGGGGAGCGTGGAGCCGCCCCAAGGGAAGACTCCTTTGGCCTCCCTCATCTCCCTTGAGTAATCAGGCGTCCCTGGCCATAGCTGTCAAGGGCCCCTTCTTCAGCGCCCCGGGTCCCTGTCCAGCCTCGCCCTTGACCCAGTTGGGTGAGTGCCTGTGCCCCTTCTCCCAACCCGCCCCGGGGACCACCAGGCCCGAGCCCGAGCCAGCGCCCCTGCTGGAGCTGCAGCAGGCTGGGGTGGTGACTGAGCCCCTGCGCCTCCTCTGGCCCCAGGCCTCCAGCCCCGCTCACTCTGGGTGCTCTGGTTACCGGAGCAGCCAGCCTCGTTCTGGCTGACATTCTGGAGCTCCTTCTGCAGCGCCATCTTCACCTCCTCGTACTCTGTCTTCAGCTGGGGACTGAAGGGCAGCTCCAGCAACACCACGTAGTCCACCACGATGCTGCCACTCCTGAGGGTGACAGGGGCTTAGAGGGCACCCAGGCTTAGACAAATAAGTCCTTGGAGGGGCCCCTCGAGGACTGCCAGCAGTGCATCAGGGTGGGGTGGGGAGCAAGGAGCAGGGATGCCAGCACATCCTTTGCAGAAGGCATCCTCTTTGCTTTGTGGAGGTCCTGCCTCTCTCACGCTGACTGCCCAACAGGCCGGGGGCCAGCCCGAGAGGCCCAGTCAGCAGGCTTCCCAGCAGCCCTCGTGCCCCAGCGGCTTGGCCCCAGGCAATCGCCCTCCTTCCAACATGCTTGAAGAGGGACGGCAGCCCTCCTACAGACAAACGCCAAAATCCCCGCTGGGGTGATACACGTGCGTCCTCCCTCCCTCTCTCTGTGACACCTCATGGCTCAGAAAGCGGAGCATGGATGCTCCAGCCTTTGCACCCCCTTCCCCTGTGTCCCCAGAAGGGTCTTCTACCTCAAAGCCAGGATCTCCACGGCCTTGAACGACTTCACGTTTTGGTAAATCTGCTTCACCTGCAATGCCAAGGACCCCTGGGCTCATGTCCGAACCTCCAGACTTGAGGACACCCAGGGGCCCCAGTCCAGTTCCAGGGGAGGACCTAGAATTCCCTGGGCCCTTCGTTCCCCTCAGCGTCCCCTCACCTTAGCACAGAAGGTGGCGTTGAAGTTCTTAAAGGCCTGTGAGGTGTTGTCCTTGAGGTCATCGGAGAACTCCTCGTCCACCGACACTTCCATGCCCACTTCAGCCTCCACCTTGTCTGCACACAATGTGCCCTGCTCTGGTCGTGTTCCCATCGGCTCCTGCCGACATTCCCGTCCCCCCGGTCCCCACCACCCAGGGGCTCCTCCCTCTGCCCTCCCAGGTCCTCTGAAGACTGACTCGAGCAGGAGGCAGCTGGGAGTTCTGGGGTAGAAGGTGGGAGGTGGCTTGTGCCACCGCCTTGCCTGACCCTGTGATTGGCAGGATAATGGCCCCCAAAGGGGAATCTGCCCTACTCACGAGGACTGTGAATATGCAATGTCACGTGGCAAGGGAGGAGCGAGGTGGAATTAAGGTTGCCAGTCAGCAGACCTTAATATAGGGAAATTGCCTGGCTTATCCGGATGGGCACAGTTTAATCAGAAGCATCCAAAAAGGCAGAAGAGGAAGGCAGGAGAGGTCAGAGGAAGATGTGACTATGGAAGAAAGACACAGACAGTTGCCATGTTGCTGCCTTTGAAAATGGAGAAAGAGGCCTTGAGACAGGAATGTGGGCAGCTGTTAGAAGCTGGGAAAGGCAAGGAAATGGACTCTTCTCGAGAGCCTCCAGAAAGAACACAGCCCTGCAGGTCCCTTGAGTGTGCCCAGGGAGGCCTATGTTGGACTTCTAATCCCCAAAACTGTAAGATAAGGGGTTCGTGTGCTATGTTGGTGGTAATTTGTTACAGGAGCAACTGGAAACCAACATAACTGCCAAACAGGCAGACTGAGAGGAAGTGCCAGGAAGGTGTGTGGTCCTCCTACAGGTGAGGATGAAAGGGATGTCTGTCATGGGGTAGGAGAAGGGATGGGAGAGAAGGCAGAGAAGGACTGGAGTTGAGATGGAGGGATTGGCCAAAACGACTTGAGTTCCTCCAGGCCACCAACGGGACCGGGCCAGTGGAAAAAATACAGAGATGATCATTGTGGCGACTCACCCAGATCCACCTGTTCCACTGGAAACTCGCAGGTGGAGCCGTAGAAGGTGTTGTGACAATGGCACTTGAGGCCATCCCATGTTCCCCCGTTTTTGCACTCGAAGTCCTGGGACTCACAGCGGTCCCCAGAGAACCCCGAGTGGCAGTGGCAACGGCCTTGCTCCCAGGTCCCACCATTCAGACAGGGGCCTGGGCAGCACAAGAAGCAAGGGCAGTTCATGCTAGAGTATGACAGGAGGTAGCAGAGGAAATCGGCAGGGGAAAAGGAAGGAAGCCCAACCTGGAGTGGCAGTTGACGTTGACTGTGTGGACGTCTGCGTAGAGGTTGAAGTTGTCTTGGTTGACATCAGGGTAGTAGAAGTCCAGGTGGTGGATATCAGAGTTTGTGAAGTACTCATGTGGATTGGGGTAGAGTGGGTCGATATGCTTGAAGTTGTCATGGCAGGAAGGCTGACGGGTGGCTTTGTTGTGGGTAACATGCTGGTGAAGCCAGGGATATGTGAGGTGGTTATGGAGTGGGTGCTCGTAAGTTCAGTACTGGAATCAACTTCAACACATGGAGTAGTGGGAGAGAGTGAGACTAATGTAATTGGTATAGTTTCCGGACATGGAGTGGTGGAAGGAACACTGATAGAATGAATGGGTGTGGTTGCCGTATGAATAGAAATGGGAGGAGAAGTAAGTGAAGAAGTTCTAGTAGAGAGAGTTGTGAAGGTTGTTCCTGTAGTTTCCATAGTTTCTGCAGTAGAGGAAGGAGGTGTATATCTGGAAGAAGTTGTGAGAATACTGTTGGTACTGGGTGAAGGAGGTGTCATCACACTCAATGTGCCAGTGCTACCCAGAGACGTGGTGATGATGGTTGTTGCTGTTGTTGAAGTAATATCTGTGCTCACAGAAGACAGTATTACAGAAGTTGACGTGGCCTCAGAAACAGAAGACGTGGGTGCGGTGGTGATGGCAGAGGTGGGCGTGCTTGTTGTGGAGAAGAGGGTTGTCAAAGGGACAGTAGGTGTACCATGTGTAGAGGTGTGAGTGGAAGACGTCACAGCCGTTGTGGTAGCAGTGGTTGCTGTTTGCTCTGTTGGGGTCGTGGGAGGAGTTGTGGTGCTAGAAGTGGTACTGGGAGATGTGTCAGTGCTAGTGAGCAGAGAAGTGGATTCTGTCCTGGGACTTGTGGTGGCGCTAGTCGTAGTCACAGAGAGGGTGGTCACAGGCGTCGGTGTGGACGCTGCAGTGGTGGTCCCAAGTGAGGTGGCCAGGGTGGTGGTGGGGCTGGTGTGGGTGGTGGCACTGGTTTCCTGCGTGCCTGTGACAACGGGAGAGGTGGTAGCCACGTGGGTGGAGGATGGAACGGTAGCGGCGGTTGTGGGGGTGGAGGTGGTGGGTGTTGAAACGACTGTCGCCGTGGGGGTGATTGAAGAAGTGAGTGGGGAGGTGCCGGTGGTTCCTGTGGTGAGAGTTTCTGTCGAAGAATGAGTGGTGGGAGGAAGCGTAGTTGTCGTGCTGGTGGTTGTCGTGCTGCTGGTCGATGTGGAGGAAGAGGTGGCAGACGTGGATGGCGCGGTGGTGGAGAGAGGACGGGTAGGAGTGGTGACAGTGCTGACGGTTGTGGTTCTCTCAGTGGGAGTTTGGGCAGAGGTGGTGGCAGGACTGGATGTTGTCACAGTGCTGTGGACAGTCGATGGGGGTGGAAGTGTACTCGTGTGGGTCGCCGGGGTAGAGCTGTCTGTGGGTGTTGAAGTCAAGCCTGTCGTCACGCTCGGTGTGCCAGTCGTGCCCGGAGTGGAGGAGGTGATGGTTGTTGGTGTGGTTGAAGGACTTTCTGTGCTCGGAGAGGAAGGTGTTGCAGAAGTTGACGTCGCCCCAGTAACAGAAGACGTGGGTGCGGTGGTGATGGCAGAGGTGGGCGTGCTTGTTGTGGAGAAGAGGGTTGTCAAAGAGACAGTAGGTGTACCGTGTGTAGAGGTCTGAGTGGAAGACGTCACAGCCGTTGTGGTAGCAGTGGTTGCTGTTTGCTCTGTCGGGGACGTGGGGGGAGTCGTGGTGACAGAAGTGGTACTGGGGGATGTGTCAGTGCTAGTGGGCAGAGAAGTGGATTCTGTCCTGGGACTTGTGGTGGCGCTAGTGGTAGTCACAGAGAGGGTGGTCACAGGGGTCGGTGTGGACGCTGCAGTGGTGGTCCCAAGTGAGGTGGCCAGGGTGGTGGTGGGGCTGGTGTGGGTGGTGGCACTGGTTGCCTGCGTGCCTGTGACAACGGGAGAGGTGGTAGCCACGTGGGTGGAGGATGGAACGGTAGCGGCGGTTGTGGGGGTGGAGGTGGTGGGTGTTGAAACGACTGTCGCCGTGGGGGTGATTGAAGAAGTGAGTGGGGAGGTGCCGGTGGTTCCTGTGCTGAGGGTTTCTGTCGAAGAATGAGTGGTGGGTGGAAGCGTGGTTGTCGTGCTGGTGGTTGTCGTGCTGCTGGTCGATGTGGAGGAAGAGGTGGCAGACGTGGATGGCGCAGTGGTGGAGAGAGGACGGGAAGGAGTGGTGACAGTGCTGACGGTTGTGGTTCTCTCAGTGGGAGTTTGGGCAGAGGTGGTGGCAGGACTGGATGTTGTCACAGTGCTGTGGACAGTCGATGGGGATGGAAGTGTACTCGTGTGGGTCGCCGGGGTAGAGCTGTCTGTGGGTGTTGAAGTCAAGCCTGTCGTCACGCTCGGTGTGCCAGTCGTGCCCGGAGTGGAGGAGGTGATGGTTGTTGGTGTGGTTGAAGGACTTTCTGTGCTCGGAGAGGAAGGTGTTGCAGAAGTTGACGTCGCCCCAGTAACAGAAGATGTGGGTGCGGTGGTGGTGGCAGAGGTGGGCGTGCTTGTTGTGGAGAAGGGGGTTGTCAAAGGGACAGTAGGTGTACCGTGTGTAGAGGTGTGAGTGGAAGACGTCACAGCCGTTGTGGTAGCAGTGGTTGCTGTTTGCTCTGTTGGGGTCGTGGGAGGAGTTGTGGTGCTAGAAGTGGTACTGGGGGATGTGTCAGTGCTAGTGGGCAGAGAAGTGGATTCTGTCCTGGGACTTGTGGAGGCACTAGTGGTAGTCACAGAGAGGGTGGTCACAGGGGTCGGTGTGGAAGCTGCAGTGGTGGTCCCAAGTGAGGTGGCCAGAGTGGTGGTGGGGCTGGTTGCCTGCGTGCCTGTGACAACGGGAGAGGTGGTAGCCACGTGGGTGGAGGATGGAACAGTAGCAGCGGTTGTGGGGGTGGAGGTGGTGGGTGTTGAAACGACTGTCGCCGTGGGGGTGATTGAAGAAGTGAGTGGGGAGGTGCCGGTGGTTCCTGTGCTGAGGGTTTCTGTGGAAGAATGAGTGGTGGGTGGAAGCGTGGTTGGCGTGCTGGTGGTTGTCGTGCTGCTGGTCGATGTGGAGGAAGAGGTGGCAGACGTGGATGGCACGGTGGTGGAGAGAGGACGGGAAGGAGTGGTGACAGTGCTGACGGTTGTGGTTCTCTCAGTGGGAGTTTGGGCAGAGGTGGTGGCAGGACTGGATGTTGTCACAGTGCTGTGGACAGTCGATGGGGGTGGAAGTGTACTCGTGTGGGTCGCCGGGGTAGAGCTGTCTGTGGGTGTTGAAGTCAAGCCTGTCGTCACGCTCGGTGTGCCAGTCGTGCCCGGAGTGGAGGAGGTGATGGTTGTTGGTGTGGTTGAAGGACTTTCTGTGCTCGGAGATGAAGGTGTTGCAGAAGTTGACGTCGCCCCAGTAACAGAAGACGTGGGTGCGGTGGTGGTGGCAGAGGTGGGCGTGCTTGTTGTGGAGAAGAGGGTTGTCAAAGGGACAGTAGGTGTACCGTGTGTAGAGGTGTGAGTGGAAGACATCACAGCCGTTGTGGTAGCAGTGGTTGCTGTTTGCTCTGTTGGGGTTGTGGGAGGAGTTGTGGTGCTAGAAGTGGTACTGGGGGATGTGTCAGTGCTAATGGGCAGAGAAGTGGATTCTGTCCTGGGACTTGTGGAGGCGCTAGTGGTAGTCACAGAGAGGGTGGTCACAGGGGTCGGTGTGGACGCTGCAGTGGTGGTCCCAAGTGAGGTGGCCAGGGTGGTGGTGGGGCTGGTGTGGGTGGTGGCACTGGTTGCCTGCGTGCCTGTGACAACGGGAGAGGTGGTAGCCACGTGGGTGGAGGATGGAACGGTAGCGGCGGTTGTGGGGGTGGAGGTGGTGGGTGTTGAAACGACTGTCGCCGTGGGGGTGATTGAAGAAGTGAGTGGGGAGGTGCCGGTGGTTCCTGTGCTGAGGGTTTCTGTGGAAGAATGAGTGGTGGGTGGAAGCGTGGTTGGCGTGCTGGTGGTTGTCGTGCTGCTGGTCGATGTGGAGGAAGAGGTGGCAGACGTGGATGGCGCGGTGGTGGAGAGAGGACGGGAAGGAGTGGTGACAGTGCTGACGGTTGTGGTTCTCTCAGTGGGAGTTTGGGCAGAGGTGGTGGCAGGACTGGATGTTGTCACAGTGCTGTGGACAGTCGATGGGGGTGGAAGTGTACTCGTGTGGGTCGCCGGGGTAGAGCTGTCTGTGGGTGTTGAAGTCAAGCCTGTCGTCACGCTCGGTGTGCCAGTCGTGCCCGGAGTGGAGGAGGTGATGGTTGTTGGTGTGGTTGAAGGACTTTCTGTGCTCGGAGAGGAAGGTGTTGCAGAAGTTGACGTCGCCCCAGTAACAGAAGATGTGGGTGCGGTGGTGGTGGCAGAGGTGGGCGTGCTTGTTGTGGAGAAGAGGGTTGTCAAAGGGACAGTAGGTGTACCGTGTGTAGAGGTGTGAGTGGAAGACGTCACAGCCGTTGTGGTAGCAGTGGTTGCTGCTTGCTCTGTTCGGGTTGTGGGAGGAGTTGTGGTGCTAGAAGTGGTATTGGGGGATGTGTCAGTGCTAGTGGGCAGAGAAGTGGATTCTGTCCTGGGACTTGTGGAGGCGCTAGTGGTAGTCACAGAGTGGGTGGTCACAGGCGTCGGTGTGGACGCTGCAGTGGTGGTCCCAAGTGAGGTGGCCAGGGTGGTGGTGGGGCTGGTGTGGGTGGTGGCACTGGTTTCCTGCGTGCCTGTGACAACGGGAGAGGTGGTAGCCACGTGGGTGGAGGATGGAACGGTAGCGGCGGTTGTGGGGGTGGAGGTGGTGGGTGTTGAAACGACTGTCGCCGTGGGGGTGATTGAAGAAGTGAGTGGGGAGGTGCCGGTGGTTCCTGTGCTGAGGGTTTCTGTGGAAGAATGAGTGGTGGGTGGAAGCGTGGTTGGCGTGCTGGTGGTTGTCGTGCTGCTGGTCGATGTGGAGGAAGAGGTGGCAGACGTGGATGGCGCGGTGGTGGAGAGAGGACGGGAAGGAGTGGTGACAGTGCTGACGGTTGTGGTTCTCTCAGTGGGAGTTTGGGCAGAGGTGGTGGCAGGACTGGATGTTGTCACAGTGCTGTGGACAGTCGATGGGGGTGGAAGTGTACTCGTGTGGGTCGCCGGGGTAGAGCTGTCTGTGGGTGTTGAAGTCAAGCCTGTCGTCACGCTCGGTGTGCCAGTTGTGCCCGGAGTGGAGGAGGTGATGGTTGTTGGTGTGGTTGAAGGACTTTCTGTGCTCGGAGAGGAAGGTGTTGCAGAAGTTGCCGTCGCCCCAGTAACAGAAGACGTGGGTGCGGTGGTGATGGCAGAGGTGGGCGTGCTTGTTGTGGAGAAGGGGGTTGTCAAAGGGACAGTAGGTGTACCGTGTGTAGAGGTGTGAGTGGAAGACGTCACAGCCGTTGTGGTAGCAGTGGTTGCTGTTTGCTCTGTTGGGGTCGTGGGAGGAGTTGTGGTGCTAGAAGTGGTACTGGGGGATGTGTCAGTGCTAGTGGGCAGAGAAGTGGATTCTGTCCTGGGACTTGTGGAGGCGCTAGTGGTAGTCACAGAGAGGGTGGTCACAGGGGTCGGTGTGGACGCTGCAGTGGTGGTCCCAAGTGAGGTGGCCAGAGTGGTGGTGGGGCTGGTGTGGGTGGTGGCACTGGTTGCCTGCGTGCCTGTGACAACGGGAGAGGTGGTAGCCACGTGGGTGGAGGATGGAACGGTAGCGGCGGTTGTGGGGGTGGAGGTGGTGGGTGTTGAAACGACTGTCGCCGTGGGGGTGATTGAAGAAGTGAGTGGGGAGGTGCCGGTGGTTCCTGTGCTGAGGGTTTCTGTGGAAGAATGAGTGGTGGGTGGAAGCGTGGTTGGCGTGCTGGTGGTTGTCGTGCTGCTGGTCGATGTGGAGGAAGAGGTGGCAGACGTGGATGGCACGGTGGTGGAGAGAGGACGGGAAGGAGTGGTGACAGTGCTGACGGTTGTGGTTCTCTCAGTGGGAGTTTGGGCAGAGGTGGTGGCAGGACTGGATGTTGTCACAGTGCTGTGGACAGTCGATGGGGGTGGAAGTGTACTCGTGTGGGTCGCCGGGGTAGAGCTGTCTGTGGGTGTTGAAGTCAAGCCTGTCGTCACGCTCGGTGTGCCAGTCGTGCCCGGAGTGGAGGAGGTGATGGTTGTTGGTGTGGTTGAAGGACTTTCTGTGCTCGGAGATGAAGGTGTTGCAGAAGTTGACGTCGCCCCAGTAACAGAAGACGTGGGTGCGGTGGTGGTGGCAGAGGTGGGCGTGCTTGTTGTGGAGAAGAGGGTTGTCAAAGGGACAGTAGGTGTACCGTGTGTAGAGGTGTGAGTGGAAGACGTCACAGCCGTTGTGGTAGCAGTGGTTGCTGTTTGCTCTGTTGGGGTTGTGGGAGGAGTTGTGGTGCTAGAAGTGGTACTGGGGGATGTGTCAGTGCTAATGGGCAGAGAAGTGGATTCTGTCCTGGGACTTGTGGAGGCGCTAGTGGTAGTCACAGAGAGGGTGGTCACAGGGGTCGGTGTGGACGCTGCAGTGGTGGTCCCAAGTGAGGTGGCCAGGGTGGTGGTGGGGCTGGTGTGGGTGGTGGCACTGGTTGCCTGCGTGCCTGTGACAACGGGAGAGGTGGTAGCCACGTGGGTGGAGGATGGAACGGTAGCGGCGGTTGTGGGGGTGGAGGTGGTGGGTGTTGAAACGACTGTCGCCGTGGGGGTGATTGAAGAAGTGAGTGGGGAGGTGCCGGTGGTTCCTGTGCTGAGGGTTTCTGTGGAAGAATGAGTGGTGGGTGGAAGCGTGGTTGGCGTGCTGGTGGTTGTCGTGCTGCTGGTCGATGTGGAGGAAGAGGTGGCAGACGTGGATGGCGCGGTGGTGGAGAGAGGACGGGAAGGAGTGGTGACAGTGCTGACGGTTGTGGTTCTCTCAGTGGGAGTTTGGGCAGAGGTGGTGGCAGGACTGGATGTTGTCACAGTGCTGTGGACAGTCGATGGGGGTGGAAGTGTACTCGTGTGGGTCGCCGGGGTAGAGCTGTCTGTGGGTGTTGAAGTCAAGCCTGTCGTCACGCTCGGTGTGCCAGTCGTGCCCGGAGTGGAGGAGGTGATGGTTGTTGGTGTGGTTGAAGGACTTTCTGTGCTCGGAGAGGAAGGTGTTGCAGAAGTTGACGTCGCCCCAGTAACAGAAGATGTGGGTGCGGTGGTGGTGGCAGAGGTGGGCGTGCTTGTTGTGGAGAAGAGGGTTGTCAAAGGGACAGTAGGTGTACCGTGTGTAGAGGTGTGAGTGGAAGACGTCACAGCCGTTGTGGTAGCAGTGGTTGCTGTTTGCTCTGTTCGGGTTGTGGGAGGAGTTGTGGTGCTAGAAGTGGTATTGGGGGATGTGTCAGTGCTAGTGGGCAGAGAAGTGGATTCTGTCCTGGGACTTGTGGAGGCGCTAGTGGTAGTCACAGAGTGGGTGGTCACAGGCGTCGGTGTGGACGCTGCAGTGGTGGTCCCAAGTGAGGTGGCCAGGGTGGTGGTGGGGCTGGTGTGGGTGGTGGCACTGGTTTCCTGCGTGCCTGTGACAACGGGAGAGGTGGTAGCCACGTGGGTGGAGGATGGAACGGTAGCGGCGGTTGTGGGGGTGGAGGTGGTGGGTGTTGAAACGACTGTCGCCGTGGGGGTGATTGAAGAAGTGAGTGGGGAGGTGCCGGTGGTTCCTGTGCTGAGGGTTTCTGTGGAAGAATGAGTGGTGGGTGGAAGCGTGGTTGGCGTGCTGGTGGTTGTCGTGCTGCTGGTCGATGTGGAGGAAGAGGTGGCAGACGTGGATGGCGCGGTGGTGGAGAGAGGACGGGAAGGAGTGGTGACAGTGCTGACGGTTGTGGTTCTCTCAGTGGGAGTTTGGGCAGAGGTGGTGGCAGGACTGGATGTTGTCACAGTGCTGTGGACAGTCGATGGGGGTGGAAGTGTACTCGTGTGGGTCGCCGGGGTAGAGCTGTCTGTGGGTGTTGAAGTCAAGCCTGTCGTCACGCTCGGTGTGCCAGTCGTGCCCGGAGTGGAGGAGGTGATGGTTGTTGGTGTGGTTGAAGGACTTTCTGTGCTCGGAGAGGAAGGTGTTGCAGAAGTTGACGTCGCCCCAGTAACAGAAGACGTGGGTGCGGTGGTGATGGCAGAGGTGGGCGTGCTTGTTGTGGAGAAGGGGGTTGTCAAAGGGACAGTAGGTGTACCGTGTGTAGAGGTGTGAGTGGAAGACGTCACAGCCGTTGTGGTAGCAGTGGTTGCTGTTTGCTCTGTTGGGGTCGTGGGAGGAGTTGTGGTGCTAGAAGTGGTACTGGGTGATGTGTCAGTGCTAGTGGGCGGAGAAGTGGATTCTGTCCTGGGACTTGTGGTGGCGCTAGTGGTAGTCACAGAGTGGGTGGTCACAGGCGTCGGTGTGGACGCTGCAGTGGTGGTCCCAAGTGAGGTGGCCAGGGTGGTGGTGGGGCTGGTGTGGGTGGTGGCACTGGTTGCCTGCGTGCCTGTGACAACGGGAGAGGTGGTAGCCACGTGGGTGGAGGATGGAACGGTAGCGGCGGTTGTGGGGGTGGAGGTGGTGGGTGTTGAAACGACTGTCGCCGTGGGGGTGATTGAAGAAGTGAGTGGGGAGGTGCCGGTGGTTCCTGTGCTGAGGGTTTCTGTGGAAGAATGAGTGGTGGGTGGAAGCGTGGTTGGCGTGCTGGTGGTTGTCGTGCTGCTGGTCGATGTGGAGGAAGAGGTGGCAGACGTGGATGGCGCGGTGGTGGAGAGAGGACGGGTAGGAGTGGTGACAGTGCTGACGGTTGTGGTTCTCTCAGTGGGAGTTTGGGCAGAGGTGGTGGCAGGACTGGATGTTGTCACAGTGCTGTGGACAGTCGATGGGGGTGGAAGTGTACTCGTGTGGGTCGCCGGGGTAGAGCTGTCTGTGGGTGTTGAAGTCAAGCCTGTCGTCACGCTCGGTGTGCCAGTCGTGCCCGGAGTGGAGGAGGTGATGGTTGTTGGTGTGGTTGAAGGACTTTCTGTGCTCGGAGAGGAAGGTGTTGCAGAAGTTGCCGTCGCCCCAGTAACAGAAGACGTGGGTGTGGTGGTAGTGGCAGAGGTGGGCGTGCTCGTTGTGGAGAAGGGGGTTGTCAAAGGGACAGTAGGTGTACCGTGTGTAGAGGTGTGAGTGGAAGACGTCACAGCCGTTGTGGTAGCAGTGGTTGCTGTTTGCTCTGTTGGGGTTGTGGGAGGAGTTGTGGTGCTAGAAGTGGTACTGGGGGATGTGTCAGTGCTAGTGGGCAGAGAAGTGGATTCTGTCCTGGGACTTGTGGAGGCGCTAGTGGTAGTCACAGAGAGGGTGGTCACAGGGGTCGGTGTGGACGCTGCAGTGGTGGTCCCAAGTGAGGTGGCCAGGGTGGTGGTGGGGCTGGTGTGGGTGGTGGCACTGGTTTCCTGCGTGCCTGTGACAACGGGAGAGGTGGTAGCCACGTGGGTGGAGGATGGAACGGTAGCGGCGGTTGTGGGGGTGGAGGTGGTGGGTGTTGAAACGACTGTCGCCGTGGGGGTGATTGAAGAAGTGAGTGGGGAGGTGCCGGTGGTTCCTGTGCTGAGGGTTTCTGTGGAAGAATGAGTGGTGGGTGGAAGCGTGGTTGGCGTGCTGGTGGTTGTCGTGCTGCTGGTCGATGTGGAGGAAGAGGTGGCAGACGTGGATGGCGCGGTGGTGGAGAGAGGACGGGAAGGAGTGGTGACAGTGCTGACGGTTGTGGTTCTCTCAGTGGGAGTTTGGGCAGAGGTGGTGGCAGGACTGGATGTTGTGATAGTGCTGTGGACAGTCGATGGGGTTTCAAGGGTGCCTGTGGTGGTGGGATGAGCGGTACTGCTAATGGTGCTTGTCATTGTCTCCAATGTCCCTGGCCTGGTGGTGTAAGAGGCTGTGGTGCTTACTTTTGTCTGTGTCACGCAGGTGGTTGTGGGGTACGTGATGGTGACTACGAGAGTGGTCTGTGAAACGCACTCTGTCCTGGTATCGTAGAGAATGAGGGTCTGTGGGCTCGTGTCCACTCTGAGAACAAACTTGCTCGACGTTCTCCCATTAGTTGGAGATTCAAGCAGTGTCTCATTCATGAGTTTGAAACGGGGGGACATGGTCACCATCGGAGTGCCTTTCCTATTGCCTGGAAAGGTGTAAGTGTTTGCAGCCCTCTGGAGAGGCCACCCAGCTGGGCCTTTGGAGTGTGGGGTGCTGTCAAGAGCTGTGCGGGCTGCTTCTGCACCCCAGGAATGTGCTTTAGGGGCGGAGATAGCCATGGATAGGCTCCCTGTATTGGCAGCAGAATAGAGGAATTCATCGGTGAATTTGCAGCTCTTTTTTTCGTGGTAGCACTCCCTCATTTAGTCTCCGCTCTGATTTCCAGATGGGTATCACCAAGGGCAAACTGTATCACCACTTCTCCCCCCATCAGAGGGAGTGTGGCCTTGGGAGCCATCTGGTTCCTGGCCATCCCTCTGTCTTTCCCAGGGGCCTCTCCAAGAGAAGCGGCCCCTGCCGTTCCCTGCCCTGCCTTGGCCGGCTGCCCACCTTCTGTCCCAGGTCAGCTGCGCTCAGGTCCCACCTGCCGCCCCCATCCCCAACACCCGTTCCTCGTCTTCTGGGCACCTCTTGCCATTTCTTCCTCTGCCTCTTTCCTCCACTTGCCCCCCTGCCTCTCTGCCCCCCTCCTTCTGCCCTGCCCCTCACCCCTCCGCAGACCCACTGCCACCCCTGCAGGAAGGGGGAACCAGAGGGAAAGGAGCTTGGAGAATGGTAAAGGGAGAGAAGGACTGTCGAGCTCGAGGGACCTAGAGAGAGGGCCACACCGAGAGGCTGAAGGAAAGGACAGAGACGGAAGCTTCTAGGAAGGGGTAACTCAGGCAGGTCCGAGTTCTGGAGATGGTAAGGTCTAGGGTGTTACTAAGAAACATGGACGTGGTTTGTGCCACCTGCTCTGAGGGACCCTGGATTAGTTAGTGCGCCAGCGGGAGCCCCTCTTTACAGATGGTGGCCTGGAGGCTCCGAGACGGGCCTGGGCTGGCGGGCAGCCAGGGGAGCTTCCGCGGGCGCGGCAGTGCCGAGTGGGCAGCGCCACCCGCCTCCGGCCTGCGCCCCATCAGCCTCGCCCTCTCTGGGGCACAGTGCAGGGGACAGTGCAGCTTCCGTCAAGAGCTGGAGATTCACGCTCAGCCCCGCTCGCTCGGGGGTGTCAGGAAGGCCCGGGGTGAGGGTCACAAAGATCCTAGGGCTACAGCCCTTGGAACCAGGATGTGGCCCTGGAGGTGAGTGACAGGGTGACCTGCGGGGCCCTCGGTGGGGAAAGTGGGATTGAAGGAAGGTCCGGGACTTCACACTGAGTGGTCTCAGACCCCCCACCTTTGGGAGCACCGTCGACTCGAGGGACCTCCTGTCCAAGTGCTGTGGGTCCTGGTGGGGGCTGGGAGAGTTGGGGGCAGGCTGGGGGAGGGGGACCTGGGGGCACAAAGTGGGGAAGCCCAAGGGAGAGGAGGGATACCAGGGACAGAGGCGAAGGGGGCCACCGATGGAAGGAGAGGGAGGGATAGGTCCCGGGGTGAGGAAGTCCAGGGGCGAGGGAAGCCGGGGGACAGACGAGGAGTGGGGGGGCTCGGAAAGGGAGTGAACGAAGGGAGGGGAGATCCCCCGCCTCCAGGGTGTGAGCACAGCTGCAAACTGCTCAGTCCTGGGGGGCGAACGACCCGCTGGTCCCAGCCTCCCTCTCCCAGCGCTCTGAGTGACCGCTCCTCGGCCCCCCCCCAGGAGGCTCCCTCCAGCCCCCCCCACCTGTCCTCCTCACCTGCGAGCCCTGGGGAGGCGCCGAGCATCCAGAGGAGGCCGAGGAACCTGAGTGGCCTCATGGGCCCCGTGGGCTGGGGGGCGGGTGCAGAGGGGCGCCAGCACAGGGGGGGCAGCAGGCAGGGACGCCACCCCATCGTTCCCAGCTGCGCTCAGCACCCAGCGCAAGTGAAAGTGACGGCTTTCCCTCTACCCTGCTGGGTACTGGATGAGCGCAGCCTCACCTTTGCACCTCCCCACCTCAGCCTGCTGCCCCCTCCCGCCTGGATCCCGACTTCAGCACGGTGGGGAGGAAAACACCCAGAAACAAATGGGGCGGCAGGGGTCAGGCCCGCGAAGCGCTGGTGGCCACACCCCTGCCTGCAGTTCCCCTCCCCCCAGGAACTTGCACACCTGGAGGGAGACAGGCTTGGCCGAGGCCTTGGACTCTGGAGCCTGCCCCCAGCGCCGGCTCCTCCATCCCAGCCGGGGGTAGAAATCTCCCCTGGTCACTGTGTCCCTCGGCCTCTGTCCCTCGCGCCTCACTCTTGCCATCCCACCGTTAGCAGGACTCTGGGACTGCAACCAGTGCCACACAAAGGCACGGGACAGTACCGGATCCAACCAGGAGTCCAAGAGCCGGGGCGGGTCCCAGGAAAGGAAATGGGGTGGGTAATGGACACAAACGTTAAACAGCTTGATTCCACCTTGCAAAGGTGGGAAGAGTAGACGCCGGTACCCTTGGAGGGAGCAGAAGTGGGGTGGATTGCTTTCAAAAGGCAATTTTGTGGTGGTAATTTGGTGGCATCTATGAATTTTTTTTTGAAACTTTATTTGAACTTCAAAAAATAAAATAGCAGACAAAAGGCAGCTTACCAAATTATTTTAAACAATCCTGTCCAGGCACATTTATGTTATTTAATCCTAAAAACAAAATTGTTTCTCCAGTCTTCTGAAAGATAAATAAATGAGCAGAAATGGGTTTTAAATGCCATGACCAAGGTGTCCTTGTTAATGAGGACAATGAAAAAAAAAATGCTCAAAAAAAATGCTCGATCATATTCACATCTCATAAGACTAAATCCCATATTCTTTTTTTTTCCTTTAGCATTGATATAGTACCTTCTTTGCTACAAAAACATCACACTATTACTGTTAACTATAGTCTTTAAGTTACAATAGTTGTGTTTTTGCCATGTATCTCCATATTCTTAACACCTTGTAGCTCCATTTTTTCTCTTTTTATTTTTTTTAATTAGGGAAGTTGTGGGTTTAATAAAATACGGGATTCCCATATGCCCCCCTCTTATTAACACCTTGCGTCAGTGTGGAACATTTGTTACAATTGATAAAAGCACATTATGATAATTGTACTATTAACTATAGTCCATGGTTTAACTTAGGGTTCACTGTGTTATGCAATTAAATGGACTCTTTTTTTTTTTATTTTTATTATGTTTTATTCTAGTACCATATATACAACCTAACATTCCCCCTTTTAACCACCTCCAGATATATCTATTTCAGTGCTGTTGATTCTGTTCACCGTGTTGTGCTACCATCACCACCATTCATCACCAACACCTTTCCCTCATTCCCAGTAGGCACTCTGTGCATCTGAAGCCTTCACTTCTACTCCCTGCCCCCGCCCCAGCCCCCGGTCATCTAGAGTCTAGTTTATGCCTCTGTGGGTTTGCTTATTCTAGCTATTTTCCTATCAGTGACCTCATTCACTCTAGACAGAGGAGTCCATGCCCTTCTCTGCACTCAGGAAGCACTTCAAGGAGACATGCATGAGGGTGTTTATTGCAGTTCGACTTTTAACTTGCAAATTGGAAGCAATCCAGGAGGAGATTAGAAAGACTATGGAATCCTTCTCTGCTAGGCTCCCATCCAGAACAACAAGGTTCTATCATGGAAAGAACCTCTTGTTGAATGAGAGCAATAGAGAGACATTTGTTAAAACATACTCAGGAATATATTTCCTACGGATACATACAGATATATATAGAGATGTATAGATGCATGCAAAATGTGGAAGCAGCCCCACCCATATGACCCCGGGGCTCAGGTTAGCTCTGGGAAGCTGGAAGGAACTAGGGTCCCAGAACCTGAGCCCTCTCCGTAGTTTCACTTTCTACTCAGAAACTCTATTCTGTGTTGGAAGATCATCTAAACTGGAAAACCTAGAGTAAGGCAGGCTGGTGGTCAGGGAAGTGGCGTCTGCCCCGGAGGCCATGTCTGGTAAAGAGATCCCAGCCCGTGTCAGTCCACACCTGCGGTGAAGCTATCAGCTTCCGCAGGGTTCTCTGTCCACAGTGAACCCAGGAGGGGCGAAGGTCGGAGAGGCCCAGAGAGCCAGCAGGGGCAAGTCAGGGGAGTGCCACGTTGGTGCCGGAAGGACTAGAGTTCGGGGGTGGTGGGCGGAGAAGGGGGGACAGGGGATTTGAGGGCAGAGCTGGAAGTGCCAGCTTCACCACACTTGGGGGCCAGATTCAGGTTTTGGGGATCTGAAGCTTATACAATTTGGGGGTTTCTCTTTCAAAACAAGAATACAAAATTAGGACTATGAAATTAAGTATGACCGTCCGGAGGGTCTGGGGAAGAGCCTTTGTACCGAGGGAGCCTGCAGATCCCCCTCCACCCAGGGGGGCCAGGGAGGAACAAAGCAGAAGGGAGAAAGCTCACCTCTGCCAGGCTCGTGGGGAGCAACTTGAGGGGAATGTGCCTCTTGCCAGCCGCGCTGAAATCTGGGGGTACATTAGATACTGCCCCGGCCCCTGAGGTGTGTAGTCAAGCTGGAGCAGTGAGCAGAGGAGTAAAAAGAGAGAGCACCCGGATGAGGTGGAGTCCAGAACCAGACGAAGATTCAGTAGCTGCAGATCAGGGAGGGAGCAGCCAGGAGCCTGGGCCGCTCTTGGGGTCTGCCACTCCAATTTCCTAACGTGTTTGACCAGTTCGCACAGCATTAAAATGTTCAAGAAGTGTCAGTGTTGTTGGTTTTTCAGAGACATCTCCATGGGCCTGGGGTTCTGTCCTCAGGCACCTCCAGCCAGCACTGGCCAAGAGGCTGGAAGCAAAACTGGAGGTTTGGGGGGTTTTTAATCTAAAAACAAAAGAAAAAGCATCAAACACCACAAAATGCCAGTCACTGTGCTGGAGACACAAGTGAGAATCAGCCCCGTGAATGCATCCTGGGGGTAAGGAACACCCAGGCTCTGGGGAAGTCGAACCCCAGCTTCCTGATCCCTCCCCACCCCGTCTCAGCTTCCTCCCCTCTCCTGCCCACCCCCTCCTGCTGCCCCAGCCAAACTGGCCTCCTGGCCGCAGACCTCCGGGACTCAGGGGACTCCGGCCTTTGCCCCCTTCCTTTCTCTTTTTCTTTCTCTTTCAGCTCTGAAAACCCTACTCATCCTTTCGCACTGCCTCCCCTCCAGGAATTGACACCTCTCTCTCCAGAACTGTAATTGTGCTTATTAGTGATATCTCCCAGGACACTCACTTATCAGTCTCTGGCTGGTGTGAGTCATTTGTGTGCCTGCCCAGGAGGGGGAGGGGAAGGTGACACCACTGCCCTCCCAGCTGGGGCAGCAACCAGGGGAGCCCCAGCTCCACTTGGAGAGAAGATGGACCAGCTAAGAGGCTGGAGCCCTCTTGCTGCTGTCTCAGGGCTCCTCAGCCCCACCTCGGGCCCAGCCTTCGTGGGAAAGGACGTAAGGGAGAGACCCAGCAGCAGGCCCCGCATCTGTTTGCCCTGCTGAGCAAGACCAGGCTTGGAAGCACGAGCCTTTCTTTAGTCCACCCACATGCCTCAGACCCAGAGGTGACCCCAGAAGTGACAATGGCCCCAGCCACCTGCTGGAGGTCAAGATAGATGAGAGGCTGCTGGGGAGAAGGAGCAGAGCTGGGAAGCCATGGGCGAGCATGGAGGAGTTGGCCCAATCATCAGCGGCACCCACCATTGGGCTCCTCACTCCACAGGCTAAAGTGGGGTCCACAGGAGATCACTGAGGGCCCTTGGCCTCTCTCTAAGGTCTCACCATTGTCACAGGTGCCCGGGGGAAGATGGGAAAGTACAAGCTGGGACCCGTACCTTGGCAACCTCACCCCCCCAAATGTCACAGATTAGGGATAAAGTGTGAATGACAGGCTGGGAATCCAGATATTTGAGGTGGGCAAGAGGGGAAGGAATGGGGGAAGGGGAGGAGGACATAGAACTGACAACAAACCAACCCAAGGGCATGTCAGCTCTTAATGCTGGTGTTTGAGGGGGTGCACTAAATAGCACCTTTGTCCCCACCTGACTTTTAAGTCCATCAAGAAATAAGGATACCAATCAGGTATCTTAGACTCCCATCAGAAACGAAACTGTCATCTTTATTACTTAGAAAGCTTGTGTGGAGGATGTGGCTTATATCGCTGGCAAGCGGGACTCCTAATCCTGACCTCACAATTAGACAAACTTACCCACTGGATTCCAGACGGTGTTGAACTAGGGGTTCCCCATGGGAGGTCTGCCCCTGAAGCCTTAAACATGGAGGAGCAAGGAAGAAGAGCTGCTTTGAGCTGGCAGCTCATCTCCAGAGGGAGGGTCTAGTGATGCTTGACCAGTTTCTGCTTCTAAATTCAGCTAGTGGAACAGGTCACTCCTTCTCGCCCGAGGAGTGAGGGGGGAATGGGGGAGGTTGGGAATGTCAGGCCAGTGAACTCGCCATCCCCTCCACTGTGTGACTGTCTGAATTGTGAATGCAGTTGTCTCCCGAATGGTGTCAGGAGGTGGCAGTCAAGATGCTGCCCAGTGTTGTCCCTCACATCATGATTGCAGGTGGACTACGTAGGGTGGAGCTGATACTTGGCTTTGAGGAAACAGAAGCCAGTGAGAATATCAGTTAGGAGATGTTAGGTTATGCTGCTGTAACAAGCAACACTAAAGTCTCAGAGGTTTGCAACAGCAAAGGTTTATTTCTCGCAATGCAACTTGCCATTTCTCACTAATGTGATTTGCCATCGCATTGCCCATGTTATCCTCCATGTCATCTTCACTCTGGGACCCAGACTGCTGGAGCAACCCCCATCTGTGACATTGCCGGTGTCATGGCAGTGGAAAAAGACAGACAGCACAGCCATGCCTGACTCTTAAAGCTTCTTTCCAGAGGTGATGTGCATCTTTTCCAGCCATGTTTTGTTGGCAAGGCAAGTCCCAGGATTGCCCCTGAGTTAACCAGGCAGATGTAAAATCCCTTATCAGGGAGAGGCACCACAAGTCAGGCAGCCGAGCCTGATAAAGTCTTGGCAGGGAAGTGTAATTCAGTCCAGGGAGGGAGAGCAAATATTTTGAATGATCTGCCACAGTTGAGATCCTGGGAGTGACTAGGGCTTATGTTAAACAAGAGCCCACTGGGGGAAACAGATGTGGCTCTACCAATTGGACTCCTGTCTACCATATAGGAGGTCCAGGGTTCCATACCCAGGGCCTCCTGGTGAGGTCAAACTGGCCTACGTGGCGAGCTGGCCCATGTGGAGTGGTGGCCCATGTGGGAATGTGGCCCTCTGCAGGAGAACCGCCCTGCATGGGAATGCCACCTCACACAGGAAAAGCTGCCCCACACAGGAGTGCTGGCCAATGCAGAGAGCTGGCTCAGCAAAATGACACAACAAGAGACACCGAGGAGAGAAAATAAGAAGACGTAGCAGAACAGGGGAGCTGAGGTGGCACAAGAGAGTAATCGCAGAGAACCCCCATAGTGGAAGGAGGAAAAACTATGCTGTGTTGGAGACTAGGGCCCATAGGGTATCGGGAATGAAACAGAGAGAGAGAGAGCTGGGATCAAGGGGTCTGTGAGTAAGGCTCAGCAGACAAATTTATTGCTTCAGAGGGGCTTCTATATATACCCCAGCATACATGCGAACAAGCGGCTACATGTAGTTAAACATTAATACTACCTATAACCTACAGAATTCAGTCGACTATTGTCTCAAGTCACCCATCCATCCTAAGAAAGTAAAAGGCCTTATCTCAGAGTACAAAGTCTAGATGTTCTATATATCTACCAGGTACATGTATTCATTACTCTCGTAGCCCGTGACAGCTTCATCCTGCTTGAGTGTTCTTTCCCAACACTCCCCAACTGCCGAACTTCTAACAGTGCAAGCGTTACCAGGGAAACAGCATGTCTGTCCATATGAGATCATTATGTCTTTGTTTCCAACAATACTGGAGAAGCTGGGTTTTCTGGTCATATTAGAGAGGAGAGCCGGCTGGATTTGGGGAAATTCAATGACTTGCTCCTAGAAGGATGAGAAGAAATTACTATCAGTGGGAGGGAGGTAACCTCAATACTGGATCCCGTGTCAATATCTGGAGTAGGGTAAAAAGGAGAGAGGTAATGACTTGGGTCATTTCTGGAATTTTCTAGAAGAGATGATGACAGTAATGGGAAGTACTTTGGTGTTGTGGGAGATGGCAGAACACAGTGTTTCACATCTGAAAATCAAGAAATAGGGAAACGGACTTGGCCCAGTGGTTTGGGCGTCGGTCTACCACATGGGAGGTCCGCCGTTCAAACCCCGGGCCTCCTTGACCCGTGTGGAGCTGGCCCACGTACAGTGCTGATGTGCGCAAGGAGTGCCCTGCCAAGCAGGGGTGACCCCCGCGTAGGGGAGCCCCATGCACAAGGAGTGTGCCCCGTAAGGAGAGCCGCCCAGCGCGAAAGACAGTGCGGCCTGCCCAGGAATGGCGCCACCCACACTGTCCGTGCCGCTGACAACAACAGAAGCAGACAAAGAAATAAGACGCAGCAAATAGACACAGAGAACAGACAACCGGGGGAGGGAGGGGAATTAAATAAAAATAAGTAAATCTTTAAAAAAAAAAAGAAAGAAAATCAAGAAATAGAGTAATAGTAAGCATAAGAATCAGTTCACAGAAGAACACATGCAGTACAACTCTTATTTATATGAATTTTTAAAGACTAAGCTAAATAGTATTTGATTAGGATTATCTATATGTAGAGTAATACTATGAAGAAAACATAATTTTTAATAGAAAATTTAGGATAGCAGTTATCATGGCACAAGGAGGAGTATGTAATTGGTGAGAAGCATTTGAAGGGTTTTTTAAGTATGTGATTTTCAGTTTCCTAAGCGGGGTAGTGAGTACGTGGATATTCTTTTATTATTATTCTTTTGGATGAACGATATATTTCTCAATTAAAAAACACAAGTTAAGGAAATAGGAAGTAACAACACATTCTAAATAATCAACTACTCAAGGTATTTTTATTGACAACAAAAACAAGTCAGGAATGCTTGTTATTGCCATTATTTTTCAACATCATTTGGGAGGTTTTAGCTGATGTAATAAAGCAAAAATAAAAATAAATATTTGGCATAAACAGAAAAATTTAGGTATTCCCATTTGTGATGATGAAACTATTGTGCAATTACAAAATCCAAAAGAAGCTATTGGAAAAAATAACCATTGTATTAATGAGAGTCCTTGATAAGGTGGCTGGATATAATATAAATAATTTTCTCCATTCCAGAAATAACCAGCTGGAAACATAAATTGGATGAAATGTTCCATTCACAATAGCAAGTCAAACAGAAAATTATTTAGGAATAAATTTAATAAAAATGAACACATATGAGGAAATCTATAACATTTTATTCAAGGGCATAAAGCAAGATCTAAACAAATGATGAAAAGGGACCAGGGTGGTCCTGGACTGGGTTCCATTGCTCAACAGCAGAATAGAGAAACACACTGAACTAGGGTAGGGAGGAAAAGAGGGTTTATTCACTGGTGGGAGACCGAAGAGGTACAATCTCAAATCAGCCTACACCAACTGCAGAAATTCTAATATTTTACACCATCGGGATGCTAATGGATAGTTGAGGCAGAGTTGGACACAGGTTCCTTCGTTAATAAACATTACGGGGTTGAACATGGTGGGGCGGGTACCAAACCAGGGTGAGTCACAAAGTCATGACCATTATCAGTGATGGAGATTCTGGGATAGGAAAGTAGAGTAGAGGTCAGTCACGAGGTGGTCCATATGGAGACCAAACAGGAGGGTGGAGTGGCTGTACTCAAGGGAGAGGCTAAGTTTTGAGTGGCCATTCAACAGGGGTGAGACCTGTTTAGAAGGACCATCATCACAGCAGGTCTAGCCTAAATCCAGCTAGTTTCAGCCATTTCAGATACTAACCTTTTGCTGTTTTTCATACTATACAGCATCTATATAATTCTTAACCCTTGGTTACAAAGGTTCGGTCCAATGCCTCAATATGTAGGCTGCACTAGGTTTTTCTAGTACTACAATGAAAAGTATGAACCACACTCTTGGGTATAAAGATTTTAGCGACACAGATATGTTGTCTCCCAAAAGTAATATATACATTTAACACAATTTTAACTAAAATCCCAATGAGATTAAAGGTTTTAATGGATGCAGTGACTTTCAAGTTCATGTCAATGAAGAAATGGCTGAGAATATACTAGAACATTGTGAAAAATAGAACAGGTAACCAAGGGAGCTGAGGTGTCTCAAGTGATTGGGTGCCTCCTTCCCCAGTTCATTCCTAGTGCCTCCTAAAATGAAGACTAACAGGGCAGACAGTGAGCCCAAAACAACGGCAGTGGTGGGGCGGGCAGAGAGGGAATAAATCTTTTTAAAAAAAGAGATAACCATGAAGCTACCATAATCCAAACAGCATGGTGTTGACATGATAATAAACAATAGATCCATGAAACAGGGTGGAAAAGCCAGAAATAGATCCCATCACTTTAATATAAAACAAAAGTGAAATTTAATTCAGAGGAAAGAATGGTTTACTTAATAACACAATGGACTATCCACATAAAAGAAAACAAAGTTCTATCTTTATCTTATGACCTTAAATTTTAAAGCAAAGTAATCAAAAACATAAGGAAAAATCGGTACATATCCTAGAGGAAAATTCGGGCTACCTATATGACTTGGTAGCCGAGGAGATTATTGTAATAAAGTCAAGAAAATTAAAAACTATAAAAATAAACGTAGTCATGTTCTTCTACCTAAGAATATTAACATTTTTGCAGGGAAAAGATACCTAAAACAACAGAAAGTAGACCAAGAATGCCTGGAGGGGAATGATTTGCTATGCGAAAGACAGATAAAAGATTGAAAAGACAAACAGCATTTACAAAGTGATCTTTTAAAAAGCTTAAGTTTGCTTGTGAGGAACAAACATCTTGTCTTAACCCCTCTTCTGGTCACAGAGCTGGTAAATGGTGAACACACTGGGGCTAACTGGGAGAGAGGACGAGAACTTGTCCCGTAAGGAACTGTCTGAGGTACATAGATGGCTACAGCATTTGTTTAGTTTTCCGTATCCAGTAACCATGTTAGAGCACTTTGGATATTTAGAATTCTTAACTAATTAACATGGTTTTCTGATTCAGAAGCAGCTTGTTTCAGAATAACAAATGAAGACTCCCACCTTAGGAGGTGCTGTTAGTAAGCAGTTTTTTCGCTAAAAAGTCCAGCACCTTGCCTGGAGCCCAAGCAGTGATCTGAGGGAAATTCTTGAGTCATATTTCTGCTGGACTCCTGTCTGCCATTAAAGAACTCAAATCTTGGAGGACCTCAAGGCAGTCCAGTGTAGCTGTTCAAATTAGAATACAATTCAGCCTTTCTACTGTCTCCAAATGAAGTTTTTTTTAATCTTAAAAAAAAAAAGCGATTTTCCATTCGAGTGGGGGTTGAGGAGAGGGGGGAGGGGAAGGGGGGGAAGAGGGGGAGGCAGGCAGGGAAGGGGGTGGAGGCCTGGCGGGGGCATCCGGCGGAGCTGGGGTCCCTGGGCTCCGTGCGGAGGAAATGGGACTGCGCTCGCCCGGGCAGTCAGAGGGGACGGGACGGGGCCCGCCGGCGGGCGCCCTCTCTGTGGCAGCGCCGTCCGGGCCCGTCCTGCCTGGCCGCAGGTGCCCCTGGATGAGGCCGCCCCGTGTGCCCGACCGATACTGTAATCAACGGATAAAGTGGGGAAAATGTGGAATAACGTCAAATACAGGTGTCAGAATCTCTTCAGTCATGAGGGAGGAAGCCGTAGTGAAAATGGGGACATGAGCTCCAACAGGTGTCTGTCTGTCAAAGAGAAGAACATCTGTATAGGAGACTCAACTCCTCAGCGACAAAGCAGTCCCTTAAGAGAAAATGTTGCCTTACAACTGGGATTAAGCCCTTCAAAGAATTCTTCAAGGAGAAACCAAAACTGTGCCACTGACATCACTCAGATTGTTGAAATAAGCATTGAAAAGGATAATGATTCATGCGTCACCCCAGGAACAAGACTTGCAAGAAGAGACTCCTATTCTCGACATGCTCCATGGGGTGGGAAGAAAAAACATTCCTGTTCTACAAAGACACAAAGCTCATTGGATACTGATAAAAAGTTTGGTAGAACTCGAAGTGGACTTCAAAAGAGAGAAAGGCGATATGGTGTAAGCTCTGTACACGGTATGGATAGCATTTCCAGCAGAACCGTAGGTAGTCGCTCTCTGAGACAAAGGTTGAAGGACACTGTTGGGTTGTGTTTTCCCATGAGAACTTATAACAAGCAGTCAAAGCCCCTCTTTCTAATAAAAGAAAAATACATCTTTCTGAATTAATGCTTGAGAAATGCCCCTTTCCTGCTGGCTCAGATTTAGCCCAAAAATGTCATTTGATTAAACAGCATCCAGCTCCTGTAAGCCCACATTCAATGTTTTTTGATACATTTGATCAGTCTTTGGTTTCTACAGAAGACGAAGAAGATAGACTTAGAGAGAGAAGACGGCTAGTATTGAAGAAGGGGTTGACCCCCCTCCCAATGCACAAATACATACAGTTGAAGCTACTGCACAGGTTAATCCATTATATAAACTTGGACCAAAGTTAGCTCCTGGAATGACTGAAATAAGTGGGGACAATTCTGCAATTCCACAAGCTAATTGTGACTCAGAAGAGGACACAACCACCCTATGTTTGCAGTCACGTAGGCAGAAGCAACGCCAGGTATCTGGAGACAGCCATGCCCGTGTTAGCAGACAGGGAGCTTGGAAAGTCCATACACAGATCGATCACATACACTGCCTCGTGCCTGATTTGCTTCAGATTACGGGTAATCCCTGTTACTGGGGAGTGATGGACCGATATGAAGCAGAAGCCCTTCTCGAAGGGAAACCTGAAGGCACGTTTTTGCTCAGGGACTCTGCACAAGAGGACTACCTCTTCTCTGAGCTCCCGTCGCTACAACAGATCCCTGCATGCCCGCATTGAACAGTGGAATCACAACTTTAGTTTCGATGTCCATGACCCATGTGTATTTCACTCCTCCACTGTAACAGGACTTTTGGAACATTACAGAGATCCCAGTTCTTGCATGTTTTTCGAACCTTTGCTTACTATATCATTAAATAGGACTTTTCCTTTTAGCCTTCAGTATATCTGTCGTGCAGTAATCTGCAGATGCACTACATATGATGGAATTGATGGACTCCCTTTACCATCAATGTTACAGGATTTTTAAAAAGAATATCATTATAAACAAAAAGTTAGGGTTTGCTGGTTAGAACGAGAGCCAGTCAAGGCAAAGTAAACTCCCTTGTCCCCAAAGGGCATGAACTAGATCTGTTTTTATGTGCATCTGACAGTACACCTATAGCAAGCACACGTATCAGTATTACGCTTTTTCAGTACAGTATGTAAACTTAGTGATAGTGTCTGTCAGGTGCAATCTGCTGTTACTTACTCAAATAAACCTGGTGCTTATTGAAACAACAAAGGAGAGAGCTACAGGTGTTCAGGAAGGCCTATAAAAACATTTAGCTAAAGTTTTGGTTTTTAATGGCTTTGGTAACTGAGTGAAGCAATGGGGCACTGCTATGAAGAATTCTATTTCTTACTGAAAAACAAATTAATATTGGATGAGTATTTCAACAGTGTGACTAATGTTTGAAATTATTTTTTTTCTAAGAATTTTTCTATAACCTTCCAAAAATAGTGATATTTGTAGGTATTATAATTCAAGCTTCGGAAGCCCAAAAAACAAAGACTGCCTTCCTTTGAGAAGAAATGCAATTTTCTGGCCACAAGGGCATAGTGCAGTTCACTTAAATGTTAATATAGTTTCTAGTCAGTGTCCTTTTCTCTTCTGCAAAAGGTACTGTTACATAAACCAGGTTTTCTAAATAGTAGTTCTTAAAATTTAAACTTACAAAGTTAGTAGTAGAAATTTATTTAAAGGCCCTAAGTATTAATTTTTTAATGAACGCTTTAACTTAAACAGGCATTTGGAATAGCTTCTGCAATGTAGTCCTGCGTGTGATTTTTTTTTTTAATTTGACATGTGCAGACTAATCGTAGATTCATTAAAGTTGGATCTTTTCCTATGCCCATGATGAGTTTGTGAACCATGAAGAAAATGAGGATAAATGATGTCCAGATGAGTCAGATAATAACAACTACAGTGGTTGCTGATGTCAAGATTATTGTTAAAATGTAATTAATAATTTGGATGGTGGTATTCATCACTGTCCTAAACTCTTATAGCTGAATTGCTGAAATATAATTTGTAGAATTTCAGTGCAGTTAATTTTAATGGAAAGTCTGAAACTAAATTACAGATTTAAAGGTACTTGACAACATTGTATCTGTAAATAACTTTACTTAGCACCTTTTTGTCACTTAGAATAGTATGCAATACTACTTGAGTACGCTCTTTTTGGAAGAAATACCGAATTCTAGTGTTTGCTTCTTAGTATTGAACTGAATTTACAGTTCTTTCCTAGACATTTTGCCCTAAAGTAGTCAACTCCATTCTTGTGTCTTTTTGTTAATGTGCTCTGTACCACTGGTGAGTGCTCCTTAGTTTCCTTACCTGCTGCTACAGAATGTTATTTTATACCCCCTATGGCTATCGCCAAGGCTACAAAAAAAAAAGAAAAGCTATATTTGTATGCAACACTAACCCTTTGACTGCTAATGTATGTTTCTGCTTGCTGTGCCTTGTTATGGCTGCTTTTCTGTGCTAATAAAGCATGTTTGGTGTTCTTGTAAAAAAAAAAAACTTAAGTTGTTCAACCCTATTCCCATGGTCACTATATATTAAATGCTTCCAAAGATACTTTTAGAATTGACTGAGTATGATAGCGCTGGTTATTTATGGGTTCTGTAGTATATTTATGATATAGGAACGCCATAGGCAAAGTGATTTTCAATATATTTTTTAACTTCGGTTTCCATGGGAAGTTTTTTTTTTTTCCCTTTAACCTCCCTGCCCTCCCTAACTCTCTCTCTTCTTCCTTACTTTGTTCTTTTGTACACACATAGTGATTCCTGGGATAAAATCAAGCAATTAGCTCACACTTGAACTGAAATTTTCAGGAAACTAAGATCACTAAGTGGCATTTCAAGTGGCAGTCAGTTCTGTTTTTATCTTTATTATCATTTTCCTCTTATCACCACTAATTTAATGTAGGTTTCTATGAATCATTAGCTTTATGATCTGCTGCAAACATCATTGAGAGAAGAAAGTAAGGGGAATGAGTAAGAGAGCTTGCCAGTTTCTGTTTACAATGTGACGCAATATGCTATTGTTTCTGATTTAATGAATAACACCTAATAATGTTGAGAAATAAAAAGCATGACCTTGTTGAAATATCTAACAAGTCCCTCCTGCCCCTGCTCCTATGAATCGGCCTGTGAGGGCATGGCCTTGCAGGAGACTATCAAACGAATACCTCCTGCCCCCATTTCTGTAAATCAGCCTGTGAAAACATGGCCTAGTAAGGAGATATCAAACAAGTGACTCCCCCCCCACTTCTGTAAATCAGCCCACAACCTTGCAGCTGTGTTCTGCCCCTGTAACCCCCCTGCTTGCAAAATTCCGCCTAGCAATATGTTAGCCAATGAGCAAAAGTTACTGATCCCACCTGAAATCCTATATAAACCTATGAAAACTGAAATTCAGGGCTCAAAATTTGGAGATTAACTCTGCTCTGGACCTGCGTGTAATAAATCTGTTCCTCCACCCCTCTGGAGTGCCGGTTTTGAGCCTTTCTGCCGTTCAGAGATCCTGGCTTTGCTGCAACATTTGGTTCCCTGACCGGGAAACCCAACCTCACTGGCCCTTTGAGCCTTGGATTTGGGACTGGCAGGCGCGGCCTGCGGAGATCACAAGAACCAGGTGGCGCCACCTGTCCCCTTGATGGGGCCTGCTTCGGGAAAGGACCCCTGTGGGCCGCGTCCTCCACCCCGGCCTGACTCGGTGGAGAGGTGGATTAAGCAACATCAGGAAACGTTGGAAAGGTAAAGCCCCGGGGTTCTGAGTGCCAGTCAGGCCCATCTCAGGATGGAAGGGGAGACTGACCACCCCCCAAAATCTCAAGATTCGAGATTCCAGGATAGGGCAGTCCCTTGGGTGGGACTGTGTAACCTCTGAGTGGCTGAGTGAATGACGGGGGCCTGCAGAGGCTTGCTTCACTGATCCAGTTTGTGGCTCCACGGCCTGCGCTACAGAGTCTGAGGGGGCCCCAACCTTCCCTCCGCGGCTGCGTCAGACGGCATAACGGCTAATCCGGACTCTGCACGGAAGCCTTAGCTAAGAGGGCCTGAGTTCTCACGAGAGACTGGACAGGCGGGCATCTGAGTGGCCTCGGGAGGGGCCCCTCTCCTTTGTCCTGCAACACCAGTTCAGGGATGGGATCACAGTCCAAACTCACAGTCTTAGAGAATATGTTTTTAAAAAAAACTCGAAAAAGGCTTTTCCAGGAATTACAGTGTCCATATGTCCCCCAAAATTCTCCGGACTCTGCGCAAAGCCAAGTGGCCTAAGTTTAGGGTTAATTAGCCCTCAGAGAAAACCCTAGAGATGGCCACAGTTTGTGCAGTTGGGCAGGCAGTCACCGAAGCCCCTGGCCACCCTGATTGGTTTCCCTACATCAATTCCTGGTTAAAAATTGCCCAAACCCTGCCCCCTTAGGTTCGATTCTGTGTTGAAAGGAAGGGTCAGAGCAGGGTCCTAGTAGCTCAGATGGCCAGACCTCGGAAGCCTATTATTCTACAGGGACCTCCAGAGGAAGACACTTCACCCCCACCCTCTGTTCCAGCCGTTCCAGGGCATCTCCCTGCCCTGGATCCTCTGAAAGCAGGTCTCCCTGAGACCCCTCCACCTTCAGTCTCCCCGGGCCCATCAGCCTCCCCCAGGGGGGATCCTGAGACCCTTTGATGAAAAGACTTGGGTCTATACAGCCTGCATTCCAGATGCCCCTCCGTGAACCACAGGCCCAGCCCAGATCGGTGTAGGCAGGACTGCCCACCAGGAGGCCAAGCCTGCTCTATCAGCCTTTCGCAACTGCAGATCTTTAAACTGGAAGCACCACACCCCTTCGTGTTCAGAAAAGCCTCAGGCTCTTAGCGGCCTCGTGGCGTCCGTTTTCCAAACCCACCGCCCCCTCGGGATGATTGCCACCAACTCCCCCTAACCCTGGTCAGTGCGGAGGAGAGACGCCGGGTCCCCACGGAGGCCAGAAAGGGGGTGCGAGAACAGGCCCCGCAGGTGAATTGGGGCCAGAGGAATGGGCCCGAGAGGCGGCCCAGGAGGCCCAGCCGGCCTGAGACTGCCACGCAGAGCAGGAGCGGCTGCCCTTCAGTGGATCGAGAAGCCCTCCTCGGGGGCTATGGAAGGAACGAGGCGGCCGCAAACAGGTTCAAAACGGCCTCCGTCACTCAAAAGCCTGAAGAACCTCCAGGAAATTTTTTAAGCAACTCTGCAAAGCCTTCAAAATGTACACCGCCTTCTACCCAGAAGCCACAGAAAGCCGGAGAAGTGACAGCGCAGCTCTCGTCATCCAGGCGGCCCCAGACATCACACAAAAACTTACAAAACTGCTGAGGGAAAACAAAAAGCCAATGAAACAGCAGGTCTCCCTGTTAGCAGCAGCCTTCAAAATCCAGACCCACCCAATCGAGAAAGGCCACCCCGCAAAGGGGGGACACGTCACCGTGGAACTCCCCGCTGCGGCCAGTACCGCCTGGGGCCACCTGGTTTACGTGTCTGGATTTAAAGGACCCAATTAACTTGGACTCAGCTCCCGCCGAGCTTAAAACAAAAACAAAAAACTCCCCCACCTCTTTTCCTAAATCCTGCCAACCGAAAGAGGACCTCCTGGGCGCAACTGCGCACAAGTGACAAGAAGGCGTGCACCGGCCGCCCCAACCTCAGGCCGGGCCACTTCCTTGCCCAGATCAAGCCCTGTTCAAGGACGGCAGCGGTTTTGTCAGCAATGAGGAGAGGCTTCCGAAGAGCGCAGTCGCCGCAGCTAAATAAGTAGTGAAGGGGCTCCCCTACCTGGGGGTGGTCTGCACAGCAAGCAGAACTCTGGGCACTGATACAAACCCTACAACTGGCCACCGGGCAAACAGTAAACACGTACACTAACTCTAAGTGTGCATTCGCTGCTGTACCTATCCATGGAGCAATTTATAAGGAGAAGGGACTCCTAACTGCAGGCAAAAGAAAAAAGAAGATTCTTCAACTGCTAAAGGCGGTCTGGAGGCCAGGCAGGGGCGCCGTCATGCGCAGTCAAGAGCATCAGAGGAGGGAAACGGACTTGGCCCAGTGGTTAGGGCGTCCGTCTACCACATGGGAGGCCCGCGGTTCAAACCCCGGGCCTCCTTGACCCGTGTGGAGCTGGCCCATGCGCAGTGCTGATGTGCGCAAGGAGTGCCGCCCCACGCAGGGGTGTCCCCCGCGTAGGGGAGCCCCACGCGCAAGGAGTGCGCCCCGTAAGGAGAAGCTGCCCAGCGCGGAAGAAAGTGCAACCTGCCCAGGAATGGCGCCGCACACACTTCCCGTGCCACTGACGACAACAGAAGCAGACAAAGAAACAAGACGCAGCAAATAGACACAGAGAACTGACAACTTGGGGAGGGGGAGGGAGTTAAATAAATAAATAAATCTTTAAAAAAAAAAAAGAGCATCAGAGGAGACAGATGCAGTTGCTGGGGAAATGCACTGGCCGATGGGGCGGCTCGACAGGCAACCACGGGGGCCCTCGAGCTGCAGCCCCACCACCGGTGCCTCACCTGTCCCTTTTAAAACAATGCATTGAAAGGCTGAACTGTACCCGGGGGAAGCAGGAGTAGGCAAGGAAGGGGAGGGACACCAGACCCCAGAGCGGGGCTGGCTACTCCCGGATGGCCAGGTCTTCATCCCAGAGGGGCCGTGTACACCCTTGTTCAACAGCACCACAGCTCACCTACTTGAAAAAAAAAAAAACTGCTTTAAAGGCCCTGCTCAGAAAATATTGCTACATTGCCCTAACCTCTCCCTGCACCACTGTGGGCAGCCGGTGCCAAACCTGCGCTGAAAGCAACCCCTCCCAGTTTCCCCAGGCCCCGGCCAGCACCCAACCCACAGGAACTGCCCCTTTTTAAAACTTAACAGCGGACTTTGCAAAAGTGAAACCAGGTCAAAGGTATAGGTGCTTATTCCACCCACACTGAAAAACAAGAAAAGTAACCAAAGCTTTGCTCCGAAAATAATTCCCCAGCACAGGATACCTTTATCCATAAGCAGTGACAATGGGCCAGCTCTCGTGTCAGCTGTTGTCCAAGAGCTAGCAAAATGTTGGAATTAAATAAAAACTCCACACAGCATATAGGCCTATAGCTCAGGGAAAGTGAAACACATAAATCAAACCCTCAAAACCACCCTAGCCAAGGTCTGTAAAAAATAAATAACTGACCTCCTGTGAGTAAGTCTACTCCCAGTAGCCCTCCTTAAAGTCAGACTGCATGCCCCCAGGCCTTCAGCCTCCTCACCTTTTGAAGTTCTATTTAAACAAGCACCCCCAATTACTCAAACCTTCAAGTGAAATCTCAGGCTCCTAGGAAAAACTGACCAGGATTCTATCCTCCAGCAGTTAAAAATCCTAGCCCAAATACACAAAACTATCCTGTCTCGGGATTCCATCTCATTAGGAAACCTAATTTGGGTTAAAAAAAAAAAACGAAAAAGAGCCCCTGCAACCTACCTGGGTGGGCCAACATACTGTTATCTTTGTAACCCCCACTGCTCTCAAAGTTTCAGGTACTGGCCCTTGGATTCATCATACTAAAATTAAAAGGGCACACTCCAATGAAAAACAAAACAACTGGACAACTCACCCTGTACCTGACTGCCCCTTGAAAATCCAAATTACCCAGAGCCAGCGCGAATCATCACCACCTGCCTAGATAAACTGTTCCCTTTGGTTCCTGCTCCTCTTCAGACTGCTCGGCTTGCTGTTTGGAATGGACTGGCAGCTGCAGCTCCCAGAGACTGGAGCGTAGCTGAAAGGACACTAGTCTTAATAGTGTACTTGTGTCTTGTAGAATGCTTTACTACCTTAAGTCATTTTTCCACTTAGCATGAGTGACTCCCTATAAAAAGTGTATAGGGGCATCAGAGGGGGGAAATGTTGTGAAATAAAAAGCATAACCTTGCAAAAATATCCAACAAGTCACTCCTGCCCCCACTTCTGTGGATCGGCCTGTGAGGGCACCCTCCTCCTAACAGTCGAAACTGAGGAATGAGCCAATGTCCATCAAGAAAGAATGTGTAGGGGAAGAGGATTTGACTCAACTGATAGGGCATCCGCCTACCATGTGGGAAGTCCAGGGTTCAAACCCAGGGCCTCCTGACCCATGTGGTGAGCTGGCCCATGTGCAGTGCTCCCACGCCAAGGAGTGCTCCGTGCCACGCGAGGGGTGCCCCCATATAGGGGTGCCCCACGCACAAGGAGTGCACCCCACAAGGAGAGCCACCCCCACGTGAGAAAAGAACAGACTGCCTGTTGTAGAATTTGAGAGAGGTTCAATTATTTGCGTATAGAGAGGCCAGGACTCAGGAATGATTTTAAGAAGGAAAAATGGTTTATTGACAGCCGGCCGGACTCGGGAGCTTTCTGTTTGAATCCCGAGCCCCGAACAAGATTTTTGAGTCCCAGCTAACATGGAGTTGAAGAAGGTCAACCACCACACCATGGAGCCTAGAGTTCCTACAACTGAAAGCAGGAGGATTGCTTCCAGTATCCATGTGGAATCTAAGCCCCATCTTGACATAGACGTGGAATGGACACAACCAAGCCAAGGTCCACAGGAAGGAGGAATACAGTAAGGATTAGAGTGGACTTAATGATATTCTATTCATGAACTATTGTGGTTAATAATCGAGAAAATGTGGCATTGGTGTGGAAAAAGTGGCCATGGTGGCTGCTGGGGACAGGGAATGGGAGAAAGAGATGAGATGTGGAGGCATTTTCGGGACTTGGAGTTGTCCTGAGTGGTGCTGCAGGGACAATTGCCGGACATTGTATGTCCTCCCATGGCCCACTGGATGGAACATGGGAGAGTGTGGGCTATGGTGTGGACCACAGGCCATGGGGTGCGGCGATGCCCAGAGATGTACTCACCATACGCAATGGATATGTCATGATGATGGGGGAGAGTGTTACTGTGGGGGGAGTGGTGGGGTGGGGGCGGTGGGGGTGAATGGGGACCTCATATTTTTTTAATGTAATATTTTTTAAAAAATGAATAAATAAAATAAAATTAAAAAAAAAAAGATTTTTGAGTCCCTTTTATACAGAGAGGAAAGGCCAAATGGTCCTTTTGTTTCAGTACTCAATAGGCTTGAATTAGCATATATCTTCCACATCCTAGGTAAGCTTTTAGCATGGACTTCATACATTCCTAAATAAGCTTTTAGCATTTGCATTTCCCCTGAATATTTAAAATTTATAGAGTTTGCATTGATAAACTGTTTCCTGGGACCGGAGTCGTTGCCATGGTTACCAAGGGCAGGGCCGCAGCCTCTCACCATTCCACACCCACAAGCCAGGACAGACAGCTTAGGCTAAGGTTATCTCCGAAGAGACAAAGAGCCTCCCACCCACAGCCCACATCATGCCCAAGAGGGGCGCCGCACACAGGATGACGCAACAAAAAAAGAGACACAGATCCCTGATGCCACTGACGAGAACACAAGCATACACAGAAGAGCGCGCAGCGAGCGGACACAGAGAGCAGATGACGGGGTTGGGGGCAAGGGGAGAGAAATAAATAAATCTTTATTTTAAAATGTGGGAATAAAAGCTTATTTAGAAGAGGGAAAACTGGAAATGGAAGGATGGGGAAATGTTGGTTTTTCTGATCAATTTCCTTGCTGCCCTGGCTTGACCTGGAAAGCTCCCAGAGAGAGTGGGATGGAAATGCAGGGACTAACCCGCAGGCAGACAATAGGGAGGGCTTAGTCATCAGACCCGGGACACTGCAAAGGAGGGGACAGCTGGGTCTCCGCACTGGTCTCCCCACCCAGAGGGTGAGACCTGGAAGCTTTATGGACCCCAGGAGAGCTAAGGCAGGCCTCACAGACCACTCTAGAAAAAAGTCTGGTCAAAGTAGTGCTGGCTGGGCCATCCTGCCCCCTTGGTTCTAGGAGCCTGGTATTAGTAGTTCCTGCCATTGGGCAGGGATGTCTGTCCCCACCTCCTGCCCCCGTCCTTCCTCCCTCCACACCCCACTAGACCCAACTTTGTAGAACGCAAGACGGATTCGACCCAGGCACTCTCCCTCAAATACCCTTCACCGTCACCTGGCCATCGACCTCTGCACCTCACAAGCTCCTTGCCACTTCCTACACATCGAAAGCCTGCTTGGCTGGACTAACATTTCAAGCAAAGGCTTTCTGAGAAGCTTCATTACAAAAGCCTGAGTGGAGGAAAAGCACCATGACGGGCAGGGTCCCAAGGCTACACACGGTGACTTCTTTGTCCAAAGGGGAAAGATTGGTGAGGGTGGCAGCCCTGAGTAGATTAAAGAGGCGAAGGAGTTGGATGGGGTCAGCCCTTCAGTAAACCTTAAGGGGGACAGAAGGATGCTGTGGTGGTTTGGAGCTGTAGGGACCCCAGAAAAGCATGCCCTTAAACTTACTCCATTCCTGTGGGTGGGACCCCATTGTAAGCAGGGCCTTTTGAGGAGGCTGCTTCAGGGAAGGTGCAGCCCAGCTCCTTCAGGATGGGTCTTAATCCTATTACTAGAGGCCTTTATAAAAGAATGAAATTCAAACAGAGAGAGGAAAAGGGCCGCAGATGGAGCAACCAGAGGCTGACCATCAGCAGAGCCTGGAGATGCCACCATGTGCCTCGCCATGTGACAGGGGAGCCAGGATCACTGGCAGCCAGCTCCAGGAGGCCAGTCCTTAGGAAGAAAGGGTAGCCTTGGTGATGCCTTGATTTGGGCATTTTCCCGGCCTCAAAACCATGAGCAAATAAATTCCCATTGTTTAACCTGAACCTTTTCATGGTATTTGTTTTTGTTTTATTTCTCTCCCCTTCCCCCGCCCCCCCCGTTGTCTGCTCTCTGTGTCCATTCGCTGTGTGTTCTTCTGTGTCTGCTTGTATTCGTATCAGTGGCACCAGGAATCTGTGTCTCTTTTTATTGCATCATCTTGCTGCATCAGCTCTCCATGTGTGCAGCACCACTCCTGGGCAGGTTGCACTTTTTTCACACTGGGCGGCTCTCCTTATGGGGCGCAATCCTTGTGCATGGGGCTCCCCTATGCGAGGGACACCTCTGCATGGTATGGCACTCCTTGTGCACATTAGCACTGCACATGGGCCAGCTCACCACATGGGTCAGGAGGCCCTGGGTTTGAACCCTGGACCTCCCATGTGGTAGGCAGATGCTCTATCAGTTGAGCCAAATCCACTTCCCAATGGTATTTGTTTTGAGCAGCCTAGGAAGCTAAAATAGATAGTTGGATGGATAGATAGATAGATTGATTGATAGATGATAAATGATAGAGAGGGATAATGGAAGAAAGAGAGGGCGGGAGGGAGGGAAGAAACAGAAAAATGGCAAATGTTAAAAGTTGGTGGAGGCTGTGGACTTGGCCCAGTGGTTAGGGCATCTACCACATGGGAGGTCCGCGGTTCAAACCCTGGGCCTCCTTGACCCATGTGGAGCTGGCCCATGTGCAGTGCTGATGCGCGCAAGGAGTGCCGTGCCACGCAGGGGTGTCACCCTCTTAGGGGAGCCCCACATGCGCCCCGTAAGGAGAGCCGCCCAGCACGAAAGAAAGTGCAGCCTGCACAGGAATTGTGCCTCATACATGGAGAGCTGACGCAGCAAGATGATGCAACAAAAAGAGACACAGATTCCTATGCCACTGACAACAACAGAAGTGGACAAAGAAGACACAGCAAATAGATACAGAAAACAACCGGGGTGGGGAGGAAGGGGAGAAAAATAAATAAATAAATCTTTTTTTTTTAAAAAGTTGGTGGAGCTGGGTATCTGGGTAGAGAGTATGTTGGAGTTCTCTGTATGGCTTTTGTATTACTTTTGCAAATGTCCTGTGAGTTTGAAATTACTTTAAAATGAAAAGCTTTTTTTTTTAATCAAAGGGCAGCATCATTAGGAGAGAAAAGGCAGCTTTGGGCTACAACGTACAGGAAAGGCCTCCCACTCGTAGCAGATGGGCTGAACTGGAGGAAGGCTACGTCCAGCCACCCGCCAGTGGAGCAGCCGGGACACCAGGGCAGGGTAAGAGGCAGCAGCAGTGGTGGCGGTGGTGCGGCTCTGAGGGCAGGGCCACAAGGGGGCCTAGGAGCACAGGGGGCCCCGGGAGAGGCAGAGAGCCCCACCCTCTTGAGTCCCCTCCAGTGAGAAGCCAGCAGGTTACCTGAACCTGCCACTCGCCTGGCTTGTTCCAGACGCCGAGCCGGACCCAAGAACTCACACCTCCAGCGGCAGGCTGCTGGGAATCCCATGCCGGGCCAAGACCCCCAGAGCTGTTCCCGACCCAGAGACAGGACTGTCCCGACGTCCAGACAGAGGCCTGGACGGACAGAGCGTGCTCTGAGCATCTGTAAGCCAGTGCCCGCTGCGTTCTCCTGAGGCTATCGTGTTAGCGGCCCTTTCAAAATAAATCCATCTCCCTGCCAGAAAAAAAAGATGGCCCTCATTGTCTTGTTTTGTCTTATTACCAAAGGAATGCCTTTTCATTGTCAAAAAAAATCTTCGAGGAGAAAAAAGCTATAAAGAAGAAAATTTAAATCATCTATAAACCAATCAGCCAGTATGAGCCACTGTTACTCTTTTGGTTTATCTTTCTGTACTTTTATCTGTGTGAATAGATTTTTTTTCCCTGAAAAATAGCATAATACCTAACTTACTGCTTTGCAATACTGTTTTCACCTAATGCTATGTTGTGGGAATTTTTTTTTAAGATTTATTTTTTATTTATTTCTCTCCCCTTCCCTTCCCACCCCCCTCCCCCAATTGTCTGCTCTTTGTGTCCATGCGCTGTGTGTTCTTCTGTGTCCACTTGCATTCTTGTCAGCGGCACGGGGAATCTGTGTCTCTTTTTGTTGCATCATCTTGCTGTGTCAGCTCTCCGTGTGTGCGGCACCACTGCTGCACAGGCTGCGCTTTTTTGGGACAGGGCGGCTCTCCATGCAGAGCACATTCCTTGCGCATGGGGCTCCCCTACACGGGGGACACCCCAGCGTGGCACGACACTCTTCATGCACATCAGCACTGCGCGTGGGCCAGCTCACCACATGGGCCAGGAGGCCCTGGGTTTTTTACCCTGGACCTCCCATATGGTAGGTGGACGCTCTATCTGTTGAGCCACATCCACTTCCCCAAAATTTTTTTTTTTTTAAAGATTTATTTATTTAATTCCGCCCCCCCCTTCCCCGGTTGTCTGTTCTCTGTATCTATTTGCTGCGTCTTGTTTCTTTGTCCGCTTCTGTTGTCGTCAGCGGCACGGGGAGCGTGAGCGGCGCCATTCCTGGGCAGGCTGCACTTTCTTTCACGCTGGGCGGCTCTCCTTACGGGCACACTCCTTGCGCGTGGGGCTCCCCTATGCGGGGGACACCCCTGCGTGGCAGGGCACTCCCTGCGCGCATCAGCACTGTGCATGGGCCAGCTCCACACGGGTCAAGGAGGCCCGGGGTTTGAACCGCGGGCCTCCCATGTGGTGGACGGACGCCCTAACCACTGGGCCAAGTCCGTTTCCCCCAGAAATTTTTTTAATGTCTCTTCTGATTACAGTATAAAGAGAGGGTCGGCTAGCGTTATCCAAAATGCCTAGAGGAACAAGTGCCAAAAGCCTCTGCTCTTCTGCAGTTTGTTTTGCTTCGTTTTTCACTTAACGATATTTGGGGTCACCACTCCGTGCTGCTGTACCAGCCGCAGAGCACCCCATAATGCAGACATGGCACGCTGTGTAAGCAGCCCCCTCTTGGGGGCCATCTCAGTGGCTTCCTCTGTCGCATTAAGAAACGAGGCAGTAGTTTCCTGTACACATCACTTGGCAAAGAAGCCAAACAATCATTTTAATAAATATGTCCAGACAGCCCTCAGACCCTGGCCATTTCTCTACACTCTTGCCAGAGCTCTAGGGCGACTTCCAGAGGCTTGTCCCAAGCCTGGAAACTGGGGCTCTGACCCACAACATGGGAGCTGGGGGCACCCAACTTAAGACAATAATTTTTAAGCCAGTCCTTATCTAGAAACTACAATGATAGACAAGAGGACATGAGCAGACGGCTGGCAGTCCCGGATCCCCCACCCTAAAACCTCCCTAGGTGTGACCAAGCTGCGATTGCGGCCACGGGCAGAGCGCCTCAGCCTCTCCCACGGGGCACAGGTCCGGGGCCTGCGCTGCCCGTGCTGGCCCTGCGTGGTGTCAGCTTTGGGTGGAATCGAGGCCCCCAGCGCCTGGGAACGTGCCCTCATGTGGAAACAGGGTTATTGAAAATGGAATTAGGAAGCAGACTTGGCCCTGTGGTTAGGGCGTCTGCCTACCACACGGGAGGTCCACGGTTCAAACCCCGGGCCTCCCTGACCCGTGTGGAGCTGGCCATGCGCAGTGCTGATGCGCGCAAGGAGTGCCCTGCCACGCAGGGGTGTCCCCGCGTAGGGGAGCCCCACAGGCAAGGAGTATGCCCCATAAGGAGAGCCACCCAGCGCGAAAGAAAGTGCAGCCTGCCCAGGAATGGCGCCGCCCACACGGAGAGCTGACACAGCAAGATGACGCAACAAAAAGAAACACAGATTCCCGTGCCACTGACAACAACAGAAGCGGACAAAGAAGAACACGCAGCAAATAGACACAGAGAACAGACAACTGGGCGGGGGGGAGGAGAAGGGGAGAGAAATAAAAAATAAATAAATCTTTAAAAAAAAGAAAACGGAATTAAAGCTAAAACGAGGTCCCACCAGAGCGGGCCCTTAGTCTAATACGACTGGCGACCTCATGAGGAGAGGAAAGGTGGGCACAGAGAAGCAGACCTAGGAGGGCAGTACGCCAAGTGGAGAGGCCGACACAGGGAGGAGGCCATGCGGAGACAGAGCCACAGACCAGGGGCTGCTGCCCCGCACCCAGGAGCGCCAAAGATCGCCAGCTGCTGCAGAAACCAGGAAGAGGCAGGCTTCAGGGGCAGCCCCGCCCTGCCGACATCCTGATCTCCGACACCGGGAGACCATCCGGGCCTACTGACTAAAGCCATACAGCAGCCCAGGCACCAGGAGCCCAGGTAGGAGTGCGGCCACGACAGCCAGAGAGAGCTGTCTGCTCTCTGTGTCGACTCGTTGTACGCGCTCTGTGTCTGCTCATCTTTTTAGGAGGCATCAGGAACGGAACCCAGGACCCCCCATGTGGGAGGGAGGGGCCCTATCCTTTGACCACCTCTGTTCCCTGCTTGCTGCGTTTCTCGTTGTGTTTCCCGGTTGTGTCATCTTGCTGCATCAGCTCACCACACCTGCCCATAGCACCAGCTCACTGTCCTGCTCATCTTACTCAGGAGGCACCAGGAACTGAACCTAGGACCTCCCGTGCAGGTGCCCAACTGCTTGAACCACATCCGCTTCCCCAAAACACAATTTAAATGGCTGCAGCCATCAGTACTGTTAACATTTCCCATAATTACTATTTTAATCTATGGCGCCTTAACCAGAGATCTTACAACCAGTATGTCAGTAGGAAAGAGACCGGAGGGGGACGTGAACCCACAGCCAGAAGTGAGCACTTTAGCAAGTAACCCTCATATGCCTGGGACCTGTGCTTAGTGGACACATCCTCACTTCCCACGAGGAGCCCCGGATGTCTATACTAGTGGGAAAAAACCTGTAGACGTTTTCATTGACACTGGAGCTACTTGGCTCCATTTTAAATCAGAAGCAAGGGACTCTGTCTCCAAAACCAGATGCAGTGGTTGAAATGCCTGGAGCCTCGAATAGTAAGGCTCTCTTAGAAGCACGCGAATGTCGGCTAGGAACACCCATCTGAAACAGATGCCTTCATGTGCCTGAGTGTCTTATGCCACTACTGGGACGGGATTTACTAACTAAATTGGATGTGCGAGTGGCCTTTCCAGCAGATAGATGGGACTCTGAAGTGTCCTCAACCAGGCTTGTGCCCTCCAGTCCGCTTTGCTGAACTTAGGAAAAGGAGTCCAGCTGGAAACCCCTGAAAACATCCTCTGGAAGATAAAGCCAGAGGTATGGGTGGATGGGATTCCAGGGAGACCTAGAAATGCTGAGCCAGTTCCGGTAAGAGTCAAGCCTGACGCAATAGCTCCTAATGTCAAACAAGACCCGCTGAAAAGAGAGGCCTGGGAAGGTATAAACCCACCGCCAGACTCGTTCCTTAGACAGCAGTGAATTCAACCTTGCCCATGTCCATTTCATACCCCCATCCTACCCGTCTTAAAGCCAGGTACCAAAAGGGGGGTTCGGTTCGTGCAGGGTTTGAGAGCCATCAATCAAATAGTAGAGGAGGTCCACCCAGTGGTGCCAAATCCATGCACATCGTTAACTACTCTGTCCGAAGACCATTGTTGTTGCTGTGATTGTTTAAGAATTATTTATTCCACCACCGCCCCCTTTGTTTATCTTCTCACTGTCTGCTTTCAGTGTCCATTCACTGTGTGTTCTTCTGTGTCTGCTTGTCTTCTTTAGGCAGCACCAGGAACCCATCCTGGGACCTTCTGGAGTGGGAGAGAGGTGCTCAATCTCTTGCACTACCTCAGCTCCCTGGTCTACTGCATCTCTTGTCGTCTCTCCTCTGTGTCTCTCTTTGTTGCATCATCTTGCTGGGCCAGCTCTCTGTGTGGGCCAGCACTCCACGTGGGCCAGCCCCCCTTCACCAGGAGGCCCCGGGAATCGAACCCTGGACCTCCTGTATGATAGACGGGAGCCCAATATCTGTTTTCCCCTTTGTTGTTTTAAAGTGTTAGATCAAAAAGCTGCTTTCTTTTGTGTGCTATTAAGCCTAGAATCTGAGTATTTGCCTTCAAATGGGAAGATCCTGAGAAGAAAGCAAAACAGCAATACTGTTGGACTGCTCCCTCAGGGATTAAAAAACGCACGCCTCCCTTATTTGGGGACACTTTGGCCAAGGACTTAAAAGAGTTACAGCTCCAAGACAGAGCACTTGTGCAATTTGTAGATGACACCTTGATAGCTGGTCGATCAAAGGAAGTATCAGATCAAACCACATGGGAGGTCCGCAGTTCAAACCCCGGGCCTCAGCCGTGCCGCGACGGGCGGGGGACCCGAGCCCAGCCGAGCCTAGCCAAGACCAGGCAAGCCCAGCCGAGCCGTGGAGGGCAGGGGACCGGAGCCCAGCCGAGCCCAGCCGAGCCCAGCCGAGCCTGGCGGCGGGGTTTCTGTTCTTTGTTTTTTGTGTTTTTTTTGGTTTTTTTTGTTTTTTTTTATTTTTTATTTTATTTTATTTTTGTTGTTGTTGTTGTTGTTTTTTAATCCTCTCTTTCCTGTTCCCAATATTCTTCTTATACTATTTTATCTTAACAATACAATAGGTCCTACAGGAAATACCTCACATTTGCTGGGTTTCCTCACCCTCCACTGCCTCATTTTTCTGTGAATAGATTTAGCCTATCTACACTATCCCCTTTCCCCTACAACTTGATATCCTCCACCATCTGCTATCTCTCCTATATTCCATCTCCCTTTCTTTGATCCGCAAATTATCTAACTCTTAATTTCTAATACCTTTGTTTAGTTTTCCATCTGGTATTCGTCCCTGAAACTATTACCTTTCTTTTCTCTTTCCCTCTCTCACGGAAACAATAGCCTCTTAGTACGTACCACATTCCTCCCATATTCAGTCGTCTACCTCATTATAGGTACTTTCCTACTACTATAACTCTACACAATTTACATGATCTAACCTCCATCCTCCCAGAACTCATATTGTTGCTTTGTTAACATATATCACCAATACTACTTCACACTTTTTCCTCCCTTACACAATTGCCTTTCCCCAGCACTAATACTTTCCTTTAAAGTGAGCTTAACTAGCAATAAGAAATTGGAATAAGAAGAACAAAGTGACAAAGAGAAGATATAACACTTACGCAAAAACAACAGCTAATTAATCTCCAAGACTAGACAAAGAAGCTAAGGAACTAATTAAACCCGTCAAGAAAAAATGTTGACAAGACAGCAACAAAAATCTACAAACCAAACCAGTAATCAGGAAAACATGGCTGAATCCAATCAGGAAGGGGGGCAGGACTTCACACAAGCAATGAAAGATCTCAGATCATTTATCACCGACAAATTTGATGAAGTAATGAAAGAGGTTAACAGCATGAAGACAACACTTGGAGGGGAAATTGCAGACATGCGCAAAAAAATAACAGATATGATGGAAATGAACACCACAATTCAAGAAATCAAAAATACACTTGCAGCAAATATCAGCAGACTAGAAGAGGCAGAGCAGAGAATTAGTGATGTGGAAGACAGTGCATTGGAAATCAAACAGATAGTAGAAGTGGTCAATAAAAAGGTAGAAAAAATCCAGATAGGACTTAGGGACCTGAATGATAACGTAAAACGCTCAAACATACGTATTATAGGCATTCCAGAAGGAGAAGAGAAGGGAAAGGGGTCAGAAGGACTGTTGCAGGAAATAATGAATGAAAACTTCCCAAATCTACTGAAAGAGACAGATGTACATATCCAAGAAGCACAGCGCACTCCACTGGTCATAAACCCCAACAGGCCCACCCCAAGACATATACTTGTCAAATTATCCAATGCTCAAGACAAAGAAAAAATTCTAAAAGCAGCAAGAGAAAAGAAAACCATCACATACAAGGGAAACTCCATAAGATTAAGTGCTGATTTCTCATCTGAAACGATGGAGGCAAGAAGGCAGTGGTATGAGATAGTCAAGGTACTAAAGGAAAAAAATTTCCAACCAAGAATACTCTATCCAGCTAAACTAGCATTCAAAAATGATGGAGAGTTCAAAATATTCACAGATAAACAGAAACTGAAAGAGTATATCAACAAGAAACCTCCCCTTCAAGAAATTCTTAAGGGAGTTCTGCAGGAAGAAAGGAAAAAACAGGACAGTCAGAGATGGAGGAGAGTGTAAAAGCAACAAGAAAGACAAAAATAGAAGGGGAAAATAAAATAATACAAACAAAATATAACAAACACAAATCCAACCAAAATATGGCTACCATAAATAACTCTCTAAACGTAATAACACTGAATGTCAACGGACTAAACTCACCTATTAAAAGATTCAGACTGGGACACTGGATAAGGAAATATGACCCATCTATATGCTGTCTACAAGAGACACATCTTAGACCCAGAGACTCATGGAGGTTGAAAGTGAATGGCTGGAAAACAATCATACAAGCAAACAACAACCAAAAAAAGGCAGGAGTAGCTATATTAATATCAGACAAAATAGACTTTAAATGCGAAACAATTGTGAGAGACAAAGAAGGATACTATATTTTAGTGAAAGGGACAATCTGTCAAGAAGATCGAACAATCATAAATATTTATGCTCCTAACAAGGGCGCCTCTAAATATGTGAGGCAAACGCTGGAAAAACTAAGTGAAAGAATAGATGCATCTACAATTATAGTGGGGGATTTTAATACACCACTATCAACTCTGGACAGAACATCTCAAAAGAGAATCACTAAAGAAACAAAACATTTGAACAGTATATTAGAAGAGCTGGATCTAATAGACATATATAGATCATTACACCCAAACACAGCAGGATATACATTTTTCTCAAGCGCACATGGAACATTCTCCAAGATTGACCATATGCTAGGCCACAAAGAAAGGCTTAATGAATTCAGAAAGATCGAAATCATACAAAACAATATCTCTGACCACAGTGGAGTGAAGCTGGAAATTTGCAAGGGACAGAGACCCAGACTCCACACGACAATTTGGAAATTAAACAGCACACTCTTAGAAAAACAGTGGGTCAAAGAGGAAATCTCAAAAGAAATCAATGACTACCTTGAAACAAATGATAATGATAACACAACATACCAAAATTTATGGGATGCAGCAAAAGCGGTACTGAGAGGGAAATTTATAGCCATAAATTCATATATCAAAAAAGAAGAAAGAGCAAAAATTGGAGAACTAACTGCACTTTTGACGGAATTAGAAAAACAACAACAAAGTAACCCAACAGGAAGAAGAAGGAAGGAAATAACAAAGATAAGAGCAGAACTAAATGAAATAGAAAATAAGAAAGCACTTGAAAAAATAAACAAGACCAAGAGCTGGTTTTTTGAGAAGATCAACAAAATTGACAAACCTTTAGCGAGACTAACAAAGAAAAAAAGAGAAAAGATGCAAATACACAAAATAAGAAATGAGAAAGGTGATATCACCACTGACCCCACAGAAATAAAGACTATCATAAGAGGATACTTTGAAAAACTATATTCCAACAAAAATGACAATTTAGAGGAAATGGACAAATTCCTAGAAACACATAAGCAGCCCATACTGACGAAAGAAGAAATTGATGATCTTAACAAACCAATCACAAGCAAAGAGATAGAATCAGTCATTAAAAATCTCCCAACTAAGAAGAGCCCAGGGCCAGATGGCTTCACAGGTGAATTCTACAAAACATTCCGGAAAGAACTAACACCAATCCTGTTGAAACTATTCCAAAAAATCGAAACAGAAGGAACACTGCCTAATTCCTTCAATGATGCCAACATTAACCTAGTACCAAAGCCAAACAAAGACACCACAAGAAAGGAAAATTACAGACCAATTTCTCTAATGAACCTAGACGCAAAAATACTTAACAAAATACTTGCTAATCGTATTCAACAACACATTAAACGAATTATACACCATGACCAAGTGGGATTTATTCCAGGTATGCAAGGATGGTTCAACATAAGAAAATCAATCAATGTAATACACCATATAAACAGATTGAGAGAAAAAAACCACATGATTATATCTATAGATGCAGAAAAGGCATTTGACAAAATACAGCACCCCTTCCTGATAAAAACACTCCAAAAGATCGGAATACAAGGAAACTTTTTGAACATGATAAAGAGTATATATGAAAAACCGAAAGCCAACATTGTTTATAATGGCGAAATCCTGAAATCCTTCCCTCTAAACTCAGGAACAGGACAAGGATGCCCATTGTCTCCGCTCCTATTTAACATTGTCTTGGAAGTACTTGCTCGAGCACTGAGACAAGAACCATATATAAAAGGCATTCAAATTGGAAGGGAAGAAGTCAAAATTTCATTATTTGCAGATGACATGATCCTATATATAGAAAACCCTGAGAGATCTACAACAAAGCTCCTAGAACTCATAAATGAGTTTAGTAAAGTCGCAGGTTATAAGATCAATGCGCAAAAATCAGTAGCATTTCTATACACCAATAATGAGCAAGATCAGGAGGAAATCAAGAAACAAATACCATTCACAATAGTAAATAAAAAAATCAAATACTTAGGAATAAATTTAACTAAAGAGGTAAAAAACTTATACATCGAGAACTATACAAGATTGTTCAAGGAAATCAAAGAAGACCTAAATAAATGGAAGAATATTCCCTGTTCATGGATAGGAAGACTGAATATTATTAAGATATCTATCCTACCAAAACTGATCTACACATTCAATGCAATCCCAATAAAAATCAACACAGCCTTCTTTAAGGAACTAGAAAAACTAACTATGAAATTTATTTGGAATAGAAAGAGGCCCCGAATAGCCAAAGACATATTGAAAAAGAAAAACGAAATAGGAGGAATCACACTTTCTGACTTCAAAACATACTACAGAGCTACAGTAGTGAAAACAGCATGGTACTGGCATAAGGAGAGACACACAGACCAATGGAATCGAATTGAAAGTTCAGATATAGAACCTCATGTATATAGCCATATAATATTCGATAAAGCCACCAAACCCTCTCAACTGGGAGAGAATGGCCTATTCAACAAATGGTGCCTGGAGAACTGGATAGCCATATGTAGAAGAATGAAAGAGGATTACCATCTCACACCTTATACAAAGATCAACTCAAGATGGATCAAAGACCTAAATATAAGAGCCAAGACCATAAAGACCTTAGAAAGCAGTGTAGGGAAACATCTACAGGACCTTGTAATAGGAAATGGCTTCATGAATATCACACCAAAAGCACGAGCAGCAAAAGAACAAATAGATAAATGGGACTACCTCAAAATTAAAGCCTTCTGCACCTCAAAGGAGTTTGTCAAGAAAGTAAAAAGGGAACCCACACAATGGGAGAAAATATTTGGCAACCATATATCTGATAAGAGACTTATAACTTGCATATATAAAGAACTCATATATCTTGAAAACAAAAAGATAAACAACCCATTTAAAAAATGGGAAAAAGACTTAAACAGACACTTCTCCAAAGAAGAAATACAAATGGCTAGAAAGCACATTAAAAAATGCTCCAAATCTCTAGCAATCAGGGAAATGCAAATCAAAACTACAGTGAGATACCATCTTACTCCCATAAGATTGGCAGCCATGAAAAAAACAGTAGAATACAAATGCTGGAGAGGATGTGAAGAAAGGGGAACACTCATCCATTGCTGGTGGGAATGCAGAAGGACCCAACCATTCTGGAGGACAGTTTGGCGGTTTCTCAAAAAATTATCCATAGATTTGCCATATGACCCAGCAATACCACTGCTGGGTATATACCCATCAGATCTGAAAACAAGGACACAAACCGATATATGTACACCAATGTTCATAGCAGCATTGTTCACTATCGCCAAAAGTTGGAATCAATCCAAATGTCCATCAACAGATGAGTGGATCAATAAAATGTGGTATATACACACAATGGAATACTACTCAGCTGTAAGAACCAATACACTACAATCGCACGTGATAACATGGATGAACCTTGAGAATCTTATGTTGAGTGAAGCAACTCAGGCATTGAAGGACAAATACTATATGACCTCAATGATATGAAATAAGTTAACTGCCTCAGAGAGCTAGAGTCTGGAAAAGTGGCTTACAGGAAATCGGGGGGTGGAGGAAGGATGTGAGTTAATGTCTGCAGGGGTGGAATCTGTGATGAGCTGGCGGTAAGTATGAGCACAAAGAAGGGACAAAATGGGGGCAAGGGGTTACCTTCGGGTGGGGTTTTCTGGGTTTGAGGGGGGCTGGGGATGGGAAGAGGGGTAATATTGTCCAAGAAATAGGTGGGAGGGAGGGGCAACATACGAATATGGGAGAGTGTCAGAAGTTCGTTGAGAACTAAATGTTGAGTAAAACGTATCACAGTATAAGTAGGAGGGTTACCTGGTTAGGACGCTCAGGGGGTATGGTCTGATGCGTGACGGACTCCGGAGGGAATAGCTGAAGGCTCATTTTGCCAAGGTGGGTTCTACCATTGGGTGGGGTGGACCCATATCCTGGGGAAGACTAATGCCGTTGAATAGAGAGAACTGTATCTCTCGTGAGAAAGGACGGCTCCCAGGGTATTAGATTGGCAGGCGTTGTGGGCCTAAGGGGAGGGGAAAATGGATGTGGAATGGATGGAACAAAGGTAAATAAGGGGGAAAAAGAGGAGTTATGTGAGAGTACACGAGGATGAATATAAAACAGCTAATATTACACCAAAAACATATAGGGGATGACAGACTAATAATGAAAACCATAAGACAAAACATAGGATAACTAAAAAATTTAGAAAACTGTACAGCCTAAAATATGGACCACATAGTAAGCACAAATGTCACCTTGTTTGAAAACTATAGTGTTGGAATCTGTACATCAGTTTCAGGAAATATGATATGAATAAGTTAAAAGATTATTGCTGTGCAAGGGAAAAGGTTTTATGGTGGATCTGGGGAAATACTGTATATTGTATATATGAATTTCGGTGATCTAAGACTCTTCTGAAGCTGACATTATGTTGAGATTCACTTTACGGGAAGTTTTGGATCACAGAGTGGTTCAACAATGGCAGCGGAGGAATACTGATATGGGATGTTATTGACAGGATATATATGGTTGACAGGGAGTTATACAGGGCATATGCCCAGGGTATATGGTAATGTCTATATATACTCATAGTGGAAACAAAAACAACAGCTGGGGGGGTACTGGGCTCCTGGCCGGGGGGTCACTGTTGTGGGCCCTGGGAGAGCAGCGGCAATCCTCCAGGTGCAACGGCAAGAACCAGGAAGGAAGGAGGGCCCAACAGTGGGCTCGTGATACTAATGGTTACACTTTTGAGCCTATACACCTGCAATAAGAACAAGGCCTAGAGTAGCATTGTGCCTGGGGGTTTCCTCCTGACAGCCTGCATGTTACTCAAATGTGGCCACTCTCACAGCCAAACTCAGCGTGTAGATGCGATGCATTCCCCCCAGCGTGGGACATGACACCCGGGGATGAGCCTCCCTGGCACCGAGGGATCACTACCACATACCAGCTGAAGAAGCAACTAGAAAATGACCTTGAATTAAAGATTCAATGCGGAACAGCAGAATATACCTGTCTACATATAATAACATGACTTCGGGAAGCTGTTTGACCTAATGTAAAGGGGAAATGGAAAGGAGAAATGAGATTATAAGGCTGTGAGTCTCTAAAAAAGAGTCTGGAGGTTGTCAGAAGGAATACCCCTATGTACAACTGAACAGAGTCTAAGAGACAGATAAGGTAGATACAACCCCAGGTATTGGTTCTTTTGAGGGATAAAGAGACCCACGGGTTCTATGGTCATGGCAGAAGGGATTCACTGCCATGACAGATAGCCCTTCTTTGGAGCTGGTGTTTCTGCGTGATGGAATTGGACTCAGAGGGGATCTCTTTTCACAAGACTTGCATGCTACTTTATTGGAATTGTAGTCGGTGCTGGGTTTAAGATATATGTAGGGGATTTGAATCTCTGGACTGATAATATGACACCCAGGCCCAGAGCCTCAACAGACTTCAGCTCCTACACTTTGATTTATTGGACTTACTCCACTCAGCTAACATGGAGTTGAAGAAGGTCAACCACCACAACATGGAGCCTAGAGTGTCTACAACTGGAAGCGGGAGGAGTGCATCCAGTACCCATATGGAATCTAAGCCCTCACTTGACATAGATGTGCAATGGACACAACCAATCCAATGTCCACAGAGAAAATGTGGAATGGGTGTGGGAACGGTAGCCATGGTGGCTGCTGGGTGTGGGGAACAGGAGGAAGAGATGAGATGTGGAGGCGTTTTTGGGACGTGGAGTTGTCCTGGATAGTGCTTCACGGACAATTACGGGACATTATAGATCCCCCCAGGGCCCACTGGATGGAACGTGAGAGAGTCTGGGCTATGATGTGGACCATTGACTATGGGGTGCAGTGATGCTCAGAGATGAACTTACCAGGTGCAATGGATGTGTCATGATGATGGGAGAGAGTGTTGCTGTGGGGGGAGTGGGGGGCGGGGGCGGTGGGGTTGAATGGGACCTCATATTTTTCATAATGTAATTAAAATAAATAAATAAATAATTAAAAAAAAAAAAAAAAACAACCCAGGCCTCCTTGACCTGTGTGGAGCTGGCCCATGCGCAGTGCTGATGCGCGCAAGGAGTGCCCTGCCACGCAGGGGTGTCCCCCGCATAGGGGAGCCCCACGCGCAAGGAGTGCGCCCCATAAGGAGAGCCACCCAGCACGAAAGAAAGTGCAGCCTGCCCAGGAGTGGTGCCGCACACACAGAGAGCTGACGCAGCAAGATGGCGCAACAAAAAGAAACACAGATTCCCGTGCCGCTGACAACAACAGAAGCGGACAAAGAAGAACACGCAGCAAATAGACACAGAGAACAGACAACTGGGGCAGGAGGAAGGGGGGAAGGGGAGAGAAATAAATAAAAATAAATCTTTTTTAAAAAAAATACCATTCTAATGTTAAATTTCCTAGCAGACCAGCAATATAAAATTTCATAACCTACTGTGAAGCTATTTGGGGTTTAAATTGTCAAAAAAGCAGAGAAACTTATTATTGCCAGACAGAAGGAAGCCTTAGCCAGAGTGGCTGAGCCAACCACCTGGAGACAACTGCGCGGGTTCCTAGGAATGGCAGGATTCTGCTGTGTTTGGATACCTGGTTTTGGATACCAGGTTTTAGCTGAACCCTTGTATGCAGCTTTAAACGGCGGACACCAAGAACTGCTGAAGTACACACCTGAATGCAAACAAGCATTCTATAAATTAAAGGAGAAACTACTTACTGCCACGTCCTAGATCTCTGTGACGGATTAAGCTAATGTGTCAACTCAACCAGGTAATGGTCCCCAGTTGGCAAGCACTGGGTGACTGCAATACAAGGAAGCTGATTACTTAAATGGCTGGTTACGTCTCCGGCTGACTGTAAGACAAGGACATTTCATGGACTTTAATCATTAGTAAATTGGTTACATAAAAGGCTGGTTACAGCTACAATCAGCTGAGGAGATTGCCATCGGCAATGAGTGACGTTTCGTCCAAAGAGTTGAAGGCCTTCCAAGGAGACACTGTTTCGGCATTCAGGGAGAGAATTCCCATCTCGACTTCAGATAGCAGCATCTCCTGCGGAACTCAGCAAGGACCGGCGCTGGCTTGCGTTCCGCCCTACAGAACTTGGAGTTGTGCGTCCCCACGGTCACGTGAGATAATCTTCTAAAATCTCAAACTAATTACAGATCTCTCCCGTCTCTTCTGTTTCCCTAGAGAAGCCTGACAAATATCCTCTCCCAGGCATAAAAAATAAATTACTTAAAAGTCTTCTGGACAAGAATACCAGTGGATACAGAAGAACACACAGGGAATGGACACAGAGAGCAGACAGCTGCGGGGAGAGGGGGAGGCGGGGAAGGGGAGAGAAATAAATTGAAAAAAAAATAAGTCTTCTGACTTGTTTCTTCATGGCAAGGAGTCAGGGGGGGCTATTAACCCAGAGCCTTGGTCGCACCCGGAAGCCTATTTCTTGAAACAACTTGATGCAGGAGCATGGGGTTGGCTGTGCTGCTTCTGAGCAGAGGCAGCTACTTGTGATTTGCTGCCAGAAGCAGAGAAATTTATCTTAGGACAACCCCACACTGTGTGTTGCCCCTCCGTGAGCACAAAGGAGTGTGCTGGCTCACACCTGGGAGGTTAGGCAGATGCCTAACCCCATGTGGGGTTAAAAGCAGTCTCCTCTTTAACCCTGGTGACATGACTTCCCAACCACCAAGCAGGCCTGGAGCATGGCTATATACAGTTAATTGAGGAAGTGGATTCTAGTCACCCTGATTATACAGATCAACCCCTAGAGATCCCAGACTTGGAGATGCTCACCAATGGAAGCAGCTTCCCGGGCCAGGGACACAGAACAGCTGGGTAGGTGATAGTGACCTTGCGAGAGTTGCTGAACACCGAGGTCCCCCCTCCAGGTACGTCTGCTCAAAGAGGAAAATTCATAGCCCTCACCAGGGCCCTACACTTGGGGAAAGAAAGAAAAGTACTCTAGGTAAGCATCATCAGGTTGGCCATTTGGAAGGAAAGAATTCTGTTAACCTCGGGGAAAAGGAGATAAAACATGCTCTCATAATTCTGGCCATTAGATGCTATAAGGCAGCCTCAAGAAGGAGCAGTCAGTATTTACACATGCCAGGGCCTCAGCCCCATGAGGCCACCTCTGCTGTGTGGCGCACCCTGTGCCCTGAGCTCTGCCATCACCAGCCTCCCCGCCACCGCGCCCTCCCTGCCACTCTGGCAGCTGCTGCAGCAGGTGCCCCAGGGGTGTGCATGGCCATCAGGGCTGCTCAGCGAGAGTGCTTGGTGGCGTCAGCGACCCGGCCTCTTGCGGCCCCGCAGCCCTGCGCCTGTGCCTGCAGTTGTGGTGTGCTGCACTCTGAAGAGGACAAAGCTTTTGCTGAATTCCTGAGTGACGAGATTAAGGAGGAGAAGAAAATCCAGACATGAAGTCTCTCCCCAAGATGTCCGGAGGTTGGAGCTGGAAGTGAATGGGAAGAAGCTGAATTAGTGCTGAAGGTTGCCAGGGAAAAGGTCACTGTCATGTTCAACGTTCACAACAGCGTCCCTTCTGCCACGCGATGGGGATTGGAGCCCTCACAAGGGCAGAAGACTGAAGAGCAGGAGCCTGAGTGGATCCACCTCCCAGTTTTGGGGCTGAAGTTATAGAGGGATGGCAAGAGGGGCTTCGTGCTGGACTGTCACTATCCAGAGGAGGAAGCCGGAAAAGAAGAGGAGGACGAGAGGGACCTTTTCAGTCCACCAGCAGGCCTGCCTGGAAAGACACCAGCTACACACCACAGACGCTCTGGCCTGGGCCTTGTAGGACAATCTAACGGGTCTCCTGGTGGACGAGCAAGGCAGGTGAGCTGGTAGAGCTCAGCGCTGCCCTGCAGCACAGGATTGCCTTACCTTTCTAGAAGACCTCAGAAGTTTTGTCCAGAGCCAGCAGAGCAAAGGCGTTGAAAACCTTCATTTTAGGGGCAGGCTTTGGCCAGTGAATAAAAACCTACTCCGAAGGCCAGACATTATATGTGCTTTGAAATGGTTATCATCCTAATAGCATGGGAAAATTTTTTCAAATTTAAATTCTCTTCCACCCTTGTTTACTATTCATTTGTTCCTTCTCTACAAAACTTTTATTTCTGGATTTTTATATAACTTGATGGAAAATAAAATTGGTTTCTTTTCTCAAAATAAAAAGAAAAAAAGTCATCCATTTCCCTGGACATCAAAGGAATAATAGCAACAGGAAACAATCTATTATTAGCAGATCATGTAGCAAAAGAGGTGGCAAAGTTTCAGGCACCTAGAGTAATTATTGTAGCTCTTATTCCAAGTATTGATTTGACACACCATTTACACCCCAATATTCCTCAAATGATCTGTCAAGAGCCAAGGAATGGGAAGCAGATGTGGCTCAAATGATAAGGCCTCTGCCTACCATATGGGAGGACCCAGCTTCGATCCCTGGGACCTCCTGGTGAAAAAGAAGAAGAGAGGGAAGTAGACTTGGCCCAATGGATAGGGTGTCCTCCTACCACATGGGAGGTCCATGATTCAAACCCCGGGCCTCCTTGACCCATGTAGAGCTGGCCCATGTGCAGTGCTGATGCGCGCAAGGAGTGCCCTGCCACACAGGGGTGTCCCCCACGTAGGGGAGCCCCACGTGCAAGGAGTGCACCCCATAAGGAGAGCCGCCCAGCGCGAAAGAAAGTGCAGCCTGCCCAAGAATGGCACTGCACACACAGAGAGCTGATGCAACAACAAGATGACACAACAGAAAGAAACACAGATTCCTGGTGCCGCTCATAAGGATAGAAGCGGTCACAGAAGAACACACAGTGAATGGACACAGAGAGCAGACAAATGGGGAAGGAGGGGAGAGAAAATAAATAAAAAATAAATCTTTAAAAAGAAGAAGAAGAAGAAGAGAAAGCATGCCTGCGCAGTGAGCCAGTGCCTGCGCGGCAAGTCAAGTGCCTACATGGTGAGCCAATTGCCTGCACAGTGAGCCAATGCCCGCGTGGTGAGTCAGTGCCTGCACAAGTGAGTCAGCCAGCAAGATGATGACCCAACAAAAAGAGACGAAGGGGAGAGTCACAGCGAAGCACACCAGAGACCAGGAACTGAGGTGGTGCAATTGATGGGGAACCTCTCTCCACATCAGAGGTCCCCAGGATCAAATCCCAGTGAATCCTAGAGGAGAAAGACTAGAAGAGAAGACAAAATAGATACAGAAGATCACACCGCGAATGGACATAGACAGCAAAACACAGCAGGGCAGGGGCAGGGAAGGGGGAGAGGAAAAAAATAATTAATAAATCTTTTTTTAAAAAGCCAAGGAATGGGGTTTTCCTTCCAAAGCTGTACATCCACAGTGTAATCCAGAGGCATCAGAGGAGCCCGTGCAGATCACTCCAGAGGGCTGGATTCATAGGGAAGGAGTAGCCCTGATTCCAGAAAACTTAGTGAAAAGAGTTATCACCTATTTACACCAGCGCACTCACTGTGGGAGGGACCCTGTACCTGCGGCTACATTGTGGTAGTCCTGGCATGAGAAAGACTACGCAAAGAGTGACTCAAGAGGGTCTTGTCTGTGCCAGAATCAATCCCAAGACAGGCCCTCCCCTGATTAAAAGAGGGGTTCCAGGGGAGCGGATGTGGCTCAGTGGTTGAGCACCTGCTGCACACATACAAGGTCCTGGGTTCATCCCCGGTACCTCCTAGAACTGGGGAGCGGAGCTCAAGCACAAGGAACAGGATTAGGGCAAGGCTGGCAAATAGACGTCACTGTTATGCCAAAGGCCCAAGGAAACTACCAGTACCCGCACGCCTCTGTGGACCCCTCAGGTGGGGTAAGGCTTTCCCTTGCCAAACAGAAAGAGGGTCTGAAGTAACTTGCAGGGGGGATTCTTGCAGGGTCTTTCCCACTTTTTCCAATTGCTTGGCTTTTTCTATGCCAAATCCCAATTTTGGTCATTATCAGACCTTTCAATGGTATAATAGGTATAATCCCTTCCTTCTACATTTATAGTTTCTCTCATTAGGTCCCAACGAATTGCCGCCTCCTTAGGGGCCCCACTCACTGCATCATCACAGGTTGTTTGATTACGGTTGTCTGCAAGACCCGGGATGTATCAGCTCCGTGCTCACAAATAACACGAGGCAGCTGGGGGCGCTGAGGAGCAGGGCTCCAAACCTTCCGCCTCACCCCGGGGAGCAGGTATGAGAGGAAGCAGGACTGGAGCAAGGGCAAGGGACCGACGACCCTTCCGAGGACTCACTCTGGGACTTGAGGAACCCTGGGACTGGTATGTGAGGTAGGAAGAGGATTCTGCAGAAGGATTTGGGTGACACAGCCAACAATCCCTCAGTTGCCCTCTCCAGGCCAGGGCTTGGAAAGTTTGAACAGTGAAATGTTCCTTCCACTTTTCCATGTGACAAGGGAGGTTACAAGCAGACGAGGTTATAAGGATGAAAACAATACCAATCATTTTTATCATCTAATCTAAAGGGTTTAACTAGTGGTTACAACCTGATACTTAGTCTACGGTACTGAGGAATCCAGATGATTCGTTACACAGAAGAATGATTCCAGCTTTTAGATAAGAGGCATGCCCTCATTAGCCCATAAAATATTATTAAAAAGAGGGGGAAATATGAGAGGGGGAGGGGCGGGGGATATGAGAGTACCCTACATTTTTTATGTAATTTTTCTGTAGTCTAAAACGTCTTTAAGGGAAGCGGACTTGGCCCAATGGTTAGGATGTCCGTCTACCACATGGGAGGTCTGCGGTTCAAACCCCGGGCCTCCCTGACCCGTGTGGAGCTGGCCCACGTGCAGTGCTGATGCGTGCAAGGAGTGCCATGCCACGTAGGGGTGTCCCCCGCGTAGGGGAGCCCCATGTGCAAGGAGTGCACCCCGTAAGGAGAGCTGCCCGGCGCAAAAGAAAGTGCAGCCTGCCCAGGAATGGTGCCGCACACAAGGAGGGCCAACACAATAAGATGACGCAACAAAGAGACACAGATTCCCGTGCCAACAACAATAGAAACAGACAAAGGAGAACACGCAGCAAATAGACACAGAGAACAGACAACTGGGGAGGGGGGAGGGGAAATAAATAAATAAAATCTTTTTAAAAATAAATAAACAAATAAAATGTCTTTGAATTTATTTATTTATTTAAAAGAATCCAGCAACAAAAAAGAGAAGAATACATGGCCAAGCAGTACAATCTACATCAGACATCACTTACCTTGTTGTTCCTTTTGAAAAGCGGTCTTACATCTGTGATGGCTTCGCAGTGTCACTGAGGGGTGGAGAACCTTGATTGGGGAGGCAGTATTGCTCTGGTGCCAAAAAACGTGAAGCTCAGGCTTTTTTCAGGAAGATGGAGGATCGCCTTCTTGGATGACAACGGGTTTCACCCTCGAGTGATAGATCCAGGGCTGGATGCCCTGTAACTTAACAGAAGAATGAGGAACAAGCAAGACTAGATAAGGTCTATCCTATTGGGCTTTTAATTGGCTATCTGGGTGCTGCATTTTCCAATTTCTAAAAAGTGCCCAGTCCCCTGGATTGATACGATGCAGGGGGACATCTGTGGGAAACAGGAGCTGATCAGAGACGTATCGGTGCACTGCAGAGAGAGCAGCTCCTAAGGATTAAACAGATTTTACAGTTTGCAATTCAGTAAGAACATGCTCACTGTCTACATTGTGATCGCAGTGGGTTCTAAGGAAGGGTCTCCTATACATTATTTCATATGGGTGCAAACAAAGCTTGCTCCTGGGAGCTACCCTTATCCTAAGCAGGGCAAGTGGCAGAGCTTTGTCCCAGGTTAAATTTCTCTCTTGGAAGATCTTGGTTAGGGTATGATTCATTTTCTCAGTTTTTCCTGTGGATTGTGGTCTACAGAATGGATGTAGCCTCCCATCAATTCCTAAAGTGTTAAATACATTAGTGATGAAGGTGCTCTCGTTATCAGTTGGAATAGAGAACGGCACTCCAAACCAGGGAATATTTTCCCTTAGTAAGACCTTAGTTTACATGAACCCTATAAAGAAGGCCCTTTGTCAGCTCTCTGCCCAGATCGTAACAAAACCTTATATAGCCCTTAAGTGTCTGGTCAATTGCAGGCTCTACAGAGAACTTCCTGGGAAATTCTCTTTGGAAGCCCAAGGAGCTGGTTACCTTTTAAAGGTTTTGAATACAGTATTTCTGATACTCAAGTCAGAATGTTCCAATGTGTAAATAATGCCTGGATAAAGGGCCAGAGTACCTGAAGGTATTTAAAGTTGGATATTTCTATTTACCAACCTACCCTTCATCATCGTAGTAAACAGGCACTAGATACGATCATAGCTGGCTTAGGTTTAGCAAGAGGACTCTAAGTTCCTTGGTTCAGGTTGGCCTATCAAGAAGCAGCTCTGCATAACTTGACAGATGCAGTGAAAGAACTGGCTAACTCCTCTGCAGCATTAGAGACTATCTGAATCTCTGTCGACACTTTGACCAATGTGGTCACGGACAACAAAACAGCCTTGGACCATCTCCTATCAGAAAAGGAGGAGTGTGCACAATAGCTAACACCTCTTGTTGTACTTGGCTAAATACCTCAATCCAAACTGCGTTGAATATACAAAAGCTTTATAATCAAGCAACTGGGTTACAAAACATTAATAACCCATCTGCACAAACCTTGAGGGAGTCAATCAAAAGTTACTTACCTGGGGGAATTTTGAAAAGATGGTGGACTAGAAAAACACAGAACTCTCTTCTTTCCCAATAAAATAGCTAGAGGACAGGCAGAAACAGCATGGAAAAAAATCTTCTATAGTTCAGGACTCCAGGGGAAGGCTGGACACCACCCAGAGAAGAGAGAGGCAAAGGAAAAGAACTATGATGGCAACACTGTGAGTTAAAAGTGACAGCTGCAACTTCTGGCATCCTCCCCCAACCCTATGAATACTTTTGAATTTCCAGGACATGGGCCAGCAGCTATAGAGAAAGGCGGCCCTAGGGATTCACCTCCCCAGGAAACAAAAGAAAGAGGGACACAGCATAAGGCTGATTCAGCTTTTGACCCAAAAATTTGGTCTGCTGTGTCCCACAAGCCCTTCCAGACTAGGTGGGATGCACCATTGTTTGCCTTGGGAGCCAGCAAGGGACTAAAGAGATCCGACCCTCTCAATCTCCCTCTCTACTGACTGGGACTGGTTGTTGAAGACACAGAGGGGAGCAGAATTACACCCTACCCTGGAAAATGGAGGGGGCTACAAGCAAAGGTTGGAGAACTGCCTCTGAGAAAATTTGAATTATGAGGATCTTAGCCTCCAGACAGGATCTTCCATCCCATTGATCCTGTCCCTGTGGCAATGAACACACTCCAAACAGGGTTTGAAGTGAGAAGCCTGCCAAAGAATGCCATCTGCTAGTGGATTAAAAGTAAATAAGGGGGAGCGAATGTAGCTCAGTGGTTGGGTGCCTGCTTCCCATGTACGAGGTCCAGGATTCAATCTCCAGTATCTACAGAAAAAAAAAGTAAATGAGAGGCTTTTTCTGGCCTTTATAGCCTGCCACCCCAAGGCCCTTGGAAGTGAATCTGCAGACAACATTACTGGGTCCAGGGCCCAGACTTGAAGAACTAACAGGGACAATCCTAAAGACCTAGAACAGGCTGAATGAAGAATGTAAGAACGGCAATAACATAGTCTCCTGCCACTAAATCCCTACACAAGAGGGAGAAATTGAGCATCAGAATAAACTTATCAACATTATAAGATGCCTGGACATCAGAAAAAAATTACAAGCCATACTAAGAAAATGGAAGAAATGGCTGGAGAAAAGGAATATATCAAAGTCCCAGAAGAGACATAGGATTTGAGACAACTAATCACCAAGATGCACACATATTTCCAAAATCAAATTAATGAGTTGACAGGCAATATGACTAAAGAGATAAAGGAAATCAAGAAGACACTGAGTGAACAAAAAGAAGAATGTGAAACCAGGAATAGAAAAGTAACAAAGCTCATGGGAATGAAAGACACAATAGGTGAAATCAAAAACACATTAGATGCATAAGCAGCAGATTGAAATGACAGAAGAAATAATAAGTGATACAGAAGACAAAACAACTGAAATTGAAGAGAGAAAAGAACAGGAAAAGTTGAGCAGGGGCTCAGGGAGTTGAATAATAACACAAAATGCAATAATGTTCATGTCACGGGAGTCCAGAAGGAGAAGAGAAGGGAAAACGTGGCAGAAAGAGTATTTGAGGAAATAGTAGCTGAAAATTCCCCAACTCTAATGAAAGAAATGAACTTGCATGTCCAAGAAGTGCAGCATACTCCAATCAGAATAAATCCAAATAGATCTACTCCAAGACACATACTACTCAGAATATCAAACATCAAAGATAAAGAGAATATTCTGAGAACAGCAAGGGAGAAGCAAATCATCACACACAAGGGGAGCCCAACAAAACTTAGTAGTTTTCTCATCAGAAACCATGGAGGCAAGAAAACAGTGGAATTATACAATTAGAATACTGAAAGAGAAAAACTACCAGCCAAGAATTTTTATCCAGCAAAATTTCCCTTCAAATATGAATGCAAATTTAAAATATTCACAAATAAACAGAAACTAAGGAAGTTCGTAAAAAAGAATCCACGTTTACAGGAAATATTAAAGGGAGCTTTATGGCCTGAAAGAAAAAGGAGAGAGAGGCTAAAAGTAGAGTATAGAAGAATAGTAGAAAGGATAACCAAAAGAGTAAAAAAAGACAGATGAAAATAAGATATAACATATGAAAACCAAAGAAATAGTGGAAATGAATAATCCATTTACAGAAATATCATTGAATGTGAATGGATTAAACTCCCCAAACAAAAGATAAAGGATAGGAAGTGGATGTGACTCAAGTGATAGGGCCTCTGCCTACCGTACGGGAGGACCAAGGTTTGATCCCTGGAGCCTCCTGGCGAAAAAGAAGAGAAAGCACACTTGCACTGTGAGCCAGTGCCCATTTGGCAAACCAAGTGCTCATGCAGTGAGCCAAGTGCCCACATGGTGAGCCAAGTGCCCGAGTGAGTGCCCATGTGGTAAGCCAGTGCCCGCACAAGTGAGTCATGCAGCAAGATAATAATGCAACAAAAGAGAAACAAAGGTAAGAGTCAAGGTGAAGCACAGCAGAGACCAGGAACTGAGGTGGCTCAATTGACAGGAAACTTCTCTCCACATCAGAGGTCCCCAGGATCAAATCCCAGTGAATCCTAGAGGAGAAAGATGAGAAGAGAAGATGAAAAGAGAAAAAGATACAGAAGATCACACAGGAAATGGACACAGAGAACAAAAACAGCATGGTGGGGAAGGGGGAGGGGAAGAAAATAAATAAATAAAGGCTGGAAACTAATTCTAAAAAAAAAAAAAGATAAAGGATGACGGAATGGATAAAAAACATGAGCCAGAGGAGCGGATGTGGCTCAAGCACACGGGAGGTCCCAGGTTTGGTCCCCAGTGTCTCCTAAAGAAGACAAGCAGACACAACAAGCAGGCAATGAGCAGACATAAAGAGTGGACAATGCACAAGCACAACGAGCAGACATAGCAAGTGGACAATGAGCAGAAACAACAATCTAACAGATAAGGGAGCCATATCAGGGAAGGAAATAAATTTTAAAATATTTTTTAAAAATTGTATGTTTGTATAATTTAAAAAATAAAACAACAACAAGCCATTCATATGCTGCCTACAAGAGGCTCACCTTAGGTCCAGGGATAGAGTCTAGCTGAAAGTGAAAGGTTGCAAAAAGATACTCCATGCAAACAGTAACCAAAAAAGAGCAGGGGTAGTTATACTAATATCAGACAAAACAGACTTTAAATGAGAAAATGTTATAAGAGATACAGAAGGCCAAAAGCATTTCAAAGACTCATACATGACGACCAAGTAGGATTTATTCCTGGTATGCAAGGGTGTTTCAACGTAAGAAAGTCAATTAATATAATATATCACATTAACAAATTGAACGAAAAAAAATGCACGATCATCTTGATAGATGCAGAAAAGGCATTTGATAAAATCCAGCATCCTTCTTGATAAAAACACTTCACAAGATAGGAAAATAGAAGGAAAATTCCTCAATATGAAAAAGGGCATATATGAAAAACCCACAGCTAACATCATATTCAATGGGGAGAGGTGTCCATCAACCCATGAATGGATAAACAGTGGTGTATATACATGACGGAATATTACGCAGCCGCAAGAAGAAAAGAATTCAGAAAGCATATGACAACATGGAGGAGATTATGTTGAGTGAAGCAAGCCAGACACAAAAAGACAAATACCGCATGATTCTGCTACTATGAACTAAATATACCGTGTAATTTCATGGAGTTAATAACTTGAATATGCAGCACCGGAAAAATAGAATGAGGTTAGAGAATGGAAAGCTGAGGGCTAACTTGTGCAGAATTGGTAAAAAGGACGTATGTTAATCTTTGGAAAATGAATAGAAAAGGTGAAAGCACACATACTGTTTGTAACCAGCCAGTACTAGCTCCTGGGCCCCGGGAGCAGGAACGCCTCCTGGGCCCAGGCCCACTGCCCTGCAGGGCCCAGCTGCCTTCCCCTTCCCTCCCCGTCCTCCGCAGACCTGGGAAGGGGAGGGGGTGTTGACTTAAATGGTCGCATACTCCTCCTGCTCGACTCTCAAGCAGCCTCTGAAACTCCACTTCTTCCATCTCCTGCCCACTGATGTCCCAGAGCTGCCTCCCGAGAAAAGAATGACGCCCTGATGGGCTTCAGAAGCTCCAGAAGTCAGTCATGCGTCCCCCACGGGAGCTGTCCCATTGCTGCCACCTCCAAGCTGGCAGGATCGGCCCTTGTCTGCCGCAGCAGATCTGGGCTAAACCCACTCACCCCCACGCAGCTGAAAAGAGGGCCCTCCTCCCTGGGGGATCCAGCCCAACTCCTGAAGGGCACAAGCTGGCAAGGCCGCGAGAGCAAAGACCGCACCAGGCAGGGGATCCGATATCAGCTTTAGTGGGACTTAGAGACAGGAGACGATTCCTTGAGGGCAGCAGGTCAAAGCAGGAAGTTGGCGCTCCGCAGGAGGACGGGAGAAAACGAGGGGCGATCGAGGGGGTCTCAGAACAAAGTCATTCCATAGGCTATGAGAACAGAGCTCCTGTTAGGGTCCCAAGACGGTGCACCCGGGGTCTGGGGACGTTACCCCAGGATTGAGTTTCTCCTCCTCGCGGAGAGCTGGTCTAAGACAGCCTTTCCGCTGGGGGGAACCTGTAACTTAGGCCAAGGTCTCCTAGGCAGCTCCGTGCTGAGGACTTAGAGGGGGCCCTGGGTCCCCACACCTGGGCACCCTGTCCTCGACTCCAGCCACAGGGCAGCCTGGGGTCAGCGCTGACCTCTCCGAGGAGGTCTCCACGGGGCCAGCCCCTAGGACGGTGCCCTGTCCTTTCACCTTCTCAGCACCTTCGTGGCTCACTCCTTGGTAATAACCCTGGGTGATAAGCTGTCCCTGACCTCACCATCTCCACTGCACACCCGGTGACGCCTGCGTGGAGCCCGTTACCTGCTGCACCTGGAGGACCCAGCCGGTCTCGGAGCGTGGCCAGGAGGCACCAGCCCGTCACCAGCCGGGCATTTAGGGCCACGGCGCCCTCCGGCCTTAGGACTGGGGCAGCGCTCCGCTCCCTGGCTCGTGGTTTTTTCCACCACTCTAATAAGGCATAATGAGCACGACCCGAGCCTGCCTGGGAGCCTTCCTCCCCGAAGCAACACCCACTGTCCGTCTTTCCACCCCACCTCTACCCACAGCCCTGCTGCCCGTTCTTCCGAGAGCTGGGCCGCAGGACCAGGACTGACTGGCAGCGAGTCCTCAGCCAGAGGCCGGAGGTAGCGGGGCCTCGGTGACCAGGCAGGTGACTTGGGGCGCCCGAAGACTGGAGCGCGGAGCGCCAGAGACTGTGGCGAGAGACGACGAGGGGTTCATCTCCCCAGCGCCCCCTCGCCACCCGCCTCTCCCAGGCCCGAGCAGCTGCCTTCGGCGCCACCTGGCGGCCGCCGCCGGCGAGCGCAGAGAGGACCCGGCGCGGGTTCCCGGGCCCGCGGGGGGCCGCTTCCCGGGGCCGGGCTGGGGCGCGCCCCGCTTGGAGAACCAGGAACCGCTCGGCCCGGGGCAGGGCACGTCCCTGGACACGGGAAGAGCCCCGCGACTCTCAACCGGACGCCGAGACCGGATACCCTCGGCCCTTCACGGTCGGGCACGCAGGTCCAAGGCGCTGCGGGGCGCACGGTGGCCAGGCTGTGCGCGCGCCCGTTCCACGCAGCGCCCCGCACAGCCGCGCGCACGCACGCCCGGACGCTCACGCGCGCCGGCCCGTCTCCCACGCCGTGGCTGGCGGGCTCACGAGCCCGGCGACCCCGGAGAGAAAGACCCATTCGCGCGGCGACCTTGCCGGTCACCCGGCCCACGCCTCCTCCACCCTCCGCTCGGGCGCGGGGACGCCGCCGCCGTCCCGTCCCCCTGGGCATCCCCTGGAGGGCCCAGGCCCTCGGCGCAGGCTGGGGGCGCCTCGGCCTGGCCGCGCCCACCTGCCGGCCGCGGCGGCCAATGGGAAGGTGGCCTGGTGATGTCATGCCCCGGCCGGACTCTGGTGACGAAAGTCCGAGGTCACCCGTCACGGAACCAACGCACACCCACCCGCAGGGATTCCAGAAGTTTCCACTGCGGCAGCGGAGAGCGGCCTCGCCCCGCAGCCTTGCGCGTGCCACCACTTCGGCCTTGCCTCGCGGTGTCCCGGAGTCTCCTCTTCCCCTCCCCACTGGGGTCTGCTTCCCCCACGGGGTCCCCTCCTTTCCACTGGTGAGCGCATGTTCACATCTTCATTCTCACAGGTGTCCCTTCAATCCCAGGAGTGTCCCCGTCACCTTTTCTCCTCCAGTGCCACCCCGTCCCCTGTAGGCCCTCAGCCACACTGTCACGTGCAGATACCCCCCACGCCCCCTCTGGCTGTGTCGTGGCCCAGGAGGCTCATTTATTCGGTCTCGAGGCCTGGCGACAACTTCCCCAGCCTCGACCGAGGCTGTCCATGTGTGCGGGTGTGTCCGGCCGTCTGTGAATGTCGGTCACTGCGTCTGTGTCTGGCGCTGCATGAGACCGTCCGCTGCGTGTGTCTGTCACCGCGGGCTTCTGTCCGCCGGTCACCGTAGGTGTCTGTTCCTCCGCTGCGGGTCGTTCTGTCGTGTCTGTCACTGAAGTCCGTCTGGGCCTCCCGGCTCCCTGTGGCCTCGGCCACTTCGGAGGCCCCAGGGGTGCAGAGAGGGAAAGGGAGGGGAGGTGGCAGCCCCGGGCAGCGGGGAGGGGCGGGGGCGGAGACAGTGGGCGGGGGCGGGCGGGGGCGCCGTGCGGCCCCGAGGGGGTGTGTGCGGGGGGCCAGAGGCGGCGGCTGTCAGAGTCGGCTCAGCCTGCGCCGGGGAACAGCGGCCGCCTCCAGCTCCCGGCGCGGCCCGGCCCGGCTCGGCTGCCCAGGTGAGTCTCCCGGGTCCCTCCCTCGGCCCGCGGCCCAGCCGGTGTCCGGGGGACGGTGCGCCCCGGAGGGATCTAGGTCCCCAAACGGGACGCCCCCCGTGCCCCCGGACCTGCCCAGGGACACCCCACACACACAGCTGCCCCCCACTCATCCTTCCCTCTTCCCTCTCCGCCGCATACTTACGGACGCCCGCGGGGGAGCAGGCACCCCGCAGGACTGGCCGCCGCCTCTCCTCTGAAAGTCCTGCGGAGACCCCCAGCACCGCTTCTCCAGCTCGCCCCCAAGTCTGGGGCCACTGGAAGACGCCCCCTGCTTGGGGCGGACCCCGAGCTGCGCAGGTTCCTGCGCCCGACTGGGCCCCCCACTTCCCGAGGGCCGGGACCCCAGCGCCCCTGCGCAGCGTCTAGCCCAGGCCCCCTCGAGGCTCAGGCGCCCCCCTCCCTCGGGGACTCCGTCTCTGCTTGGGGGGAAGGGAAGGCTCAGCGGAAGCCCCGAGTTATAATTAGCTCCACTCGGGTTTCCTAGTTAATCTCCAGTACCACCATCCCCACCCCCAGCTCAGGGCGGCGGGGGCTGCGGGGTGGCCGCCGGGAGAAAGGGGAGTTCCGACCCGGGGAATTTTGATCCCTTGGCTGGAGATGCCGGATCCGCGGCAGCTGCTGCCCCAAAATAGCGCCGCCGCCCCTGCAGCCCGGGATCTCGGGGGCTCCGGGAACACAGGCGTCCCGGCTCGCCCTTCGGGCCCCTGTGCAACGCCCGCGAACCCCTAGACCCCCGCCCCAAGTTCCCGGCTCGCGGGATGCGGGCGGGAGGCGCCGTCCTTTCCTCGGTCTCTACTGCCCCCCGCTGGCGGCGGCGTGCACCGCAGCCTCGGACCGATGGAGGGCCCGCGAGTCCCGGGGGGCCAAGGCGCGCGAGCCTGTCGGCTGGGGCTAGGTGCGGGGGGGAAGGGGGGGCGGGCGCGGCTGGCACCGGAGCGCTGGACCAGACAGTGGCTGGGGCGCGGCAGGGTGCGGCACAGTAAGCAGGATTTGGGGGGCCCCTGAATGCCCAAGCCACCCCGTCCAGGTCCCCGGCCCTGGCCAGCCCCGGAGAAGCCTGGGCTGCGCCCTCACGCCGCAGCCAGCTCCTCCATCAGCGCCGCCCGTCAGTGAGGGCCCCGCCCCTGTCGCGGTGCCCGTGCGTGGACTGCGGCCTCTGGTGCCCGCACTGCACGCTCGGGCCCAGCTCAGTCACCGGGCCGGGGGAAGGAGGTGAGGGCAGTGGGCCTCGGCGGGCAGGGTGGGGAGTACTCCCTAGCCGCGCTCCCCCCCCCACCCCCCACCCCGCAGCTGTCTGTGCGGGTGTATGTCTGCCTGGTCCGGTCCCCTCTTGCCTCTCCCTGCCTGCCTGTGTCCTTGCCGCCTCCTGCCTCCCTCCCTCGCTCCCGGACTCTCCTCGCTGTCAAGCTGCCCCACCTCCTCTGCAGCTCCGCGATAACGCCTGGACAAGATTGTTACCTAACCGCGCCTTCCTGGAGGCCTCACGCCTTCACGCTGTGCTTCTCTTTCTCCCGCAGAAGCCTTCCTCCCCGCCCAGGCAGCCATGGGGCCCCCGGGGCGACCCCCGCACAGGCCCTGCCTGACTTCCCCACTCCTTCTCCTCCTCTTCCTCCTGGGAAGAGGGGCCCGGGCAGAGGACCCAGAGCTGCTGGTGACCCTGCGGGGGAGCCGTCTGCGGGGTGTCCGCCTCCTGGCCCCTGGGGGCCCTGTCGCTGCCTTCCTGGGCGTGCCCTATGCGGAGCCACCCGTGGGCCCCCGTCGCTTTCTGCCGCCGGAGCCCAAGCGACCCTGGCCAGGGGTGCTGGACGCCACAGCCTTCCAGAGTGTCTGCTACCAATACGTGGACACCCTGTACCCGGGCTTCGAAGGCACCGAGATGTGGAACCCCAACCGTGATCTGAGTGAGGACTGCCTCTACCTCAACGTATGGACACCCTACCCCCGTCCTGCGTCCCCCGCGCCCGTCCTCGTCTGGATCTATGGGGGCGGCTTCTACAGCGGGGCCTCCTCGTTGGACGTGTACGATGGCCGCTTCCTGGCACAGGCCGAGGGGACCGTGCTGGTGTCCATGAATTACAGGGTGGGAGCCTTTGGTTTCTTGGCCCTGCCGGGGAGCCGGGAGGCACCAGGCAATGTGGGTCTGCTGGACCAGAGGCTGGCGCTGCAGTGGGTGCAGGAGAACGTGGCGGCCTTCGGGGGAGACCCGACGTCGGTGACGCTGTTTGGGGAGAGCGCGGGCGCCGCCTCTGTGGGCATGCACCTGCTGTCCCCGCCCAGTCGGAGCCTGTTCCACAGGGCTGTCCTGCAGAGCGGGGCGCCCAACGGGCCCTGGGCCACCGTGGGCGTGGGAGAGGCCCGCCGCAGGGCCACACTGCTGGCCCGCCTCGTCGGCTGTCCCCCCGGCGGCGCCGGCGGCAATGACACGGAGCTGGTGGCCTGCCTGCGGGCGCGGCCAGCCCAGGACCTGGTGGATCATGAGTGGCATGTGCTGCCGCAAGAAAGTGTCTTCCGCTTCTCCTTCGTGCCCGTGGTGGACGGAGACTTCCTCAGTGACACGCCTGACGCCCTCATCAACGCCGGGGACTTCCACGGCCTGCAGGTGACTGGTGGCTGGAAGGGGGGGCACTGGTTCCTTTTGGCCCATTCTCCCGCCGGTCCCTTCCCCAAGGACTCAAGCATGAGCTGGCCTCAAGATCCCCTCCCAGAGGCCCGGAGGGCCAGGGGGGGCAGAGAGGAATGGAAGTCCGGGTACATTTTCTCTCTCTCTGTCCTTTCCCCAGCCTCGCACGCTCTTCCTCCACGGTTCTGGGTTATGACTGTTCACCTCTCTGGCTCTTTGTTTCTGTCCTCCTGTCTGTCTGTGCCCCCATCCCTCCATCTTGTCCCCCAGGTGCTGGTGGGCGTGGTGAAGGACGAGGGCTCCTACTTTCTGGTTTACGGGGCCCCAGGCTTCAGCAAAGACAACGAGTCTCTCATCAGCCGAGCCCAGTTCCTGGCGGGGGTGCGAGTCGGGGTCCCCCAGGTGAGTGACCTGGCGGCCGAGGCCGTGGTCCTGCACTACACAGACTGGCTGCACCCCGAGGACCCGGCACGGCTTAGGGAGGCCCTGAGCGACGTGGTGGGCGACCACAACGTGGTATGCCCCGTGGCCCAGCTGGCCGGGCGGCTGGCCGCCCAGGGGGCCCGCGTCTACGCCTACCTCTTCGACCACCGTGCCTCCACACTCTCCTGGCCCCTCTGGATGGGGGTGCCCCACGGCTACGAGATCGAGTTCATCTTTGGGCTCCCCCTGAAACCCTCACTAAACTACACCGTCGAGGAGAGAAGCTTTGCCCAGCGGCTGATGAGATACTGGGCCAACTTCGCCCGCACAGGGTCAGCAGTGCCAAGGGGGAGGAGGGCCGCAGGGGACCAGCAAGGGGGAGGGGGACAGAGAGACAGAGAGAGGGAAGGCAGGAGGAGAGGGCCCAAGAGACAGAAAAGGAGGCAGAGGGGAAAGTTCACAAAAGGGAGGAGACAAAGGAGAGAGAAACAAAGGAGAGAGATCCAGAGAGAAAGCAAGGCGGGCAGCAGGGAGGTGGGGGGTTGGGGGGGAAGCAGAAGACAGGGTGGCAGATCCTGAAGGGACAAGCAGAGGGAGGAAAAAGCAAAGAGGTGGCCAGAGAGACGCAGCCAGAGGAGTCAAGATAGCAGCTAGAGGCTGAACTTCCCGCTGGGTTAAATGGAACAGGGATGATTGACTAGCTGTGTGACACCCCCCTCTCCCCCAGCATGAGTTTACTGGCCGGAAGAAGAGGACAATCGGTCGGCCATCAAAGGGGTGTCGCAAAAGTAAATGTGTTGTTTGTAGAGGCAGGACATATTAAGAACTCAGTAAATCGTAGCAAATGTTTTAATGCGAGAAACAGAGAGAGGAGTAGAAGAACAGGGAAAGAGAGAGGCAGCAAGAGGGAGGGTAGGAGCAGGAGAAAGGGGGAGACTGGCGGGAAACGGGGGACCCCGGAGAAGAGAAAAGAAGGGGTGCAAGGGAGGAATAGGGTTTTCCAGGGAATTGAAAACGGTAATGGTCAGTCCCCAGCCCCACCCCCCAGGACAGGCAGGCTTGCAGGGGTCTGAGTCTTCCCCTTTCCCTTTCTTCCCGCAGAGACCCCAATGACCCTCGGGACCCCAAGTCCCCGCTGTGGCCACCGTACACGGCGGGAGCGCAGCAGTACGTGAGCCTGAACCTGCGGCCGCTGGAGGTGCGGCGAGGGCTGCGTGCGCAGGCCTGCGCCTTCTGGAACCGCTTCCTGCCCAAATTGCTCAGCGCCACCGGTACGCGGGGACCCGGGACCGGCCAGGCAGGGCCTGGGAGGTAGGGGAGAGAGGAGGGCGCACAGAGAGTGGGGCCGGCCGGGTGTAACCCCTCTCTTCTCCCCCCAGCCCTGGAGGCTCCCCGCACCTGCTCAGGCCCCGCCTGGAGGCCCAGGCCCGGCCTCCCTGTGCCCCTCATCCATCTCCTCCTCCTCCTCTCCCGGCTCCTGCAGCTGTGACCACGGCCCCTTGCCCTCCGGCCTCAGGGGACCCTCCTCTAATGAGTGATCGGACCACATGGAAGGGCCCCACTCAGGGACCTCCAAGCCAGCGCCCACTCCCTTCTCAAACCGGAAAGGGGGGAGGAGTGACCCCCCGGCCCGCCTCAGGGACCCTTTAAATGTTTAATTGTTTAAATGGAAATGGAAAAAAAAATTATTTTTTTATAAAATGATGCTTTGGAGCCTGAGCCTGATGCTGGGGGGAGAGTAAAGAACCGGGGCTGGAATGCACCCCCATTGGGGCTATAACAGTCAACCATTTCTGTCTCTTCTCTTTCCCCGCCGACCCTCCTCCTCTGGCCCCCTGTCGCCGTGTCCCCTGGTCATTTTCTCCACCCGCTCCCATCCTGCCCTCCCGCTCTGCCCCGCCTCTGCCCTGACGTTCCCTCTCCCTGTTCTCCGGATCCTCTTTCCACGTCCCCCGCGGCTTTCTACCTTCTTGTGTGTCTTGCCGTCCTCGCACTCACGCGCCCCCCCACCCCGCACGTCCGTTGCCGACCTTCCCCATGTCTCCCCCCGCTCCCCCCCCCCCACTTGCCGGCGCCCTGGCCGCAGACACGCTGGACGAGGCGGAGCGCCAGTGGAAGGCCGAGTTCCACCGCTGGAGCTCCTACATGGTGCACTGGAAGAACCAGTTCGACCATTACAGCAAGCAGGATCGCTGCTCAGACCTGTGACCCAGGCGGGACCCCACACCCGCCTGCGCGCCCGCCCGGCCCCGAGCTGTATATACTATTTAATTCAGGGCTGGGATATCACACTGCGGAGCCCTCGGCCCTGCCCACCACCCCGACTTTCCCCGGGGACTCCCCGTCCTCTGCATGTCTCGGGTCGCGCTCCTTTCCCCGCGGTGCCTTCGCCCCTCTGGGCTGCCAATAAACTGTTACAGCTAGAGGAGTGTGCGCGACTGGGGGGCCGGGGGTAGGGGCTCAAAGCCTGAATCATTGCGCGGAAGAACTGGAGAACGGGCCAGAGGCCGTGGGGTTCGCGCCTCTCCGGGGTGGTGTGCACCGCGCCTGCGCCCCACAGCCACCTCGGAGCCGAGCCCCGCCCCGCCCCGGCCCATGGAGATCGCGCCTGCGCCGTAAGGCCGCGCCGTGGGATACGCAGCAGCGGGGCGGTGCATTGTGGGAGCCGCGCAGGGAGGGGCCGCTGTACGGGTGCCTGTCGTTTCCTCTGCGGCTGTCTAGTGCCGGGTGCGTGTGCCCAGAGTTCACGCAAGACCGGGGCCGAGAGCACGCGTTGGAGCCTGGATCTCCCTGGAGTTTGCTCCACACCACCGGGAGGACGCATTTGCCCGCCTTAGTGACCGTCACTCCCGCCACGCGCGCTGGAGCCGCTGAGGGATGTCCACCTGGGCCTGGCCCCGCCATGCCGCGGCCCTGCTCGTCTAGCACTCGTCTCGGGCCACTACCTCTACTACCACTACGGCTGCGATGGGCTGGATGACCGGGGCTGGGGCTGCGGTTACCGCACGCTGCAGACGCTGTTTTCGTGGCCAGAGGGCCAGCCCGCTGGAGTGCCCGAGCTGGCTGACATGCAGGCGGCCCTGGAGGACATGGGCGACAAGCCTCCTGGGTTCCGGGGCTCCCCGAGCTGGATCGGCTGTGTAGAGGCCAGCCTCTGCCTGGGCCACTTCGGAGGGCCCCAGGGGCGCCTACGCCACGTACCACGTGGAGCGGGGCTTCAGGGGGAACTGGAAAGGCTTTACTCCCACTTCGCAGGGGGTGGGGGACCTGTAATGGTGGGGGGCGATGCGGATGCCCAGGCCAAGGCGTTGCTGGGAGTCTGCCTGGGGCCAGGCACAGAAGCCTATGTCCTGGTACTGGACCCTCACTGCTGGGGCACTCCTGAAAACGCCAGTCAACTACAGATTGCTGGGTGGGTGGGTTGGCGAGAGATAAGCACAGCCTTTGACACCAACTCTTTCTACAATCTGTGCTTAACCAGCCATAACCCTGAAAAGCAACATCACACCCTGGCCTGAGGATGGTTCCAGAACCATCTCTGGGCCCATACATGCACATCTCGCACCTCTCAAAGGCAGAGAGGGCTGCCTGATGTCAGGTTCCTAGAAGTCCCAGGAGAACCTGGGGCCTCTGACATCAATAAAGTGGCAAGTCCTAGCTAACTGTTGCCCTGGTGGATCTTTGGGATGATCAGGGAGGTGCATACGACACAGTCAGGAGTCACTGGAGAAGTGCTTTTATTGGCAGTAGGGCTGAACGTACAAAAATTCTCAGAGCTCAATGGGACAAGGCAGTCACAAGTATAGATACCGTACGTGAGGAAAAGTGGACGGCTCAAAAGAAATCAACATCATCTGGGGCATCTAGGTCACGATATTCCACAATGGCCCTTGGGTCTCCACGAACCATCCTGTGAGACAGATGAGGTGAGTAGAGAATCCCTTTGAAGAGGGCAAGACAAGTCAGAAAACGTGGACCTCTTAGCTCTTTGTTACCTGTTGCGGGGTTTCCCAGGATAACCACCCTGGCCTCGAAAGGCATCGTAGTTCCCTCGGCCGGCACCATACGGAGCATGGGGGTATGGAGGTCCTCCTGTGGGGACTGCAGGACGGACAGCACCTGCTGCGGAAAAGGTCAATGCGAGGCTGAACCCACCTCAACTTCGTCCTACCTAATTAGTTTTCTTTTTCCCACATAACCAAGCCCTTTCCTCCCTCCTATACTTACCTCCATAGCCCAAGATGGGGGGCCGGGGCTGACCATAGGGCATCAGGCCCTGGGGTGTCTGGTGTGGGTAGGGGAGTCCTGGGGTTAAACCTGGGGGGAGTACAATACGAACAAGGGACATGAATTACTGCGGGAGGGGGTGGGGAGGCAGACAAACACAAACGGCACTTAGAAATACGGCCTGAGGGTGGGGTAGAAATTTCTTAGGGAATGACAGATTACTGAGCAACAGGAGTTCCTGGATATTGTCAAGGTAGAGGGAATGTGACAGACCCTCATGGATCGTATCTTACTCTGGGCAGGGCCAGGTGGCTGAGCTGGCTTGATCTCAGGCAGAGCCGGGCGCTTTGCATCAGTGAGAAAATTGTTAAAAAATGCCACTTCCTTCTTCACTTCCTCAATTTTCTCTGCATGCTTGTTGAAGATGTGTTTGCGCACAAATTCGGGGCCCTGGGTGAAGAATGGAGTGGTCAGGACAGAGCAAGGAATGTGGCTTCCCTCTCCTCACACCCAATCAGGAGTAATCAACCTCCCCTCCTACCAGTCTCCAGGGAGCCCTACTTGCTACCCAAGCCTTTAGGAGGCTTCCTGGTCCAACCCCCTCCTCCAGCCACTCTAACAAACCAACTCTAACATCGCAGACCTTGAATTTCTTGCCACTGAGAGGGCACAACCACTTATCCTTGCCCAGTTCTTGGGTGTTGGAGGTGACAAATTTTTCCACTTCCTGCTCAGGGTCTTTACGACCCATCTTCTGGGCCTCTTCCTCCGAGAGAGACTCCCGCACACTCAGCAATGGAGTCAGCTTCTCCTCAAACGTTTTCTGCCACTCCAGCACTGTGGTTAGCCGAGAGAGATGAAAAGCAGGTTGGAGAAGACAGCGAGAAGCAAGGGGTGGGAAGGGCAATCAAAACGGGGACCCTGAACGCTCACCTTCTCCATGACTGATACGGTTGGGTGGCATGGGCCCCCGAACATGGATGATGCCACAGCGATTGGGCATTTCATCCTCATTGGGGTACTCGCACGTGTTATAATAATCCAAGGAATGCACAATGCGCAAATAGAGCAGGAGTTTGTCCAAAACCTAAAAGGAAACGGCAAGGCACATCAGGACCTGTCGGTTCTACTGCCCCTTTGCTGCCCTGAGACCCACTCTCCACCACCCACGTGCTGCCGTAGCTGGCACCTTGATCAGCTTCTCATCCCGCTCCACGTTGATTTCAGCTGGGTTCCCTTCCTTAGGAGGCTCCTCAGGGGGGGCCCCCCCACTGCTCCCCAGCAGTTCCTCCTCCTCAGCACTCACTTCCTCGATCAGGTAGTCAGTGATGTTCTTCAAAATTGGGTTTTGAGAGGGCAGGCTCTGGTGGGGAGGGGAGAAGGTGGGGCTGATGAGCAGGGACAAGTGAGGAAGAAAAGCCCTTCAGGTAGATAGCCCAGGAACCTCCTGGCATAGAAGGTACCGTGAGGGTCACTATAACCACTGTTACCTCTGCCTCCTCACTACTTGTCCTCATTTTTATATTTGTTCTACCCTAACCCACAAATAATTGCTAATGTCAATGTTGGAGGTGGAGGAGGTACCCCTCACCCCAGGCGGAAGGGAGGGGAGTGCACAGGCACAGGAGTCAATGCTTTAGATCAAATGAGGTCAGAAAGGCCCACAGCAGATGAGATGGGTGGGCTGATTTGGAAAAAGTCCCCTGGGGAGTCACTGACTGTGGGCAGAGGCGGTGTTCCAGGCTCAGAGGCCCACAGCTGGGTCCGATCGTCCAGCGTGTGGATCAGCTTGGCTGCCAGCTTAATGTCGTTGCGCACTATCTGTTTGTGCTGAGTAATGCCATTGATGTTGCGGACACGCCGGGTCAGGTCCCTGTTCACGCCGGGACTCAGCTCACACTCCCGGAGCTGTAAGGAACAGGTACTCAGAAGGCTTGCCCCACCACCACTACCCAAGCAGCAGCAGCTCAAAGACTGGCCCTGGTGATAGAGCTCCAGGGCCTAGACTTTGAGATCCCTGAAGAAAGGGACCAAATGGATCTTGCTCACAGTAACTGCCCCAGAGCCTAACCCAGAGACAAGAGTTAACAGTCCCTGTGAGCAAACTGAATGGATGGGCCAGGGGCAGCGTGACCAAATCAATGCATAAACATCAGAGATCATATGGGACAGGCAGAGCCAAACTCTCTTCCTCAAAAGAGCCTCACTCCTAATACTCACTCGGATATTCTGCAGGTTCCAACAGATCTCTTTGATGTTGACACTACGATCAAAAGTCACCCAACCACGACGGAAAAATCTAAATGAGAGAAACACAAGAAAACCTCGATGTCACCTTGGGGTAGGGGTAAGGGTAAGGATAGCATTGGCCTGACCTTTTCTGCCAGGTATGCAGGGTCCCACTGTTCTCAATTCCTCACCTCCTCTCTGGCTGAGGCTCTGAGAGTGCCACACGCATAAAGCCTGGATATCTTTTACAAAGCTGAAAGAGCGCAAGAGAAATTGCATTTAGTGATTCAAGGATAGACGTCTTTCTCCAAACACCAAGTCCTCAGAACCCTGGGGAATTGCCTTTTAATGGGCCGGGAAAACCCAATATAGGGCTTAAGAATGCCAGCACTTAAAAGCAAATGGTGCAATCCTGGGCCGGCAGTATAAGGGTAAGAACACAAGGGAAGGGGGCCTTCCCTATTAGAGAAATGAGGGGTAGGGAGACATGTCGAAAGGTGCCATCTCTGGCTCCCAAGGAGAGCCTGCAGTAAGAACCTAGGTGGCATCCCTGCTCCCCATACAGTATTCTCCACTCACAGAAATGATCTCAGCCCGGGAGATATTGGGTGCGATATTACGCATGAAGAGAGAACACGTCTTATGCAGCGGCCGGGGTTTACATTCCAGCCCTGGAGGCTCCTTAGGTTTCTCCCTTTCTTCTTCCTTGGTCTTCTCCTTTTCCTTGAGTGTTTCTTCTGTGAAGAAAGTGGTGGAATTGGTGAATCTTATTTGAGGGGAGAGTGGAGAAGTATAAGTGGTTACTGCCCTCCCAGATAAGTCTCCTGGTACAAGCCACCCCAGCCTCAACTTCACCAACCTCTCATGCCTCCACACTGTGTTCCATCGGAAGAGAATAGCCTGCAAGCAGAAAATAAAGCCTACCCGTCTCCTCCTTTTCCTCCTCAGCATGGCCACTCTCAGACTCCGACTCCGACTCTGACACGCTGCCTTCATCAAAGCTGTCATCACCACTGTGCTTCCTGTTCCGCTTCTTGCTGCTCTGTGGGAGCCACAGCAGGAGGGATGAGTCAGCCAGCCAGGCCCCCAGCCCTGACATCCTCACCCCACCTAGAGACAGCCTACCTTCTTGGCTTCCTTCTCAGAGTCTTCTTTCTTCTCTTCCTTGTCCCCATCACCCTCAGATTTCTTTGTTTTGTCATCATTAGAACTGTCATTCTCAGCCTTCAGAAAGGGACAATCATAGGGATGTCAAATCTCCCCTTCAACTTTTCTCAGAAGGCCCCCTCCCACCTGTCACAGCTGAGTCCAGAAGTTGTCCTCTTTCCCCTCCTACCCTATACACAGCCGCCCTAGGTTCCAGCTCCTTTGGATCCCAACCACCTCCAGAAAAGCTCCAATGCTGCCCTTCTCCCCAGGCCCCAGAGGCCCCATCACACAGACCTGTTTGCTGTCTTCCTTCTTGTCGTCCTTATCACTGGCCTTGCGCTCTCCATCCCCAAGCCCTGGTCCAGCCCGGCCTTCCTCTTTCTTGCTGGGATCCCCAGGCTTTCCTGCCTGTTCCTCCTCTTCCTCCTGCTCCAGGATGCGTAGGTCATTCTCTGTGCCTCCTTCCATCTTAATCACAGCTACCAACAAAGGAAGCAGATGTCACAATTCAAGAGCCCCGGCTTAGGGCTCTGGCTTTCTGTCAACTTGCTCCTGATTCCCAGCGAAGACCCTGGTCACCAGACACTCCCCACCCCCATGGGGCTCAGATGTCTACACCCCTGCCCCCACTCCAAATCTACACACCTGCATCCAGCATCTTGACAATGGCATCAGCTTTGTCTATGTCCAGGAGGAGATTATCAAACCAGCCACTCTCCATGAGGGACAAAAAGACCCTCAGTCGGTTTTGCAGGCCCCCCCGGGCCTCCTGCCGACGCTTCCCTACCTCATCTGGGTGGTACTTTGACCGAAACCTGGGAAGGGAGGGAGGTAGGGAAGACAAAATAGTCACTGGAGGCCAGGGCCAGGATGAGGGGAGGGGCCCAGGAAAGTCAGGGCATAGCCCCCATCTCTCACACCCACAAAAGGCCATGAAAGCAGAGATTAGGGGAGGGGGGCCCTAGGACCACCCATTCACCCCAAAGGGAACTAGAGGTGGTGCTCTGAAAGGATCTGGGGGAGAACCAAGAGCTCTGGACTTGGGAAGAGCAATGGCTATAGGGGGAGGCTAGGGTTGGAGGCAGATTAATTGTCCCAAGTCTCAGGAAAACACTTAATGGGTATAATTTCCCAAAGCTTCAGAGAGGAAGGCTAAGGAAATATTAGGACCCAAAGAACCTCCCTCTCCTTGCCAATCCCGAACTACAGTCATTAAAAGGACTGTTCCCACCAACTCCCTCCATCCCTAGGGGCAAGACAGAGGGCAACCTGAAATGCACCAGGTAGGAGAAGCCAAAGAGGCAGGATACCTTTCTCCCCCCTTGGGAAGGGAAGACAGGCAAGATGGTGAAAGGACAGGGAAGACCAAAGGGAGAATTTGAAGTGCCCCTATAGCCTCAAGTATCGCCCACGGACAGAGAAAGGTGAGGGGGGAGGATGAGGGTGGGGCAGGAAAAAAGCAAACATTTAAAATAGGACCTTGAGGGAAAGACAGGAAAAGTTAGAGGAGTATGAGGGAAAAAAGGAGAAAGAAGAGATAAAGTCCCAGAAATCAAGAACAAAGGGGAAAACTGAAGACCAGACAGAGAACAACTGAAAAACAGGAAAGCATTAGGCAAGAGAGGAGGAGGAACAGGGACAGATAAAGAACAAAAGGTATGTAAGAGATTGAGACAAGGACGTACAGAGGAGGAAAGAAGGGGACAGAGAAAAGCAGAACAGAACCACAGTTCAGCGGGAGAGAAAAGGAAAAGCCGTAGGCATCACCTCCAGGATCTTTACCTTGGCTGCTTGGTCAAACAGAGCTCAAGATTTAACTAGCCGCGCCCAGGGCCCATGCTGGCTGGTGGGCCACCGGCTGGCTCCTGGCTGGGCGTCCCGGCCCGGATGCCCCACCCCCGCGGGACTCCGCGGTGGGGGCCCTGACTGACTAACTGCCTGAGCAATCACATTCAGCTAAACCGCTGCATTGTGCACAGCAGTGCCCTGCCTGTCTGCCTGGCCGGGGCAGCGCGGCTCAGCCCAGGGGGCTCATGTATGGGCTGGGTATGGTGGGGGTGGAGGTGGGTTTGCTCCGAGCTCCGTCGATGAGCGGGTGTAGTTCCCAGTTCTGGCTCTTTTCAAGGAGGAGGAGCAGAAAGAGGATGAGGAGGAGGAGCAGGAAGGGGGGAAAAGATGGTTGATTAAAATTAAAACATCCACAAAAGGAAAAAAAATTAAAATTCTTTTTCTGTCAAATGACCCTGAGAAGCTTTGCTTTTCTTGTCTGGATTTACTCGCCGCTTTTGGGAGGATGCCACAGCCACACAGGGTCCTGGCGATCAGGGATGACAACGACCCAATGCCAGCAAGTGGGAAGCAGGTCTGTCTGCTGTCCCAAGGGGCCAGATGGCTGCAGTCAGCTGCCCGGAGGTGTCCCACTCACTGAGGACAGTGGGGAAGGGAGCTGGAGTGGGGGGCCATGGCAGTCACTGAACTGAGGAGACCCCATCAGCCAATGCTGTTATACTTCCCATCCCCCACCCCCAGGAAATTCTGGATTGGGGAAATGGGAAGAGGACAGGGCTGCAGGCTCCACTGGCTGGGCCAGGGGACACATGCCAGGGAAGAAGTAGCAGGGAAATAGGGGCACTCACCACTCCTCATCTTTATGAGCCAGGAAGAAATCCTGCATCTGCTGCCTTCGAAAGTCCAGCTTGTAGTCATTGTAGCGTTTCACTGCCTCTGTCTCATCCACAGAGTCATCCAGTGACAGGAGAAACTCCTTGAAGGTCTTCATCACAGGTGGTGGTACACCCAAGTCGATCTCTGCGATGCTGCCCAGCCTGGGGGGGGCCCGGTCAGGAGGTCTTGGTTGTGGGGGAAGAGGGTGGGGGGATGGGGGGGCCGAGGTAGCCAGCTGCCCCCTTCCTGGCCCACCATGGACAAATGCCAGGCACCAACTGCTTCCACCCACTGCAGGCATGTCTCTGCATGCCTGACCTGCTACCTGGCTCCAGCCGTGGTCGTCAGTAACCCCCATCCAACCCCCAAGCCTACCAACTCCCTTCTCCCAAGAACCCCAGGTCTTTACCTGGCCTGGATAGGCAGTACATGATGCTGCATGATGTGGACATCTGGGTGGCCCCAGGGCTGAGGGGGGCCATAAGTTGGGCCCCCACCTCCCCCAGCATAAGGCATCTCATAGCCACTGTGGTATGGGTCAGAGCTGTGTTCATCCCTGAGGCAGGGGACACGAAAGTCAGACAGAGAAGGGAACCGTCTCTCCAGAGCCCGAAGGAGGAAGGGACGCAGGGAGGGGCATCTAGGGAATGTGGTCTCTCACCCAAGGGTTTACAAAGGACAAAGAAAACAATGGGTTTATGGGAAATTAGAAAAAGAAAATGACAAAAAAAAAAGTTTTCAGCAGAAGTGAGGGAAGAAAGCCGAGAGGCCCGAATGGAAATGAACTAAGGAGGGGATACGGTTCAACACGAGCCATCTCACCAGTCTCGCCTCATGCGCTTCTGCGGGGGGCTGAGCTCGTGGCGCGGGGGAGAGAAGCGCTCTCGCCGATTGCGGTCATAGTCCCGGTATTCACCCCGACTGCGACGCTCCCGGCCACGGTCCCACTCTCTGGAGTAAGGACAAGTAACAGTGATTCAAGAGACAGCTGGACACCCCAAGACCACCCTCCTGGACAGGTTTTTCCTGACATATTTGACTAAAAGCCTTAAATTACAAAGCTACACTGTAAACAGAAAAAGACTCTTACCTTTAACACTTAGCTTCTACCATTTCAACCATTACCCACAAACTGACGGCTCGTCAGCTCCATCCACCTCCAGCCTGGTCTTCTCCCTGAGCTCCAGACCCACATTAATAACCCTCCACATGGCATTCACTGTCACCTCACATTCTACATGTCAGGACTGAGCCTGAGTCCTGTCACTAGACACCCACACTTGCTTCCCTCCTGTTCCCTGTGTGTTCTAGCAACATAGCCTCATCTCTCCAGCTCTCAGCACCACCCTCACCGCCCTCACGGCTGACTTGATATTCTCTTGATAATCCCCTGCTAAAAAGCCTCTCAGAGCTGTCCTCTGTTGTGCCATCCTCACAAACACTTATTGCTTCTCCAGGAACAGCAGCAATGGCTTTACCTGCCTCTCATCTCTCCCCCTCTCTGTTCTGCTGTCAAGCATCTCTCTCAAAACAAAAATCTCATCATGCCGTGTCCTTGCTTAAATGCCAGTCAACAACACTGTTCAAAACTTTGGTTCCTAGCTGTCATTCCAGTCTCTCCTCAGTCACCATCATCACACACACACCCCACCATTCCCAAAAAAAGGAAAATCTTTGCACTAACCCAGATGTTTTAGCTGCTTGCAAACTTTTTGGCCTTGAGACCTCCTTACACTCTTATAATTAAGGACATCAAGGTTTTATTTACGTGGGTTTTTCTATCAATATTTGCCATACTCAAAACAAAAGTTTCAATATCTTCCTTTGGTTTTTTGAAAACTGAATAATGTGGAAAAGATTTTATTCCTATGGACAAGTCAGTGTTGATAAACTACTGGCTACTTCATTACAATAAATTATCAAGATTTTCATTACAACAGTACCACACATATCACCCTGTAGAAGCAACAAGCCTTTCTCAAGTTGTCATTTAGTATTTTCTTTCTCTTACCCCTCAAAACACAGAAATAAGTTTCTGAATGTCAACTAGTCATTAACAGAAGTCTAAAACACAAATCATCATAAACATTAAACAAGCTACAATTAAGGTACACAGACAAACACTACCAACATTTATGAAAAAAAGTATCACATCTGAAAATTGTTAAGTACTGTATGAATTACTGTAAACACTGCTAATGTACTTCTGAAACAAAGATGGAAAAACCTTACTGCACTGTTTCCAATTCAGTTAACCAATTATCCAGTTTAACAAAGATGTCTGTTCCTGTAACATAAACTAACATAACACACCCTGTGCACCTCTATAATGGCTGGGAGTTAACGTCCTTAACTTCACTTGACCAGCAGTATCTCATATTGCTAGTTTAGCCTTATTTCCATGCACTAAAATCTTCACCTTAAAGTCAACATCTATTATAGCTGCAAGTTCTGAAACAAAAGTATCTGGGGAAGCGGATGTGGCTCAAGCGAGTGGGTTCCAGCCTACACATGAGAGGTCCCAGGTTCAGTTCCCACGGCCTCCTGGATAAGGTGAGCTAGTGCTCAACAAAATGATGCAACAAAGAGACATGAAAATGAAAGACAATGGGAGACACAACAAACCAGGGAGCTGAGGTGGCTCAAGTGATTGAGGGCCTCTCTCCCACATGGAAAGTCCCAGGTTTGGTTCCCCAGTGCCCCCTAAAGAGAGGATGAGCAGACAGTGGGTGCACACGGTGGGGGGATGAGGACAGGGCAGAATAAGTAAAATAAATCTTTAAAAAAATAAGACAGCAGGGAGGCACAGCAAGCTGACACAACAAGATGATGCAACAAGAGACAAAAGAAAACATGAGAGACACAACGAAGCTGGGAGCAGAGGTTCCCAGTGCCTCCTAAAGAGGACGAGCAGGATGGCAAGCTGGCACGACGGGCAGGCACGGCGAACTGACGTAACAAGATGACACAACAAGAGACACAACAAGGCAGGGAATGGGAATGAAGGTGGCTTAAGTGATTAGGTGCCTCCCTCCTACACCAAAGGTTCCACGTTCGGTTCCCCGTGCCTCCTAAAGAAAAAAGATGACAGACATATCAAGTGCAAACAACAAGGGGATAGGGAGAACTAAATAAAATAAATCTTTAAAAAACAGAAACAAAAAACAAAACAAACGTATCATCTGTGAACCTCCAGAGCAGGCTGGACTTGCCCACCCCACTCTCACCAACAATGAGGACCTTAAAGGTGTCAGCACATCCTTGTCCATCCTGATCCTTTCCCTCTCTGCTCCAGGCCCAGCTGGTCACTGCAGAGTCCAGCTGGCCACCCTTCCCCCAGGACATCTGCTGTGCAGCTGTGCAAGCACAGTGCTCTGTGCTGCCTCCTCTTATACCCACCGCTGACATTGCCAAAACAGTATCTATTAATTTTTAAGTTATTAACAAAAGTTTTGTTTTTGAGAAAAAATAACTATTTTTCAAAAAATTAGTAAGGAAAGTGTCAGTTTTACATTTTTGTAAATCTATTTAAGGTCTGGCTAATGAAAGACTGCTGGATTCTCACATTTGTTGCTACATTCAAACTGCTTAAAAAAAAAAAAAACTCTGGGGAGCCACTGTGGCTCAGTGGTTGAGAGCCAGCTTCCCATATACAAGGTCCCAGGGGGTTCAATCCCTGACTCTGCTACCTAAAAAAAGAAAGAAAGAAAAAAACAGATGATCAATCTGTTGTGACATGTTGTTTTAGTTGAAGTACATTTAAGAAAATCCAAGCTCTTGCCACAGTTGGAAAAGGAAGTAGCTTAATTTAAAAGCCTTGGCCCAGTGGTTAGGGCGTCTGCCTACCACATGGGAGGTCTGCAGTTCAAACCCCAGGCCTCCTTGAGCCGTGTGGAGCTGGCCCTTGCACAGTGCTGATAACGCGCAGGGAGTGCCCTGCCATGCAGGGGTGTCCCCCGCATAGGGGAGTCCCACGCACAAGGAGTGCGCCCAGTAAGGAGAGCCACCCAGCGGGAAAGAAAGTGCAGCCTGCCTAAGAATGGCGCTGCCCACACAGAGAGCTGACACAACAAGATGATGCAACAAAAAGAAACACAGATTCCCAGTGCCGCTGATAAGGACAGAAGTGGTCACAGAGGAACACACAGCGAATGGACACAGAGAGCAGACAACTGGGGGCGGGGAGGGGAGAAATAAATAAAAAATAAATCATTGCATAAATATATAAATAAATGAATGAATGAATGAATGAATGAATGAATGAATGAATGCCTTTTCAGAAAATTGGGGATAGTCTTCTTTGATCCAAACTCGATTAAGTGGTAGTCTCCTAAAGTTTAGTTACAATATGGAATCTGAAACCTCTCAATGACCATTTCATACAGTGCTACATTAAAACCCACTGTTATATCTTGCTCCTTGAATGGATCTTGACACATTCATTATATAACATTAAAATATCCATATTCATGGGAAGCGAATGTGGTTCAACTGAAAAGAGTGTCTGCCTACCATATAGGAGGTCCAGGGTTCAGTACCCAGAGCTTCCTGGCCCATGTGATAAGCTGACCCAAGTGCAGTGCTGCCACGCACAAGGAGTGCCGTGCCACACAGGGGTGCCCCCCACATAGGGGTGCACCATGCACAAGGAGTGCACCCCACAAGGAGAGCCACCCTGAGCAAAAAAAAAACGCAGCCTGCCCAGGAATGGCGCCACACACATGGAGAACTGATGCAGCAAAGTGATGCAACAAAAAGAGACACAGATTCCCAGTGCTGCCTGATAAGAATGCAAGCAGACACAGAAGAACACACAGAGAATGGACACAGAGAGCAGACAACGGGGGTCGATAAATTTTGTTTTTAATTAAAAAAATATATATCATACTCATTAAAATTACCACCAATCTTATCATTTAAATCTAAGTATTGGAAAGCTTTCACAATGGTAAATACAAGTTTTCCACAATTTTAATTTTCACTTGAAAGTTCTACTTCATCATTAGCAACAAATTGTTTTCCTTGAACAGGTTCTTTTAGTTCATTTTCAAGAAAATATCTACCAAATTTGACATTTGTTCAATTAAAAGTGGCATCCCATGGGAAAAAAAGCAGTCAGTTTCAACTCAACTGAATAATAACAAGTGTTCTTCCTCAAGATACCACTACTATGCTTTCTGCATCTTCCCATTTCATTGCAGGTATTAAAAGTCTAACTTCATTAACAACTTTTACTGTTTCATCAAGGACACTCAAAAGTGAAACTAGTGCCACTGCCTTGATTTGTGCTAAGGTACCAAAAGCTTTACCCCCACCAGTGCTGTAGCACCATCAGTGCAAATGTCAGCATGGTGAATATAGCAATAATATCTTAATATTACTATAAAAACAGCTTTTACTTCACTGACCCACACAAAGGGTCTCAGAGACCAACAGGGGTCTGTGGACCACATTTGAGTATGGCTACTCTAAACAAACTAGAATGAGATGCCTCCTTCACACAATGTACACCCGCAACTCCAAGCTGTTCACTCCACCTGTGTCTGGGGAAATCCCATTCATCCTTCCAAGTCTAGTTTAGTGTCACTTTCCTGTAGCTCTTCCTGACACACCACCTTCACCACTCCTTCCCCCGCCCCCAGAAAAACTGTTCCTCCAGGCTTGCCGTCTTTATGATTCTCTCTATACACTCCGTGAGCAGCATACATTCAAGCCCACTTTGCCCCCCACTCCAAGCCCGAGAGTGTAAGCTCCTTAAGGGAAATGACCACATTTTTTCCACCTTCAGAACTCAAAATACCCTTTTCTTCCGACATTCTTAAAAAATACCAAGGAAAATAGGGTGGCCACGGTCTCCACAAGATGCAATGACAGACTGAATGGTTTAACAAACTCATTTCCCAATTGATTTTAGACAAATAAATGCTATTACAATAAGACACCTCAAACACTTTATAGCAATCTATTTCCAAATTAAGCCACAATTACAAATGTTTGTGGAGCCCCTCAGACAAAAAGCTTTCCACATTTCCTCTGCACTAATTCACTATCTGAAACCCTTTAAGAACCTTCCTAAGGGTAACACCTTAACCACTCAAGAGCACTCCAGAAAACTAACCACTCGCTGAGTCAAAGCTAATCAATTAACTCAACTAGCACTGCCCAAAGAATTCATTTGGAGATTTTTGGCAAAACAATTACAAAAATTTTAAACATATCCTGCCAAGGAACTGGTCATTCAAACTCTCCAGTAAGGTCAGTTCTACAACATTACTTTTCTGAACCAACCTTTCAGAGATGTAATCTACAACATATAACATACATTTTAGCTACAATGTATAAATGTTGCCTTTTCACACTCAACCTCTTCTAGTTATACTGAATTGATCTTCAGAACCTTCCGACTGTCAAGCTGTACATAACCAATACTTTGATCAACAGCAAATAGGTTGCACCATATGAAATTGCGGCTTCTGTACATCAGAACGGCCCAATGTTGGCGATTTCATAAGGTTCACCCCAACAAAATTATAGGAGAAAAGTAAAGAGAGTGGAATGAAACAAAATGAGTCAGAAGGCCAAGGGAAAGGAAAGCGTCTCACCGATCGTTCCAATCGTCCCCTCGACGTCTTTCATCTCTTTCCCGGGAACGGTCATAGTCGCTGCGCTCTCTTCTAAACTTGTCCCTGCGCCTGCGATCATACTCGTCATCACTGTCACCCATATCTCAAAGGGCCTGGGGAGGGGTGGCCAGGGCAGTGATGAACAATGACATGAAGATGAAAGGATCGCCCCTCAAGAGCAGCACGACCGCCCCATTCCCGCCGTCCCAGCCATCCTAACTCCTCTTCCCCGGCAGGTGGACGGCCACCACACTTCCACTGCCCCCCAAGGGTCTCCCCGCCCCAGCGCCGTCGGCCCCGACCCGACAGCCCCCTCCAGGGAGCTCCCCACCGGCCCTCGGCTCCAGCTCCCCGGCCCCTCCCCCACCTGGAAGCGGTCGCAGCCGTTGGCCTCACGCTCGGGCGGGCCTGTTCTCCCGGTGACTCGGGCCCGAAGCTTGCCACCGGCAGACAATAACAAAAGGGGCCGATGAGGCGGGAGGGGCGTGGGCCTGCAGGCGAGGGGCGGTTGGCGTTCGCCGCTAGCACTGCCCCTGCGCCAGGAGCCCGGACACTGGGAGCGCTCCCAGCGCGCGCCGAACTGGAACTTAACGGGGGAGACCTGAAGGATGATGGGAAGGGGTGGGGACCAGGAGGTCCCGCGAGCTCTCCGGAACGAGAACTGCGCGAGGGAGACAAACTACGGGAACCGGGCAGGGCCAAACGTGTCCTCGCGACGGCGGTAGAGCTCGCTGGGCGTGAGATTGGGGGTCGCGCTTTGCCAGATGTGTCCGCGCCTTAAGCTGGTTGGCTTTCAGCCATTAAGCTCGAATCTTAGATCGGGGCTCCTTCTGACCTCATCTAGGGGCGGTTTCGCTCCTCTCCTCGGGCAGGGCATGGGCTTGGGGAGCGGGGGGCGTTTAGGGGGAGGGAGCGACCATCTTAAAGCATCTCCTCCCACCATTTCGTGTTGCCACCAGAGAACAGCCTTTTTCCGTACCACAGCCGTGCGCTGCCTTCAAAACCGAGCGATCCTGCTCTTTGGCAAAGGCGCCCCATCTTTAAACAAAATTGGCAAACCCCAGTCTTATCCCCAACCAATAGTCAACCTATAGACTTGAGGTCCTGATGGCCAGGCAGGATCTTGTCTTCCCCCAGATTAAATGCACCAACACCGTGGGGTGATAACACCAAGTTCTTTTTAAATAATGGAGTGTGAAGGCTAAGAGGAGGAAACGCTGGCTCCTTAGAGCTTGCTGTACCCTTGCTCCCAGCCCTGAGAGGAGAGATGTCTGTACATCAACCAGCACTAAAGAGTATAGTAGAGTTGAGGAAAAAAAAAAAAAGCTGAAACAGGAAGGGCTAAGACCCATGTTCGAATCTTGGTTCTAACATTTGGTAACCCCACCATCTGGGGAAGTGACCTCTCAACTCTAGCCTTCTCACACAGTGAAATGCAGGCAGAAATAACAATGGCGCTTGTTTGTGTCTGGCTGCTGTGAGAATCAGATGAGACAAATTTGAAAATGTTTTGTAAACTCTTGAGGGATTATTATTTCGTGATTAGAAGGGAAGACAGCATTTGGTGACAAAGTTGTAAAGGTAGATGTCAGGAGGGTGGCAGACGGGAGCTGAGAATGCAGCTAACACTTCTGGGAAGACTCAGCAGTCCGTGGTGATGGTGGCTGAGAGTTCCTGGATGCGCCAAGCGCTGCAGGCCTTGCACAGGATGTGCCCATCCAGCGGGTAGCAGCCCTGACACTCACCCTCAGAGGAGAGCAGCAACCCACACTCCTGTTGAGAAAGAAGCAACAGCTTTCTATCAGCTCCTGAGTTCCTTCTCCCATGCTCTAGCCGAGATCACTCAACCATCGCCAGCACCCCAGACTGCAAACCCCACTTCCCCTTGCCCAGGCCCCCTGACCTCACACTTGTAACATCCAATGTGAAAACTGCGATCCAGAGCAACGATTCGCACAGTCTCCTCCTGGCCCGGCTCAGGCATGATGGCCCCACCGCACACAGAGCATCGTGGGGCAAACTTCCTGTGGTGGAAGGGGACCAAGGAGGCTGTGAAGACGCAGGGGTGGAGGGGCCTAACAATGGGATGCAGGAGGGAATGGGAGAGGCCAGAGGTATGGACATAGGTCTTGGAGAAGTGTGAGGCTGAAGAGCAAGAGGCAGGGCCAGGGATTAGGACCAGGACTACTGCTGGGGCAAGCAGGAGAAGCAAAGGAGAAGGGAAGAGCCAGGCGTCCTGACAGAAAGGGAGGAGCCAGGCCTGACCTGTGGAAGTCCTCAATACAGTGGATCTGGCTGGTGGCATCCACTGTGAAGGGGATGCCATCAAGGCCACGGTGGCACACCACACAGGTAAAGCAGCCAGGGTGGTAGGCCTTCCCCATGGCCCGCAGGATCCTGTCCAGAATGGGCTGGGAGCACGTGGAGCACTTCTCCAGGGTGGCCTGTGGGGAGGAGAGCAGGACAGTCAGGGAGCCCCACGGCAGCCGCCCCCCCCCAGGCACACTGCCAGCCCACCCATCTATCTAGCCCACTTTCACATGATGCAATGAAAGATAGATTGGAGAGGACCTGAGCTCAAGTCCCAGCACTGCAGCTTACTGGACTAGTTATTTCACCTTTCTGAGCTTCAGTTTCCTATGAAACGGGAAGCAATAGTAATATCTGCGTGGCAGGGGTCTGTGGGAATTTAACACATCCCCTTAACTCTAAAATGCCGCACAATTGAAGGGACTGTTGTCCTTTGCCCCCAGCAGCAACAGCTCAGGTCTTTAGCTACTTTCTTAATTCCTCTCTTCTTACGTCTCAATGTCCAGTCCCCAGCTTTGAACCTGTACCTCTGCTAGGCTTGGACATAGAGTTCCCAGCTTGGATGGAAGCCCCCTGCCTCCTGCTTTCGGCTCCCGCCCCCCAGCCACTCACCACATAGCAGCTCTCACAATATGCCCTCCTTTCCACAGCATAGAAATGCTGGCCCCGGAGCTGGGCCCGGCACGTGGAACAGACAAAGCAGCCAACGTGGAAGACTCGGTCCAGCGCCACCACCCCAGCTCCGTCCCCGACCACATCTTCTCCGCAACCCCCACACCGGCCTAGGGACAGGGAGGGACCAAATCAGGCTGCACAGACCCAGAAAGCCTGGCTGCTATCCCTGTGACTCTCCAGTACTCCGGCCCCTTCCCACCACCCTGCTCACCGAAGTACTCCCCGCTGGGCAGGTGGTTCATGTCATGCACCAGCTTCTTGGTCAGCCTCTCCAACTCCTCCTCGGGAGGCTGGCTCAGGGGGGCCTGGGAGGCAGGGATCAGGGGTTTAGTCCTACCTCTGCCAACCATCAATGACAAGCAATTCAACCCAGAAAGCTCACCTGAGAACACACCAGACCAGGGTACAGGAGGGTGCCTCATGAACTAGGAGAAGCTCCGGCCCCCTCCCTTCTCTTTCCCAGGCTGCCCACACCCCTCTCACCCTTTGGGGAGCCAGAGCATTGATGCCACGCAGCTCTGTCTCTGCTCCTAAATCAGACCATTAGACTCCACCCCCCCACCCCAACCCAGTCAGTACCCAGCAGTGCCCTGGGCTTACCTGGAGCCCATAACCACCTCCTCTTCCTCCTCCAGCAGGGCCAGAGACCCCAGCAGCCTCCTCTTTACCCGCTGGCTCCCGCGGGCTCCGATAGCCAGCCCCCCAGACTTCCCCTCGGCCTGCGAGAGGGAAGTGGGGGCCTGGGAGGGGCCCGGCAGCCTGAGAGGCCCCCCGCCTGGGCAGCCCGCAGCCCCTCACTGGCTGTGCCACCTTCACTTGCACGGGGAAGGCAGGGCCAGCCGGGGTGCTGGCAGTGGCATAGGAGGCCGGAGTGGGACCCCCATAGGGGGATGCTGGGAGCTGTGGGGCTGGAACACCCCCTCCGTTCGGCTTCAGGGAGTTCGTGCGGTAGGCGGAGGGCTGAGGGGGCTCATAAACCTGGGGGGAAGCACAGACCACAGTGAGCACGGCCTATACCAGGCCACGTGGAAACCCCACCTGGTGTTTCCAGGAGGTCCTGCCTCAAGCAGCTGACAGCTTAGTAAGAACTTGTGTCCCAGTTTCTTTTCAATATCAGTGTATGGGGTAGGATGGGGGTGGCGGTTAGGGGCAGATGGAGAATGGAGGGGAGGAAGCAGGCTGGGGGGGTAATGGGGCAGGGCGGTGGGTCACCTGTCTGTCTGGTCGCCGTGGGGCGTGCCCACGACCCCCGTCCAGCTCGGCCAGCATGCTGGTCAGAGAATCAATCTCAGCATCCAGACTTCCTGGGTGTAAGCCCCCCCTGTCTGGGGGGAGCACCTGGAGATGGAACAAAAGCAGGGAGAATGCAGATCACAGTGTCTCCTCTTGCCCTGGGTCCCCTCATGCTCTGCTCCGGGGACCCTTCACACCCCGCCCCGTAATCCCAGCTCTCACCTGTGAGCGCTGGGGTGCTCCATGGGACCCCACCCAGGCTGGCCCGGGATCCTCTGGGGCCTGGTAACATTGCTCAGATGGGAGGGGGCAAAAATTGACCCTGGGGTGGGGCTGGAGTGCTGGGATGAGAAAAGAGACCAAAGGTGGGATGAGGGAGGAGAGGAGGGCTGTACCTGGGGCCCGAGGAGGCGGGAGGGCTGCCGGCTGGGGAGGGCGGGGGAGGTTGGCGGCCAGTCCCAGCCCGGCCTGGGGGAGGGGGCGGCAGGAAGCAGGCCCTGCTGAGGGAGGCAGCCAAGTGCTAGGCCGCGGGGGTCCCCACACATCGCGCAGGGCTGCCTTACCTGCTCCGTGGGCAGGCGGTGGCCCTGGGGAGCCTCGGGAGGACGCTCTCCCGGGAGGGGCTCGGGTGGACTCCGGCTGCTTCGGGGGGAGCCAGGTGGGCCCCGACATGGCCTGGGACCGGGGAACGCTCCAGCGAGTGGTCAGGGCCCCAGGGAGTCCTCTAGCCGGGGCCCCCTCTGCAGTTCCACACCTCGTTTGGGACTCCAGGAAAGAAACTTTTTCTAGCTTTTTTTTTTCTCTTCCTCCCCAATTTTGGGGACGGCCCCGCCCCCGGTGACGTCACCGCATTCCTGGGGGAGGGTCACGTGGCCCCCTAGGCCCTAAACTGCCGTCCCTCCCCGACTTGGCCCCCTTGTGCAGAGTGGGGAGGGCTCCACCCGCCAGCCTGGGGAGACGGGCCCTGCGCCCAGCTCCTGGGTGGGGGCGCCAGGCCCCGGCCTGCCTCCAGCTCCCAAGAACCCCCCACCCCAAACCAGCCTCTGTGCCCCTCATCGCCCCCAACTCCTGCACAGAACCTGCTGCAGGGACGGCACAGCGCTCCTCTTTCCCGCACCCTCCAAGCAGATTTCTCTGTTCCCCAAAGTTCCAGCCCGTCTGGGCCCCCCACACACACCTACCCCATCAGGCAGTGCTCAGCCAGCCCATAATGTTTGGGTCTTTTATTCACGTTCAGCAGAGTTAGAAAAATAAAACAGAACAAAAACATCACCTCAGGATATCAGTGAGTCTGTCAGCGACGAAGGGGGAAACTGAGGTAGCCTAGAGTCAAAAGAGGAGAACCAGCCCCTCCCGTCAAGGCACCAGTGAAGGGAGAGGACGGCGGACTCCCCCCATCCCCTGGCATGTGGGGACAGCAACGTGGAGCTGCCTGGCCCTCATACCCCAGGGAGGGGGCTGCCCGGACCCAGCGCCCCCTAAAGGTCACTGGGCTCAGGCACCCGGGCAGGCAGCAGGAGGAGGTGCTTCCCTCCTCCTCCTCCTCTAACCGAGGCAGGCGGGTGCCCCCTGGAGGAGCGGGTCACGTTAGGCTTCAGAGATCAGTGCAGGTGACAGGGGTGACGCCATGGACGAGCAGCGTGGGGCCCAGGTCCCGGCTCAGGACCTCCAGCAGGGCCAGGTAGCGGGGGTAGCGGGCAGGGTCCGCCGGTGGCCGAGGCAGGTACAGGAAGGTCAGGGCAGTGGCAGGCCCCGCGTCTCCGTCCCCCCCGTCAGGGCCCCCGGGCCCTCCTTCCCTGCCGCGCCCCTGCTGCGCGCGAACCAGGGCGTTGGCGCTGCATGCCAGGGCCTCGGCCTCCGCGTCGCCCAGCCCGCCATTCACGAAGTCCCCCTCCTCCTCCTCCGCCTCCTCCAGCGGCCCCGCCCCGGCCCCCTCGCCCCACACCACCTCCTGCACCTCGGCCCGGATCCTCAGCTGGCTCAGCAGCGACCGGAGCCGCCCCTCGGCCGCCCCGGGGGCCTCCTGGGGCCTCAGGCACAGGAAGATCCGGAGCCGGGCGCTGTGCCATGCAGGCACCATGCCCAAGATGGTGGCCATCTGCAGCAGGAAGAGGCCACAGACGTCCACATAGCCGGGCCCGCCGCGGGGCCGCAGCAGGTTGAGGGGCCACACGTCCACGTGGTGCGGCTGGGAGGGACCGCCCGAGCTCCGGCTGAGCCGCTCAGGGGGCAGGGCCCCGCAGGCCCGGGCCAGCACCACGTTCTTGTTCATCTTCAGGGCGTCCGCCACGGTGGCCACGTAGTCCTGCGGACTGAGGGCCCGGGGGCTTCCGGGGGCCCGGGGAGGAGGGAACAGGGTGCTCAGGGCGGGGGCGCTGCCCTCCGGCGTGCCCGAAGCCGGCTCCGAGAAGGCGGGGTCAATCAGGAAATGGTCCTGCGGCGGGGCGTCGTCGTAGAAGCCCAGCACCAGCGTGTTGGGCTTCATGCCACCTGCGGGGCGAGAGGATGGGGCGGGAAGGTCACGGGCATCAGAGCCGTGTGACTGTGGTGGTGGACGCACATGACCGCGGCGGCCGGGAGGCATTACATCTGTCTGCTACGGGTTGGGCTTCTTAAGGCCTCCTTGTGCACGTGTGCATAGTGACTGCTACTTTCTCCCACGCTCTTTCACAAGCATTTATTTGATTATCTGCACGACTAGTCTCCTCCACTTAAATAGGCCAAGTCCATTCTTCTAGCTAATGAGCACTCCTGGTCGCAGACAGCAGGCTAGTTACCCCCAAGCTTTTAAGCAGCACACCTTTTGGACAGTGGAAGATGAGAGGCTGACTCCACGGGGCAGACCCAGCACCCTAATTAGTCAAGCTCAAGGCCTCAGTTCCCGGGGACAGCACTCCTGACCCCGCTGAGGGAGGAGGAGAACGGGGAGCTGTGCAGTCTGCTGCCACTTCTGCAAAGCCCTAATGATAGTCTGCCATGGAAGAGTCCTGGAAAAAGACATAGCTAACAGCCTCCATGCGTACCAGGGGCCAGCTCCTGCTGGAAGCACCTCGTATTTTACCTCATTTAATCCTTGAAACAACGCACTCTGTTCTCCCCCTTTCACAGACAAGGCAAGTGAGGCACAGAGCAGTGAAGTGATATCCCCAGAGTCTCCCCGCCAGTGAGCACCGGAACCCGCATGAGAACAGCCCAGCGCCACGACCGATTCTCGAAACCACTGGTAGCTGTGGTGTGCCCAAACGGCAGCGTCCTCAGTCCCTGAGGACCTGAGTTTTAATTTTTGAACCATCAGTGTGGAACTGGACAATTTCCCCTTCCCCTCCTTCAAAAGGACTGAGTTTGCAAGAAAATTCTGAGACCTCTAAGACCCCTTTCTTGAGAAACAAATGGGTCGCTAAAAATTTACCTGTAAGTCAAATTCTACGTGCTGGGACCATTTCCCATTTAGAGGCGATCCTTTCTCTTTTACCTGAATTAGGATGCCTTCCGTGAAAGCAGTGGTCTCTGCACAGGTTTCCTGGCAAAGGGTGGCTCTCAGATGCCCCAGGGCTACCCACTATTGCTAGGGTGGATAACACCCCAGCATGTCTCAGGCAAGCTGAACTCCAGCTGACCTTGCAAATTATACCAGTCATACCCCTTCCTGAGCTTTTTCCAGTTCTGACTTGCACTGAACAGGGCAATGTCCAGTACTGTTGAACGTGAGCCGGTTTCTAAAAGGAGGAGGCAGGTTGCACTCAGAGAGCAGACAGACACCAGCCCCGGGATGGACGGAGAAGAAGGCAGCTGAGCGTGGATTTGGCAGGACCGGCGGACAAGGCCAGAAGCTGCAGCACTAAGACACAGTCACAAGCTGGGGACCTTTGCCCCCATCTGAAAGCATCAGCTCTTTGTGCTGTGGCCTCTGGACGGCATTGCGCCACCCCCACCTTCTCTACCCTCTAAGGGGGCCCTGATACTGTCCCTTTGCACAATCGCACATCAGTGCAGAACGGTCTTCCTTTCCCTGAACTCTGGTGGTGAGAAACTATCTGCCTTAATAGGATGGGGCAGCCCCAAACTCAATTCTTCCACTGACCCCCAAAGTACAACATACTCATCAGAGCCTATGTTTTTTGGTTCCGAAAAAAAAAGATGTCACCTCATTTCTAGACCTCTGCATCTCCGATTAGTTCTTATCATCCACTGCCTAGGGTCCTTATCTTTGAACAGCTGCCTCTTAGCAGCACTAGACTGTGAGTTCCTTTTGGGGTTTATGGTTTGTGGTTTACTCTCTGGCACAGGGGAGCTGAGATTTAAAGGGGCAGGGGAACAGAGAAGCGGCTCACCGAGGCCCGAGATTCGCAGCAGATGCTGTGCCCCTTGGCGCACGGACGGCGAGAGGGTGAGGTCCACAAAGGCCTTGACTTGGGCCCGGTCCACCAGACTCAGCCACGCCCCGTACTGCGGCTGCACGGGGTCCGAGGGGAGGGAGTCTGCAGGGAAGGGAGGCAGCCAGTGTTGGGCAAACTCACTTTCTTGTAGAGACCAAACCCCAAACGGACAGAGGAAGAAGCCTGGGCGGGGCTGTGGCTGGCCGGTGGGTCATGCGGGAAGAGGCTAGAGGCGGCCCGGGACCCAAAGAACGTGGAGACAGAGGCAGCGAGGAAGGACAGGGAGGCGAGCAGGGGCGCCGCTCACCCAGGTCCCCCAGAGTGACGTGGCCCAGCACGTAGAGGCCCCCCTTCTTCAGCTGGTTGGCCAGCCGCAGCAGAGGCAGAGCGCCCCGGGGGTTCCCCACCAGGAGCAGCAGCTGGGGCCGCCAGAACTTCACGTGCTCCTTCCGGACGTCCAGCCGCAGCAGGTACTTGCGTACCTGGGGACAGGGGTGAAGTGGGGGGAGGAAGGGCTGGAAGAGGCAGCCCCTGCACCACACAGGGGTGAAGTGGGGGGAGGAAGGGCAGGAACGTGAATCCCGACCCCCGAGGGAAGAGGAGGCCCCGTGGCAGGTGGACTTGCCCAGACTGCGTCCCTCCCACCACCCTGCTCCAAGCTTCCCTGACCTGGTGGAAGAGCAAAGCCTGGCTGACGTAGCCCCAGCTGCTGGGGCCTCCTCGCGCTGTGAGCAGGGCAGAGAGCAGACCCATGAGCAGCAGGGAGCCGCCGGCGGCCCCAGGACTGATGAGAAACATCATGAGCAGGCAGGAGGCCACCCCCACCAAGCAGGTGTGCCAGGAGAACAGGTTGAAGGTGGGGCTGGGGATGGGCAGAGGGGAGGAAGGAAACTCAGGACCTGTCCTGCACTCCTGGCCATGCCAGGCCAATCCCCCACCCCACCCTCCATGATCCCAGGCCTCCAGCTTCCTCCTGGGTCTCTGGGGTCGCAGGCATGTGATTCTCTCACCGGAAGTTGGGGGCTGAGGCCCATTCCAGGCTCAGGCAGGACAGGTCCACCGCGGCATAGGCCACCAAGTAGAAGACGGTGACGATGGCAGCCAAGGTGTTCAGCTTCCCAGCCAGGAGCATCAGCTGGACAAGGACCACAGAGGCTGGGCATTGCTCCACTGTGCCAATATGCACCCCCAAAATGCCACCCCCCCCTTAGCTTTTGGTACACATCAGCCCACCCAGTTCCCTCCTGATGCCGAGAACCAGCACCCTTGACTGTAGGGGTGTGTGGAAGGGGAGCTCAAAGAAGGGTGCTTACCTGCACCAGGCCCCAGGAGTACAGCACTGCCCCCCAGGGGTTCCCTCCTCGGGACACAACCTTTGCCGGTGCCAAGATCACCCCTGGAGACACAGAAACGGGGCAGACACATCAGCCTGGGCCAAGCAGGGCCCAAAATGGACCAAAATATGGGGTGTACACAGAGCTGCCGAGGAGGTGATGGGGGACTCACCGAAGAGATCATCCTGGGCCAGGGCGTGGAGGATGCGGGAGGCACCGATGAGGGCGCTCATGGAAGCCGAGAGCGACGCGGAGTAAACGCCAACCAGCACCAGGGGAGGCCACAGACTGATGGCGCGAAAGAACCCGTAGTCTTCCTGCAGCAGGGTCCTAGGAGGGGAGGAGGGGGCCGTAGATAACAAACGTGCCCATGTCCCGGGGTCCTTGATAGACAAGTGTCTGCAACGCTCTGCAGTTCTGAGCTGTGTATTCCCAACCAAGTCCAGGGCCAAGGCCAAGGATCCCTGTAATGGATCAAAGGCGCCGAAGGGATTTACCTGGCACTCGTTGGTTCTCCTTTGGCTGCTTTAGAGTTAGTTATGTGGAGTTCATTCCCAACAGCATGTGCACAGGAGGCCAATTGTTTGCAAAAATGCCAATTGTCTAAAAGGCCACCACCCTCTGCCCCCCAAATAAGCGTTTACAGCAGAACCAGGTCCATGGCAAACGCTGGCTGTAGGTGGGCCATCCCCACCTGGTTGGCCTTTCCATCAGTGTCAGACCCCGCTCCAGCGCTAACTCCCAATGGGGGAGAGAGTCCCTGTTTTCCTTCACCCCAAAAGCGTGGCGATCTGCTCCCCAACCTGTGATTCCGCCAGTGACCCAGGTGTACCAGCCTTGCTCAGACACCTTGCGCCCACCCTCCCCAGGGCCTGGCTCAGCCCCTCCCTGGGTACCTGTCGCAGGTGAAGCTGGAGAAGAAGAAAAGCAGGGCATAGATGAAGAAGGTGTAGACGACGGCCATGATCGTCCCCAGAGGAATGGCCCGGCTGGGGTCCTTCAGCTCCCCTGGAGGGAGAGGAGCAGAGGGAGAAGTGAGCCCACCCTACCAAGGCCACCCCCCGAGGCCTGCCCCCCGAGGCAGGGCAGCAGGGACTCTCACCTGACATGTTGGCCCCGGCCATGATTCCCGTGCAGCCGTTAAAGAGGACAGCGAAGACGCTGGCGAAGGTCATCACGGTGCCCGTGGTGTAGTCGCGGGCGTATTCCGCTGAGGGGAGTGTTCCCAGGCGGGACAGGACGTCAGCGCCCCTCTCCCCACTCTCCAGGCCCCCCCCCCCCCCCCCCCCGCCTCCCACCTGGCTTAGCTGGCGCTCTTGGCTTCCCTGCTCCTCGCTGGATGCTCTGACCCTCCTGGGCCCACCCCCAGCTCTCCCTGCTCTATGCGCCACTGATTCTTTTTTGTTTTTAATTTTTTCTCCCCTCCCGCACCCCGCTGTTTTTGCTGTGTCCTTTCACTGTGTGATGTTCTGTATCTATTTATCTTTCTGTCTTTTCTTCTCATCATTCTCCTTTAGGATTCACCGGGATTCGATCCTGGAGGCCTCTGATGGGGTGAGAGGTTCCCTATCAATTGTGCCACCTCAGTTCCTGGTCTCTGCTGCACTTCACCTTGACTCTCCCCTTCGTCTCTCTTTTGTTGCGTGATCATCTTGCTGCGTGACTCATTTGCACGGGTACTGGCTCACCACGTGGGCTCTTGGCTCACCACGTGGGCACTGGCTCACCACACAGGCACGCTTTCTCTTCTTTTTCACCAGATGCCCCAGGGATTGAACCCAGGTCCTCCCATATGGTGGATGGAGGCCCTGTCACTGTAGCCACATCCACTTCCCATGCACTGATTCTTGTCTGCTTGAATCACTGTCTTATTCTGCTTTTTAATTGTTTCCTGAATGTGCATCTTCTCTCTCCATCGAGAAGCCAAGTTCCTCTCCTGCGGGGACCATCTTGCATTCTCTCTCGTGCCCTGCCAGGTCAAACACCCAGCCCCACGCACCCACGCGAGGCAGGTGTAATCAAACTGTGCTGCTCTAAGGTCTCGATGCCCTGCCCTCAATTTTCTCCGCCATCTGTCCCCACCCAGGGACTCTGAAGGGAGTCCCCCACAGGTGCCCCCACAGGTGCCTGCCCCTCGCCCCGGAGCCCTGGCACCGCAGCGCCCCGCTCACCACCCAAGTTGGCCTTCAGGGTGCTGCTGTTGAAGCCGGTGAAGTGACCGGTGAGCGGCGGCAGGGAGGAGCCATTGGGGCCAGGCCGAGGAGTCAGGGGGATGTCCCTGGGCCCCACCACCACAAAGCTGAGCAGCACAGAGGCCAGGGAGCCGGAGACCAGCAGGCACGTGAGGAAGGAGGCGCGCGCATAGAGCCCAGCCCCCAGCGTGCACACGCCGCCCACGAGGCCCAGGAGCAGGGAGCCGTAGAGGAGGTTCCAGCCGTAGCCCTGGGGCAGGACCCGGAGCCCGCTGGGCCCTGTGGCATCTGCAGAGGGGCAGGGGTCGAGTCAGAAGGCCAGGCCCCAAGGAGGGTCCCAACCCCAATCACGACCCAGCGCAGGAGCAGACCCCCTCCCGGCCCACCTGTCCTCAGACGCCACCTTCCCACGTCCCCTTCCCAGCTCTCCCCCAGCACCCTTGCCCTCCCTGCAAGGGAACACCAATCTTGCTCTATTTTAGGGGTGCTAGCCCGGCACCCTGACTCGATGGGAAGCTCCCTGTGGGCGTCTACATCTCCTGCATAAGGCTGGGCCCATGGCAGAAGCTCGAGAATGCCCAGCTCATCAGTCACTCTGCCGTTCTCCTAGAGGCGGTCCCTCTCCCTCAGATCCCAGAATCCCAGCGCCAGTAAACCAGGCCCGGCGTGGGGAGCTCACAGACCAGCGCCGAAGACATCGAGCACCGCCTCCACCAGCCCCAGCATGTAGACAGCACAGCCACAGACGTTGGCCAGGTAGAACATGAGGCCGATGCTGCCCCCAACCTCCGGCCCCAGCGTGCGGCTGATCATGACTGGAAGCAGAAGCAGGGGGTGAGCGTTAAGGGAAGAGAAACAAATGGAGCGTGAGGACGGGGTCAAAGAACAAAACGTGCTCCGGCTGGGCCTCCGCGGCCCTGTCTCCCTGCACACGCCAGGGCAGCAACACATCCCAGGGCAGCCACGTCCCAGCGCCGCCACGGCCCAGCCACGTGGCTTTGCACAAGTCACTGAGGAGCTCAGTTTCCTCACCTGTCACTGACAAGGGCATTAGGAGAACCAAGCTATGACAGCTAGGGACACACCTGGCAGATCAGAAAGTGGCTCTAATGCAAAGGGGGCTTTGGGTCACCCCCACCACGCAGCCCTCCTAGAAGGCAGACCCCGGGCCCCTGCTGTGGGAGGATACAGTAGGCTCCGCCCCCCCGCACGGCTCCATTGGTGGCGATGGCACAGACAGAGAGGACGGTGAGCGTCAGGATGAAGTAGGCCACCAGCAGCATGGCCAAGGCCTGCAGCAGCCCGGCGTGGCCCACCACGAACCCTGGGACGGGAGCAGGAAAGCAAGTCACAGGGTGGGAAACCCACCACGCCCCCTACCCCCACCCCACCCTCTACCCAAATGGGCATCCCTCTCCCCAAACCCTTCACCCACCCGCTTCTCCCGGGGCCCTTCCCCAGCCTCGGCCCAGGCCCGCCTCTCCTCGGCCACCACACCCCAGGGAAGTCCCCAGCCACTCACCAATCCTCATGAAGACAACTATGCTGAACATGGACAGAACGGTGGGCACCACCACCCCCAGGAAGGTGGAGAGCTTCCGGGGAGACGCCCCCCCAGGACCCGCAGCCCCGGCGGCTGGGAAGGTGGCTCCCTCCTCCCCCAGGAGCCGGTAGGCCAGCAGAGGGGAGTTCTCGCTGGCCATGGCTGAGCGCAAGCAGGGGAAGCCACAGATGGGTGACGGGGCCTGCAAGAGAGGTTGTGCCGATGGAAAGCAGCTTCTCTGGGCACCCCAAAAACTACCTCGTCATTGATCACCCAGAAGCCCCCTCAAATGGCAGGAAACACGAACACACTTACCAGCGACACTCAAGAGTCCACAGGTACACGGGACAATGGTGGGCTCAAAACCCCTCAGCACCTGGATATCAAGGCCGCTGGGTCCCCCGGGGACGAGGCTAGCCACGGCTCTGCGAAGGGCCAAGAAGGGCCAAGGATGCTCGGGCAACAAAGCCTTTGCCGTCCTCTCCCTCCACGAGCAGAACAAGAGGAAGCAGCCCACCAAAAGGGAAGTGAGTTCTGGGAAGGCAGCCCTTCACGCCCTCTCCTCCTGAGCCCGGAGCCCTCCTCCCGGGCCACCCATGCCTACACCTGGCCCCCGGGCAGCACCAAACTTCCACATCTCCCCAACCCCCCCCCCCAACCTCTCCTTAATCGCCCTCAAACCTCCTCCTCCCCCTCTTTTCAGTCCCACCCAATCCCTCCCATCCACACAAGGCGCCCCCAAAACTCTCCTCCCAACCTGAGCACACCCCTCAACCCCCAAACACACAGGCCGCTGGCAGCACGCTACCCAAGAGCCGCCGGCTCCCCCGGCCCGCACCCCATCCTGCCACTTTCTCCCCGAGCGCGTCGGACCGTGCGGAGAGCAGGCTGACAGCTCGGGGGCGGCACTCACCCCGGCCCGGAGGACGCGGCCCCTCGGGAAGGAGCACAGGGTGCCCAGGGACCGCCACGGCGGAGAGGGGGCGGCTGTCGGGAAAGACAGCTGCGGCTACCGGGTTGCCAGGCCGGGAGCCCCCCCCCCCCCAGCACCGGCTCCCCATTGGTCCCCAGATCGGGCCCCGCCCCGCAGGCGGGCCCAGGGAAGCCCCGCCCCCGGCAGGCGCTGGAGGCTGCGAGCGCTGCCGGAGTTTCACGTGCGCGCCCCGAGACCGCCCCAGGTCGCCCCCTCAGACGTGCCCCTCAGGCGCAGTGTGGGCCACAGTCCCCACCGACCCCCCCCAACCTGGCGTGGCTGCTGCAACCAGCGCCACCACTCGGAGATCGGAGGTCGTCAGACGACTCGATGGCGAAAGGGCGGCCTGGAGGTGGGTGGAGCCATGGCACCTGCTCAGGTGCGTCGCCCCGGACCCCGGGCCACGTCGGACGGCGCCTTCAGGCTCCCAGCCCTCCAGCCCATCCCAGAATATCTCAGAATGCCCTCCCGAGCCGCGCCTCACCGCTCTGGACCGCGGGGCCCCTCGCCCGCGCCCGGTGCGGCCCCCAGGTGCGCCCCTCGCGTCGCCACCGGAGGGAGCCATTGGCCGCCATCGGCTCTGCGGAGGCGCGGGCCACCATCGGGCGGCGCCCTCGGCCGCCAGCTCTCCCTGCCTCGCCCCAGGGTGTTCTCACCTCCAGCCCAAATCCTAGTAAACCTCGGAGAGCTGGGACCCTCCCCCTCGCTCTTAAACAGGTGCGGTCGACCTTGGCGCCTCCTGCCAACGCTTCCTCATCTGCGAAATGGGAAGTAACAACAACCTACCTCATAAGTTTGCTGCGAGGGCTCCATCAGCCAAGAGACACAAAGCACTTTAGAACGCTGCCTGAAGGTTCAATAAATAATTCTTTGCATACAGTCCTACATGAAATATGCATAGCCACTCTGGGAAGCAGCTACTCCTATTATCTCAATTGTACAAGTCAGGAAACTGCAGCTTGAGGCGCTTCAGTTCCCAACTTTCATATGGTCTTTTATGGTTATGCTGTCTTTTGAATCTTCGGAAATCAACCCCGCCTTTCCTACCACCGATGGCCCCCAGAGGTTATCTGCAACATCTGCCTAGGAGAGGAAGGGCTCAAACCAGCCCAAATGTGGTTTTGCCAGGGACAGGTGTTTTTTTGTTTTATTTTGTTTTTTAAACTGTATATATATGTTTTTGTGGGGTTTTTTTGACATTTTTAAAGCAGCTCAACACCATACAATCCATCGAAAGTGTATACAATCAATGGTATTTGGTAAAATCACAGAGTTGTGTTTTCATCACCAGTCAATATTAGAACATTTTCATTGCTCCAAAAAGAAAAACCCCATACCCCTTATACCCCCCCCCATTATTGACACTTAGCATTGGTGTGGTACCTGTATTACAATTGATGGAAGAATATTAAAATATTACTGTTAACTTACTAGAGTCCATAGTTTACATTAGATATATTTTTCCCATATACCACCCCATTATTAACACCTTGTAATAGTGACATACATTTGTTCTAGTTCATGGAAGAACATTCCTATATTTGTACTATTAACCACATTCATTGTCCACAACAGGGTTCACTATGTTATACAGTCCCATGTGTCATCCTCTAGCTTTCCTTTTAGTGACGTATATGACCCCAAACTTCCCCTTTCAACTCCGAGTACACACACAATTCAGTGCTGTTAATTACATTCACGACAATGTGCTCCCATCACCTCTGATCATTTCAGGAAGAGGTTTGATTGACAGTTACATTCTGGGATTTTCAGTGGTCATCTCTGCTGCTCATGCCTCAGTTTACCTCCTGGACCTCTCCAACACCACACCTGTCATCATTTGTGGTGATTTCAATACCCACACGGATGAGACTTCAAACACCCTGGACCCTTAGTTCCCTGAACGCTGTTTCTCCAAATAGCTCACCCTCTACTCTACTCAGACAATCACCCCAAGGGTTGTGCCCTAGACCATGTTGTTACTGGTAACAGCAGCCCCTCCCCAATCTCTTCCCTTTCAGTTCACCTCTTCTAGTATGCCCTGACCCCAACAATCCTCCACCTCACTGGATACCCTATCCATTGATCCTACTCTCTTCCCTCGCTTACCCCCTCCATGGCTGTACTTTCCTTCTTACCCAGATTAAATTTCCCAGTCAATTATAATCACTCCCTTGCAGATACCCTCCCTCTCTTGTCTCTCTCTCTATTTACCTACCTGGCAAAACAACAGCCTCTCTACCTCCTCTGATCCTGCCCCAAGTACCTGAATGTGGCTGGAGAAAACGCCATCACATGTGTGGCAACCATCACATTTCAAATTCATGACCTTGAACTTAAGAGTGAGTCTTTCATGCTGCCCAGCATTCTGACATTTCTCTAGTCCATTCACTCTCCCACACTTCTGGATGACTATTCAAATTTTCATGCCTCTCTCTTTAACCCTCTGGCTGATTGTCTTCTTCCCATTTCATTGAGAAAACCAAAGCCATCTGAAGAGACTCTAAAAGCTCCCATCCCTCCAATCACCCACCTTCCTGAATCAATGCCCTTGGCTCTGCCCTCCCTCTGATACGAGGGATGAATTGTTCATGCTCCCGGCTAAGGCCAACCTGCCTCTGTGCACTAGTTCCCATCTCATCATCTTGTTTTTTCTTTCCCCTGGATCATTCCCATCAGTATACAAATACACTGGTATTTCTCTTGTCTTAAAAATATATATTTTTCTTGATTCCACTACACCATCCCAGCTAGCAACCCCTTTCTTTGTTGTTATTCTTTATAGCAAAATTCCTATCATCTCTGCTTGGACATCAAACAGGTAACCCAAACTTGGTATATCCCAAATTAAATACCTGATCATATCCCCACAAACTACTCCTATGGTTTTCCGATCTTTCCAATTGCCCAGGCTAAAAACCTGGGGGTCATGCCTGAATACTCGTTCACAGGCCACATCAAATCCATCAGCAATTCCTTTCACCTGGACTTTTAAAACATAACCAGTATCCAATTACGTCTCACCATCCTAGTAAGGCACCATCTTCTCTTACCAGCGTTACTGCAACAGCCTCTTAGCTGGTTTTCCTGCTTCAGCCCTGGCCCCTACATTCTATTCTCTTTATAGCAGTTCGAGTGATGCTTTTAAAGCAACTATCCGCTCCGGACATAATTCTTTTCAGAACCCTCCAATGACTTCCAACCCTTAGAGTCAACGCCAACTACCCAGGACTAGGGTGACCTGACTCAGCCCAGGTTTCTGCCTCCCCGGTGTAAGTACACTCCCCCTCCCCATTTCCTATCTCCCCGCTAGCACTTCACGTCATCTAACAAATACTGTTCACTTGTATATTCTGTTCATTCCCTACTCCCAATACAAAGTTAAGTTCCACCAAGACAGAAGCTTTTGTTTTATTCACTGCAGTAGCTCTGGTGCCTCGAACAGTCCCTGGCACTTGATTAGCCCTGACTAATCTTTCACTGGCCGTGATTGAAGGGATCGCCCCATCCTCTCCCGGTACCCACCAGCCTGCGGCGTCGGCGCTCGCTCGTCACGTGACAGCAGCAGCCCCGCCAGCTGAGAAGGGAAGATGGCGGCGCCCGGAGTGGCCTCAGGGTAAGGGCAACCAACGAGAGGGCGCCTGCCTACCAGAGCGTCCACGCCGGCGCTTTTTCTGCGATTGCGTCCTGGGAAGGCGCGAATTCCGGGGCTCCGGGCTGGGCCTTCTCCCCACCATTTTTTAAGGAAAAAAAATGAGCTAAGCCTCCGAGTGCATGGTATAGGTATGCAGCCTACCTGCCGCCTCCCCACCCCTCGTGTTCCCCAGGATCCGAGGTTCTGAGGACGGGGTTGTGGGACTCGGTAGCTGGGTTTTGCTCCGCTGGCGTCCCCTCTCCCATCAACATTTAAAATGACTCCCGGGTGTCCGTCCAGCCTCCAGTCCCAGGAGCACCCGAATACACACGTTCCACGGACAACACGGTCCAACACGCCCAGCTCCCGGGTGCTCCGCTCCGAGTTCAGGGTTAAGTGCTAATTCCCGGGCGTGCTTCCCCGCTCCCCAGGATTAAGTCGGGTGACTTCAGGTACCCCTCCCCCCGGCCCCAGGGGCAGATGAGCCCTTGGCCACCGCCCCTCCAATTTCCTGCAGACCCAGCAAACAAAAGGCTCGGGAAGGGAGGAGAGGCAGAGCAGGGCGCCCTTCCTGCTGGAACGGCTGATGGAGCAAAATGGCCCAGGAGGGAGAGGAGGGATGGAATTCCAGGCTCTTTGGAGGACACCAGAGGGAGGCCAAATTCCTGGATCCTGGGGAGGGAGTCTAGGGAATTGGATGTGGGGGGCTGGGGCAGGATACCTGGGTTTGCTGGGCTCCACCAGATCCCAGCTGCCCTGGCAAGAGTGATGTCAACCTCAGGGAATGGAGGGGGCGGTGGGGGCACTGAGGTTCAGGTGAGGTGCACGTGCCTTCCCCCGCTCCCCCCACCCGCTGGAATGGTGGGGGCTGGGAGAGGCCTGAAGCCCTGCGTCATCTCCTCTGCGGCCCAGGCTACCGCCCCTGGCCCACCCTGCTACCCTGTTCTGGCCCCACCCAAGGCTGGCTTCCTGCTTCTCCCCAGAAGCAGATCTTCCCCTGCCAAATCCTCTAACCAGCCAGGGCTCCTCATCCCTTCAGGAACCCTGGCAGCCTAGCCCCCAACCACGAAGAGCGCTTCTAGTTCCTCCTAGAGCCGGTCTCCTGCTTACCCCTTCCCCCATTCCTGACAAGGACACAATGGCAAGGAAAGGGCCACTGGGTGGGGGGGGGGGGATCCTGGCATGGGGGGGGCTTGGCCTCATATCCTGTCAGGCTGCCAGGGGAAGAGAGGAAACAAAAGACTTCCCCCTGCTGGGACAATGAGCCTCCCACCACCACGCCCCCACCTCGGACTCCCTTCACCCCACCCCTCTTCCTTAGCGCTGGCCCCAGCCCCTTAGCCTCCTCCTCTCGGTGCCCTTCTGAGTCCCAGGCCCTGCTGTGAGCCCTGCCCTTCCCCTACCCCAGTCCCTATCCGCTGTTTCTGTCAGTTCCCTGCCATCCCGTCAGCGCCAGGGTCCCTGCCTCTCCCCACAGCGCTGTGGTTGTGGCTGGACCCGGGGGTGGAAAGGCACCCTGGAAAGTTCCTCTCTTGACGAATGGAAGGCAGAAGCTCAGCAAGAAAAAGCCTGGAAGGCAGAGGCAGGCAAATGCCTCCTCCTGTACCTGACCCTGGGCGTTGGGGGAGGAAGGAGGGGAAGGACCTGAGGGGTTGGTTGTCCAGGTCTTTGGAGGTGGGCTGGAGGCCAAGGTCGTCCAGGAGGGAGGGCGGGGGCAGGACCCGGCAGTGGAGGCGGCAGACACAGGCTAACTACTAGCTGAGTGCTTTTAAGAAGTCTCCTGACCTTCTGCGCCTGCCTCTTTAAACCCGTCTTTAAAATGGGTTTCACCGGACCTGTCCTGCCTCCCTGTCCTGCCTCCCTTGCAAGGATCTTAGGATGATTTAAATACAAAGTTTGGGAAACGGACTTGGCCCAGTGGTTAGAGCATCCCTCCACCACATGGGAGGTCCGCGGTTCAAACCCCGGGCCTCCTAGACCCGTGTGGAGCTGGCCCATGTGCAGCGCTGATGCGCGGAAGGAGTGCCCTGCCACGCAGGGGAGCCCCATGCACAAGGAGTGGGCCCTGTAAGGAGAGCCGCCCAGCGTGAAAGAAAGTGCAGCCTGCCTACGAATGGTGCCGCACACAGGGAGAGCTGACACAACAAGATGATGCAACAAAAAGAGACAGATTCCCGTGCCGCTGACAACAACAGAAGCAGACAAAGAAACAAGACGCAGCAAATAGACACAGAGAACAACTGGGGTGGCGGGGAGGGGAGAGAAATAAATAAATCTTAAAAAATAAATAAATAAATACAAAGTTTGTCTTCTTAAAAAACAAAGAAGAAATGAGGTTGCAAAACTTGCCTAGGTCTTTCACCAATTGTAGTCCCCTCTACACCACCCTTCCATCGCCATCGTATAACTCCCAAACCCGCATGTCTAGCCAGAAGAGCCACCTCTGAGTTCGAGACGCAGGCTTCTCATTGACTTCTGGTCCTGCTGGCCAGAGGGCGCACGGGGAACCTCAGTCTATCCCCCACTGCCCTCCCCCATGTGCCGTGTCGCTAGCTCCTACGTGGCTGCCCAAATCTGAAACTTGTCATCCTTTCTCCCAACCCCATAGCCAGGCTCCGATCCTGCAGCCCACAGCTTACCTACTGCCACTCCTTACCAACCCTCGCTCCTCTCCCACCCGTACACCCCCCTCCTGGCCAGCCCTCATTGTCATTTGGATAACTGCAACTATTTCTCTACCTTCAGTCTTGAGCCCTTTCAATCCATTCTCCAAAGTCATGCCAGTGGGATCTTTCCATACAAATCTGATGATGATGCTTCTTTGCCTAAAGCACTTTGGTGGGTCCCCAAGGCATGGACAAGCCCACTGCCCTGGAAGGGTCCTTGCGATGTCTGAGGCTGGCTGTCACTGACCTAGCACTCTACACTCTGATGTCATAAACTTGGACAGCACACGGAATGGGCCATCCACTGTCGCCATGTTTTTCTATTTGCTGCCCCTTCTGCCTCTAAAGGCCTTTCTGTCAGCCAGGCTTCTCTAGGACTCATTCAAACGGCGGTGCCCTCCCCAGAAAGCTGTCTGGTCAGCTGAGGTACAGCATGTAGCCTGGGGTCTGCTGAAGTTTCTAGGGGAAGCAGACTTGGCCCAGTGGTTAGGGCGTCCGTCTACCACATCAGAGGTCCGTGGTTGAAACCCCAGGCCTCCTTGACCCGTGTGCAGCTGGCCCATGCGCAGTGCTGATGAGCGCAAGGAGTGCCCTGCCACACAGGGGTGCCCCCCATGTAAGGGAGCCCCACGCACAAGGAGTGTGCCCCATAAGGAGAGCCACCCAGCGCGAAAGAAAGTGCAGCCTGCCCAGGAATGGTGCCGCACACACGGAGAGCTGACACAACAAGATGACGCAACAAAAAAAGAAACACAGATTCCCGTGCCGCTGACAACAACAGAAGCGGACAAAGAAGAATACGCAGCAAATGGACACAGAGAACAGACAACCGGGGCAGGGGGGTGGGGAAAGGAAAATAAATCTTTAAAAAAAAAAAAGACCGTTTCTACCCTTCAGCTAAATTCTGAATGGCAAAGATGACTTTGTGTTCTCAGCCCTAGCTCATACTAAGTGCTCAATAAATAACTGCTGACTAAATTAGAGAATGACTAGTCAATAAAGGAATTAAAGTGTCAACTATTTATTGAGCACTTACTATGGGCCAGGCCTGCACTGGACTTACAGCAATGAACAAAACTTATGTTGTGCCTGCTTTCCTGAAACTTAGAGCCACGTACAAGTGAATTTGCAATCACTAATGAAGTAAGAAAGCCTTCTACACATGTCTGTTACGGCTTTGTAAATGACCACCTCAGGAAGGTTTGTGGTGATCAGACCAGGGGTGGACTCAAGTTTTGTGGGGCCTGAAAGTTGACACAATTTGGCGACCACTCTTTGAGGAAACGGATACAAAATTATCGGTATAAAATTAGGTATATAAGTTAATGTTTATTTCGATTAAAGAATCACAACCAGTTGCAAATGTTTAGAACATGACAAAATCCAGAAAAATAACCTAATGTTAGTAGTAAAAGATTGCCCGACACACCTCTAAAAGACTTATTTCCTATGTTTTTCTTAGATATATACTCTTTGATCACCTCTTCATAGGCTAACGATTCTATATTATTTTCTCTTCTCTAGCTCAGTCTTTCCTCTAGTATGCCTGATTGAATTATTGTTGTTTATTATTGAGAGTTGGTAAAAATTTCCTTAACATTGGTAATGCCAAAACCGCCGTCCCTTTCTCCTAAAAGCTGTGAGACTTCAGGCCATTTCAAGCGTCTTTGTGCTGTAAACCCAAACTGGTCACATGCTAAAAGCTGTTTAAATTGATGGCTCTGGCTCACCAGGCTCAGGGAAGGAGCCAGGCAATGCAGGGGAGCTGCAGCTGACACTTCATGAGCTTCCAGGTAAACCTAACTCTGGACCTGATGCAATTAGGGGGACTAGAAGAGGGGAGGCTGGGATGTGGGAAGAGGAGTGGCCATTTCTAGAGTGTACGGTGAAAAGAGATGATTGGTAGTGTGTTGCCGAAACATAAAGGAAAAGTCCTAACTACAAGACTGCACAAGACAACTGCAAAGAAGCGAAGAGCAAAAATTAAACTCCACTTTAAAAACTTAAGACACTGGCTGCTTGGGGATGGACCAAGTCCTGCACAGAAGTATGTGATGGCACCAGAGTGCTCATGGGCAGGGAAGAGGGGTGACAGTCCAGCACTTGGGGTGGGGTGACAGTGACGTACTTTCATGATGTAGAAAAGGAGGGTCCCGAGATTTGCAGAGGGGCACAGCGATGCTCACCTGTGCAATTCATACCCACCAAATCCACTTGCCTGGGAAATGGGTCCTGTGTGGTCTGAGGGTGAAGATAATGACATCGCACCCAGAAGAAAGACCAAGGATGATTCCTGAGCGGAAATCTCAGGCGTCCTCTCCACAGAGAGAGTGAATCATGGGGTTTCCATCCGATTACACGATCTTTGAGGCCAGGAGTCCATGTTCTCCAAATCTTGAAAACTAGCCCACTGCTCACAGAGCACATAGTAGATGTTCAAACAGTATTCTTGTATTGGTTCCTGCTAGGATGTAGGATCTGGATTACCTGCTGGGCTGGTGAGCCCAGGTGATGGGACAGATGGGATGTTTTCTAATCTGGGCCCCAGACATTCAAGTCCAAGTTCCAATGAGCAGTTCCTCTCTCCCCCCACTGCTGATATCTCCTCAGCCCTCAGACTCATCCATCTCTTACTCCCTCCTGCCTCAGTCTCCCCACCGTCCAGGCCTAGTTTCCCCACATCTCCTTGCCCCTTCCCCCATTAAGGATGAACTGCATTCCCCACCAAATGAGAACATTCAAGAGTTCAAGGGCCAGGGGAGAAGGGGGGAGCAGTGGAGGGCAGAGGCTGGGAGGAGCCAGAAGACAGATTTAGAAGCTAGAGAATCTGAGCAGCCAAGGGGGCTGGGGGCGAGGGGTGGACCGGAGGGAGAGGCTGAACCAGAGAAGGGGATACCAGGCTCACGGGGATGGCCAGGGAGGGAGGGAGGAGGGAATTCCCAGCCTGCCCTGGTCTGCCTGGCTCCAGCAGAGCCGGCTGTTTCCTGCCCCCGGTGACCCCCCACCCCGGAGCAGAACCCAGGCAGGGCAACGAGGAAGGGCAGGGGTATGGGGCACCTCTTGTAGCAGGAAGATAAGTGCGCTGCGACAAGAGGTCACTGCAGGTCTGGTTATCTTCTCCGGGGGCTTAGAGGCACTTGGCAGCCCCCCAGGCTCCTCCAGACTCCGCCTTCCCTCTCTGCTCCTCCTGGGTTCCCCGTCATAACTTTGGAGCCTAAGCCCTTTCCTTCCAGCGACACCCCCATTCACCGCCTGCCCACACTCTAACTCCAGGTGCCCAGCTTTAGAAGGGAGGTGGGGTGGGAGGAGCACTGCATCCCCGGGCCTTGCCCCCCAACCGATGGGATTGGGGGAGGTTGGCAATGGGAGGAAGGGCCCCTCCCAGCCATCCCCAGGGCCCCCAGAAGCCAGACAGGAAACAGCCTCAGGAAAGACAGCAGCAGTCACGGCCACGGCCACGCCCCCCAGGGGTCAGGGCTGCAGGCGGCGGAGTCTCCCAAGCACACACGCACAAGTGAGAGTGCGGGAGGTGACTCGGAGGTCGAGCCGTCCCCCTCACCCTCCATTACTTACTCTGGGTCCCTCGACTTTTTTCTACTCCTCCCAGGTCAACCCAGGCGCCTCACTTCCCCCCCACCTTCTTCAGCGCTGCCTGGCGCGCACAGTAGGTCCCCAAGACGTCCTGTTTGTTGAGTGACTGTGTGAACGTCGCGCCAGGATTACCTAAACTGGGTCACCGTCTCGCGGCCCGATGGGCCACCCTCCGTCCTCAAAAGTTTCGAGCCTTTTCCACGCCCCTTTTCCCCCCCCCCACAGTCCCCTGCGCCAACTAGGGGGGCGCGGGCGAATCCCGGCGTGGGAGCGGGAGGCCGCAGCAGGTCCGAGCGGGCTTTGTGTGGGTGCGGCTCGGCCCGCGCGGCCCCCCGCACGCGTCCGCGCGCGTCCGGGCGGCCCCGGGGCTCCCCGCGCGCCGCCCCACCCCCTTCCCCAAACTTTCTCCCAACTTCCCGACCTGCTCCGCTCGGCGCCGCGCTCCGCTGCCTCATGAATTATTCAGCAGCGCGCGCTCCAATCCGCGCGCCCGCCCCCCGGCCCGCGCCCCGCGCCCCTCCCGCGCGGCCCGGCGCCGCCCGGCCCCCCGGCCCGCCCGGCCCGCGCCACTCGCCCGCCCTCCGCGGCCGGCCCCGCTCGCTCCCACCCTCCCCGGCGGCGCGCGGCGCACTCGGCCCCGCGGCGCGAGCGGCGAGTCCAGGGCGCGGGGGGGGGGGGCGGGGAGAGCGCGCGCGGCCGGGGCGGGCCCCCGAGGCCCCGCAGGGACCCCCGGCTCCAGCCACGACTCGCTCGGCGCGGCCCGGTGGCCGAGACGCGGGGCCACACCTGGGCGCTAGTGCCCCGCATGGCCGCGCGCTGAGGGTCCGACGGGGCGGCCCGCGCGGGGAGTCGGCGTCGGACCTGCTCGGGGGGGGGGAGGGGGTTCAGACCTGGGGGGGCTAGCGCCCCCCCAAAAGTCGGATCAGATCCGAACGGAACGAGACGGCGCCATGGAGCTGCGGGCGCTGCTCTGCTGGGCTTCGCTGGCCGCCGCTTTGGAAGGTGAGTTTGCTCGGGGGCACCCCGAGACGCCTGGGCCCCCCGGAGTTGGCCTCAGAGTGGAGGGGCTGACCTCTCTCCACCCCTACCACCGCACCCCGATCCCAAACACTTCGGACCAATAGTGCTGGGGCGAGAGGGGGGCGGGGAGGAGGCGCCCAGCGGGGGAGTGGAGTTTTCTTTTGTTTGGGAAAGAGGGAGTCGGGCTCGGTCCCGGGACATTCCCCGATCCCCGCTCCCCGAACTGTGGCTCCGGGCTCCTCACGTCCTTGGCAGCCTCGCCTTTCCTCCCCACCCCAGGCTTCAAAACTGCCCCCCAAGTCTCTGTCCCACTTCCTACCTCCCGCCAAACATAAGGATACGATTCTGGAGGAAAAACTTGCAGATGAATGCAGACCTTCAGGCTAGGCCAGGAGATGCCCCACGCCCAGGCCTTTGGCCTCACCCCAAAATCCTGCGCGGCCCCAGAGGCCCCCGGCTCTGCCCTCACATTCCAGTCCCCTCTCGTGTCCTCAAAGCCGCGGCCCTGGCTGCAGAGCTGCTTCTCCTGGGTTTCCCCCCAGGCCGTGCCCCATCCCTTTAAATGCCATCTAGACCCCGGACCTGGAGAAGCTTGCTTTCCTCCAGCCTCCAGGCAGCCCCCCGTGACCCCTCTCCCAGCCTACCTCCTAATCTCCCAGTGTAGATGTTTTCTATCCCCCACATGTTTCTGCACGGTATCCCTCTCTCCTCTCTTCGTCCTGGGCCGGGGGGGAGGGCAGGAGCCCTGCACACCCCCTCCTGCATCCCTAATCTTCCCAGTGAGCCGCTCTTTCCCCCTTTTGCTGTCGAGAATCAAAGGGGTCTCCAGGGAGTGGACCCTGGGGTGCTGCTGAAGGGCAGAATCGAAGTAGCTGGAAAAACCCGTCTCCCTCTGGCCAGGCAGAGCTGGCCAGTATGGGAATGGGGGTGGGTTTTAAGGGGAGCCCCCCCCTGCAGCCCCAAGAAAGGAGAAGGGGGAAAACTGGGAGAGGGAAAGGGGAAGGCAGGCAGGGGAAGAAGACGGGAAAGAAAACAGTGCCAGGAGAGGAGGCAAGCGGCTCCAGTCCTGGTACCTGCCTGGTACCTGCGGGCTCAGGCTGCAGGCCCCTGCTGAGCATTTGCCAGCAGGGCTTTCCCCTCCTGGGTGGGAGGGCTCGCTACCCCCCATCGCACAGATGGGGGGACTGAGGCTTAGAGAAGAGCTGAGTCGTTTATGCAAAGCCGTGTGCCCCAGGGAAGGTAGAAGGCCGGAAACGAAGGAGAGGGAGTGACAGGGTGGCACTAGAGAGGCGCCGTGAGCGGGAAAGAGCGGGGACTGACAGGCCGAGAGGAGCCTGAGTCTGGATGAGAGAAAGTGAGGCGCTGGGAGACAGCCCTGAAGGGAGACAGGAAAACACCGTCCTGGCTGGAACAATGGAGGGTGGGGACGGCAGCCTCATCCACCCCCCTTCCCAGAACGTGGGCATCCTGTCCCCAACGTGCTGGGCCATCTCTCTCCACCCCTGGAGAGCCTGGGCCTCACCTCAGGCTGGCGCTTTGGCCAGACTGACCCCTTGCCCTGTGGGCACCGCCTAGCCCCAGGAGGAGGCCACCTCCCCCCCATGCCACCTTCCCTTCTCTCCTGCCGACCTGCGGGGTCGCTGGGACATCCCGGGGGCCCCCTCCCGGGCCCGGCCTCCTGCCCTCACGTTGTCTTGGCCTCCAAGGGGTTTCCCTGCCCTCCACCGCCAGGGGCTCTGTGGTTTCTCCTAATCCCCCATTCCAGAGCACAGCCAGGTGTGTTCGCCTTCCCCCAACACCCCTAAAATCTCCTCCCCTTTTCTTTCCCGGAACCAAATCCAGATGTGAGGCCCCAGCGGGCGGGCGGGTGGCAGAGCGGGAACCCCGGCGCCCCAGCCTGCAGCGCTCCCAACCTCCTCACCTGGCAGCTCGCTGGTGGGGGGCGGCAGGGGGCTCGGGCATCACCTGAAAACTTGGGGGCCACAGATCCGTGCCAGGGATCTGGAAAGGGGCGGGCTCTTGGAAGAGGTGTGGCAGTTGGGGGGTGGGAGGCAGGAGCTGGGTAGGGTGCTGCCCTGGCTGTCAGGTAGCCCTTTCCCTTTGCTTATTGCCAGGTCTGGGCCAGGTCAGGGCTCGAATTTTAACCCTTACCTGAGCTCACCCTCTTGCCTCCCAACAGTCGTGCCCCTTCCTCCCACATCCACCAGTTCCTGGAGCCCTAGGTCTGAGAGAGCTGGGCGTGGGCCTCGGGGTGCCTACCAGCTGTTAGGGGCAGAGTTGGCACCGAGAAGGAGGAGCCAGGGGTGGCCGAAGGCAGGACCTGCTCCCCTCCTCCTGACCACTCACCTTCCTCTCAGTTCCCAGGGGTCTGTCCTCCCCGACTCCCCCAGCCGCTGACTTTGTCTGTCTGTCTTAGAGACCCTGTTGAACACAAAATTGGAAACTACCGACCTGCAGTGGGTGACGTTTCCTCAGGTGGAGGGGCAGGTAGGAGCTGGGCCCGGGGCCTGGGGCTCTGGGGGGACGTGAGGGAGAAGGGAGGGCGTCCCAGATCTCCCCATCAGCCCCCAGGCCCCGCCCAGTGGCCCCTTCCCACCAGCCCTCCCACTAGTCCCCTCCCCAACAGCCCCTCTCCAGTGGCCCCTCCGCAACAGTCCCCAAGCTGACCCCTTGTCCCCGTGGCAGTGGGAGGAGGTGAGCGGCCTGGATGAGGAGCAGCACAGCGTGCGGACCTACGAAGTGTGCGACGTGCAGCGGACCCCGGGCCTGGCCCACTGGCTGCGCACGGGCTGGGTGCCGCGGCGTGGTGCCGTCCACGTGTACGCCACACTGCGCTTCACCATGCTCGAGTGCCTCTCCCTGCCCCGGGCTGGCCGCTCCTGCAAGGAGACCTTCACCGTCTTCTATTATGAGAGCGATGCTGATACCGCCACGGCGGTCACGCCGCCCTGGATGGAGAACCCCTACATCAAGGTACCCGAGCCAGGGCCACGGCCAGGGTGGGAGCTCGGGGCCAGGCATGTGGTCTGAAGGGCAAGAGAGAACTGGGGGGCTGGGAAACAGGAGGCTGAAGTCTGGGGAGGGCAGGAGGGGGGCTGCTGGGTAGGAGCAGCAGAATCAGTCCTGCTGCCTGGCCTGGCGCCCATGGGAGGCCCGGGCCTCCTCCTGCTTCTCTGGCCACCTTGGCCGCTCTGCCCCACGGCTTGGGCTACACCACCTTTCTGTCCTCCGGCCGCGCCTTGTCCTTTCACCGCCCTGTGTCTTGGCATCGGCCGATGCCTTGCCCTGGGGTGCCGTCTCTCTGCCGTTTTTACCTATCTCCTACTTGTCTTTTACGTTCTGCTTCAGAGGCCTCCTGTGGCACCTTGGCAGATTCTCCCTGCCCTGGGGTCCCATACCGCTCCGTCCATATGCCCGTGTTAGCGCTCCTTGTGCTTTAGAGCTTGTCTGTGTTCCGTTCGCTTCCATTTCGACACAGAGCCTGTGTCGATAAACATTGGTGGAATGAGTGAATGAACAGAAAATGGGGTGCAGGGCTAAGTCTGGGCACATTGGAGGAGCTCGTATTAATGGATCATGTCAGCACCTGCAGGAAAGGGCATGTTGGGGAAGGTAGAAAGGAGGTTCCGGAACAGGAGCCAAGGAAGTCAGGGAGAGGGTACATTAGGAAGCAGAAGTCCACCCAGTTGCTGGGGGGCATGGAGGACAGCAGCAGTGAGTGTCTTTCCCGGCAGGTGGACACAGTGGCCGCCGAGCACCTGACGCGGAAGCGCCCTGGGGCCGAGGCGACGGGAAAGGTGAACGTCAAGACGCTGCGCCTGGGCCCGCTCACCAAGGCCGGCTTCTACCTGGCCTTCCAGGACCAGGGCGCCTGCATGGCCCTGCTGTCGCTGCACCTCTTCTACAAGAAGTGCGCCCAGCTGACCGTGAACCTGACCCGCTTCCCAGAGACCGTGCCTCGGGAGCTGGTGGTGCCCGTGGCAGGCAGCTGCGTAGCCAATGCCATCCCCGTGCCCGGCCCCAGCCCCAGCCTCTACTGCCGGGAGGACGGCCAGTGGGCTGAGCAGCCCGTCACCGGCTGCAGCTGTGCTCCGGGCTTCGAGGCCGCCGAGGGGAACACCAGGTGCCGAGGTGAGGGCTGGCGCCTTCCCGCAGAGTGCGCCTGCATCCGTGGGGGAGGGTTGCTGGACCCCTCGCTGAGACCCCTCCAGCCATTCTTGAAGATTTCCGTCTTGCCCACACTTCCCTCTCCCGTCTGGCTGCTGAAAGGCCTATGTTCAGAGCTCTTGCCATGGCTGTGAACACTTCCTCTCTTCCAGAATCTTCCCCCTAACCATTTCCAACTCATTTTCTTTCTGGGCAGGGGAAGCTGGCTCGTCAGGGTCTAGGTACGTTGGTGGCATCACTGCCTCAATTCTTGCTCGTTGTGGGTTTTCTCAGGTTTACTGATGCTAAATTCTGGCTCCAGCAGGGGTTCTTAGCCTGGGTTTTGTGGAAAATTCAGCAGCTCTATGAGCTGTGATAGAGGACAAGATGACTTTATTTTTGCTACTCTCCACCTGAAACCCGGCCACGCCTTCCGTATGGAACCTGGCCGCAGAGGCCGGCGGTTGTCGCAGGACCTCAGCTGTGGGTACCATACAAAGCGGGGATATTTTTGTATCCCCTTGAAGGTGCTGCAAGAATCCCAGAGTACTGCTTTTGCTCACCTCGACTTTGGTGGCTATTAGCCCGGCAGCTCTGTCTTGTTAGTAAAGAACCCCACCCCTTCCCCGTCCCTAACTTGTCTTCTTGGTGTTTTGATCATTTCATTTCAACATAATCGGTGACCTCTGCGAGCCTGGCTATTTCGTGGTATGTGTTTTAAATCATTCTGAGTAGGGGTCCTCAGGCTCCACCAGGCTGTCCAGGGCTCCAGGTCAGAGGCGGCTCTGGAGGGAGGGTCTCCTTCTCCTGGACAGGAGGTCTCTAAACTACTCCCCGCTGAGAGCTTCAGACAGACTCCGAGCAGCTGGGTCTCCTCAGCGAGGAGGCAACATGGTTTTCTGAATTTCCCTTGGGATTTCTTCCTTGACTCTTTGGTTGTTCAAGAGTATACTGTTTAGTTCCACACATGAGTGCATTTTCCAGTTCTCCTTCTGTCATTGATTTCTAGCTTCATTCCATTGTGGTCAGAGAAGATACTTGGTACGATTTCAACCCTAAATTTATTGCGACTTGTTTTGTGACCTGACATTCGGTGTGTCCTTGCACGTGACCCTGGTGCACTTGAGAAGAAAGCTGTGGGGTTTTTTGTTTTTAAATATATTTTTAACTTATTTTTAAAAGATGCCTAGATTACATAAAATGTTACATAAAAAAATACAGGGGATTCCCTTAGGCCCCACTCCCCACTCCTCCCACTTTTCCCACATTAACAACTTCTCTCATTAGTGTGGTGCATTCATGGCAGTTGATGAACACACTTGGAGCACTGCCACACGGCATGGATTATAGCTTACATTGTAGTTTACACTCTCTCCCACTCCATTTGGTAGGTTATGGCACGATATATAATGTTCTGAATCTGCCTTTGCAATATTATTCAGGACAACTCCAAGTTCCAAAAATGCCCCCATACTGCACCTCTTTCTCCCTCTCCCCACCTTCAGCAACTCCAGTGGCCACTGTCTCCACATCAATGATATAATTTCATCCAGTGCTAGCTGTGCCTATCGCTTGAAGTGTTTCTATCAAGAAAGGACTATGGCAGGATATATAATGGCCTGTATCTGTCTTTGCAATGTCATTCAGGACAATTCCAAGTCCTGAAAATGCCCGCATAGTATGCCTCTTTTTCCCTCTCCCTGCCTTCAGCACCGGCAGTGGCCACTGTCTCCACATCAATGATATAATTTCTTCCACTGCTAGAGTCACAGTAAGTCTATAGTAGAATACCAGTAAGTCCACTCTAGTCCATATTTTTTCCCCCAATCCTGAGGATTCTGGGATGGTGATGCTCACTCCACTTCTGAGAGGGGTCTTCGATCCCATATGGCTGATGGATGGGACGCTCCTGCTTGTGACTGTAGACCACCTTGGTGGGGGGGTTGTCCATCCTCACCTCCTTGTTAGCTGTCCTGGGTGAGTCCAATGAACTGGAGAGTAGATGTTGCAACTCCGCTAAGGCTCAGGACCCAGCCGGCACATGGGCAGCCCAGGTTGCTGCATGGTTTTGACGAGCCTCTCTCTTTTTCAGCCTGTGCCCAGGGCACCTTCAAGCCTCTGTCAGGGGAGGGGTCCTGCCAGCCATGTCCACCCAACAGCAACTCCAATGCCGTTGGCTCGTCCGTCTGCCAGTGCCGCGTTGGGTACTTCCGGGCTCGCACGGACCCGCGGGGAGTACCCTGCACCAGTAAGTGACCCATGGGCCAGGAGAGCTTAGCAGGGAGGGAGCTCAGTCCCCTGGGTGGGCCCCGTCCTCCTAGAGCTTCCTCGTGCCCCCTGGCATGCCAGTGCCCAGCGTGGACAAGCAGGTGGACCAAAGATGCGAAGTCTGAGGGGCCACCTGTTCATCGTGTCAGCTGATGCCCCGGTCTCTCGCAGCGCCCCCCTCTGCTCCCCGAAGCGTGGTCTCCCGCCTGAACGGCTCCTCCGTGCACCTGGAGTGGAGCGCCCCCCTGGAGTCTGGGGGCCGAGAGGACCTCACCTACGCCCTCCGCTGCCGGGAGTGCCGCCCCGGGGGCTCCTGCGTGCCCTGTGGGGGAGACCTGACCTTCGACCCTGGCCCCCGGGACCTGGTCGAACCCTGGGTGACGATCCGTGGGCTGCGCCCCGACTTCACCTATACCTTCGATGTCACTGCCTTGAACGGGGTGTCCTCTCTGGCTGCGGGGCCGGCACCATTTGAGCCGGTCAACGTCACCACCGACCGTGAGGGTGAGTCTGGGAGCCGGGGGCTGGCCATTGTCGGGTGGGAGAGACGCTGGCCGGGTAGGCCAGGGAGGGGTGTGTGCAGGTCAAGGCCAGGAGGGAAAAGGAGGGGGCTGGGGCGCAAAGAGGAAGGGAAAAGAAAGCAAAGGCTGGCTGGAGAGCCAAGGATGGGGCGGGCTCTCCGAGCGGGCTGGAGCAGGGAAGTCAGAATTACTAAAATTGCTAGAAGGACTGGCACAAGTGCACCCAGCGGGGGAAGACTTAGAGACGACAAGTCCCCGACCTCTCTCCATCTCCCCTAGTGCCCCCGCCAGTGTCTGACATCCGGGTGACACGGTCATCCCCCAGCAGCTTGAGCCTGGCATGGGCTGTTCCCCGGGCGCCTGGGGGGGCCGTGCTAGACTACGAGGTCAAGTACCACGAGAAGGTGAGATGAGGCTCCCATCCTGACAGTGGGGGTGGGCAGTGGGCCGGGGGTGGGGGCGCCTGAACCCAAGCCTCAGGCCGGCAGCTGAACTCTGGCTCTGCCATGACTAGCGCAGTGACCCAGGGCAAACCCCATGGCCTCTCTGAGCCCCCCTCGCTGTAACACGCTTCTGGGAACAGTACCTACACACAGAGCTGCTACAAGGATCAAATGACAGAAGCGGGGGGAAGCCCCCAGCACAGGGCACGAGCACAAAGGCTCACCTGTGACCCGACAGGCCCGAGGGGCTGGTGAGGGGGCAACAGAGCCGAGCGGGGCAGGCAGGGGTTGCAGCAGGAACTGGGAGCTCTGCCTTGCACCCAGCCCCCTCCTCCTCCTGCACAGGGCGCAGAAGGCCCCAGCAATGTGCACTTCCTGAAGACCTCGGAAAACCGGGTGGAGCTGCAGGGGCTGAAGCGGGGAGCCAGCTACCTGGTCCAGGTGCGGGCACGCTCCGAGGCTGGCTACGGGCCCTTCGGCCAAGAGCACCACAGCCAGACGCAGCGGGACGGTGAGCCTGGGAGCCGGGCGTGGGCGCCGCCTTCCACCAGGTGGGAAGGTCGCCTCTGCCCCCATAGAACCCCCTGAGTTGCAGGCAGCAGCCACAAGGCATCATGCCCTAGTGAGGAGAGCATGAGGCTGAGACACCTACAGCCTGGTGGGACGTTTGCTCGGCCGCTCACCGGCTATGTGACCTTCAGCAAGAACTTGACCTCTGAGTCCCCACTCCCTCATCCGATAAGATGGGAAGATGGTCAAGCTGTCTTACGTGAAGTAACGGGGGGTTAGTTGTAACGGGCTGGGTTGGTGGTTTTCTAAACCTGTAAAAAAAATTTGAAGCTTTATTGAGATATAATTCACATACCATACATATCGCCCACTTAAAGTGTACAATCAGTGGCTTTTAGTTACAGTCGCAGAGTTGTGTGTCCTTCACCAGGATCAAAATTTTAGAACATTTTCAGCACCTGGGCAAGAAGCCCTGTACCCGCTAGCCTTGGCCCCCAAGCTTAGGCAACCACTAATCTCCCTTCTGTCTCTGTCGAGTTCCCTGTTCTGGACAGTTCCTATAAGTGGAATCAGACAATTTGTGGCCTTTTGTGTCTGCTCTGGCTTCTTTCATTTACCAACAGATTTTCAGGGTTTAACAATGTTGTATCATGAATCAGAGCTTCATTAATTTTTTTTTTTAAGGTTTATTTTTATTTATTTCTCTCCCCACCCCCTCCCCCAGTAGTCTGCTCTCTGTGTCCATGCGCTGTGTGTTCTTCTGTGTCCACTTGCATTCTTATCAGTGGCACTGGGAATCTGTGTCTCTTTTTGTTGCATCATCTTGCTGTGTCAGCTCTCCGTGTGTGCAGCGCCACTCCTGGGCAGGCTGCACTTTTTTCATGCAGGGCGTCTCTCCTTGCGGGGCACACTCTGTTGGAGATTTGGACCCGAAGGGTATCGGGAATGAAAGAAAGAGGAAAGGGGGAAGGAACGAGCGAGAGAGCAGGGATCAGGGGGTCTGCAAGTAATAATTCCTAGACAACTTTATATTGTTTACAAGGGGCTCTCTATATACCCCAGTCTACAGGACAACAAGCAGCACCATGCAGTTAACTATCAGTATTACCCATAGTCTAAGGAATTTTAAAAAATCTTATCTCAAGGTACAAAGTCTAAGTGTTCTATTTACTACAAAAGGTATGTGCCCATCTTTTCTTTCAGCCTTTAATAGTTTCATTCCATTTGCTGGGAACTCTTAATTACTGCATTCCTTAGGTTGCAAGCATAGCCATGGAAACAGCACGTCTCTCCTGTGAGGCCACTGTACCACAGTTTCCAACAACACTCCTTGTGTGTGGGGCTCCCCTACGCGGGGGACACCCCTGCATGGCACGGCTCTCCTTGCGCGCATCAGCACCGCGTGTGGGCCAGCTCCACACGGGTCAGGAGGCCCTCGGTTTGAACCCTGGACCTCCCACGTGGTAGGCAGATGCTCTATCCATTGAGCCAAATCTGCTTCCCATAGCTTCATTATTTTTGACAGCTGCGTAATATTCTATTGCACAGATAGACTGCATTTCGTTTATCCTTTTGTGAGTTGAAGGATATTTGGATTGTCTACACTTTGGGGTATAGACCTTAGGACATTTAACCTTTAGTATCTTTTGCTCAAATAGAACTTTTTGTGGACACCAGTATTTATAAGAAAACAAAATTGGTAACAAGGTTGGGAGACTTCCCTCGCTTGCCCTGAGGGACTTGGGAGGACCCTGTGGAAAGCAGTTTGAAGACCACTGGGCTCCCTGACCCGGCCTCGCCTGTGCCCTCTCCCCCATCCCTCACCGCTGACTCACGCCCGTTCCCGGGCGCTGGAGCGGTGGCCTCCGGGGGCCGGTGGGCTCTCCCTCATCACCAGCTTCTTCCCCCCCCAGAACACGAGAGCTGGCGGGAGCAGCTGGCGCTGATCGCGGGCACGGCGGTCGTGGGCGTGGTGCTCGTGCTGGTGGTGGTCGTGGTCGCCGTGCTCTGCCTCAGGTGAGGGCTCCGGGCAGACCCCAGGGAGACCCCGGGAAGCGGGGGCCACCCGCCCCGCCGCCGCAGAGCGGACGTCCGCGATGCGCCACGAGCCTGTTCGCAGCGGGAAGCTGATCCCTTCCGCCTGCCTGAACTGCCCCTCGGGAAACGTAGAGAGGCGTGACTCGGTTTCCCTTTTGCTCCATTCTCGTTGGCTGCAGGAAGCAGAGCAGTGGGAGAGAAGCGGAGTACTCAGACAAGCACGGGCAGTACCTCATCGGGCACGGTGCGTGGGCTTGTCCCGGAGGCGGCGAGGGCTGGGGAAGAGCCGGGGAGCAGGACGCCGGGGTCCCGCGGGCGGCGCTTCCTCCTAACGGGCCCCGCCTGGCTCCTCAGGTACGAAGGTCTACATTGACCCCTTCACTTACGAAGACCCTAATGAGGCCGTGAGGGAATTTGCCAAAGAAATCGACGTCTCCTACGTCAAAATAGAAGAGGTGATTGGCGCAGGTGAGAGGCAAGGTGCTGGGGTCCCTGGGCGGGAGGCGGGCTGGGGCCGGCAGGGCCGGGAGGAGAGCCAAGCCCGGCGTCCGCCCCCCAGGGGAGTTCGGCGAGGTGTGCCGGGGGCGGCTCAAGGCGCCGGGGAAGAAGGAGGGCTGCGTGGCCATCAAGACGCTGAAGGGCGGCTACACGGAGCGGCAGCGCCGCGAGTTCCTGAGCGAGGCCTCCATCATGGGCCAGTTCGAGCACCCCAACATCATCCGCCTCGAGGGCGTCGTCACCAACAGCGTGCCCGTCATGATCCTCACCGAGTTCATGGAGAACGGCGCCCTGGACTCCTTCCTGCGGGTGAGCCCCCGCCTCCCACCCCGCCAGCCAGGGCAGCCGGGGAGCGGGGGGCCTCGGGCGCAGAGCCCGGGGCAGACAGCGTTCCCCCCCACCCCCCGCCGTACCCTGGACCTCTGCCCCGGGTTTTCCTTTGGGGAAGCGTCGAGTCCCCTGCACTGGCCTGTCCCTCGGCGGCGGATCCGTGGGCCTCTCGGGGGTGGCTGACTCCAGGACGTCGTGGGGTCATCACTTGTCCTTTAGTTCAGTCTTTACTGAGGGCCCCCCAGGGGCCAGCCACTGTTCTCAGCACTGGGGAGACACCGCAAGCAGGGCTGGCGCCGTCTAATGGGGGAGAACTGACAAGTAAAAAAGTAGGGTGGCTTTTTAAAAAGTAAATACGTGGTTACAGAGGTGAGAAAAACAGCGGAATAGAAAAGTGGCTGGGGGTGAGGCAGGACGAGCTTGTTCTAATGTCACTTTCTTAGCCGTTTTTACTGAACTTGATTTTTTTTTTAAGATTTATTTATTTATTTATTTCTCTCCCCTTCCCCCCGACCCCGGTTGTCTGTTCTCTGTGTCCATTTGCTGTGTCTTCTTCTTTGTCCGCTTCTGTTGTCAGCGGCACGGGAATCTGTGTTTCTTTTTGTTGCGTCATCTTGTGTCAGCTCTCCGTGTGTGCAGCGCCATTCCTGGGCAGGCTGCATTTTCTTTCGCGCTGGGCAGCTCTCCTTACAGGGTGCACTCCTTGCGCGTGGGGCTCCCCTATGCGGGTGACACCCCTGCGTGGCAGAGCACTCCTTGCGCACATCAGCACCGCGCGTGGGCCAGCTCCACACGGGTCAAGGAGGCCTGGGATTTGAGCCACGGACCTCCCATGTTGTAGACGGATGCCCTATCCATTAGGCCAAGTCCGCCACCAGAACTTGATTATTTTTAACTTTTACCATGCATGGTTTTAAAAAACAGAAATACTTTTTACACAGCAAAGTAACATCATTGCACTTTACTAAATTACATTGATTCCATAATATCATTTAATACCCTGTCGATAATCACATTTCCCCAAGTGTCCCCCAAAGGCCCTTTTTTGCTGGTTTATCCAAACCAGGATCCAGTTCAGGGCCTTGCTCCTCATTATTATTTCTGAGCCATTTCAAGTTCAGAACAGTTCAGCGGGCCAGTGTTCTTGAACATTCTGCCTTCTGGAACATTCTAACGCTTTGATAAGTTCAGAATTAAGCGTCTATGGCTGGGCTGCATGAGGGATGCCTGTCCTTCTGACTGCATCCTGTTGGGCTCGTGCGCGAGCGAGGCAGAGGTGGGCCCCCGGATTAGGGTGGTGCCAGCCAATCCCTCCCGCATGGACCCAGGAGTCTGCGTTGTGGCACTGGTACTATGCGAAGATCCCGCTGCAGAACGGAGGAGGGGGCATCTGGCTTAGAAGAGATGGTGTCTGGGTACCTGAGGAAGAGCCAGTGAGAAGATGAGGCAGAAGTGTGTTTAGGACAGAGAGTGAGGACCCAGACGGGAGGGACTGGGCACGTTTGAGAAGCCACGCGGGGCCGGGCGAGCGGAGGACTGACGGCAGGTGGCGGGCGGGGTGGTGGCCAGGCTGTGCCAGGCCTTGTGGCCTCAGGCAGGAATCTGGATTTTATGGGAAGTGCAAGGGGAAGCCATTGGAGGGAAGGGGTTGAGGCAGGAGGGTGAGGTGACTGAAAGATCCTCTGGCCATCTGCTGGGGCAGTAGGGAAGCAGGGAGGCCAAGGGGAGGCAGCTATGGTCATTCTGGGAGCAGGGATGCAGCGGGGGCATAGTGGGGGTGCAGCGGGGGTGCAGAGCAGTGCTTGCGTCTTGGGGCATGTGTTTCGGAAGCAGCCAGGAGAACTTGCTGGTGAGCTGTCAGTGGTGGGCGAGGGACAGGTTGACGGAGACGCAGCTGGGTGCTCTGGCTGAGCAGCTGGGTGGCCTGAGATGCGAGGCCTGGGCAGGTGCAGGTTTGGCAGGATTAAGCACCCGATGTTTGGGCTCTGTGTCTTCGAGCTACGGGCCTGCAGAGGGCCCCCTGCATCCCGGTTGAACCCAGAAGATGGGATCAGTTAATCATCTCATGACTGGCTCAACTGGTGAGAGCAAACTCTATAAAAAGGTCAAGGTCGGGCTTTAGAGCCTGGGTTTTACCCCTGTGGGCACCGACCACACCCCAGTTCCTCAGAACTCTTTTGCAAGAACACACATAGTGGGTCCAGTGCGCTGCGCTAGATTGCAGCTGGATCAGCTCCACCTGCAGGCAGGTGGTGCAAAGGATGCTCCTAATCCAGAGAAATCTCTTGCTATCAAAGGAGCATATTAAATTAAAAGCATTGGGGAGCAGATGTAGCTCGGTGGTTGAGTGCCTGCTTCCCATGTACAAGGTCCTGGGTTCAATCCCCGCTATCTCCTTTAAAAAAAAAAAGCATTGGTTGAGTATTTCTTGGGTGTAAAGCACCGTCCTAGGTTATATGGAGCAAAAAATTGAAACAGCATCTCCTTATCATCTAATCAAGAGAAGCCAAATGCACATATTGAAACAGGGGCGTTCATAAACAAGGTGTCATAATACGGTGGTGGCCGAGAGGCCTCTGGGGAGAACAAAGAGGAGGGCTCCCCGGAGAAGCAGGCGGGTGAGTTGTCAGATGGGCCTGGCGGGGACCATGTAGGAAGTGGAAGGACGGGAACGGCAAGCGAGCCGCGCCAACCGCGCCCCTCCTGCGCCCCCGCAGCTGAACGACGGGCAGTTCACGGTCATCCAGCTGGTGGGCATGCTGCGGGGAATCGCCTCGGGCATGCGGTACTTGGCCGAGATGAGCTACGTCCACCGCGACCTGGCCGCCCGCAACATCCTGGTCAACAGCAACCTGGTCTGCAAGGTGTCTGACTTCGGGCTCTCACGCTTCCTGGAGGAGAACTCCTCGGATCCCACCTACACGAGCTCACTTGTAAGACTGGGAGGTGGGTGGGGAGGGAAGGCTGGAGAGGCAGGAGGCCGGGGATTGACAGCTGTGTCCAGGGAGAGGACAGAGAAGCAGACTAAGAGGTGGAGCCCAGGAATTTTAGGAATGCAGACCTCAGGGTGCAGTGGGCTTGGGGAGCAGGGCTCCAGGGTGGCTAAGAAAAGAACATTTGGGGGGGCTAGGTGGAAAAGCAGTGGGGGTGGGCAGTGGGCCTGGGTGCCTAGGTAGGAGTCCTTCTGCTCACCTTTTCCTCCGCCTCCTGCAGGGAGGAAAGATTCCCATCCGATGGACCGCCCCCGAGGCCATCGCCTTCCGCAAGTTCACATCTGCCAGTGACGCCTGGAGTTACGGGATTGTGATGTGGGAAGTCATGTCTTTTGGGGAACGGCCATATTGGGATATGAGCAATCAGGATGTAAGTGTCCCGTGGCCTCCCAAGGTTTTCTGGCATGTTCTCACCTGGGATATGGGGTTGGGGTTCCGAAAGACCTCACCCCTGCTGGGTCCCGGAAGTGCTGAGAGTGGCAGGAAGAAGGGGTGTTCTTAGTATCAAAGAGTCAGATATAGCAAGTTGGGGAGTCACGTGTCTAGACCGTAACCCCAGAGCTGCTGGACAGCCAACCCTCCCCAGCCTCGGGCCCAGCCCAGAGGACTCACAGAGCTGTCATTCTGCGATGGGGGGCTGTGGCTCCCATCTGTGTCTACGAGGTCACCATTTCCTTGGGGCCCTCTGGCATCTTCGTTGTCCCCTTCCCCCTACCTCAGGTGATCAACGCCATCGAGCAGGACTACCGGCTGCCCCCACCCCCAGACTGCCCCACCTCCCTGCACCAGCTCATGCTGGACTGTTGGCAGAAGGACCGGAATGCCCGACCCCGCTTCCCCCAGGTGGTCAGTGCCCTCGACAAGATGATCCGAAACCCTGCCAGCCTCAAAATCGTGACCAGGGAGAACAGTGGGTGAGGGCCCCTGAGGAGTCGCCTTCCTTCCCATGCGCTGCCACTACCCTTGGGGGGGAGGCGGTGTCTGTCTTCCTCTCCAAGGCTGGCTCGCCTTCCCGTCCACATCGGGCCGCGGGCTCAGTGCGTCCTCCCCGTCCCTGCCGCCCAGGGCCTCGCATCCGCTCCTGGATCAGCGGCAGCCTCACTACTCGGCTTTCGGCTCCGTGGGTGAGTGGCTTCGAGCCATCAAGATGGGAAGATACGAAGAAAGTTTTGCAGCCGCTGGGTTTGGCTCCTTCGAGCTGGTCAGCCAGATCTCCGCTGAGTAAGTCATCCCAGGAGCTCGCGGGGCAGTGGTGAGAGCTGAGCAGCCAGAGGGGAGCCTGGGAACAGTGGGCGCCGGGCGAGGCAGCAGGGACCTTTGGGGTCAAATTCGGGTGCCAACTCTTGTGTTGTCAGTGGAGCAACGTCAAGGAAGAGTGGACCCATATGCCAGCCTGGGAGAGCCTCCCAAAACAGTAATAGCTGCTGGGGCTGAGAATCCAGAGAATGCTCCAAGCTCACCTCTCCTCCTAGCTCCATCACAGCCCCCATCTCACGACCCCCCCTGCTCTCTCCATCTGTCTCTGTGCAGCTATCGACATTCCAAACCCAGCTCTCATGTCAACAGCATCAGCGTGTCAACTCTTCTTCCCACCCATTAAAGGAGGTTGGGCTAGGACTGGGAGAAGAATCTTTAAAGTAAAAGGACTTTCCGATTCTGGTGTCTCCCAAATACTGTTTCCCTCGCCAGCCTCTCTCTGGTACTCTTCCTTCCTGCCTCCTCTTTCCATTTCCTTCCCAAAGTCTCTCCTTTCTCCTAGAATAAGAAAAATAGGGCTAGAACTTTGGAACTAGAAGGGTCCTTGGGGGCCCCTCCCAGGCAAGCTGAGCTGGGCTCTCCTTGATACAGGTTCTTTCTCTCCATTTTCCACCTCTGTCCTTCCCTCATCTCAGTCTCCAGGCCTCAGGATTGGGGGAGGTGCCACATGACAGGGTTTGGTTGGTTTGGGTTGGGTTTGTTGGTCCCTTCTCTTCTGGAGCTTCTCCTTTCCCCTCTAAAGCACTCTGTGCGGCCCCTTCCCCCAGCCGCACTTTGCCGGCGCTTCTCCAGCCTCTCTTCTGATTGCCCTGCCTTTTCCACCGTTTCTTAATCCGGACTCAAGGATCCAGGTCTCCAGGCCTCAGCGCCCCGGTCCCCCTCCCCGCCGCCCCCTGCTGCCCTGGCTTGTGAAGTACCTAGCCCCACCTCTACCCGCAGCTGCGCAGAATGTCTGCACCGCCTCCTGAATCCTTCAGAATCTGCCCCGCAACTGCTGGCGTTTCACCCCGTCCCCCTTTGGTCTTCCTGATTGGCCGGCAGCCCCGGGGCGGGGATCGGGTTTCGCGGGCTGGCCTCACCGCGCCCGTCGTCCTCCCACAGGGACCTGCTGCGAATTGGCGTGACTCTAGCAGGACACCAGAAGAAGATCCTGGCCAGTGTGCAGCACATGAAGGCCCAGGCCAAGCCTGGAGCGCCGGGCGGGACCGGAGGAGCAGCCCCTCAGTACTGACCTGGCCCACAGCCCTGGAGCGCCGGGCGCCCCCTACCCCGGGGCCGCAGCCCCCCGCTTCTTCCTGGGGCAGAGTCGGTGGGGACTCCGGGAGGCCCCATCCCTGCGCCCCGCTGGATTGCACTTTGAACCCATGGGGCAATGTGGAGAGACTGGATTGGGGGGTTCTGCCCTCCCCCCAGGATTGGGTGTGACCTGAGGGTTGGCGGGGATCCCCGTGGCAACCCTCTGATCCCCGATTGGGGCTCCCAGGTGCTCCCCCTCACCTCGGGAGCTCTGCCCCTGCAGACCAAAGAGAGGGGGGCGACCAGCCTGCCAGCTCGGCAGGGACGGGTGTCATGACCAGTGACAAAATCATTGGACTTTGGTATCTGGGCCTTGCTGCTGTCACCACCGAACTCTATTTTTTCCTTGTAAATGCCCCTCCCCCATCTGTTGCCTTCATATTGAAGGTTTTTTGAGTTTTATTTTTTGTTTTTGGTCTTATTTTTCCTTTTTTTAATAATTTTAATTTTTGTTTTGTTTTTCTACCGTCCTTGTCATAACTTTTTTGTGTTGGAGGGAACCTGTTTCTCTGGGATCTCCGTCTGCCCGAGTTGAAACAGGGACCCATCGTGTCTGTTTCCAGAACCGTGCCTTGTTCCGGCCACAAACCCCCAGGCATTTCCCTGTCTCCCAGGTACCCCCAAGCTGTGTCTGTGAGGGGATGTGAGGGGTGAGGTGGTGAACAGCAGACATCGGTGCTTGGAGGGGTTCTTAAATTATATTTAATTTTTTTTTTTGTATAAATAAAAGAAAATGAGAAGTGCCCCAAAGTTTGGGGGGTGATTGGGAGCAGTGGAAAGACTGGGGTCCTGAGGAGAGCAGGGTCGGGCCTGGGGGGCTTTATGGCACGTTGAGAGGGGCTAGAGGGCTGGAGCCAGCAGGGTAGGGGTACTGGGAGGTGAGTCATTGGCAGCTGCTTCTAACGGCTCCAGCTGGCTCTGCCAAGAGCCCGGGGCACCTCCGGGGTGGGGCTGCCCCCTCCCGCTGCTCCCCCTTCCTTAACCATGGCCCGGGTGGGGGAAGGGGTGTGGAGCTCATGGCCCTGCCCTCTAGCCCCCTGAAAGGGAGGAGGGGCAGCCAGGCTGGGGCGGGAGTCCAGTCAGATGGAGGAGACAGATGTGGGCCAGATGTTGACAGTTGGGGCTGGTCTAGAGGCAGTGGGGGCGATGTCTGGGTTAGCTGTGGGGGAGGGAGGAGGGGAGCTGGGCGCTGCGAAGGTGGACCCCCCACGTGTACGTACACCCATGTGCGCGCACGCACACGCAGCTGGGTCGGGCAGACAATTCCCCTATTCAAGATCCTGCCAGGCAGGTTCTCCCAGCTCCCGGAGGGGAAGGGGGAACCCTCGACCTCTCCCTCCCAAACAGGAAGATGGGATGGGCCCTTCCCACGCTCAGCCCCATTTCCAGCCCCACCTTCTCCATTTGCCCCTTCGCCCGTCCCAGAGCGGCTCCCAGGGTTTCCCATCTCCACGAGACTCTCACCTGCCCCCTATTGTCGTGTGAGAGTCATTGCAAGGCCTGGGAGCCTCAGCGGTCATCCTGCCCCTACTTCCTAGCCCAAGACCCTCTTCTGGGGTCCCTGGAACTCGGGTCTTCTGTCCCCTCCCTTGCTGACATATCACCCATGTTCTGGGCACCCCCAGGAGGTGGCGGAGCGGGAGGAACTCGGTGCTGCCAAGGGAGGAGGGGAGCGGGGGCCAGGAGCGGGACGCAGACATCCGGGCTAGATAAGGCCACCTTAGCTGGCGAGGGGAGAAACAAAGGTCAAGGGAACGGGGCAGAGAAAGAATAGAGCAGCCGAGGGTCAGGGGCCAGATGAAGGGAGCCCGGCCTCATGGCGAGGGTGCAGCAGGGTGCCCCACGGTGCCCAGGTAAAAGCGGGCCCACTCCAAGCCCAGAAGCTGCCCCAAGCATGCGGCTGCGCAGCCCCCGAGTGTGAGCTGCCCCCACCCATACGGGATGGGAAAGGCAAGCCAGGCAGGGGGCCTGGGGAGGTAGCCCTCCCTTCCTCCCTGGGGCTCTTTAAGGAAGGTGGCTGCTGGCAGCGCAACCAGAGGGTAAGCACCGTAAGGAGACCTTCCCAGGACCCAGTGAACTGTCTGCTTTGGCATCCCCAAACCCAAGCCCCTTGGCCTTTGGGTCCTATATCCTGACCCCTTTTAGAGCCCGAACAGGATGTCCCAGCCCGGGTCCCTCAAGCTGGGACCCGCCTGGCAGGAAGCACAGGGGAGGGGGCAGGTGCTTACTCCTTGGCCTCGCGCTGGATGGGTGGAGCTCAGCTCCTCAGCAAGCCCCTTACCAGACCTCACCCTGTTACCATAGCAACTCTTGGGCCCTTTAGGGAAACAGCAGTGGGACCTAGGGAGGGGGTCTCCCCAGGGGGTCGCAAGCCAGTTCACCCTTTGGAAGAAGCCACTTCCCCATCCTTAACCTCTAACCAGCAATTTTTTTTTTAAGATTTATTTTTTATTTATTGCTCTCCCCTTCCCCCCACCCCCCCTCCCAGTTGTCTGCTCTGGGTCCATTCGCTGTGTGTTCTTCTGTGTCCACTTGCATGCTTGGCAGCACCAGAAATCTGTGTCTCTTTTTGTCGTGTCGTCTTGCTGCATCAGCTCTCCGTACGTTCGGCCCCACTCCTGGGCAGGCTGCATGTTTTTCACATGGGGCGGCTCTCCTTACGGGGCACACTACTTGCACATGGGACTCCCCTATGCAGGGGACACCCCTGCGTGGCACAGCACTCCTTGTGCGCATCAGCACCGCACGTGGACCAGTTTACCACATGGGTCAGGAGGCCCTGGGTTTGAACCCTGGACCTCCCATGTGGTAGGCGGACGCTCTATTCGTTGAGCCACATCCACTTCCCCTAACCAATTGAACTCATCAGGAGAGATGAACAAAGTCTCAGAATTCGCTTTTCTCTCCCCGGGGCGGTGCTCGGAGCCTCTAAGAGTCGGGGTTCTGCAGTGGACACAGGAAAAGGGAAACCTCCCTCCTGCCTCCCACCCTTCCTCCCCCATCTTCCTTCACTGCCCCTCCCACAGATGAGGCGTCCCCGGGGCTGCAGGAGCACCCACCCCAGGCGCCCCCACCTCCTCACACCTAGCCCCGCCCCCATGGCAGCTGGGCAGGTGCCCTGCCTGGGCCCCCTACCTGTCCACCTCATACCCCCCAAACCCACCTCAGACCCAAGTCCCCTCACCGTAATCACATGGACATCCCCATCCCAAAAGAAATCATTTTATTTTCCCTCTCCCTTTCTGAGGACAACTCAAAAAATTAAGTGTCTTTGGAGGTACTCTCTGGAACAAACTCTGAGGAGAAAGGGAGAACACCTGCCTTAGAGGCACAGCCACCGCACCTGGGGACGCCGAGGGCAGGGCGGCGGGGGCGGCTCTCACCTGCGTCCGCCAGCCGGGCTCGGTCCTGGCTCTGCGCTCTCACCCTGGGAGGTCTTGGGGAACGGGCCGCGGCCAGGTCAGCAGAACATGGGGCCTCTCCCCGCCCGCCCCGCGCACCCCCTTTCCCCACAACTCGCCTCTTCCTGTGAAGGCGCTCTCTGATTACAGCCAGTGCTGCCACTACGATGGGCGCCACCATTCCCAACAGAACGGCCACATGGTTGGATGCTTCTGGGCGCAGGGAACAGAAATAGGGACATGGGAAAGGAAAGCGTGGGGGGCCAAGGGGTAGGGGAGGAGACCAGAACACATTGTTTCCAGATACACAACTCCCACAAGCCCTTTTAGGGGCTGTTCATCTGGCCAGCCCCCTGGCATCCAAGAGCAGCCCGGAAGCACTCCCATCAGTCACCTGGGCTCGTTAAAAATTCAGATTTCTGGGCCCGCTCCTGACCCATCTGTGGGGGGTCCTGCACTGGACATTTTCAACAAGCTACCTTTCCCCTCAATCTTAGGTGAGATAAAAGCTAATGGGAAGCGGTTGTGGCTCAACGGATAGAGCGTCCGCCTACCCCATGGGAGGTCCACGGTTCAAACCCCGGGCCTCCTTGACCCGTGTGGAGCTGGCCCACGTGCAGTGCTGATGCGCGCAAGGAGTGCCATGCCATGCAGGGGTGTCCCCCGTGTAGGAGTGCCCCATGCACAAGGAGTGTGCCCCTCAAGGAGAGCCACCCCGTACAAAAAAAGTGCATCCCGCCCAGGAGTGGCACCGCACACACGGAGAGCTGACGCAGCAAGATGACGCAAAAAAAAAGAGACGCAGGTTCCCAGTGCCAATGGATAATGCAAGCAGATGCAGAAGAACACACAGCGAATGGACACAGAGAGTAAACAACGGGGGGAAGGGGAGAGAAATAAATAAAATAAATCTTTGAAAAAAAATAAAGCTAACAGCTTGAGAAGCACTGGCCCAGGGCCTCTAGGGGATTTGAGAGGGAAAAACAGAAGTCAGCAGAGAGGCAAGGAGGCCTCCAAGCCGGGAGGAGAAAACAGCCCAAATGGGGAGGGGGGTGTCAGAGAAGAGATTCGACACTCCTGAGCACGAGATGGGCACGGGGACTCTGGTTCCTCGAGGACCCCTTGTCCTGCGCATCTCTAGGGAGAATGTTCTAATGATACTAATAATAAACCAGTTGGGGGCGGCTGTTGGTGAGGAAGGGGCCCCGGATGGAGCGCTCACCTGGCTTTCCGGGGGCTGGGGTGTCCCAGGGCTCAGAGCAGAGGTCTCCGGCGTACCCGAGTTCACACTCGCAGGCAAAGCTGGCTCCGCGCTCTCGGCACCGTCCGTCATTCTGACAGGGGTTCTGTAGACAGGGGCTTTCTGCCAAGGCGGAGGGGGGTGGTGAGCAAGGAGAGGGGAGTCGGGGGAGCCCCCCAGTTCTGGGAGGACATCCACAGCCAGGGAGAAACCTGGCGGGGGGCTGGGACCCAGGATCAGGGGCAGTGGCAGAGCTCTGGCCAGCCCGCTCCGGGCCCCGGGCTTTGGGAAGCGCTCCCCGTCCCCACCTGGGGACAGGGCGCTTACCACCAGGTGCTGAGGACAGGCTTGGAAGAGAGCTTAGGGCCCTAAGGAACAGGCGTGGGGGCCCCCAGGGGCCTTCCCTCCGCCCCTCCCTGAAAAGGAGGCCTCAAGTGCAAGAGCACGACTGAAGGGCACCAACTTCCTGAGGACGGGGAGGGACACCCCACGGCCCGGGGTGGGGGGTGCAGCCTGCAGCCCTGGAGCAGGCTCACCTCGGAAGCAGCCGCGGGTGAAGTTGGCCAGGGTGCAGGTCTCCCCGGCGCCGCAGCCGAAGGGCTCACACCGCAGGACCCCCCGCCTGGCGCACGTACAGCGCTGAGAGCAATCTCTGGTCACGAAGCTGTCACCCAGCTGGAAAAAGGGAGAGGGGTTGGGGGGAAGAGGCCTGGGCCTCAGCCCCGGGCTGATCTCTCGGCTGCCCAGAGTCCCCGGCTCCCAGGCGCACCTGGTAGTAGACGCCGTCGCGGGTGCAACCGCAGTCGGCGACCGGGAGGCTCCGGGCCCCGCTGAAGATGTAGCCGGGGACGCTGGCGCAGCCTTCCACGCAGGGGCCGTCGCAGTCCCCTGGGGCCCGCGGGCTGGCGCAGGAGGCGGGGCAGGCTGTCATGCAGCTCTGATACACGGTGTTGGCCGGGCACGCCAGGGCTGGGGGGACAGCGCTGCCGTCAGGGGGCGGCCGCGGCGGCCCAACGGGCTGTGGGGAATCTGGGGGCCACGAGGGGCAAGAGCAGAGCTCGCTGCAGGCCGGGGAGCCGGGGCGGGGGCGGGGCCTGGGCTGGCTGTTTGCACGTCTTGGTTGGGGACACTGAAGCCTGCGAAGGGACATCCACAGCAAAGATGGGCGCTGGGGAGAAGGCACAGGGAGGGGTAACCCGCGGCGGGGAGCCTTCTCGGGGGGGGGGGGAACGTTAGGGGGACTGGAATGGGGCGCAAGGCTGCGCTGACCTATAAACGCTGAGCTGAGGGGCAGGGGACGCCGCTGTAGAGCAGAGGGTAGGAATGGTGGCGGGGGTGGGGGCCTCACCGCAGCGTGTGCGGTGGCGCCAGCGGGCCAGGGTGGCGCCCGCCTGCTGGCAGATGGCGGCGTACCCGCCGAGGACCCGGCAGCGCAGCTCCTCCCGTTCCCCTGGGCTCCGGGCGGCACACAGATCCAACTGGCAGTGCCTGGGGAGGGGGAGTCATCAGAGAGGGAGAGGCCAGAAGACCCCGCCCTGGGGAAGGGGGCCTGGAGCAGAAGGAGATCAGGCGGTGTGCGGGGTGGGGGTGGGGGTGCCCGGGACGTGAGGCCGCCCAAAGAAAAAGCAAACCCAGCAGAGCGCAGAAAGCGGGCAGTGGGGCCCCCGACTCACTCCTGGAAGGGCTCCGGGGCCACAGTCTGGTGACAGGCGGCAAAGGGGCCCTGGGGGTCCCCCAGCACCCTACAGGCTTGGGAGCTGTTGACCAGCGCCAGCTGCTCCGGGCTGCACCCTGACACCCGGAAGCCTGCTGCTCCTTCTCCTGCCTCTTCCTCCTGCAGGGCCCTGGAGGAGAGGCCGCGGGAAGCCTTAAGGCAGGGGGAGCTGGGCCCGAGGCCAAGGGTCCCCCAGGGCCTCTCGCTCGTGGCTGGGAGAGCAAATGACGGAAGGAAACAGGCCAGTCCCCTGGGCTCTCCGCCGAGGGCGGCGAGGGGGAGCAGGCGGGGACAGGGACCCGGTGGGCGCCCACCTGCCCCAGGGCTGCCCCCGCCAGGGCCCCGGCCTCCCCGCCCAGAGCCTGAGCCCTCTCACCTCCGCCAGCGGGCGGGGATGGCCTTGTCGCTCTTCACCACCCAGCTGTTGCCAAAAGCCTTGGGGTCCTGGGTGATGGCGCCACTGGGCAGCATGAACTCGTTGCCCAGGTTCCTGTCGAAGTTGCCACACAGGCCGCGCACCAGCCCCTGGTACACGCTGGGCAGGGTGATCACTGCAGCAGAGGGGGGGCGCCCGGGGCTGACGGGCACCCCGCTTCTGGGCTCTCCAGCCTCTCCTCTTTGCCACCCCCTCCTGCTCCCCACCTGCAGCTGGGTGCCCCGTGCCCAGGCAGGGCCCCTCCCCCCGGGACCTGCCTGCCTCAGCGGTGGCGTCCCCGCCCCCATCCCAGGACCGTCCCTTCCCCCCTCCCCTCCCCACACCCCGCACCTGCATTGCTGCTTCCGTCGAAGCTGACGCCCAGCTTGAAGTCAGTGGTCAGGTACAGGCGGTGGGCCCGCAGGGAGACCTGCAGATGGTCATTGGGCTGGTAGGGGACGGCCACCTTCTCTCCATTGACCTGGAGGAGGAAGACAGAAGCGCCAACCCAGCCCTCTGTCGTGCTTGCCCTCACCTTGCTTGGTACCCCTCAGGCAGGGTCGTGCAGTAGCACTAGATGCCCCAGTAGGCCTTGCTATCCCACGGGGCAAAGGTGACGCCCTTTGCAGCCCCCGCCCCTTCCCTGCAAAAAAACTGGTGCAGCGGATGCCCTGGCACTTCTTCCATGTGGGCTTGATCTTCTGGCCACTGTCTCTCTTTTCCCTGTGGCTCTCTCCAGCCTTTTGCTTGATCCCACTGCCCTCCTCTGCCTCTACCCAGGGAGCGAGCTTGGCACTGCTTCTGGGAAACTGCGGTGCCGATCCTGGGCAGGCTGTGCTTTTTACACGTGGGGCGGCGCTCCTTGAGGGGCGCACTCCTTGCACGTGGGGCACTCCTACACGGGGGTGCTCCTGCGTGGCACGGTGCTCCTTGTGTGCTGCAGCACTGCACGTGGGCCAGCTCACCACACGGGCCAGGAGGCCCTGGGTTTGAACCCTGGACCTCCCATGTGGTAGGTGAATGCTCTATCCGTCGAGCCATGTCCACTTCCGGCACTGCTTCCGGCTTCCAGGCTCAGGCTGCCCCTGCCGCGAGTTTCCCAGGGAACGGGGAGCCCTGGCTGCTTCTGCTCCCGGGGGCCTCCCCAGACCCTCTCAGTTCTTACCACAAGCTCCAAACCAGGCCGGAGCTGGATTCTGTACCCGTAGACAGTCACCAACACCTCGTGCAGGTAGACCGGGCTCCAGGGCAAATACATCTTGTTGCGCCCCTCCACGAGCAGGGCCTCCATGCCATCGGGCAGCACGGGCACCGTCTTTATCAGAACGTACGTCATGTGGCCCCGGAAGCGGTAGCTGAGGCCGTCAAACGTGCGGTAATGCGGGTCCCCGAAGACCGAGCAGTGATCCAACCCTGCCGAGGAGGCCGGGCGCTGGGAAGAGACCCCGCCTGAGGTCCACCCCGGGTTCCCGTCACCCTCGCTCTTGGTCCTGGGTTCCCTGGTACTGGCTCATCAGCTTTCTCCCTCTCCCAGCCCCTTTGCCCATTAGGTAAGGAGCCCCAGAGAAGACCAGTACCTGCACAAGGCCCAGAGCAGGGAGAGCCAGAATTAGGACCCAGCCCGCCCCCCAGCGCCAGCACCCGCCCCCACTCTGAGCCCCTTTGTCCCCGCCCGCTTGTCCACCTCAGCTCTGAGCACTCCCTCTCTGCCTGCCGGAGCCGCAACCCTTACAGTTGGGCACGCAGTTGTTGATGCCTTTGGAGGTGAGCTGGCAGTGGGAGCCAGAGGGGCACTGGAAGTTCCGGCACTGGATGACCCCTCTCGTGCAGGTGCAGCTCTGGGTGCAGTCAGAGGACAGCCACGTCATGCCCACCTGAGAAGCCCCACGAGGAGCCAGGGAGTGAGAGGGCTGACCGGGCCTCCTTCCCGTGGCCCCCTTAGCTGAAGCTCAAGGTCAGAACCCTGTGCCGCCCCAACTGGCAGGGATAGTGCCACCTGGACCCAGGGGGGCCCTGAGCCCCCTCCCCCACCCGGCGAGGCATTGTGCTGGGGTCCCACATAGGTTGCTCAGGAGCCAATTCACAGGTGAGGAAACTGAAGTCACAGAGGCAACCTGGCTTAATCAGGGTTCACACCCAGGCCTTTCTGCAGCGTCATGCCACATGCCAGTCAGTGGAATTCCCCAGATCCAAACCTGAACCATGCACCCCCAGCCCAGGCCAGGCTCATCAGGCTCCAGGGCCCTGGGCCAGCTGCAGAAGTGCGGGCACCCCAGGCTGCGAGATTAAGGAAAAGAAAAAGCTCCGTCCACAAGGTGTGACCCGTTCCCACTCACTGGGAGGGAGAAGCCGTTGGTGTCCCTGCAGGTGCACTGATTCTTGGGCACGCACTGGTCCTCGCTGAGCACGTAGCCAGATTCGCAGGTGCAGCCCTCCAAGCACGTGGACTTGCTCTTGGAGCCCTTGCACCGGCCCTCCAGGTCCTGGCAGGAAGGCTGGCAGGTGGGTGCGCAGGATGTGTAGCTGCTGTGGGCAGGGCATTCCAGAGCTGCGGGGGGAGAGTGGAGAGGACGTGAGTGGAGGGGGCAGCGGCTCTGAAAACTGAGCTGGGGCTGATGATGATCATGAGACTTGGGACTTTTTCTTCCTTTCCTTATTCCCTCAATAAACTTCCTGAGCATTGGCCTTGCCAGGTGCTGAAGAAAGAAGGAGTAAGAATGGACGTCCCTGATTCCTCGTAAAGTTAAACGTAGAATTACCACGTGACCCAGCAACTCCACTCTGGTTATATACTCCAAAGAATAGAAAAACAGAGACTCAAACGGTTACTTGTATGCAATGTACACCATGGTGTTATGCACAATAGTGAGAAGGCAGAAAGAACCCAAGTGTCCATAGACAGAAGAACGGATCAACAAAACAGGGTCTACCCACAAAATGGAATATTATTGAGCCAAAGAAGGAATAGAGTTCTGAGACAGGCAACAACATGGATGAACCTTCAAGATGTGACGCTAGGTGAAATAAGCCAGAAACAAAAGGCCGCATATTGTATGATCCCAGGATCAAACAATATGGATATTGTATGACATCCATTCAGTTATATGAAAGTCCAGAATAGGCAACTCCCTAAAGACAAACTATATTACCAGGGACTGGGAGGCGGGGTGAACAGGGAGTTGCTGCTTAAAGGGTTTTGGGTATTTGGGGTGATGAGAAAGTTTGATAATGGATGGTGATAGTAACACAACATTGTAAATGTAATTAATGCCACTGTACTGTGCACTTGAAAATAGTTAAAATGGCCAATTTTGTTACATATATATATATATATATGTTACCACAATAAAATATTTTTACAAAAAAAAATGAAAAAAATAAATAAAAAGAATGGCCATCTCAATTAAGTGTGTGAGGTCAGTAAGTAGAAAAAGGTGTGTGTGTGTACAGGAGGGTATTAAATCTGACTGAGTTAAAGAAAGTCCTTCAAGCAAAAGTAGTTGTGAGCGAACAGAAAGGTCTACCATGTTCATGGATAGGAAGAGTCAACAACAGAAAGCTGTCAACTCTCCCTGAGTTAATTAATACATTTAATAGGACTCGAGTAAAATATATCAACAGGGTTGCTTGATTTTTATTTTTTATATATTTTTTTAGTAGGGCAATGATTTTAAAGTTGGGGTAAGGATATTAACTACAAAAGTCAGAAAAACTCTATAAAAAAGAGTGGTGAGTAGTGAATGTTCCCACCAGAAATTAAAACACATTTTAAGCGCTCAGTAAACACAACATTTGTTACTGGTGGGAGACGAAGCCCAGACATAGGCCCAAATACATATGAGAATTCAGTATGTGATACATTGTGGTAACTCAGGTCAGTGGGGAAAAGAGAGATTAGTCATTTAAGAATGCTGAACAACTGGCTAGCCATCTGGAAATTGTTTAAAACAGGATTAATTCAGATCTCATACTACACACCAAGACAAATTCCCATGGATCAAAAATTTAAATAAAAAAATGAAACCATAAAAGTACAAGAGTAAAGCACGGTTTTCTTCATTTTGTTTTGTTTTTCAGAGTGGGGAAGGCGTTTGTAACTATGGCTCAAACTGCAGGAGCCTTAAAACAAAGATTAATAAATTCAGCCCCATAAAAATAAACTTTATACAAACAAAAAAAATTGTCAAAAGACAAAAGAAAAATTACTGGAAAAATTTTTATAATTCATAGCACTAATAAAGGGTTACTCTCTGTAATAGATGACTTCTGTAAAATAAAGACCAACAAGCCAGTCGAAAAATGGTGAATGGATGTGAACAGAGAGTTCCTAGAGAAGGAAATTCAAACAGTTTGTTTGAAAGGATGCATATCCTCACTCACAATAAGAAAAATGCAAATTATGACTATAGCTATTTTTCACTTATCGGATTGGCAAAAAACCCATAAGATTGATAATGCACTACGTGGGTGAGGCTGTGTAGAAATAGGCACTACTATACATTGCTAGTGGAAATGTGAATTCCTTGACCCCTGGGAAAGCTGTTGGCAACCTCTCACAAAAGTACAGATGCATACAGGCCTTGGCCCAACAGTTCCACTTGTAGGAATTTATCCTGCAGAAACAGTCACACACCTACAAAATCACATATGCACAAGGCTATCCACCGAGGCACCATTTATAATAGCCAAAGACTAGGAAGTCCTTCAATCAGAGACTAGTTAAATAAATTACAGCAATTTTAAAAGAGAATTAAGAAGGTTTTCATATATCTCACATGGAAAGAACTCCAAGTTAGATTGTCAAATGAAAAAAAAAAAAAAGTGCAGAATACTGTTTGGGGGAAGCAGACTTGGCCCAGTGGTTAGGGTGTCCATCTACCACATGGGAGGTCCACGGTTCAAACCCTGGGCTTCCTTGACCCGTGTGGAGCTGGCCCATGTACAGTGCTGATGCGCACAAGGAGAGCCGTGCCACGTAGGGCTGCCCCCCCGCGTAGGGGAGCCCCACATGCAAGGAGTGTACCCCATAAGGAGAGCTGCCCAGCACGAAAGAAAGTGCAGTGTGCCCAAGAATGGCACCACCCACATGGAGAGCTGACACAAGATGATGCAACAAAAAGAAACACAGATTCCTGTGCTGCTGACAACAACAGAAGCGGACAAAGAAGAAGACGCAGCAAATAGAGAAAACAGACAACCAGGGCGGGGGGAAAGGGGAGAGAAATAAATATATCATTTAAAAAAAAATACTGTCTGGTATGCTACCATTTGTAAGAAATAAGGAGAAAACAAAGAATATACATTTGTATTTGTTTGTGTTATGAATGAATGAAAAGATCTCAAAGAATACTCTAATGTTGATAGGAGCAGGTACCTTGGCAGGCTGGGAACTAGGTAAATTGGGGTCAGTTTCAGAAGGAGATTTTTGAAATTTAAAAAAGTTTTTTTGATTTGTATTTTAATATATATATATATAAAATAACATTTCCCATTTTAATTACTTTCAAGTACATAACTCAGTGGTATGCATTTATATTCACCATACTGTGCTGCCCTCACCATCCATTATACAAACTTTTCCATCACCCCAAACAGAAACTTGTACCCATTAAGCACTAACTACCAGGAAGGAGCCTTTTCACTGAGTACCTCTTAATACTTTCAAAGGTATTGAACCATGAGAATGTACACACTAAAAGCATTTTTTTAAATTCCTATTTTTAAATCTTAAAGATCCTGGAATTAGATAGTGATTTTTTAAGAAAACATCTAGAGAAGGATGCCTAGTAGTCTACCAGAAGGGTAGAAGAAAAAAGAAACTTCCTAAATGTAATGAAAAATAGGAATATGTACATCCAAGAAACTCAACAAACAACAAGCAGCATAAACCCAAATAGACACACACCATGCCATATTATAATTGAACTGTCAAATACCAAAGGTGAAGAATTCTGAAAGCTGCAAGAGGGAAACAATATATTATGTATGAGGGAGCCTCAACAAGATTAAGTAAAAAATATATTTAAATAAATAAATAAATAAATAAATAAATAAATAAATAAATAAATAAAGGACAGTGGAAGAGGGACAAGCCCCGAGTGCATCGGGGGAAAAAAAGATTAAGTGCTGCTCTCTCACTAGAAACCCTGGCGGCAAGACAGCAGCAGGATGACATAAAGTACCAAGAGGAAAAAGTTGCCAATCAACAATCCTATATGTAGCAAAACTGTCGTTCAAAACTGAGGATAAGGTTAAGAAAATCAGATAAAAGTTGAGGGAGTTCATTACCACTAGACTGGCCATTTGAGAAATGCTAAAAGGAGTTGAAAGGAAAGGAAACTAGACGAAAGATTGAAGTTGCACAGAGAAACAGCAAATTTCAGTAAGGATAATGGCAAGATGGATAAATATAAATATGAGTACTATTGCAGTTTTGGTTTTTAACTCCACTTTTTACTTCCTACAGGTTCTAAAGACAAATACATAAAAGGTAGTGCTAAACCAATGGTTTGGGACTCAAAATGCATAAATATGTAATTTGTCATAAGAACCACAAGAAGGTGGGGGACAGAGTAGTACAGGAACACAGTCCGTGTGTACTACTGAAGTTAGGATAGTATCAAACCAAATGAGATTTTTATAGATTTAGGATGTCAAATTTCAGCCCCATGGTAACCACAAAGAGAATACTGGAGAAAATGTTAAGTTCATAGAGACAGAAAATAGAGTACAGGTTGCCAAAGACATGGGACACGTGCAATGGGGAGCTGATGCCTAAGGGGTGTAGGGTTTATGTCGGGGGTGAAGGGAAAGTTCTGGTGATGGTGGTGGTGAGGGGTGAGGGCACTGCAACACTGCCATTGTGAGTCACCCTATTGAACGGTCTGCTGGGGAGGGTTGGGATAGGAAGGTTTATGTTGCACATATGTTTCCGCAATATATATATATTTTTAAAAAGAGCCAGCAACTGAGAAGACAATGACAAGTAAATGCAATATGTGATCTTGGATGGGACCTAAGCAGGAAGAGAAAAATACCCAAAAGGACTTTATTGGGACATTCCTGAGACACATGAAAAAATTAAATTATAAAATATGTTTTATATCAATGCTAAACTTATTGAATTTGACAAACTGCACTTAAGGTGGTTATGTAAGTGAATAGCCTTGTTCCTAGGAAATGTGCATGGACGTGTTATTATGTGTTCAAGGAGTATGATGTGTGCAAAGTGCTCTCAAATATTCAGAAAATATATAAATAGAAAGAGAGCCTCAGCAGAGTTGCAGCACCTACTCTCCAGTTCATTCGACTGACCCAGGTCAGCTGACAGGGAGGTGAGGATGGACAACCACCACACCAGGGAACCAAGAGAGTCTACAGCTGTGGGCAGGAGAGTCCCATCCATCAGCCATGTGGGATCGAAGACCCTCTCAGTTAGAGGAGGAGTGGGCATCACCATCCCAGAATCCTCAGGATTGGGGAATAAAATATGGACTAGAGTGGACTTACTGGTATTCTACTATAGAATTATTGTGACTCTAGCAATGGAAGAAATTATATCATCAGTGTGGAGACAGTGGCCACAGGACTTGCTGAAGGCAGGGAGAGGGAAAAAGAGGTGTGATGTGGGGGCATTCTTGGGACTTGGAGTTGTCCTGAATGATACTGTAGGGACAGATGCTGGACATTATATATCCTGCCATAAACCACTGATTGAATGTACTAAGGGAGAGTGTGAACTACAGTAAACTATTATCCACGTGGTGCAGCAGTGCTCCAAAATGTGTTCACCGAGTGCGATGAGTGTGCCACAATGATGGGGGACGTTGTTGGTGTGGGAGGAGTGGGGTGGGGGGGTAGACGGGAACCTCTTATGTTTTATAATGTAACATTTTTTGAGATGTATATATCTTCAAAGCAATACAATTTACAAAAATTATGTGGGTGGGGGTGGGGAGTGTGTTAGATGGGAACCTCTTATGTTTTTTAATGTAACATTCTTTGTGATCTATTAACTTAAAGAAAAGAGTGTAAAAAAAAAGAACGATACGGTAAACATAGCAAAATATTCAAATTGGTGGTTGTGGATATCTGAGGGTTAGGGGTATGTTGGAATTCTCTGAATGGGATATGCGTTATTTTTGCAACTGTCCTGTAAGTCTGAAATTATTTTAGTATAAAGAGTGGGGCTTTTCATGAAGATGGGCCGAAAGCGAAGCAGGAAGCCCCTGAGCCTCCCAAAACCGAAGCAAAAGCAAAAGCTTTGAAAGCCAAGAAGGCAGGACTCGTCCACAGCCACATGAAAAAGATGATCCGCCATCACCCGCCTTCCGGCGGCCTAAGGTGCTGCGTCTCAGGAGACAGCCCCAATATCCTCGGAAAAGCGCCCCCAGGAGAAACGAGCGTGACCACTGTGCCATCAACAAGGTCCCCCTGACCACTGAATCAGCCATGAAGAAGACTGGAGCCAACGCCACGCTGGTGTCCATCATGGATGTCAAAGCCAACAAGCACCAGAGCAAGCAGCTGTGAAGAAGCTCCATGACCTTGACATAGCCAAGGTCAACACCCTGATCGGGCCTGGTGGAGAGAAGAAGGCCTATATTCGACTGGTTCCCGACTATGATGCTTTGGATGTTGCCAACAAAATTGGGATCATCTAAACTGGGTCCAGCTGGCTAATTCTAAATATATATGTTTTTTGACCATGAAAAAAAATTTTTTAATTAAATAAAGAGTGGGGGTATGTGAACCTTCTATACTTTCTGTGCAATTTTTCTGTAAACCTAAAACTGCCCTTATTTTTTAAAAACTCCAAGGCCTGCATGGGGAATGGGGTGGTTTGTGTCTCTGACGTGAACGGCAAGAGGTGGGGGGGCAGTGGGAGAGGAGAGGCTGGGGCAGTGGTCCTGTCCATCAAAGGAAGTGCCTGGACTTCAGCCTGCAGGATGCAGCCACGCAGGGGAGAGCTGCGCCCCGCTATTTCCTTTGGAGACACACAGTGCTTCTCCTGGGCCATCCTGATGGCAGGGTCACCAGTAAAGAGGGGATCGTCAGTAGTCTACGTGACAGACACCACGGTCAGATCTAGGCCAGGCACAACCGGAAGGAGAGCAGGAGAAACGGGACGTGGGAGGGGTTCAAGGTGACCGCAGGGGAGGCTCACGGCAGAAGCTGCTGTTTCTCCATTTCGGGGTGCTGAGCCCCTGCGCCTGGCAGGCAGCGCCAAAGTCTTGAAGAGTGTCACACAGGGCATGCCTCAGGTTTCCCAGCTCGCAGAAGGCATGGATACAGCCGAGCAGGTAGGGCCTGGAGACCACCTTGGTGGCACACTGCGCCCAGCCGGGGTCCCGGAAGGCTCTCTGGCAGTGCAGGTGGGCCTGCGCGAGGTCTTCTGGCTTGCAGGTTGGACTTAGCATCACCTGGGAGTCTACTTGGCTCTGCTTATCTGGGTGGCAACTGGGAAGGGAGAGGGGGTGTCAGCACAGGGTCAGCCACAACCCCACCTAGGAAAACTGAGAGAACTTTCCAGTGTCCCCCACCCCTCTTCTCTTCCCTGGGGAGCCCCCTGAGCTCTGGCCAACCTTCCATGGGGCAGGTTGGCCCTCAAATTTCTTTTTTTTTTAAAGATTTATTTATTTATTCCCTCCCTCCCCCCACCCCCTGCCCTGCTGTTTTTGCTGTCCATGTCCATTCGCTGTCTGATCTTCTGTATCTATTTCTCTTTTTGTCTTCTCTTCTCGTCTTTCTCCTCTAGGATTCACCGGGATTTGATACTGGGGACCTCTGATGTGGAGAGAGGTTCCCTGTCAATTGAGCCACCTCAGTTCCTGGTCTCTGCTGTGCTTCACCTTGACTCTCCCCTTCCTCTCTTTTGTTGCATCATCATCTTGCCGCGTGACTCACTTGCGTGGGCCCCCGGCTCACCAGGCAGGCACTGGCTCACTGCACAGGCACAGTTTTTCTTCTTTTTCACCAGGAGGCCCCAGGGATCAAACCCGGGTCCTCCCGTATGGTAGGTGGAAGCTCTATCACTTGAGCCACATCCGCTTCCCATCCCCACTCCCAAGTTTCTAAGCAAAGAAAGCAAGACCTTCACGTTTTCACCCACAGGTTCCTGCAGCCGTGGAACCCAGGAACCATCCCCTTGAATGACACACAGAAGAGAAGCTTCCGGTATTTTCTCAGAGGTGCCCTGTAGACTAAGATCCCCAAATCTTGTTCCCAAGTCTTAGGGGACAATTACTCTGGGTCAGTGTCATCCCTATCTTGCCAGCTGTTGCCAAATTCAATGTCATTCCTGGCTAGGTCATCGCTGGGCATCATCAGATCATCTTCCTTCTCGCCGTTGAAGTTTCCGCACATGCCACAGACCTGGGTGGGCAGAGGGGTTTCTCAGGGTCTGGAGCCCTCCTCCCCACTCTCCTTAAACAGGCAGACTCCCCAGCCCTCCCCGCTCCTGGGCTTGACCTCTCTGGTCTATCAAGATGCGAATCCCCCCTCCCCAGCTGCCTGCCCCTCACCCGGTTGTAATAGGATTGCGGGACTTGGATCTCTAAGAGATGGCTGCCATCGTACGTGACAAACAGCCCAAAGTGAGTGGCGAACTTGGTGTAGGTGCCGCTGGACGTGATGGAGACCCCGTAGATCTGGTTCTTGGAGGGGAGGGAGACGGGCCTGCCATCGATCTGTGGGGGAGCATGGCGGGGGGGGGGACATGAGGAGGAGGAGGGCCCCGCGAGGCCCCCTGCCCTCCTCCAGCCACGCTGCCCTGCTCACCAACACGCGGTGGCCCTTTTCCAACGTGACTCGGGCACTGTAGATGTAAATGTTGACTTGGCTAATGTAGAAAGTCGGCATTTGGCCTCCCCACTTCTCATTCTTGGCCGTGATCTTGAAGGAAAAGGAGTCCATGGTCGGGTGGCACACCTGCGTCAGGATGTAAGTGCAGGTGCCCCTGAAGGAATGGTAACTGCCGTCGAAGCTCACGTAATGGGGGTCCCCCGAGACGTGGCACATCCCCATTCCTGTGGAGGGGGAGAGACGGCTGAAGGCTGGCGGGATGGGATCCCCCCGGGAGGCAGCCCTGCGTCCTCTCTGCCTGTGGGGAAAGAATGTGCTAAAGACTAAAGGCAAGGAAGATGTTCAAGGAAAGAATCCAGGCCCTGGGGCTGGGGCGAGGACCGCAGGCGAGGGGAGGGGTTGCTAACAGTCCATCTCCGGGTGGCAGGGGGGTGATCGCCTCTCCCCCTAGGGGCTCGGCAGGACAGCCACCGGCGGGGTGGGTGTGGGGGGTGGGCGTGAAGGGCACCGTCTTACCTATGCGCCGGCAGCTCAGCAGCCCGTTGTGCACCCAGCACCTCTCCCAGCTGCTGCAGGTGCTGTGGTTGCAGGAGACTTGGCTCTGGCTGGAGCAGGTGCAGAGCTGGCTGCAGGCTTGGTTTGAGTACCAGCTCTTCCCCACCTGCGGGGAGCCAGGGGCGGGGATACTCGGCACCTGGGCGGGCACCAGGGCCCTGTGTGTACCCCTCTCGAGGCCGCACCCCTCGCAGCTCCCTGCAGGCCTCCAGGCTCCTGGGCGTGCTTCCCAGGTCGGGCCGCTTACCGGGTGGTAGGTGCCATCCTGGAGGGTGCAGCCACACTGGCTTACGGGCACGCAGGTCGTGTCGCTCAGCACCAGGCCCTTCTGGCACTCACAGCCCTCGGTGCAGCGCAGCCGCGAGGGGCAGTTGGTTGGGGAGCTCGTGCTCAGGCAGGTGACGGGGCAGGGGCTGGCGCAGGGGCTGTAGCTGCTGCCTGGGGGGCACCGTGGAGCTGGGAGGAACAGCAGCGTCAGGTAGAGGGCAAGGGGGCTCCCTGGCTCCCTGACGACCGCAGGGCACGGAGGCCCAGGATGGGAGACAAGGCATGGGGGCAGCACGCGGGGCCCAGGTGAGAGCCAGATGGGGCGGGCAGGCAGCCCGGGGAAGGGGTTGTGCCTGGCGAGAGGAGGCCCCGCGTGGCCCAGGGCAGGCTGAGAGAGAGGGGAGGTGCGGGGAACGGGGGAGGGCGGGTGCGGCCGCGGGGCGCTCACGGCATAAGGTGCTGTTGCGCCAGGCGAGGGGCTGGCCGGCTTGGGCGCACAGGATGGCGTAGGTCTTCAGAGCATGGCACAGGGTCAGGGGGTCGCCCCGGCTCCCACACTGGCCGTACACACAGGTGTCAAAGCTGGCACGTGGGGACACCAGCTTGTGGCACTGGGAGAAAGGTCCTGGGGGAGGCAGCAGAGGGGGCGAGAGAGAGGAGGGGAGCTCAAGAGGGGGCAGCACCCTGAAGCTCGGCCTCGGCCCTGGGCTGCCTTGCGCTGACTCTGACTTCTTTTTCTCCTCCTCCTCACGCGTCTCCCTCTTTCCCTCGGGCCCAGTCTCCCCCCTTTGTCTCCCACCCCGGGGAAGAGACACCAGTCAGGAAGGGGTGTGGCTTACCCAGGGGACTGGTTAAGACTTCGCACTTCTTACTCCAGGTGTCCGAGTTCCCTGGGCAGCTGGGGGGCTTGCCACCCACAGCGTAGCAGCTGCAGGGGAGGGGAGGAAGGATAGGGGTACCGTGTTGGAGGAAACGCCCCCAAAACGCTGGAGCCAAAGTGAAGAGGGACAGAGGGAAGAGAACAAAATGGCGCCCTCAAGGAGGACGGCCGGCAGATGCAGCAGGAGGAGGAAAGGTTAGCTCTCAGGGTGGACTTCCCAAGAGGGGTCTCCAAACAGGCAGATCAGTTAGCATAGGAGAACTCAACACGCAGGGGCGTGGAAGGTCGGGACAACTTTTTCGCCAACTCCAGTCTCAGGGAGAACAACGGGGAGAGACCTGGTGGGCGGCCCGCGGGCACGCGGATGCCCAGGGAGCACGTCCGGGCAGCCCCAAGGCTCCCCCCTGGGCCCAGCTCCCCGTCCCTGGCTCCCCCTCGTCCCCGCCACTCACCCGGGTTCCGAAAGGTCCGTCGCCATCCAGGCTACCTCCAGCTGGACGGAGTCCTCGGCGGGCTGCCCGTCGGGGCGCAGACTGTCATCCAGGCTGTTGTTGTTGAAGTTCCCTGCAGAGGGGAGGAGGTGGGGATGGGGACAACAGCGCCCTGGCGTGGGCACCCCCCGCCTCCTTCCCAGAAGAGGCAGCCCTCACTCAGTCACTCAACCAAGCGAGGCCAACGCTTTCTTTTCCTCCATCTCTGGCCTCCCTGCGGTCCTGCCCTGAGCAACATCTGTCCGTGACCAGCCCTCAGGACGCCCAGCACACGCGTCGCGACCGCTGGGCCCAGCACCCGGCTCCCGCCTGTCGCCCTGTCTCTCCCCGCGGGCGCCCGGGAGCTCACCACACAGCCCACAGAGCTGGCCGGTGTAGTAGTAGGGCACTATCACTTCAACCAGGTGGTAGCCATCATAGTAGATCCAAAGTCCAAAGTTGGTTTGGAGGAGGACAAAGGAGCCACTGAGCGCCACGCTCACGCGGCCTTGCGCAGACCACAGGGGCAGGGCCATGCGGCGACCGTTCAGCTGCAGGTTTGGGGGGGGCACGACAGGGGGGTCAGAGAGGAACTTGAGAGTAGGACAGCACGGGGGCAAACACATGAGAAGGACAAACGTAGGCTCCCGCTGATCAAGAACACCGAGAACAGGCAAATTCAGAGACAGAAAGGAGGCCAGAGGTTACGAGGGGCAGGGGGTGGCTGCAGTGGGGAGTCACTGTTTAATGGGGACTGAGTTTCGGTTTGAGGCGATGAGAAGGTTTTGGTGATGGGGACAGTGACGGTCACACAGCATTGTGAAGGTCACAGATGTCACTGAATTACACCCTCAAAGGCGGCTAAAACAGGAAGCAAAACGAAACGCCAGGAGGAGAGGGGGTAGTTTTTGCTCAATGGGTACGAGGATGGAAATGTTCTGGAAAGACACAGGGGTGACAGTTACTCCACATCATCAACGTATTTAATGTCTCTGAGTTGCACAAGTAAAAACAGCTAAAGTGATTTTTATGTTATGTGCATATGTTCCATAAAAAAAATTAATTGGGTATTGTCATAATGACAACTGAGGAAGTGCTGAGTTCCCATCCTGGGGAGCTCTGTTGCATTCCCCAATGGAACAGCAACAATCCCCCAAGTGCAAGGACAAAGACCAGTGAAGAAGAATGGTCCAATGATGGGCCCTTGATATTGATGACTATGCTTATGAACCTGTGTGCTTGAAATTTCAACTACGTCTAGAGCTGCAGGGTACCTAAGCGTTACCTCCTGAGAGCCTCTATGTTGCTGAAATGTGACCACTCTCTAAGCCAAACTCAGCATGTAAATACATTACCTTCCCCCCAGCATGGGACATGACTCCCAGGGATGAGTCTCCCTGGTGCTGAGGGATTACTATTACCACCAGTTGGTGATGCAACTAGGAAAATACCTTCAATAAAAGGGGGAAATGGTAAAGACAAATGAGTTTATATGGCTAAGAGACTTCAAAATGAGTTGGGAGGTCATCAGAGGGGTCACGCTTACTCATGTCTCAGCAGGACCCCAGAGACAGCCAAAGTAGGTACAACCCCAGTTACTGGTGCTCCTGAGGGCTACAGAGACATTCAGATTCAATGGTCATGACAGATGACTCTGGAGTTCATTGCCTTGCCAGTGGGCCCTACTTTGGAATTTATGCTCCTGTGATGGAATTGGACTCAGATGTGACCTCTCTACACAAGCCTCTTCTGTCACTTTTAACTGAACCTGTGATTGGCGCTGGAGTTTGTGTATGCTCAGGAGACTTGAATCTCTGGACTATCCATGTGCCAGCTAGGCTCTGAGCCTCAGCAGAGTTGCAATACCTACTCTCTGGTTCACTAGAGGTACCTGGGTCAGCAGATGGGGAGGCGAGAATGGTCAGCCACCACACAAGGGAACTGAGAGTGTCTACAACTGCAAGCAGGAGAATCACATCCATCAGCCATGTGGGATCTAAGCCCCACATGTCCACTTGCCATCCCAGGGTCCACAAGATGGAGGAATAAAATATGGATTGGAGTGGACTTGCTCCATGTGGACCTCCCATGTGGCAGGTGGACACCCAACTGCTTGAGCCACATCCAATTCTACTATAGAACTGTTATGACTCTAGCAATGGAAGAAATTGTATCATTGATGTGGAGACTGTGGCCCTGGGAGTTGCTGAGGGCAGGGAGAGGGAGGAAGAGGTGTGATATGGGGCACTTTCAGGACTTGGCGTTATCCTGAATGATACTGCAGGCACAGATGCAGGACATGGTTTATCCTGCCATAACCCACTGGATGGACTGGGGGAGAGTGTGAACTACAATGTAAACTCTGGTCCATGCGGCGTGGCAGTGCTCCAGGGTGTATTCACCAAATGCAGTGACTGTGCCTCACTGATGAAAGGGGATGTTGGTGTGGGAGGAGTGGGGTGGGGTGGGGAGTGGGGTATATGGGAGCCTCTTATGTTTTTTAATGCAACGTTTTGTGTGGTCTATTTATCTTTTTAAAAAGGCAATAACAAAAATAAAAAAGAAAAAAAAAGAGAAGAAAAATAAAAAATGAAACAAGAACCCATGAGAGCAGGAGGGGGGTGGTGGGTGCTCCCCAGTGGGCTTGGGCCTGCCCTGGGGCACCCCCAGGGGCTCCAAGAAGCCAGACAGTGGGTGTGTGGGCAACGAGGGGTTGCGCAGGGGCGCGGGGTCCGCCGGGTAGGGGAAGGCACACACCATGACCTTGCGGCCTCTGAACAGCTTGAGCTTGATGTTGAAGACCTGCACGTGGACGGCTCTGATGTAGGAAAGGTCAAGGTTGCCGCCGCGGAACCCCATGGTGATGCTCACAACGAAGGAGGCCTCTGGGTGCCCAGACCAGCAGGTCCGTGTCAGGGTGTAGGCGCAGGAGCCCATAAAGTGGTGCAGGGCTCCATCGAACGTCTGCAAGTGGGGGACACCCGAGACAACGCAGGTGCCAGTAGCTGGGGACGAAAAGATGGGGTTCCAAGATTCGCTGCCCGTCAGGGACACCCAGAAAGCCCCTGATCCAGAGCTGCCATCTTGGTGAGTCTGGGTTAGGATGGTGCCCAAGGCCAGCCTTCCTGCTTTTCTAGGGCAGGGGTTCTTTTATTTTTTTTAAGATTTATTTATTTCTCCCGTCTCTCATTCTTTGCGCCTGCTGTCTGCTCTCTGTGTCTATTCGTTGTGTGCTCTCCGTGTCTGTTCATCTTCTTTTTAGGAGGCACAGGGAACTGAACCTGGGACCTCCCATGGGGTAGGTGGACGCCCAACATCTACTTCCCAGCGGTTCTTAACAAGGGGTCCACGGATCCCTTGGGGGTCCGTGAGCTTGAACTGAAAAAAAAACAACTTATTATGTTTATTTCCTCTGACCTCAAACTGAAATCTAGCATTTCCTCACTTAGGAATGTATGCAATAAATTACAGTGGTATTCATTTCCTATCACATTACAGTTGTTGCGGATCTCAAAAAATCGCGTACACTCATCCGCACTTCGAAATTACAGTACTTGTTAGACAAGACGCTAACTGAATGTCATAAAACTATCTGCCACGGCATTCTGAGAAGGGGTCGGTGGCTTTCACCTGACCGGCAAAGGGGTCCGTGGAAGGAAGAAGCTTAAGAACCCTGCCCTAGGCGGTGAGTTCCTCGACTTGAGGTTGGCGAGGAGGGAGAGATTTCCATCCACCTCCAGCCCACCACACCCTCCGGGGCCTTGAAGATCCTCCTCTCTGGGCAACGGCCTGGCAGCCCCTGGCCAGGCCTCTGCGCGGCTTGAGGGTGTCCCCTCCCCCTTGAGCGAGGCTGGGCTCGCCGGGGCACCGCCGCTCAGCCAGCCCCAGTGCTCACCTTGGGTATGGCAGCCAAAGATGCCGTCCTCTGTGCCACAGACATAGGGGTGCTCGCACTTCCACCGCACGCAGCGAATTTTGCTGTCTTTGTCACAATAACAGCGCTGCTTGCACCCTGGCAGGTACCATTCCTGCCCTACCTGGGGGCGGGAGGGGAGAGGGGTCATCTCCAGGCCGGACACAATAGCCAGGTGCTGTTACGCCTGTCTTCCAGAAGTTCAGCCGTTCAGCCCTTCGGTCATTCCTTTGCTTGCTCCCTATTTCGACAGCTATTTAATCTCTCAGCGTCGTGCCAGGTCATTCACAGGGGGAGATTCAGTAATGAACGTGGGAGATTCAGTAATGAACATGATGGCCAAGGCCCCTGTCTGAACAGACCTTTCCATCCGGCGGGGGACAATAAACGAATACACAATAGGCTCAAATGCAGTGTGCACCCAAATAAGGCAATCAAGGAACCCAGTAAGAGTCTCGCACCGTCGACGCCGATGATGTGCATTTGCGACAAGAGTCTAGAGGGATGTTTTCCAACTCGGCTTATCAGGAAGGATCCAAGGAGGATGCAGCATTTCAGCAGGGCGTCAAAAGAGGATTCCAGGGAAGGGGATTTGGCACAATGGATAGGGCGTCCGCCTACCACATGGGAGGTCCAGGGTTCAAACCCCGGGCCTCCTGACCCGTGTGATGAGCTGGCCCATGCGCAGTGCCGATGCGCACAAGGAGTGCACTGCCACACAGGGGTGTCCCCCGCATAGGGGAGCCCCACATGCAAGGAGTTTGCCCCATAAGGAGAGCCGCCCAGTGTGAAAAAAGCACAGCCTGCCCAGGAATGGTGCCACACACATGGAGAGTTGACACAGCAAGATGACGCAACAAAAAGAGACACAGATTCCCGGTGCCACTGACAAGAATATAAGCAGACACAGAAGAACACACAGCGAATGGACACAGAGAGCAGACAACTAGGTGGGGGGAGGGCAGGGAAGGGGAGAGAAATAAATAAAAATAAATCTTTAAAAAAAAGTATACAAACAATTTTAAAATTTTTTAAATAAAAATTTAAAAAATTAAAAAAAAAGGATTCCAGCAGGCAGGGGTGGCTGGGAGGTGGAGCAGGGCGAAAAGGGGTGGGCCGGAGGCAAAAGTGGGAGAAGAGCAAGGCGGGTGAAGAGGGTTCGGGGGTGCTAGAGTGGGGTGGGGCAGATGGGGAGGAAAGCTGAGCGGACATGGGGTGGGCTTTGATGGCCAGCCCCGTCTCCTGGCCTTGGGTGAGGGGCAGGCAAAGAAGAAAGAGAGGGAAGGGCCCAGGCGAGGGGTTGGCTCCAAACGCCGCCTGAGAAGGCTGGCAACCGGGGCAAAGGAAGGGACCGAGGTCCTCTGGTGGAGGAAGGCGCCTTGCAGGAGAGAAGACAAGGTGACTGGCGGGAGCTTGGGTCTCTGGAGATGGGAAAATCTGAAAGCTGGGCAAAATGACTCATGTCCTGAAGAGCAGGGAGAGGCAGCAGGGGAGGGAACCAGCCTCCACAGACCCTGGGCGGGAGGCACTGAGCGAACGGAGGCTGTTGCAGGGGAAGCGCTACAGCTGAAGAAAAGTGGAAAGAGGAAACTAGATGGGAGCCAGCTCCCCCCGCCCTAAGCCCAAATCCCCGGCTCTCCCCCTGGCCTTCTTTCTCTGGCCTCCCGCCCTGGGCCCTGGTCCACGGATGTCCTTGGAGGAGGGAGGAGCCTCCCTCCCCCTCACCTGGTAGTAGTTCCCTGAAGAATGGAGGCACCCGCACTGGCTCCGGGGGACGCACTGGAGACCGCTGAGGACAAAGCCCGGGAGGCACTCGCAGCCCTCCACACACCGGTCTGGGCAGGACAGGGCGGAGAATCCTGAATGGCAGGTGTCAGGGCACGACTTGGCACACAGCGTGTACTTGCTGTTGGGTGGGCAGGCCAAAGCTGGAGGAGGGAGCGCGTCGGGTGAGAAGGGGGCCAGGGCAGGCAGGATGGGGGGGCACGCGCCCAATACCACGACTAGAGTCTCCTGCCCGATCTTCAAAGAGAGAGTGACTCGGAGAAGCGGAACTGAGAAGACACAGTGGACTCCCCGGGCCTGGCGGGCCGGCCAAGATCTGGATTATTCTGGATTGTTCTGGATCTTTCCATTACTGGATCAAAGGATCCAGGAAGCTAACCAAGCAGCTTGGGCCAAGAACCAACATGGAAAGCAGATTGAGCCTCAGTGGCACCGCTTTACATGCACCAACGACGAAGAAATGGAAGTCCTGGCAGGCACCCCTGCCACGCACTTGTGTTTTCTGCGTGTATCACGTGAGAGTACATACATCAACACAGCCTCGTGTCACTGAGGCTTTCTGAGTTTACGTGTGACTCTGTGATTTCATCCGTGGCTGTTTCTAACTCTCCAGGTTTCGCCCTCCTTGGGGCAAGTGAAGGGGTTCGACCAGGCCACCTCCAAGCTCGAGCTAATACTTTCAGATCCCGGGGCAGGGATGGCGCCCGTGTCTGAAGGAAGGGGTCCCGCGCCCTCTCCCCTGCTTCTCGGCGCCACTCACGACAGAACTGGGGGCTCCTCCAGGGCGTCACCGTGTGGCCGGCAGCCTGGCAGGCCTCGGTCAAGGCCGCCATGTGGAGACAGAGGCTCTGCCGCTGCCCCTGGAAGTTGCACAGGTCGGACAAGCAGTTGTTGTAGTAAAACGAGTCCCGGAGTTGAGGCAGGCATGTCCTGAGGAGAGGGGCAAAGTCAGCAGGGGGTGGTGCCGGGGGGGGGGGGGGGGGGTTCCAGGTTCCAAGCTGCCCCGCATGGGCCCCCCTGCCCTCCTACGTACCCAAACGGGCCCTGGGTGTTGATGAGCTGCCCACACAACTGTGACCTGGTCAGGTTGCTCTGCAAGGACTTGCCACAGGACGCGGGGTTCTCCTGGTTGTTCTCGCACCTGAAAGAACCCCCCCCCAAAAAAAACCCCATGGGCCAGGGCCCGGCAGGCAGCAAGGCCGAAAAGGGTCCCGCGGGTCTCGGCAAAGCCCGTGGGGAACATTTGAACCCCAAGCCCCACAGGAGGCGGAAAGGCCTGGAATCTTCAGTCACAGGCAAGCTGGGCTCCCCGGAAAGGCAGCAGAGCTTGAGTCCAGTTGACGGTGGGGGTGAGGGCGTTGGTCGAGTGGGCAGGGGAGGAGAGTTAGGGGAGGAAGTCGGGGAAGGAGTGGCGGGGAGGCATGGGAGTCGGGGGGCACGGCTCCTGACAGGGCAGAGGAGAGCGAGGGCAGAGAGGGGTGGGGTGGCCCCGCTCACTTGGCACCCCCATCCTCCTCTGTCTGCCAGCTGTTCCCCAGCTCCTGGTCGTCTGCCGCGGGGAGGCCATCCGGCCGCCGGTTGTCGTTGTCGCTGTCGCCGTCATAGTTTCCACAGATACCACAGAGTTTGGAGAAGAAGGTGCTGTGGCGGGGGCGGGGCAGGCAGGGAGTGGAAAGCGGGCCAGCCACTGAGGGACCGTGTGGAGAAGGGGAGCTGGGGAGCCCCGGCTGGCTGTGGCCTCTGGACAGGGGCGCCGGGCCCACCAGGAAGGCCCTCACCTCACAGCCCGCACCCCGGAGCCGTCTTTCCAGTCCGCCCTCGTCTGCTTCTTCTGCCCACACCCCATCTCCCACCTTGAGCAAACCTCTCACCGGCCCTAAGACACTCTAGTCTTGCGTTGGCTGTTCACTGTTCCTATAAAGTCTGTCTTTCCCTTGTCTGTCCATCGGGGAGACGCTCTTCCTTGGAGACCCGGATCAAAGGGGCCACCCTCCTGAAAGCCCCCGGGGCCCACCCGCGACTCCTTCTAGCACATTCCTAAAGCGTCCTGTGTCTGTCCGCGTCCCCTGCCTCGGGCTCACTGCTTCCCACCCTTTGGGAGGTCCATAAGTGATTGAGAATGGAGGGGGGAAAGAGAAGAGGAGACATGGCAGGTGCCTGGTCACCCCTCACCTGGGCAGAGTCACGGACAGCTGCTGGTCGCCATCCCACTGCACCCGCAAGCCAAATGCCGTCTGCAGCGCCACAAATCGCCCACTCAGACTGAGGGAGACCCCTTGAAAAGGCACGGCTGGGAGGGTGACTTGCTGACCCCCGACCTGGAAGGCGGGGCGAGGGAGGGGACGGAGAGACACACCTGGGTCAGGGAGAGCCCCCCAGCGCGTTCCGCTGCTCTCCTCCACGGCAGGACAGCCCTCTCCCGGGGGGCTTCCGCCGTGTTTGCTGGAGCTGAGGCCACCCTCGGCGGACACAGGTGCGGGGCACACGGGGCTTACCAGCGTTTGCCGGCCCCTGAGCAGGGTGACAGTGGTCTGGGGCAGGGTCACGTAGACTCTGCTCAGGCAGGAGACGTCTCCCTGGCCTCGTTCTTCGTTCTTGGCTGCCACCCTGAAGTACGGGTCTGCGCGGGAGAGGCACCCCTGAGCGCCGACTGCGGGCACCACGGGCCCAGAGCGGGGGCCAGCCCCTCCACCAGGCCAACAGAGGCCCCCGAGGCGGCGATGACCTGGAGAAGCAGGTCGCGCCACCTGCGTTCGGGCCGCCGCCTGGTCCCCGAGAAAGCTCCCGCTTCTGGGTGCGGCTCTTCAGAAGGCCTTGCCGCCTCCTCTGCCTCTTTCCCCCCACACCCGCCAGCCCCCTGCCCTGTGCTGCCCCCGCTCGTGCCACCCCAGGCCCGGCACTTCTGAACTCAGACCCTTCTCCCAGGCTGCCGCCGGGCTCTCCGGGGCCCTACCTGTCGAGTTGTCACAGGGTTGGACCAAGATGTAGGTGCATTTGCCGGTGAAGGTCAGGGGCCTCCAGTCAAAGGTGAGGTAATGAGGGTCTCCATAGACCGTGCAGGTGGCATTGCCTGCGGAAGGGAAAACGGGGGCGGCGTGACGCTTGGTGCCACGGCCCCCCTCCCCGACCTGGCCACCTCCTCTGGTCAAGGGGGGACTTGGGGAGCCCACTCTGACAGGCCGGCAGGCAGGGACGGCATGAGGGGAGGGTCTCACCCTGGGGGTAGCACCCATACTGGCCGTTCCGCTGCTGGCACACTCTGTGGGTCCCGCACTGAGAGGCCCAGCACTTCACCTGACTGCCTGAGCAGCGGCAGCGCTCTGTGCAGCTGGGGCCGAACCACTCCTGCTCAGCCTGAGAGCAAGGAACCAGGGTCACCCGGCTGTAGCCTGGGGCGCTCTGGGCTCTCCTCTCACCACGCAGACCCGCCCTTGCCCCCAGGCTTCCTCGTCCCACGCCTCCCAGGTATAGCCCCTCCCACCGCAGGACACTGGCACATGTCCTCCTCACGTCCTGGCCCGCTCTTCCCTCCCTGCTCGCTAAGTCGTCCCTATGCAGCCCGCGGAACTCAGCTCAAGGGGCACTTTCTCAGACCTCCCCGACCGGTGGAGCCCTTTCCTGGAGACGATGGGCCCCGCGTGCACTTTTACACGGATTTGTGTGCCTGCTGGACCGGAAGCGCCCTGTGTGACGGAGCGTGTCTGGCTCTGCTTGCCACCTCAGCCTTACCCCGGAGCTTGGGGCCCAGCTGAGAGCTCTCATTCAGTCAATACTTGTTGGATGAGGGAAGCAGACTTGGCTCAACGGATAGGGCATCTGTCTACCACATGGGAGGTCCGTGGTTCAAACCCCGGGCCTCCTTGACCCGTGTGGAGCTGGCCCATGCGCAGTGCTGATGCACGCAAGGAGTGCCGTGCCACGCAGGGGTGTCCCTGCGTAGGGGAGCCCCACGTGCAAGGAGTGCACCCCGTAAGGAGAGCCGCCCCGTGTGAAAGAAGCGCAGCCTGCCCAGGAGTGGGGCTGCACACGTGGAGAACTGACGTGGCAAGATGATTCAACAAAAAGAGACACAGATTCTGGGTGCCGCTGACAAGAATGCAAATGGACACAGAAGAACACAGAGCCAGTGGACACAGAGAGCAGAGACGGGGGGCAGGGAGGAGAAGGGAAGAGAAATAAATTTTAAAAAATAAAATCTTTAAAAAAAAACTTGTTGAATGAAAGAATGAACCAAGAGCTGGGGTGCCCCTCAGAATCCGAGACCACCTGAGGGCCAGGAGTAAGTCCATAAACGTCTCCCCGGCAGAGGGAGGAGCCGCCTGACGCTGCCGGCGTGACAGGGCTTTCCCAGGCTGCAGGTGCAGCTAACCACGAGCCTGCCACAGGGAGAGCCAGGGGGCCGGGGAAAGGGGCTTGGGACCTGGCGGCCCCAGAGGAGACAAGCAGGAGCTCTGAACAGCGACAGGAAGAACAGCTGGGGATGAGGGAGAGGCAGGGACGCAAACGAGGAGCTTAATGCACTTTTCATAAGTAGGTGGCATATGCTACTCATCATAAATTGCTAATAATAATAATTAACGTTTACTAAGTAAGGGGTATGTGTCAGGATCTAATTTTACCTTCACAACAATCTTATGAGGCAGAAAATCTTATTGTGCACATTTTATAGATCCGGAGATTAATTTAGGGAGGTAAAAAAAAAACCAAAAACTTGCCCAAGGTCGCCCAGTGAATGCATGCTGGAGCCAGGATTTGAACTTGGCTCTGCCTGACTAGACCTGTGCTGCTACAGCCACGGCCAGTGAGGCAACTAAGCTCTTGAACCATGGCCAGTCCAAATGGAGATAGGCTGTGAGCCTAAAATACACACTGGATTCTGAAGACTTAGTATGAAAAAAAAAAAAAAAGAATGTAAACTAACATTTCACTGATCCAATGTTGAAATAGTTGTAGTTGGCATTTAGTATCTCACGAGCACTCATTTAACCCGGTTCTTTTTACCTCAGCTGTGGCTACTAGGAAACGTAAAGCGCGCGGCTCGCCTGCTCTCTCCATGGCACAGCTCTGCTCCAGAGCCTGCGGCCCCTCCAGAGCGCCTACCCTGGCTGAGCCTCTCCAGGAGGCCATTATCCATTCTCTCTTTTTGACCTAGTGGGATTTGCAAGTGCCTTTGGAAGAAAAGGCCAAGACTCTAGGATGCCAGGTCTTGCCCTAGAACTCCCGACACCCTACCCAGCAGCCAGTGCTCTCTGTATCTGCAGGGACCCCAGCTGTCCTCAGGAAGGCCAGGAGGGTCCCACACCACATCATTAGGGCTGCCGTTGCAGGGCACAAAGTATGGGAAGACGAGGCTGGGAGGGCCACTGAGCACAGCACGGCCGAATCTTCTTCCCAGCCTCATGTCAGGCCAAAGTGGGTGCTTCACAAATATGTGTTGTCTGAACAGAGATGATCATCAAAAACCTCATGCTGCCTGGATGACTCCAAGGCTGTAGCTACAGCTTTTAAACTGATCCCATTGATCCAAGTTCACGTCACCTGGGAAGCAGATGGAGCTGACACCCAGGTGTTCTGCTAGCAGTTTCCGGCAGGGGAGCCAGGCATCCCGGCGGTCTTACCTTATAGACGGAGTTTTTGTAGAAACAATTGCAAGAAGAGGATCTGATGCAGCGGGAGCCACTAAGCACAAAGCCAGGGTTGCAGACACAGCCTGCCTTGCAGGGGAGCTCGCAGCGGGGCTTGGGGCTCTGGCAGGAGGCAGGGCAGGCACAGGATTCAAGGTGGGCTCTTGGGGGACACTTCACTAAGGGGAAAGCACAGCCACCATCAAGCCTCCATGCTACAGCTTTCATCAGGGAGCTTTCCTATTTCCCCTGTACCCCCAAACTCAAGTTCTCTAAGAATAGGTCTGTCCTGTCCAGCCGTAGATAGGAACCAAGTACTAAAGCACGGTACTGTACGGGTGAACTAAAAAACATTACCCTAAGGGAAAGAAGCCAGCCACAAAAGGCCACTTATTGCATGATTCCATTTATATACGAAATGTCCAGAATAGGCAGAACCATAGCGCGAGAAAGTAGGCAAGTGATTACCAGGGGCTGGGGAAGGAGAGAATAGGGGGTGAAGGCTAAGGGTGTGGGATTTCTGTTTGGGGTGATGAAAATGTTCTGGAATCAAAAAGTGAGGACATATCATGAACCTTTAGGGAAATGCAAATCAAATCACAATGAGATACCATTTCACACCCACTAGGATGCCTACTCCTGAAAAATAGAAAATAGGAAGAGTTGGAGAGGCTGTGGGGAAACAGGAACACCAGTTCATTGTTGGGAACGTAAAATGGGGCAGACTGTGGAAAGGAGTTTGTGGTTTCCTCAGAAAGTTAAGTAGAGAACTACCATACGACCCAACAATTCCACTTCTGCGTATATACCCAAAAAAACTGAAAGCAGGGACTTGGACACACATATGCACATCTATGTTCCTAGCAGCTTAATTAACAACTGCCAAAAGATGTAAGCAATCCAAGTGTGTCCATCAACAGGGCACAGATAAAAAATGTGGTCTATCCATACAGTGATATATTAGCCAGTAAAAGGAATAAAGTTCTGATGCAGGTTACAACACGCAAGGCTCGAAGACATCCGGTTAAGAGAAATAAGCCAAACACAAAAGGACAAATACTGTATGATCTTGCATATATGAAATAATTAGAATATGCAAATTCACAGAGTCAGAAACTACAATACAGGTTACCAGGGGCCAGGGTAGAGGTAGGGAATGGGTAGTTAATGCTTAAATGGTACAGAGTTTCCTGTTTGGGGTGAAGGAAAAATTTTGGTAATGGATGGTAGTGCTGCAAGTATATTACGAATGTAATTACCACTCAATTGCATTTTTGGGTGTGGTAAGAATGAGAAATGTTAAGCAGTATATATGTTACCAGAATAAAAAATGTTAACCACCACAAAAGTGTACAACAGTGAACCCTAATGTAAACTACAGATTAAAGTAAGAGTATAATAGTAATATTTCTTCATCAGTTGTTAATAAAGGTTAATGCAAGATGTCAGTAATAAGGAAAATGGGGGTAACATGGGAATTCTACTTTCTGCATGATTTTTCTCCAATTAAAAAAAATTAAGTGATGATGGTTGCATAACCTTGTGAATATACTGAAAAAACACTTGACCCTTTAAAACGATGAATTTTATGGCATGTGAATTGAATCTCAATTTTAAAAGAAAAAAACAGAAGCGAGCCAGGTACTTGGTTCCTGCCACTCCCCATCCCTCACCCCTGCACTGCTGTCCCTCTTGCCAATCACAGTCCCCACTTTCTTCTAAAGCTGTCATGGTCTGATGCATCCCGCCTCTCAGAACGAAATTTCCTACCAGAGACTCCCTTTCCCTAACTCTCTCAGTAACTATCTCTAACTTTCAGCTGCGCCTCACGCTCTGCCTCCTACCTGGAAATGGCGCAGGGGTTTCGGTGCTGCTCACGGTTGTGGTTTGGGCCGCGCTGTTGGAAACGGACCAGACTGCCGGCCCGACGGGCTGCAGTGTTGGGCTGGGGGTGGGTGTCAGAGGAGCCGGGTGCTTTTTAGTGAGGACGGTGGGTTTCTCCGTGGGGGTGGAGGTTTTTTCTGTGGGGACAGTGGTGGTCTCTATGGGGACAGTAGAGATGGCAGTGGTCTCTGTGGGGACAGTGGTCTTCTCTGTGGGGATAGCAGAGACTGTTGTCTTCTCTGTGGGGACAGTAGAGACTGTTGTCTTCTCTGTGGGGACAGTAGGGATGGTGGTGGTCTCTGTGGGGACAGTAGAGACCATTGTCTTTTCTGTGGGGACAGTAGAGACTGTTGTCTTCTCTGTGGGGACAGTAGGGATGGTGGTCTTCTCTGTGGGGACAGTAGAGACAGTTGTCTTCTCTGTGGGAACAGTAGGGATGGTGGTGGTCTCTGTGGGGACAATGGTCTTCTCTGTGGGGACAGTAGAGATGGCGGTGGTCTCTGTGGGGACGGTGATCTTCTTTGTGGGGACGGCAGGGATGGTGGTGGTCTCTATGGGGACAGTAGAGACCGTTGTCTTTTCTGTGGGGACAGCAGAGACTGTTGTCTTCTCTGTGGGGACAGTAGGGATGGTGGTCTTCTCTGTAGGGACAGTAGAGACAGTTGTCTTCTCTGTGGGGACAGTAGAGATGGCGGTGGTCTCTGTGGGGACGGTGATCTTCTTTGCGGGGACAGTAGAGACCGTTGTCTTCTCTGTGGGAACAGTAGAGATGGCGGTGGTCTCTGTGGGGACGGTGATCTTCTCTGTGGGGACAGTAGAGACCGTTGTCTTCTCTGTGGGAACAGTAGAGATGGCGGTGGTCTCTGTGGGGACGGTGGTCTTCTTTGTGGGGACAGTAGAGACCGTTGTCTTCTCTGTGGGAACAGTAGAGATGGCGGTGGTCTCTGTGGGGACGGTGGTCTTCTTTGTGGGGACAGTAGAGACCGTTGTCTTCTCTGTGGGAACAGTAGAGATGGCGGTGGTCTCTGTGGGGACGGTGGTCTTCTTGGTGGGGAGAGTAGACTTTGCAGTGGGAGTGGTGGGCTTCTGGGGGTGGAGAGTGGTTTTAGAGGTGGCAGTTGTAGTAGGAAGCACTGTGGGCACAGGTGCTGAAAAAAACATTCCTGGAGTTTAGTCAAAATCATACCACCGCCCTCTTCAGTCACACATAATTGGAGTAGGTGGGCTCAAAGGCCTAACTATTCACATCTCTTCCGCTCCATGCCATCACCAACCTTTTCTCACTCAACACACAGTTTGCTCCTACTAAACGTCAGGAACTGTCCCAGGCTCCAGGAAGGTAGAGGAGGTGGCTCCTGCCTTCAGGACCATGGAAGGGGATGGGGGCGCGAGGGTCGGCAGTGTGAAATCTCCAGCACTAAGGAGACTCACGTTAACCAGCGTGGATGGAGGAGCTCCAAGACGGGCCCGGCCCCCTTCCAGGGCCCAGAGTTTGGTCTTACCTGGACAGACCCCAGGGTGGATTAAGATGAAACCCACAGAGATGTCGAAGGTCACGTTGGTGCCTGTGATGCCCTCAAGTATCAGCTGAAGGAGACCGGGCGGGGGGAGAAGGAAGAGAGAAATGAAAACGACCCCTCGCAGCTCGGCAACACCACTGGGCATCGAGTCTGTCCTCTGCCAACGGGACGCCTTGTCCTGGCCCCACCGGTCCAGCCCTGCCGCCCTCCCTGGCAGGAGCCAGATGTTCTCTCTAACGCTAAGCTCCCCTCTGCCCTGCTCCCCTCCAGCTTTCCACCTGCTCAGCCTTTGCCGTCCCCCAGGATCCCAGGTATCCTGCCTCGCTCACCCCGCCCCCACGGACACACGCAGCGTGCACTCCCTCCACCTCTCACCTGCCAGGGCTGCAGTTGTCCTGAAGGGATGGTGACACTGGCGTGCTGCCAGGCAGGGCCCTGAGACCCAACGCGGGCCCAGAGAGACTTGGCGGCCGTCCCTCCAGTACCCGCCAGCAGGAGCTGGAGGGCACTTCCCTCTCCAGGGCCAAACAAGCGGTAAGAAAAATCCACGCAGATGGTCTCGGTGGCACAAAAGGGCCAGCTCATCAGTCGGACAGAATTTCCTACTGGGGACTCCTTGTCAGCCTTGACGTAGATGTAGTGAAGCTCTGGACCAGGGGAGGGGACAGGCCAGATGAGAAATCTCAAGAGGTCGTGACAACTGCTGCTTGAGCAGCTCCGGGATTTCCAAACGGGGGTCGGAGGCAGATCCAAGTTCCCCTCTTCTGGCTTTTTTTTCCCCCTTGCTCATTTTGCACTTCAAATCGAAGAAGGCAGGATGGGAAAGAGAGGGGAAAGCCAGCCCAGGAAGCCAGCTTCCTTTGCTGGCCATAGCATCGAGGGGCTTGACTGAAAATAAGGTGGGATTTTGAAGCCCGGGGCTCAATGGAGTGAGACGCCTGGATTTGTTGGGGGGTTTCAGTGATCCCTTGACCATGAGAAGCCTCAACTGATTCTACCTTGGTCACCTCCACAGCCCTGGCCAAATGGTGGTTTCCCAATGAACAGCTGCTGACTGAGCTTCACCATCTACAACATGCTAAGGCCTCTTCCTCCATTGGCCACACCAGCCTGTCCTAGAGCTGGGAGCATATCCCATGACCCCCGGGCTTGAAGGGCCCTCAAACTCCTCATCGCCCACCGGGTAACCTCCAGAAGGGCCCCTGCCCTGGACGTACTTTTTATCCCCCGGGACCAGTGTCCACCATTCCCTGGCACCTGAGTCCAGTCACAGAAAGGGTGGTCATCATCTTCAAAGTCACACTGAGGAAAGCTCTCTGGGGATCAAAATGGGAGATTTGGGAAATTTCCTCCATGCTCTCCATTCGTTCCCCCGGCCCGATTCAGAGAGGTCTGGGTCCCCCGGGGCTCTGCTCTCACCCCCACAGGGAGCAATGGCGAGTGCATCCACCGCCACAGCCGGCTCTGGGGTCTCTCCATATACGCCCACCACGATGAACTAGAGAGAGAGGGTGAGTGGGCCATGTGCTTGCTCCGGCCCAAGCCCCCCACCTGACTCTCGTCCACTCGAGAACTGGGGACAGCCCGCTCCTAGAGCCCACACCCTCCATACATTTCGACTTTGGCGGGTGCCTGGACAAGGAGACCTGGCCCCTTGCTCCACTCTACCTGGATCTGCCCGTGGCCTGTATATTTGACAACAGCAGGCTGCCAGTTGGGTCCAGGTTTTCCTGAGAAGAGAATGTCTTTCTGGATGCTGCCTAAAATGAGGAGAGAAGCAAGATTAAGGGCTCTGGGAAGCAACTTTAAACCTAGACTCAGGAGGGTGCAGAGCAGAGGGAATAACTGGAGGATGTTTCCCCAAGTGCAAGTTCATCCTTCTTGAAAGGCCTGGCACCTTTATCTAGCCAGGGCTCTCCAAGGTCCCCAGTCCCATTCTGTGGGATAATCTCTCACCTGTCCCCGATTTCCCTGGACCCCGAAGAATGCCCTGTATTTCACCTTCCACCCCTTGCTCTGGGAGATGAGCCCCAGAAGGTCAGCGTCACCCCGTGAATTCCCCACTCTAACCCAGGACTTCAGCGAAGACGTGGAGGCCGGCGCCAGGAGACTCGGGCCAGAGGGTGTAGTGGAAGGTGAGGCTCAGGCAGCCGGAGGAGAGGCTCAGGGGGCTGAGAAGCACAGCCTTCTGCTTCGGTTTGGCATTCTTGGGGTCCAGGAGCAGGTAGAAACCCTCTGGGAAGGAAGAGAGACCAGTTAAGGGGAAGGAGGGATGGAGCTGGGGGACTATGGCAGCCAAGGGGACCTTGGGGAGACACTGGCCCAGGGGAGCCCCAACAGCAGCCTAGAATCAGCCAAGACTGGCTGGGGCCCCCTGCCTTTCCAAGTGCATGACTGGCAAGGTGAGGACGCTGGGGCGACCGCATGAAATGGGGGCGTCCTCTCCCAAGCCGCAGCTCGAAGACTCCTGTTCTTTGGGTTATGGCTTCTTAGGGTCCCTAGCCTAACATTCGCTTCCCTTTCTTGACTCACTGGATATAGCGCATCACACCCCCGCGTGAAAGAGGACCGCTGGGAGGTCCAAGGGCGGGCTTCCTATCCAACCCCTCGCCTCCAGCTCAGCCAGCCAATCAGCCTGGACCTCGCTCTGTGACGCAACTAGTAGCCAGGGAGAAAATTGAAGCAGGGGCTGATGCGTGGGGGTGGCGGGGGGCGCGTGCGCACCGGTGCCCGGTGCCCGGTGGCCACTGGGTCCAGCCTTGTGCTCTGAACTGCGGGACCAGGAAGGCGGGCTGTGGGAAGGGAGAGAGGAGAGCGAAGAGGAGAGAGGGAAAAGAAGAGAATAGAGGGGAAACAAGTGGGAGGGAGGAGGGGAGAGAACGGAAAAGAAACGGTAAAGTGATGGCAGAAAAATGGGGACGTATGAGAAATGGAAAAGATGAAAAAGTAGAAGGCAGTAAGCCCGGTGAAAGGGGGAGGGAGAGGAAGGAAAAACGTGAAGGCAACCGACATTTACGGCAACTGCTGGGCTCAGAGCCAGCTGCTGTGGGGCCCGGGGATGGTGACCTGGCGCCCCCGGGACCAAGAAGCCAGGGGGAAGGTGGAGGTGGTGGTTCTCGAGGCCTTTCCAGAAGGCAGACCTCAGGCAGCAGGAAAGATAGGAGGAAGGAGAGCCCGGGGGGTTGGAGGGGACAGAAAGGCCTTATGGAGAGGGGTGAGGGAAAGGTGGAGAAGAGAGAAGAAAAGGTAGAAATAAGGCAAAAGGAAGGCAAAGGATGGAGAATGGAGAGATGCAATGGAAAAAAGGACAAAAGAAGAGGTACAAACTAGGACGGAGCTTGGTCCTCTGTGTTTCACCACAAAGCCTGTCACAGCCCATACTCAACGAGGGCTGGACATACGTGTCGTATGGAGGGGAGTGAGCGAGAAAACGGGAAGAGAAAATGGGGCCCGAAGGGAAGGAAAGGAGAGAGGGAGGGGTCAACAGTAGAAAGAACAATTACCCAGGGAAGCAGACATGGCTCAACTGATAGAGCATCCGTCTACCATATGGAGGGTCCAGGGTTCACACCCAGGGCCTCCTGACTCATGTGGTGAGCTGGCCCACACGCAGTGCTACTGCGCACAAGCAGTGCCGCGCCACACAAGGGGCACCCCCGTGTAGGGGAGCCCCACGCGCAAGGAGTGCGCCCTGCAAGGAGAGCCGCCCCTTGTGAAAAAAGCACAGCCTGCCCAGGAGTGGCACCACACACACGGAGAGCTGACACAGCAAGATGACACAACAACAAAAAGACGTAGTTTCCTAGTGCCACCAGATAATGCAAGTGGACACAGAAGAACACACAGCGAATGGACACAGAGAGCAGACAATGGGGGGAAGGGGAGAGAAAGAAATAAAATAAATCTTTTTTTAAAAAAAAGAACAACCCAGGCAAGGGTGCAGGGCAGTGTTGACAAGGAAGCTGGAGGTAAACAGGAATGGAATAGAAGAGAAAGAGAATTGCCCAGATTATTGCAAAAGCCTCCTGAATGGTTTCCCTGCATCTTCCCTTGCCTGTTCCCTTCAGTGGCTTCTCAACCCAAAAACCAGGTGGTATTTTTAAATATAAATCAGATCAAGTCATGCCACTGCTCAAAATCCCTCAAAGCCTACCCAATCATACAGGGTAAAAGCCTGGCAATCTGCCCCTCCCATGACCTGTCTAAGCTCTGTGTCCATCACGCTAACTCCCTCTCGCTCCATCCCAGCCACACTGGCTCCCTGCGCTCTCCTCCAGCCCCTCAGGCCTGCTGCTACCTCAGGGCCTTTGCATGGCTGGCCCTTCTGCCTTGATAGTTCCATGCCTCACTCCCTCACCTCCTTCAAGTTTTTGCTGAAATGTGAGCTGAATGAGCCCCACTCTGACTACCCTATTTAAAAGATGCCACCCGCCCCCGCCCCTGCATTACCAACCCCCTCACTCTGTCCAACTTTTTATTTTTCAATAGCACTGCTCACCTTATAATGATATAATTTCCTTATTTGTTGTTTCAGTAACTGTCTCCCCTTGTCCCCCACTGCTCCTTGTCTGCTTGTACCCTGATGTATTTCAAATGCCCCACAGTGTTTGCTGAATGAATGATTGAATGAGTGAAGGGAAGGAAGTGAGGGGCAGGCTGCATTTTTTCCAAGTGGAACTAGTGGGGTGATAGCAGTGGAAGCTGGGTGGGTGCTTGGAGTTTGCTTCTTGCCATGAGGCTTGAGCTAATAGAGGTTTGAGGTTGCTGGGGTTCACCTCAGACTGTCCCAAGGCCAAGTTACTGTAGAGTTGTAAGACAGACACCGTAAAGTCCCCAGGGGGACACTAGGCGTCCAATACTGGAAGTCAAAGGATGCGGCATCCACCGTTACTCACTGCCAGGCTTAGAAAAGTCGTCCTTGGGCATTGCTTGCAGCTTCCCCGATGACCCTGGCTGCTGGACCCATCCGGCCCCTGTGACAGTTGGAATCAGGCTCCAGCCACAGAGGTCACTCAAGATGTCAAAACTGCAGGTTTGCATCACACAGACTGCAGGCAAAGAAAGGAAGGGAAGATGTAGCTTGTTCTAAGAGGAGGCAGCTCAGAAAAGTACGACTCGATGTGGAGTCGGAATTCTGAGTTCAAATCTGGATGGATCCTGTTGTGAGCCAGAGCGGGCTTTCGAGCCAGCTACAGCCCCACTGCCTGCTGGCTGGATTCCTGGTAAGATGACTTAGCCTACCTACGCCTCAGTTTTCTCATCTATAGACTGGGGATAGCAGTGCCCACCTCACCAAGCTGTCACAAGGCGTAAATCAGATACGTACGGGAAGCATCTAGTTCTGAGCCTGTGTTCAGCAAATGTTAGTACCCTTCACCCAGCTTCTGGAGTTTTCCTTCCTTTGCATTTCCTCTCCTTGAGTCTCTATTCAGCTTAAAAGACTAGTTTTTTGTGGTTTTTTTTTAAGATTTATTTTTATTTATTTCTCTCCCCTTCCCCCTGTTGTCTGTGCTCTGTGTCTATTTGCTGTGTGTTCTTCTGTGTCTGCTTGCATTGTCAGGCAGCACTGGGAAACTGCATCTTTTTGTTGCGTCATCTTGCTGCATCAGCTCTGTGTGTGTGCGGCACCACTCCTGGGCGGGCTACGCTTTTTTTCACGTGCGGTGGCTCTCCTTGAGGGGCGCACTCCTTGCATGTGTGGCACCCCTACTTGGGGACACCCCTGCATGGCACGGCATTCCTTGCGCACATCAGCACTGCGCCTGGGCCAGCTCACCACACGGGTCAGGAGACCCTAGGTAGCAAACCCTGGACCCTCCCTATGGTAGGCAGATGCTCTATTAATTAAGGCACGTCCGCTTCCCGAGGACTAGCTCTTGATAGATCTGGGGTAACAGCTAGGGTGACCAAATGACCCTGTTGGCCCAGGGCTGAGGGCTTCCCACCCATGTGGAGATTTCAGGGCTCCCTTTTCAGGGCAAGTTGGGGTGGCTGGTCATTCTAACTGGGCATGATCACAACTCTGCGTTACACGAGAACCTCTCTAGGTGGGACTGCTTCAAGAGTCAAAGGTATGGGGTGTGGCAGTAGAGGGGAGCAGGTAGCCCCAACTCGGGGAGAACGCGGGGTTTTGCTCCCTGAGTTGCCGCTGCACACACCCCCAGCCCCGCAGATGTGCAGGGGCAGAGAGAGAGGGGCACAGGGACTCACCCTGATTGCAGGTCCCCCGACGGACGGAGACGGCATCCAGGGCAAAGTCTAAGTAAGCCTTGTTGCCCCTCACTGCCTCGAATATCAGCTGCAGCAGGAAGGAACAGGGGACTCCACCCCGTGAGCCTCTCGGCCAGGCCTCCTGCCCCTTTGCCTCGGGCTCCCAGGCTCCCCCCTGAATACAGATGGCACGCCCCCCCCCAACACCTGCTCCTCGCTGCAGACCCCCTTCACCCCCCGCCCCCAGATCCCCAGCACTGGAGTCCCAGGCTCTGCCCTCGGCCTCACCCGGCGGCTCCGGGCCAGCCCCGTGGGCACGGTGATGATGACGGGCATCCAGGTGGCACTCTGGGTGTCCGTCTGCTTCCAGAGCAGCTGGCGGGGCCTGCCCCAGAGGCCGGGCAGCAGCAGCAGTTTGAGCTGGGCACCCCACGGCCGCCCGAACACTTGGTAGGCGAAGTGGACGCAGAGTGGGCCAGACACCGAGAGGAGGGGGCTGCGCAGGCGGACCACCCCGCCATAGCGGATGGCACTCGAGTTCAGGTACAGGTAGGCACCCTCTGCGGGAGGCAGGGTCCCGGGGCGGGGGGGGGGCGGTGAGGCCCTGCCCCCTCCGCTCCCTGCCTGGAGCCCAGGCAGGCTGACTTGCAACTGCCTCCCTCCACCTAGGGGAGCCCGCTGGCCCTCACCTCCGTTGGGGTACCCGCCCTTGGCCGTGGCAATGTCACTGCGGGCAGACCCCTTCTTTCGAGTCCAGTCCCCATCATCTTCAGACTCTTGGGTCCAGCCACAGAGGGGTTTGGAGTCATTCTCAAAATTACACTGTGTGAGAACGGCTGGGAGGAAAGGGACGCTGTGAGGCCGAGGAGAAGGATGGGGGACAGGCCAAAGTGGGGGGGTCAAGGTCAACACGATTACTAGGGGGCCTCCTGGGATTTAGGGTCCAAAGCAATGATTTGGGAGAAGGAATTAGAGAAATAAGTCATCTCTTGGGGGGACCAGAATGACCAGGTCAGGGTTGCAAACCAGGGGCTCAAGTCAGCTGGGCAGACAGCTTCTGTCTGTCTGGCAGTACAGCATGTTGTGTTTTCATTTGAATGCGACTCTCTCAGGCAGGGCTGGTGCTCTGTCTCCCTGCCTGGCATCCCAGGCTGCTGTTGGCATGCACATTACACGGCTAGGTCAGGGTCCAGGGCCCCAGGGCGCTTGGGGGGGCCCCTCCTGGGCCAGGGACCTGGTGAGCCGGCGCCCGAACGTTGGTTCTGAGCGGGGAGAGGAGGCCCGAGCAGGCCTGGTCTTAACTCACAGCTTTCCCTAGCTCTGCGAACCACCGGCTTCCAGTCCAGAGGCTTCTCTCTTCTTGGGGTGGATTTGGAGGGAGAGAAAAGGCAATCCTTGCCGTGATCAAGAATTATAAGGCTCTACAGTTACAAGCGTTCTCTACAGTGATTTGTGAAAGAGCCTTCTCTTTTTTATACCATATTAGTGAACAGATATTACTTGTCTTTAAGTTTTTCACAAAGGTCACCCAATAGCCTCCTCACCTTAAATTCTTCTCAAGCTCCTAAAAAGTGGGCGCCTCCTAGCCCCTCCGAGCTCCTCTCCACTCACCCTGGGCCTCAGAGTTGTCGCACAGCGCGCGGGAGGAGCCCACCCCCGTGCCTGGGAATTCTCACATGGTGCCTGAGAGGCTTGTGCCCTGGGTATCTCCTTGCCTCTGATGGAGGTCTTTTTTGAGCTATACCTCCATTTCCCCATAGCCAAGGGACTGCGTCGGTGCCCCTCGCCAGGTGGGTGGTGAGGGGCATGGTTCTCCGGCTACGTGTGACTGGACATATAAATGAGTAAAAAGAGGAGACCACCCCTATCCCACCTCCCCCACCCACCCCCAGTTCCACAGAGAAGCCGGCCGCCCTTTGTTTTCCCCGTTCAAATTGCCCCAAACAAGCTCCTGGACACCAGGCCAGCCCTCCTTCCTTGCTGCCTCCCACTGGAAGTCTCTCTCCTCAGCTGCGTCTCCCACAGGCTTTGCCTGTTTTTCTGAGGGCCCGACCTTCTCGCCCTCCCCTCCTCAGCCTTGTCTCCCCAGCCCGGGGCCCTGTCCCCTTCCCTTTCAGCTCTGTCCCGCTTCTCCCACCTGGAACCCCTGCCTCAAATGCCGGCTGTTGGGCCCCAGTTGTGTTTCGCCCCAGGGGGCACCGACGTCCCCGCGGCCTCCCCCAGCGTTGCCCGAGCTCTTCTTCGGTCACCCCCTGAGCCCAGCTTACCGGAAGGGGGCGGGGGCGTGGCCCCAGGCAGCCCCCACCAGCAGCACCAGAGTCCAGACTGGAGGCAGCATGAGAGACCTCAGAGGCGGCTGTCAGGGGAGAGGGGGGCACAGTGTCACATGCCCGGGACCCTCCTCGCCCGGCCCCCCCTCCCCAGGACGCTGTGGAAAATGGGCAACCAGAAACAAGGACAAGCTCTGCGAAGCCAAATCTATGCTGTCGAAATTTAAAATCCAGGGAAGGGTTAGAAACTGAAATCAGTCGAGGCAAGAAAACCAGCAGAGAGAGGGAAGAAGGGAGAAAGGAAGGAAGAAAGGTGGGAAGTGACAGAAAAGGCAGGCGACATGGGGGTTAGTCCAGGAAGTCTAGCACCCCCGAAAAAGAGAACAGAGGAAAGGAAATTTTAAAATATATATATAGACAGGACAATCTCCCAGAACTGAAATACACGCCTCTCTTGATGAAAAGGTGCCTACTACGATGAAGGCACAGAGCCCCAGGGGAGCTGGGTCAGGACATTTCAGAATGCCAAGGGTAAGGAGAAGATCCTAAATACTTTCAGAAAGAAAAAATCAGGTCACATACTAAGGATCAGGAACGCGTATGGCACTGGGCTTTTCAATCGTAACCGTGGATTCTAAAAGGCAGTGGAACTTTGCAGAATTCCAAGGGAATATCGTTTTGAACCTAACATTCTATAGTTGGCAACAGTGGCAAAGGCTACTGGAAGGTCAAGGGGAATGGGAACTGGAAATGCCCATTGGCAAAGAATTCAAAGAGGAAACTCGGGAAGCGGATTTGGCTCAACTGACAGAGCGTCCGCCTACCACATGGGAGGTCCAGGGTTCAAACCCCGGGCCTCCTGACCCGAGTGGTGAGCTGGCCCACACACAGTGCTGATGCACGCAAGGAGTGCTGTGCCAGACAGGGGTGTCCCCTGCGTAGGGGAGCCCTGTGCACAAGGAGTGCTCCCTGAAAGAAGAGCCGCCCTGCGCAAAAGAAAGTCCAGCCTGCCAGGAGTGGCGCCACACACACGGAGAGCTGACGCAGCAAGATGACGCAACAAAAGAGACACAGATTCCCAGTGCTGCTGACAAGAATGCAAACGGACACAGAAGAACACACAACAAATGGACACCGAGAGCAGACAACTGGGGGTGGGAGGTGAAGGGGAGAGAAATAAATAAAATAAAAATAAATCTTTTTAAAAAATTAAAAAAGAATTTCAATTCAAGCTCATGGCCCCTGGTTAAAAGCCCCTGTGCTAAAGGAAGGGAGGGCACTCTGTGGAAGGTGACACCTGGTTTGCTTTTGCAGGACAAGGATATGTTAATTAGGCAGAGGAGGAGGGAAGGAGCCTAACAGGCAGAGGGGATAGGCAAAGCTTGGGGGAGCACGGCACTTTTTTTTTTTTTTTGAGGTACTGGGGATTGAACCCAGGACCCCGTACATGGGAAACAAGCGCTCAACCACTGAGCCACCCCCACTCCTCAGCACGGCACTTTTGGAGAAAGGCAGGAGTGTTCCTTACGGCTCATGCATGTGTGCATGTAGATAGTAGACTCTCTTGAAGGACCTTGATGCCCCAAGCTCTGATGAGCCCCCCAAAGTTTTTAAGGCATGGGGGTGGCTTGACCCACTCACATTTTTGAAAGGTTGCTCTGGCAGCTGCCTAAAGAGGGTCTGGGAGGAGATGGGTGGTACCACCCACGCTACAGTCCAAAGTCGAGGCAGCGGGGCTGGGGGTGCAAGTGGATCCAGAAGCTTTCCAGTTCTTGCAACCTAACCCAACCAAAGCTCATCTCCTCTTCACTGCAGATGTTCTCGTCTTCGTTTCCCAGATGTGAAAGTGAAGAAATGGAGCCGATTGCCCAGTGTGAGGTCACGAGGCTGGTTCCAAAGCCGGTGCTTTTCCACCACCCCTAAGGCCCCCATGCGTGTTCAGCTGAGATCCACAGCTCTGCAGAAGAGCACCCGGGGCTGCTGGGGACATCCAAATGAGCAGGACAGGGTACCCTCCCTGCCAGAAGGGCTCTGCTTTTACCAGTTTCATAGGCAGCAGGTCTACCTGCGATCTCACGGAAAGGGCAGTTGTGCTGCTTCAAAAGTCTGTGGAGGCCCCCAGCACACACGGGGCTGCCTCTAGGCTGGAGGGTTGGGGCGGGACACTGGGCTGAGTTTCCTTGTATCCCTCCCCACCCAGGACTTCGAGAACTGTCAAATCTGCACCCAGAGTGCCTGGCTTTTGCCCCTGACCATGGCCGTTCTCCAGAGCTGTCGGGAAGCAGCGACACAGTGATGTCCAGGAAAGAAGTGAAGCCCCTGTGCAGTGCCGGGGTCCCCTGCCCAGACCAGGCTGGAGAGCGCCGCCGTGGAACGCCGACGGGGCCCAGGCCAGGGTCAAACTGGGACAAAAATGCAGGGCCAAAGGGTGCCCACCCCAAACCTTTATCTACCCAGATAGCAGGTTAGCAGAGCAATCAACAGGACAGCGCCAGGAAAGGGTTAACTGACTGCAGAAGGCAATCGATCTGCAGCCCCCTGGGGTTAGGCAACAGGTCCCCTGAGGGCAGCTTTTGCTGACCTCCCTTTGGCGCCAAGGGCTGGAGAGCTTGGCGTCCCTCTGCCTGGAGCTGGGGGCTGGGAGCGGCCTTAGTTTCCTGGGGTTGCTGGAAGAAATGACTCACAGTCCTGGAGAACAGAAGGTGTCAGCAGGACCCTGCTCCTTCGGAGGCTCTAGGGAAGGAAGGACCCTTCCTTGCCCCTTCCTGGCTTCTGGCAGTGGCCAGGGTTCCTTGGCTTGTAGCCGCGTCACCCCATCTTCTGCCTCCACCTTCACACCACCATCTTCCTCCTGGCTCTGTGGCTCTTCTTTTCTCTTTTTTTCTTTTATTGATTCATTTTTGTTTGTTTTATTTTCTTCGCCTCTTCTTATAAGGATACAAGTCATGTGGGATTCAGGACCTTCTCCTAACGTAGCTGATTACATCTGCCAAGAGCCTATTTCCAAAGTCGGTCACCGTCTGAGGTTCCAGGAGGACATGCATTGTGGGGGACCCTATTCAGCCCAGGACAGATGCTCAAGGCAAGGCAGAAATGGGCAGGTCCGGGCGAGGGGGTTGGCACGCGGCGAGGCCAGCAGCTGCAGGAATTGGTGTGAAGACCCCGCAGGTGGGAAAGCCCTGGGATTCACCCCAGAGAACCCCAGTCCTGACTTCACTCTGTGCCCTTGGACACTTTGCTCATCCTCTCTGGGCCTTAGTTTCCTAGTAAGGTGGAGGAGGGATGTTGAATCAGCACAACCCAGGGTTTTTTGTTGTTGTTGGTAATTGGAAATCCATGTGTGGAGGGAGTGTTCCATAATTTTTTCCCCCAAGAATTCCTTTTTACAAGAAGGGAGGTTATAGATATTTGGGCATGACTCACAGCCATGAGTTGGGAAACCATTACTGTCCTGGTTTCTTTTGCCAGTTGTCTTTCATACGGTCACAGTTTTATGATGGATTTTTAGTGGCGTTAGCCTTGAACAACTTGAAATAACAGAACTAGCATTCAGCAGAGATTCCACTGTCTAAGAGACCCCCGTTAGCTAACTCAGCTCTGGCAATGATCACCCACCGTGGTGAGACTACTAGCCTGAGCAGTTCCAGTAAAAATCCTAGGGGTCGGGCAGGTGCATTCCGGCAGCCTGAGGCTCAGGCCCAGGAAAGGCCCAGGGGCTGCAGTTGAGGTAGTGAGGGGTGGACAGACCTAACACCTCGATGGCCGCAGCTGTGTCCTCCTGTGGTCCACTCCCTCTGCTCGCTCCTCGCCCTGTGTGTCTTAGTCTCCCAACTGCTAAAACAAATGCCATGCAATGGGTTGACAACAACAGGAATTGATGGGCTCCTGGTTTCAAAGGCAAAAGGCTTGCTTCTTCCCAGGGTCGGAAGCTTCTGCCTGGCCATCTTTGGGGTTCCTTGGCTTGTCGTCACGTGGCAGCGCCCATCGCTGCCTTTCTCTTCCGGTTTCCGTTGACTTCCAGCCCTGGCTGCTCCCCGTAGCTTCTCGACCTCTGCGCCAGTCTTCTCTGTTCAAGGACCTCAACCCTATTGTTTGGCGTGGGCACACCTTAACCAATAACAGCTTCAAAGGTCCTATTTACATCCACAGGTTCACATCCACAGGACCCGGTGGGGGGACCTGAACACGTCCCCAACGCTGTGCTTCAGATGAAGAGGGCCTCTGGGGTCAGAGAGCCTGGCTTCTGGTCCTGGGTGTCCCTCTCCGTGTCTCAGGACCTGGGCAAGACCACTAATCTATCTAGACCCCCGTCTCCTCCCGCAAAATGGGGCTCCTCTACCATCCCTGCCTTCCTTGCAGGATCAGGAGAGCAGGAGAGAGAACGGAAGGGAAAGCGCCTTGCTGAGCATGGAGCTCTCCATAAACAGAAGGCACCACCGTTGAACAATCCTGCTGACTCAGGACCGTGATGGGCTGGCTCCTGTCCCCGACGGGAGCTGGCACGGTCACTTACCTCGCAGAACTTAGTTTGCCCACCTGACACGTGGGAATGATGCCTTCTGTGCTCCTGCTTCGTGGGCTTGTTGTGAGAATCGTGGTCGATCACAAAGGAACCAGAGATGGAGTGTGCTGCTCATCATCATCAGATTTGCACAGAATAAGGCCCGCAGTCCTGGCCTGCCCTTGAAGAGCCTCGGGAATCTGGCAGCAGCCTCCCTGCGCCGCCGTGTCCCTTAGCAATGACTCTGCCTCACTAGGGCGTACTCACGGGTGAGAACGCTGCAGCCCGCCCACGGCAACCTCGGTCACACGCCCGGCCGACTGCGCCCGAATGAAAGTGCTCCCACCTTTCCACCCCACGGGCCTGCCCGCGTGGGAGGGCCTGGGAGACGCCGTGAGCAGCTGTCAGCCGTGGCCCAGGCCGAGGGTCACCTCCTCCATCCTGGCCCTTGGCGAGCAGCTGGTCCACAGCACGCACTCCCCAGAGGTGGAGTGAATGAAGCGTGTTCCCACTGGCAGCGGGGAGTTCAGGTTTGACAGCCACTACTTTTTAAACTAGAAAGCAGGAAGAAGTCTTCAGGGAATCACCTGGAGGAAAGAGCCAGGTATTGGAGAGGAGGGCTCCCGGGCTTGGGCACCCATCAGGCTAAGGCATGGACGAGGCTTTGGGGTGATGAGCCCTAAGTCTTGTGTTGGGATTCCCTGGACTTAAGAACTCTCAGTTTCCACTTCCCTGGCCCCAGGAGGCGATTCCTGCCTAACCGACTCCTGGCGAGGGTGCAAGAATCAGATGCCCCCCGGGGATTGTGTTGAAATGGATGTGTTCAAAGCCCAAAGGCTTTTACCTACGGGTTTCTCCAACAGTTCCCGAGAGGGCCTGCAGAGGGCACCGCAGCCCAAGAGCGGCTCGGCAGCGCCGGCGGCCCCCTGGGGTCCCTCTCTGCACCGCCCCCTCCCACCGCAGCTCCCCCCTCTCCCCCTCCCCCGGCTCAGCCGATTTCTCTCATTTTTGTGATAGAATCCTCATGTACATGATCCTCATGTACAGGTCAAGGGTCAGGACTGGGGACGCGATCAGTTCAGTGACAGCTCTCTTCTGCGCGGTGATTTTCAGCGGAAGGGTTCCTTCTGGGAGGGAACTCGAAATCGGTGGTCAGAGGAAAGGGTCATGTTAGAAGTAGGGAGCAGGCATCAAGAGCGAGGGTTTAAACTCGAAAGAAAACAGGAGTGAGGGTTGTCATGGAGACAGCTAGTTTACAGGTAGATTTCCAGGTGGCCAGGGGCAGGCTGGGGGAAGGGCAGGGGCGTTATTGCCTAATGGGGGCAGAGTTTCTGTTTGAGGTGATGGAAAAGACCGGCTAACAGAGGGTAGCACCATATTGTGAATTTAATTCATACTATTGCATTGTACCCTTGAAAGTGGTTAAAATGGGACATTTTGAGTCGTGGGCATGTTGCCGCAATAAAAGATTTTTTAAAAGGCAGGGGCTGAGTTAGCTTGTTCTGCCGCACACAGAGGGAACCTGCTGGTGAGGGCAGGGTGCAGAGGGGGCTGGGGGCTGCTGGGGGTTCTGGGTTTCTTGGCCTTGGGCAAGCAACGTCGCTTCGTCATCTGTATGGTGGGAATGCTAGCTGGAACCTGCCTCGCAGTGTCGCGTTTGGAATAAGATGAGGTCCCGGGGGCCAGCGGCGCTGGGCACAGAACGCTGCTCTGCTGCGCCGTCGGTGACGGCGGCTCCTCCTGCCCCGCCGTGACCCTTCTGGGGGTGCCAGGGTGGCGCATCCCCGGTGGAGGTGCAGGCGGGAAGCTGCATTTAGAGGGGGCGAGAGCGCTGAAGGGGCAGAGGTGGCTGCCGGGCGCGTGGCCTTTGCCCAAGGGGGCCTTGTAGAGGTGGGAAACCACCAGGGTCCGGTGGGCAGGATTTGGGGACCCCGGTGGTGGCTCCCGATTCCTCGAGGGCCGCGGGGCTCACGACAGGCCTGGCCTAGGTGGGTTGGCAGCCGCCTGCGGAAAGAAGGCCTTGACTGGAGACGCCTTATTGACCGGTGTGGGCAGAGCTGTGGCCTGAGGCCCAGGGGGTCATGAGGTCGGCCCGGCCGTGCGAGGCGGCACGTAGGGCCTGCCGCCCTCCACCTCGGGCTCCCCCCGTCTGCCCCACCGCCGGGACGGGCCACTGTGGAGGCTACGGGGACAAAGCCGAAGAGGCAGGGGAAACGGAAGAGCCAAGAGACGGGTTGGTGGTTTCGGGTCTTGCCAGTGAGATTGAAACATACAGAAACGTTGGACCCCGTGTGAGCCAGGGGCCAGCCCCCATCCCATTTGCACAGTTCCCATCACCCCCGCCGTCCAGTGGGTGCTTGCTATCGTGGGAGTCCCCGTTGGACCTGGAGGATTCATGGCTCACCACCTAAATTCTCCCATCCATCCAGGCCCTGCGCAGTGGGGGCAAAAGGAATTTTCCTTCCAAAGCTTGTTGTGGCATCGCAGCTCTGCAGGGCACAGAAATGAGTTTACGTGTCAACGCCCCAGCACAGTTCTGTCCCTGAGTTGAAAGCTGATCTCTGAATTCCTCCTGCTCCGGGGCCTCAGGCTGCCCCTGTGACATCCTGAGATCTCAGAGGTGAGCTCTGGCCCCTGAGATGTCACCGTCGGCACTGGAGTGTCCCTGGGACAGGCTGACGCTGATGGCTCCGCAAAGGGTGGTGGGAGTGGTTGTGAGAAAGCACGGCACAGGCAGGGGTGGTGGGCGATGTGGCAGATGTGCCCCAGGGGTTGAGGGCATCTGGTCACCTGTCCCCTCTCCTGCAGGCCTCCCCTGTGTACAGCTTCAGCTTTCCCCGAAGGAAATTGGAGTAGATTCGGAAAAGTTTGCACAAAGTATCAACGGTGAACGTTCGGAGTGGAGCAGCAGCGGCTGCATCTGGAAGGGAAGCAGCTTCCTTCTGCCAAGGAGAGAACAGGAGGTTGCTTGGTGCAGTGCCAGGGACCCCAAAGAGATTGGGGACAGCGTCAGGGGGAGGGAACTGAAGAGAGCTCCAGTATTCCTGGGCAGGGGCCCGGCCCCCCCACTTCACGGAAGGGGCAGACACAAGCGTGAGGGGGTCCAGTCCTACCCACCTGGGCTCCCAGCGCCCGGAGCAGGGAGGTGAGGCTGCGCAGGCCGCTGACAGCTTTGTCCACGTGGAGCCGCAGGGCCTCCGGCGCCTGCGAGGAGTTGGCCAGCAGGGCCTGGCCGCGCAGGACAGCTTCAGACAGCAGGGCCAGACCCTGCCAGACTTCCACGGCCTGCTGGCCAAGCTAAAGGGAGCGGGACGTGGAGTCAGCTGGCCCAGGCCCATCCCTCCCTGCTCCCCGCCACCAGCACCAAGCTGCAAGAGGAGCCACGAGGAGGGGTGCAATAAGGTTTGTTGAATGACTAAAAGGATGAGTGAATGAGTGAAGGAACGCCACCCAGCTCCCGCCTCAGCTGCTCAGCCTCATCTGTCGTTCTCCCTCCCAAGCCAGTCGGATTCCCAAAAGGAGACTCCCCACGAGGAAGGCGCCCACGCCCTCACCTCCATCCTCTTCCAGGTGTAGAAGTTCACCTTGGTGTCTGGGACGGTGAGGTTGTCCCTCAAGCCTTCGGCACAGCCAACCTGAAAGTCACAGTCCCCATCAGAGCCCAGGAGCTGGCGGCGGGCTTGGCCCCTCTCTCAGCTGCCACGCACGCTTCGGGGGCTACCGGCTTTGTCATTTTTATAGGGAGGGGGTGTCTGGCCTCCCCCCACCGCTGCACCCTGAACACCAGCCCGCAAGAAGTCCAGGTGCCCTGATCCCGTGGGAGACCCGGGACCACCTGCGGAAGGTGGGGGGCGCCTCACCGTGCCATTCTCGGCCTCCCTGGCTTCCAGGATGTACCTCTCCAGGACTCGGCTGTCACAGATGAGGCGAGGGGACGAGCCCAGGGCTGGGAGAGCGGCGGGGGGCAGCAGCAAAGCCAGCAGGAGCGGCAGGGCAGGGCGGCCCAGCAAAGGGAGCCAGGCTGCGTGCAGGGCGGGGAGGGGAGAAAAGGGGGTGATGGGGAGGGCCACGTTGGCACATCCCGCTCCTCCGCGTCCCCCTTTCCCCCCTGACCCCAAGCTTCCAAGCCCCGCGGCTCTGCCTCCCCGGCCTCCATTCATTCGCGCGCCACCCACGCACCCCACCCCCCAGCCACCCGCATCCACTTCTGGGGCCAAACTTCAATCCCGGCGGGAGACAGGCTGCCCCTCTCGCAGCTCCGGGACCCCGTTTTCAGCTTCCTCCCCACCCACACGGCAGCCCCCTCGACTCCCCGAACCCCGAAAACCTGGTCCCGGTCTCGGATTTCCGCCGCCCCCAGGGACTCCCCGACCCCTGCCGGCACGTGGAGCTGCCCCACCCCCTCCCCTTCCGGGGTCCTTGGCAAGTCGCGGGTCCTTGAACCCAGCCACCTCCCGGTCAATAGCCCCAAGCGGCAAATCCCTCCGCAAACAGGGGGCCGGCAGCGGCGGGAGCGGCGCTGGCCGGCAGGTACTCACCGCGCACCCCCATCTCCGCGCCTCGCCGGGGGCCCTCAGCGACCCGGGGCGCGGCCGACCCCCCGGCCGGGAGCCCTCATCCCCGGCGGCTCGGCGGGGCAGGCTGGAAGGAAGGGGCCGCTGGCCCCGGGGCGCGGGTCGGGGTGCGGCCGCCGAGCCGGGCGCGGAGGAGCGAGCGCGGCGCCCCTGGCCGGGCTCGGGAGGAGGCGCGGCGACGCGGCCGCCCCGGCTTGGCCCCGGGACTGTGCGGCTCGGGCCGGGGGTCGGGGCTGTTATCAGCGTGTGTGCGTGCGTGTGGGGGGGGGGGTGGGGGCCAGGGTGTGTGCGTGAGGGGTCGCCGGAGGTGGGGGCCAAACGGGGTCAGAGCCGGGGGGCAGGACGCCTGGGTCGGGGGCTCGCCGGGGCGGGAGCGGGAGCCGCCGCAGGCGCGGGTGCGGGGCGCTCGCCCGCGGGACCCCCGGGCTCTGGGAGGGCAACGCGGCTGGGGGTGCACCCGTCGGGATTAGCAGAATGCCTGGGCCAGAGTGAAGAGGGCGATTCTGGGAAAGGCTGGGACCCCCAAGCTCCCCGGGAGGTGGGGGCGCAGGTCCCAACCTTGGGCCTTAGCTCAGAGCTGGGAGTGCCCGGGTTCCTGCACAGGAGCTGCCGCTGGATGCCAGGAGGCTGCTGGCAGGGCCCCGTCTGTCGCCTTCCTTCTCACCATCCCAGGGGTGTCTTTGAGGAATTCGATGGGGGTGAACTGAGCAAGGAATTTGGGGTTCCTCCCATCCCTAATTTCTAGAACCCCAAGAACACAGAACCTTCATTTTTAGGGCACATGGCACGCTGGGCAGGACACATGTGCACCTCGACATCCATTTTTTCCACCTGTGATACAGGTGAGCCTGTGTCACAAGATTTTTAAGAACCCTGAAAGAGAGGGAACCCCAGGAGCAATGGGAATCTGGATTTACAGCTAAGCCATTGTGGCTTCTGGCAAGCCCTGGGGACCAGGAGTTCAAAGCCAGTTGGACTCTCAAACTTTTGGGAGTGGCCTGAGTCCCTGAGCCTCAGTGTCTTCATCTGTCAAATGGGGGTGAAGAAAGCCTCAGCTGCACCTCATGCAGGTCTCAAACGACAGGAAAACCCTACAAATCTCGGTGATTATGCATTCCCTACCCTGCCCCACAGTACCAGATATTTTATGCATGCATTCGGTGCTCACTTTGGGCAAGACATTTGGCTACACGCTTTGCAGGACAGAAAGACATGTTGAGAGCCAGCTCCTGCCCCCCTGGAGCTTGTTGCTTCTACTTTGTGACAAGATAGGAAGGCAGGACTGTGTGTAAGGGCTGAACTGTGCAGCTCGGAGGCGGCACAAGTTTGGAAGAGGGGGAGCTTACCTCTAGCTGGGGGATTCACAGGGGATTTGATGGAGGGGTGACAGTGAGCTTGGCCTTGGAGGGTGGGTGGGATTTCAGTGGAAGAGATGGGAGGCCGGTGGGAGAAGCCGATTCAGCAAAAGCAGATGGAGGGCTGGGTGCATTGGGGTGGCTGTTCATGGGGAGGGGGGAGATTGGGCCAGAGCCCAGGGGAGGGGCCTGGTTGTGAAAGGCCCGGTATGCTACTCCAAAGAATTTGGACTTTGTTTGGAAAGAGTGGGAAGCATTCATTCATTCATCCAAGAAATAGTTATGGAGTACCTACTCCTGGCTAGACACTTGGTGACAGAGATGAGACAGATAAGAATGTGCACCCCTGTGGAGCTGACACTCTAGTGGGGAGGCAGAGAGTAAATGGAAATGAATAAGAATGTTGTATGGCACTCAGAACTAAGGAGAAAAGGCCCTGAGGGGAGATCGGGGGGCTGGGGGCACTGAATTTCAGATGACTTAGTGATGCCACCCTGAGAAGGTGGTCCCAGGTGTGGAAGGGAGCTCTAAGGTGCCAGGGGGTGAGCATGGTCAAAGAGGGGCTTAGAAAGGGGCACGGTGGGGCAGATGCACAGAGAGGAGGCAGGGCCGCCGGTGACGTTCTCGGGCTGGAAGGCAGGAACCCGCCTCCTCTGCCCACACCTCACCTGCCCCGGGACCCTCCTTGAACCTGACGTCCTGGCCCCCACTCCTGCGCACTCCACTATGTGCTCTGGTCCCCGTTTCCCTCCCAGCCCCGCGCGGCCCGGGAGCCAGGTTCTGCTTCCTTTCCAGAAGCCAGCTGTGAGACATGCACGCGCGCTCTCACGTCCACACACGTCCGCACGTGCGTCCTGGCCCGACACCCCCCAGCCCACCCCCCACCCCCCCCCGCCAGTGCTCTGCTCTCCCAGTCCCCTGGCTCCTGCGTCACTGCCCTGAATTGACCATGAAGAGGGGGGCAGGGACAGTGGGGGGGGGGGCTGGTGGACACAGCTTGAGGAGAGAGGAGAGAGGAAGGAGACTTTTGGCTGTTGGGCCTGCTCCTCCCCTCCCTGAAACTTGACAGGCCTGGAGCAAACCTCCTGGCCCCTGCCCGTGAGAAGAGAATGGAGACAGGCTTAAGCATGGGCCCCTACGTCCTCCGAGATGCTGGGGCCTGCTGGAGCCTGGTGGTGCTGGCATGCCCAGCTCCTGGGGCTTTTGGAGAGAGAGCCATGACTGCAGCTTGGGTGAGAGGTGAGAGAGAGTCCTGGTCTACCCTGCGCCCACTCCTTGGGCTGGAGCAACCCTGCTAAGTGGGGCTGCCTGGTGGTCCAACTCCATCCCAGGTGCTCTTTGCCCACTGCCCAGCCGGGCTCTACGCAGCCATCCTCCACTGCAGCTGGTCCTAAGGGGCAGGAAAAAAAGCCCAGAAGCTACCTGGGGCCCCCGTTTTGCTGCCCACCTGCCCAGCGCCCACTCCAATGGCCTGCTTTACTCCTCTGACATGCTGAGCTGGTCCCAGCACCCCTCAGAGGAGCCCCTCACTGACTCTCGGACCACTCCAGTTCATGCCCCAAGTGCTGCCAGCTCAAGCTTTCCCATCGAATGGCCTGTGTGCCTCGTGCCCCTTGAGCCTACGGTGGCTCCCCATTGCCCCATTTCTAAGACCCATCAACCCAGCGTTCCCAGCCTGTTCTCCCACGGGGCTCATTTCCACGCCTGCCATCACATGAACGCAGGCAGTTTGCAGCTTCCTGAGCTGGGCTACCTCTATGCTTTCCACATCGACTGCCCTTCCACAAAAGCCACCCCTATCTTCAAAGCCCACCTCCAAGCATCACCTCCTCCACGAAGCCTTTCCCGATTCCCCTTCAGGGAGTACTGCCTCTTTCCTCTGCATGTCCATCATTTCAGTATATGGCTTAGGCCGTCTACCTGCAGGGCTCCCATGTACAACTGTCAAGGTTGAGCACTGCACAACTCCAGGGGGTGCCTTTCGTGTAGACACTGATGGGAATGGTCCCCTCTGGAGTCATGCAGCACAGGTGCCCTGTCAAGGGGAGAAGCATGGGTCTGGAAGGTCTTGTTCACCTCCGCACCCACCAGGCACCCAACTCGCTGCCTGCCTGTTCATCTCTGGCATGTGGAGGTGCATTACGGGGTCCCTCCTCTCCAGACTCCTCAGCCTTAGAATGGGGGGCCTAGGCGGGGTAGCGAGGTTGGAGCCTGCCCCAGACAACCTAGTTCTCTGGGAGCCCAGGGGCTGGTGAGGCCTTGTCCACTTCCTGAGCGGGCAGCCACTGAGGCAGGGGCTGGAAAGGGACGACCGTGACAAGAGGATGGCGGGGGTGGAGGTGGGCTCTGCTCCATGGATTGCTCCTGGCAGCCAAGGCAGATGGAAAGTCCAAGGAGAAGCAAATTTACAGCCCCCCTGAGCTGTCCCAGATCCCCAGGCAGCACGGAGCCCCAGCTGCCTGCGGTTGAGCTGGGGGGAGGGGCCTGCGGGCCTCTCCCCCCTCCCGCCAAAGCGGTGGCTTCTCGGCTCAGCTGGGGAGTTCAGCCAGAGGCCCAGAAGCCCTGCTGTGCTGGGAAGTGAGGTGGCTGGGGGGGCGGCTGGAAAGGGAGAAGGGACACTGGAAGGGACTCCTGCTGGAGAATGGGGGCCATGTTCTTTGGGAAGTTCCGCTTGGGGAAACTGAGGCAAAGGTTACTTTCTTGGTCACAAAGTCGTCACGTGAGAGGTGGAGCCAGGAGTGCAGTCTTCTGTCCTGGGGCCCAGCAGCTGAAGGGGCTTGACCGGAGAGCGGCCTGGGTCTGAGGCCTGAGCTCTGGCCTGGGCCAGCGCCTGCCTGGGACTCACCCCTGTAGAGCAGGGATGGTGACGGTGACAGGAATCGCCTCCCAGGGTTGTCGTGGGATTAGATAATGCCTGGCATATGGTACGCAATCAGCGCTAGCTATATTTCCCGTCCTTCCTCCTTCTACGTGTCCTTTCCTTGGAGGCCGAGGGGTCAGATTTCCAGCGTATTCTTCAGCCTTCCTCCAGCAGCCTTCACTGTTCCCTCTTGGGAGCTGGGGACGATTTTATGGCACCTTCTCTCTGGTGTTGGAGTTGCCCTCACCAAGCAATTCACTTAAAAGGGTCATCAAAATAGTGGGGTGTGGGTGGAAGTTTCTATGGGTGTATATTGACCACACTTTGGAGAAACGTGCCCCTGAACACAACTCAGTGAAATGGAGTGACTGCTGGGGGCAGGGGGGAGGGGAGCAGTGAGCGGCGTATATCACGACAGTCTCAAACTTGTCTATTCAAGGCCGAGGGCCAACCAGGAATTTCTAAGCTTGCCCTGGAAGCGTGGGTCGCCTCCTAGGAAGGCCTGGAGAGAAGCTCCAAAGGCCTTGGGCTGAGCGAGACCTTTGCGCCCCCCCTAGAGGAGCCCTGAAGCATCGTAGGGCCACCTTCCTTGGTTCCATGTCTCTTGAATCCCCCAAACACTTGCCTCCTTGGAGGGCCTGGACTCAGCCTTCCGCTCCTGAACCCCCGGCTGGGTCTCGGTGAACAGCTTCAGACCCCGTGCGAGGATCTCCAGCTCCCAAGTCACCCCTTCCCACGTCACCCATCCTATAACAGAAGATAGTCGGTAAATCGACCAGAAGAGCTTTCCTCTCCAAATAAAATTAACGAGTCCTAACTTAAGCAGAACACTATTGGCAATACAAATGCGAGGGATTTGTTGTTGTTGTTGTTGTCCTCCCAGGTAAGGCCTTTGGAGGTGTGCTGTTGTGTGCGTGGACGTTTCATTTTGTTCCCCTGGGGCTCAGTGACTTTTTGAGGCTTTTGCATGAACTCTACAGAGCAGCCCTATCCGTGCTCACCACCCTTCCTAACTGGAGAAATATAGGTCAAGATCTACTCAAGGGATGGGGAGCAGGTGTAGCTCAGTGGTTGAGCACCTGCTTCATGAGATAAGGTCCCGGGTTCAATCCCTGGTGCCTCAAAAAAAAAATTTTTTTTTAATCTCCTCAGGGGGAAGCGGCTGTGGCTGAACCAATTGGGCTCCCATCTACCATATAAGAGGTCCAGTGTTCGATACCCAGGGCCGCCTGGTGAAGGCAACCTGGCCCATGTGGCAAGCTGGCCCATGTAGAGTACTGGCCTTTGTGGAGTGCTGCCCCACGCAGGAATGCTGCCCTGCTCAGGAGTGCTGGCCCACACGGAGAGCTGGCACAGCAAGATGATGCCACAAAGAGAGGGAAACGGATGTGGCTCAATCAATTGGGCTCCCATCTACCAGATAGGAGGTCCAGGGCTCAATGCCCAGGGCCTCATGGTGAGGGCAAGCTGGCCCATGCGGTGAGCTGACTCACATGGTGAGCTGACCCACGTGGAGTGCCAGCCCATGCAGGAATGCAGCCCCACGCAGAAGAGGAGAGAAAATAAGAAGATGTAGCAGAACAGGGTAGCCGAGGTGGCGCAAGAGAGTAATCGCCTCTCTCCCATTCTGGAAGGTCCTAGGATCAGTTCCCAGAGCTGCCTAATGAGAATACGAGCAGACACAGAACACACAGTGAATGGACACAGAGAGCAGACAGGGAGGGAGACAAAATAAATAAATCTTAAAAAAAAAAATCTACTTAAGGGAAGTTTAGAGCTGCCTCAGACACACTCTTAAGCATCCATTTAGCTGATATTTTCCCAAACTGCTCATGGTTGCTGGGGACAAGAAATCACCATTATTGTTTGACCCCATAAGCATTCCCTGATTTATATATGTGAGTCCCACTGCTTGTGTTCATGAACCACTGAAAAGTTTTAGTGTGTTCAAGAAAGCATATTTTTTTCTTGCAACAAGCAAGATTCATAGAGTCTAAGTTGGAAGAAACCTAGGTGGTCCCCTGACAGTGAAGGTCCAGCCTCTGCTTACATCCATCAGTTGACGTGACGTGTGGTGTTTCTCAAGGGAGCAGAGGTTTGTTGTCATTGAGTAGATGGCAAGTTGTCCTGTGCATTCATCTGTGCATCCAGCCATCTCTGCCTTCATTCATCAGATATTTACTAGTTACTGGACTGGGCAATAAAATGAGTTCTTCTCCTTGAAGTTACCTCATCAATTTTATAACCAAAGCCCTTATCACCCCACAGAGAACAGGAATCAATCAGACAGGTTTCATAAATAATTAAATTTTTCTTATCATTTTTTAAGATTTATTTTATTTATCTCCCCGCCCCCCTTGCCGCTTGCTTGCCCTCTGCTGTGTCCATTCGCTGTGTGTTCTTCTGTGTCTGCTTGTCTCCCTTTGTTGCGTCATCTTGCTTCGCCAGCTCTCCGCAGGCGTGGGCCATCAGCTCTCCGCAGGTGCAGGCCGGCTTACCTTCACAAGGAGGCCCTTTCCCGTATGGTAGATGGGAGCCCAATTGATTGAGCCACATCCGCTTCCCAACTTTTTCTTACTATAAAAACAATATTGGCCCACTGGGTGGCCTGGGGGAGAGTGTGGACTACAATGTGGACCACTGTCCATGTGGTGCAGCGGTGCTCCAGCACGTACTCACCAGGTGCAGCGGATGTGCCTCAATGATGGAAGAGGTTGTTGATGTGGGAAGGGTGGGGGGGGAGGTGGGGGGTATATGGGACCTCATATTTTTTTAATGTAACATTTAAAGAAGAAGAAAAAAGAAAGTAATATGGTTCATGGAGGTTTCAGGGGAGGGAGAGGGAAAAATGTAATATGGGGGATTTTTCAGGACATTGGAATTGTCCTGAATGACATTGCAATGACAGATACAGGCCATTATATATCTTGCCACAACTGACAAAATTGTGCTGTAGATAGTTTAAACTATAATGTAAACTATAATCCACACTTAGTGGCGATGCTCTAATACGTGTTCATCAATTGTAACATGTACCACACTAATGAAGGATATTGTTATTGTGGGAAAGTGTGGGAAGGGTAGGGAGTGGGGTATATGGGAATCCCCTATATTTTTTATGTAATATTTGTGTAATCTAAGCATCGTTTAAAAATAAAAAATAAAACAAAAAAAGTAATTTGATTCAAATATTTTTAAAAAATAAAAACAATATATGATCCTTTAAAAAATAGAAGACACAGTCCTGTATTAGGATTTTCCAGGGAAATAAAACCAACAGGAGATATATATGTGTGTGTGTGTATAATATGTATGTATGTATGTATTTTAAGGACTTGGTGCATGCAATTGTGGAGGTTGGCAAATCTAAAAATCCACAGGGCAGGCTGGAAGCTGGAAGGAAACTCAGGCAAGCAAGAGTTGCTGCAATCTTGAGGCAAAATTACTTCTTCTCAGGAAACCTCAGATTTTGCTCTTACGGCCTTCAACGGAGCGAATGAGGTCTACCCACTTACGGAGGGCCAGCTCCTTAACTTCAAGACACCTGCTGGTAGATGCTGAGCACATCTTCAAAGTACCCTCATGGCCACTAGGCTAGTGTTCGACTGAACAACTGGGCACCCTAGTCTAGCCAGATTGACACATAAAGGTAGCCATCACAAGGGTTAACCCAAAACATAAATGAGAAAGCATCCATCATGCCAGTGGGAAGATGGTGGCTTAGGCGGCCATTTTCTCAGATTCCTGTCTTGGTGGGATGCCCTTTGCCTCACTCGGTGAAGGTGGACACCTGTTCCCCAAGGAGCACTTCAGCACATTCGTGTCACCCAACTCCTCTGGAGAATCAAGGGTTTGTGGGACAGGCCACTCTCCCCCCAGCTCTGCCCAGGTCCTCACCTGGGTTGTACGAAGTGCCAGGAGACTCCTGGGAGGATCGTCAAGCCCATCTCAACCCGCTGGTGTCCCGAGGGCCTGGCCCTGCCAGGCAAGCAGAACTAATAGCCTTGCTTGGTGAGTCGAGCACACTCAACCACACTCCTTCCCTTCTCGCCATCCCCCTGAAGAGACCCAAAACCATTTCGTAGCAAAATGGCTCTGACGAGCAACAGTAGCCAACATTTATTGAGCCCTGACTATTGCCAAGACAGTTCCTGACAGTCTACAAATTATTTGTCTCTTGAAATCTCTCTGTCCTACATCCTACTAGACTGCAAATCTCTTAAGGGCAGGACCGGTGGTTTGAACCTCTCCTGCAGGCCTGGCATCTCACGCAGGTCTCTAAATCTAGTGGAGGCTCAGCAAATGTTTACGGGTAAGTTATGGGTAAGTGGAATGTCTAGTCCCCCCACGATCAGCATTGGACTCCGGGGATGTGTGGCTGCAGGAGGTCTTTCACACTCATTGTGGGCTCTCAGCAGTTGAGTGAAAAGACAGGAGGGGAACTGCGTTTGGACACACCCCCAAGCCCACCCCTCCCCCCCAATCCCAGCTTCCATGGAAGTCCCACCAGGGAGCCAGCAGAGGGCAGATGGGAGGCCCACAGCGGGGAGCAGAGTCCCCTCGCCTGCCCACTTCATGTGGACTCCAGGGGACGCCGGGACCTGCCCCATGCTCCCGGTCTGCCCCCACACCCACCCGGTGAGCCCCCAGAACCTATCTTCCTTCAGGGGCAACATCCAGGGGCTGTTTCTGCAGACCTGCCCCAAGGGAAGCCCCACTGGCAAGCAGTGAGAGAACATGGAATGGAATAACAGGCTGGGAGTGGAAACTGCCAAGACAAACCGAACGCGCAAGGGCCGCCTGCCACCACCTCGGCTGGCCTCCGGCCGGGAGTGCAGACACAGGAAGACATACGTGCAGGGAGACACATAATTCTATCCAGCGCCTTGCTGGTTCCCTGCTCCACTACTGGGGGCTTCAGGACAAGGAAACCCTGCAATGAAACGCGAAGGGGGGCGGGGGTAGCCTGATAAAGATATTTCCGGCCTTATCTCCCCCAAGTCTCCCCAGCGCCTCGTGCTTTCTAGCCACCCTCAATGTGTCTACAGTCCCAGAACACACCCTGTCCACACATGAAGCCCCAACTGTATACATGCTGAACTTTCTGCCAGGTTTGCCCTCTCTTCTCATCTCTGTCCGGAAAACTCCTATTCACACTTCAATACCCAGGTCAAAGATGAAACCATTTGGGATCTCACCAGGAAGTTAGCCATTTCCTTCTTCACATTTCTATGTCATACCTCATAGTTGAAAGAACACTTCCCACTCGTTCACAATTAGATGATGAGTTCCTTGAAGGCAGGGGCTTTTTCATACTCGCCTTTTTTTTAATTTTTTAATAAATTTCCCTCCCCTTATCCGCTGCCCCCCCACCGTGGTCTGCTCTCTGTGTCCATTCGCTGTGTGTTCTTCTGTGTCCACTTGCATTCTTGTCAGCGGCACCCGGAATTCGTGTCTCTTTTTGTTGCATCATCTTGCTGCGTCAGATCTCCGTGTGCGCAGTGCCACGCCTGGGCAGGCTGTGCTTTTTTCACACGCAGCAGCTCTCCTTGTGGGGCGCACTCCTTGTGCGTGGGGCTCCCCTACGCAGGGGACACCCCTGCGTGGCATGGCACTCCTTGTGCACATCAGCACTGCACATGGATCAGTTCACCACACGGGTCAGGAGGCCCTGGGTTTGAGCCCTGGACCTCCCATGTGGTAGGCGGATGCTCTATCAGTTGAGCCAAATTCGCTTCCCTTCATACGCGTCTTGATATCCCTGGAGTCCAACCCAGGTCTTGTTCACTCAGCACATTTAGCCATATGCACGAGGCAGTAGTCCTCCTGCAAGGAGTCTGCTTGCCTGAGCTGGGGGCAGTCACTGACCCAGCATGAAAAGGCCCTTGTCAACAGGAACACACAAATATGCCGAAAGAGGGAATGTGAAAACTTAAGATTCTCGTCTTCAGACTCCCAAACCAAACTACCTGCAAGTGAACTAGAGTAATATCCTAACCTTTAGATCAGATGCTTTTAAACTCGTGACCTCAACCAACACAACTTTCACGACTAGTACACGTGCAAACATATGCATACGTAACTGAAGCTTCAATAAAGTTACTGCCTTAGTTGCACTTTTTTCTTGTGAAGGTTGTGACCCTGTAACTGATCTGAAGGCTCACAAATGAGTAACCACCGGCTTTGGCAAACATTGCTTTAGATGACCCTAGTTTGATAAATGTGAAAAAAGCAGACCATCCCACAAATATCCAAACAAGAACGTATTCCCTGCATGTCTAGGGATTACTCAGGGAAGGGGAAGGCATACCTTTCCCACCAGAGCGGCCTGGCCAGCAGCACTTGACCTTTCCCATCCCACAGGTTCTTAGGGGCAATGTGAGCCCTGCAGGACCAAGAACTGAATGAGGCAGTTTGTCAGTTGACTATTTCCTAATGTGAAAATGAGGCCCCGATGGTCTTCAATTTTCTCCCTTCATCCTTAAGCCCTCACTGTTTCTGTGCCTGGGAACGGAAACAAAGCAGCCTGAGGCTTCCCAAGCCTACAACTATCCCAGGTGCACTTCACTGGGTAAGAGTGGGCACTTACCCTTCCAGCCTTCCTCTGAGAGGACAAGAAATTTGAATGCAAATATTGGGGTTGTCAGGCTTCTGCATTACTAGACAGTTTCACATTACCCAGGCCCTAGGACAGAGGTTCCTAAGTGGGTCGGGGGGCACAGACCCCAGGGGATCCATGACCTAGAAGTGAAAAAAAATTCTCTTTATTTTCTCTGATCTCTAAAATCTAGCATTTCCTTCACTTATTAATGCATGCAATAAATAAATTACAGTAGTATTCATTTCACCTGACTGGCAAAGGAGTCCATGGGACAAAAAAGGTAAGAAACCTCTGCCCCAGGATGATCTATGCTCTCTGTGCGGGCAGGAAACCTTCGGGTGCCCCTTCTACAGCTAAATACTTGTAGTCTCCAACTCTCCTTTCCAAGTATACAGAGGAGAGACAGGCAGTGGCAGTGTGGTGACAGGACACTAACACAAGTTAATACTTTTTATTGAAAAGGACAATGGTTACAGACCACACAGACACCCACTGCTGGGGTCCAACAAGAGACACCACCTCCTCCTCAGTTCAGAGTCCTCTGGGCTGTGGGGGCAGGCCTCCCCTTACGGCCTCAGTTAGGAGGTCCACGGCAGTCCCCCAGTCCAGGGAGAGCCACGGGTGAGCCTGACTGAGGGAGGTGGGGGTGGGTGGCCACGGGGGTCCAGCCTCAGTCCGATTACTTAGGTGTCACCCTGAAGACACGGATATGGATGGCTGAGTTGTTGCGGATGCGGGTCAGCGGCTCCCGCGCGTCAGTCTCTGGTTCCAGCTCATCGACAAGCTCCACAGTAGAGGTATTGGCAGCCACCTGCAAGGACCCGAAACTGCCCGCCTGCAGCTGCAGGGCAATGTTGATGGCGCGGTTGATGGCCAGGCCCAGGCCGTGAATGTAGATCTCCGTGCAGGCGCTCTGACCCCGCGCCCCGCCGTCCAGCAGCTTCTGGCAGCGGGCCAGCTGGGCCTTGAAGTCCGTCTTCATGTTGACATAGATGTCATTGGGCCTCCGGGGCAGGCGGTGGGGAAGCCGCTTCCGAAGGGTGTACTCCACTGGGTCCAGTTCGGCTTCGACGGCGCCGCGGGGCTCTCGGTTTTCGGCCATGCTGGGTGCCCTGGCTCGGGAAAGGGGCGGGGTCAGAGAAGGGCCACCGGCGACTTGGCAGCCTTTCCCACCCCATTTCCAAACGAGGCACGCGGGAGGGGGCGCACACGACGCCGCTCGTGCCTTCCAGCCTCTCACTCGCCCTCCCACTGCCCTCCAGCTCTCGATCTCCCCCCAGCCCCGCGCCCTCCAACGCCCCCTCCCCGCTCCTACTGGCTCCGGAGCAGCGCCGTCCGCGCGCACGCTGCCGCTCCCCGGCGGGCCAAGGAGGGGTGACGCCGACAGGCCCTAGACGAGAGAGCTGCCCGCGACTCCCAAACCCCCAAAGGAGGAAAGAGAAATGAAGCCGCGCGCAGCCGGCACACCAGCCCCGACACGCCACGCCACGCCAGCGCCCCACTCCTGAAAAAGCTGCGGACTGCGCACGCGCGCACGCTCCCCGTACCCAGGCCCGACCGCGTAACCCACGAATCGCCTTCCCCGCTCTGCTCTCCCCGCCCCTTTCCCCGGGGGCCACGTGACCGCGCGAGGGGTTTGAGTCACGCGAGGCTTCGGGAGGTGCCGGGCTCTACCACGTGTACGCCCCGGGGGCGGGGCGAGGAGGCTGGAGGAGTGTACCAAGTCCCAGCAGGGGAGGAGCGGGCAGGGGGTGGCCCCTCCTCGGGCGAGTCGACGTTCCCGGCCCGCCGAGGGGTCCTGCCTGAGAAGAGGCAACTCTAAGGTCGTGGAGGGTGGGGGGACTTCCCAGAGACAGCAGGGAGAGGGCTGAGTTCAGGAGGACGAGATCGTGAAGGGGCCTGGAGGCAAGTCGGGGTTCCCGCGTCCATCGCAGTCCCTCTGGCCAGAAAGGCGCGGGGGGAGTTGGCAGAACTGACCTCCCGCCCAAGGTTTCCTTGCCCTAAGACGGAAGGAGGAATTGAGGGGCCGGGCCGGGTTGCCACCTCGGCGGAGGACAGCGCCCCGGGACCGGTCCCTCTCTCCTGTCTGTGCCGGGCTAGCCCTTAGGGGCCCAGCCCACGGGCCGTAAGGCTAGCCTTCACTGTGATGTAGCCTTCGAGTTTGTAGGGGCCAGGGCTGCACCCCCCGGAGCACGTGGACCCTCACACACATACACCCCTCAACCCTACTCCACCAGCTCCTCCGCTGCTGCCTGTGACCCGAGAGAAAAGCGCGCGCCCTCTGGCGGGCAGGGGAGAGCGACAGCGCGCTCAGGGTTCGCGGTTCTCCAAGGCGGTGGGAAGGAGTTTCCCACCTCAGGGTGTTGGGTAGGGGTCTCCGGCCAGATCCGTGTAGCTTTCCGGGCATTCGGGCGGAAACGCACTGAGTTGTACCTGCATTGGAGACCTTGAACAACTCTCTCCTTGAATTTCCCCATCACCCAAAATGGGGTGATAACTCCTAAAACTATATTGGTTTTGTAAACTGTAAATTTGTAAACCATAAGCCTACACATGTGAATTGGCATATTTATACCCCTCAGCCTTCTTCTGGTTGCCTACGGCGGCTTCTGCCCCCATTTGACTAGAGGTTGCAAAGAGAACTTTTCTCTGAGCACTATTTCAATCCCGTAGTTCTCCTTTGCCTCATATTCTTTCTTTAACCACAAACTTGGGTTTATGTGGAAAAGGTGGGGAGGGAGGAAAGGCTGGCTCCAGAGTTTATATTCCTACCTCTACTCCTTCTGTCTCAGAAGTGATATCTAAGTTTTAATGGATAAACAGAAGTTCTTCAGGGAACCTAGAAACAGAAGTGCATTCTAGAAACGCTGGACAGCATTTGAAATGAGAGAAGGAAGCATGATCCAAGCCTCCAGCTCAAAAAACTGGAAGGAAATAATAAAGAGACCAAAAATTTTTTAATTTAAAAGAAAATCAATCAAACCAAAAGCTGGTTTTTTGAAAAGATCGATGCAATTAACCTCTAGCAAGAATGACAAAAAAGAAAGTAAGAGAAAGAAGGCACAGTTATGATTATCAGAAATAAAAGGAATAACACTAAAGGGATAGCACATACTAAAAGAATACCATAAACAACTCTACATACATGAATTTGACAACTTAGATGAAATGGACCATTCCTAAAAAAAACCCATAAATAGCAAAATTCACCCAAGATGAAATAAAAAATTTAAATAGTCCTTTAACTATAAAGCCATTAAATTCATAGTTTAAAGCCTTTAGAAAAGAAGTATCTAGGTCCAGATGGCGTCAATGATGAATTCTACCATTTAAAGAGTCTATGCTATTTCTTTCTGAAAATGGAAAAAAAGGAAACACATCCTAACTCATTTTATGAGGCCAGCCTCACTGTAATACCAAAACCAGACAAAGACAATACAAAAGAAGAAAAGTACAGGTAATTCTCAGAAACAAATTGAATACAGCAATACACAGTATGGATTATATACCACAACCAAGTAGGGTTTATCCCAGGAATGCAAGACTGGTTCAACAGAAGAAAACCAATTCATGTCATCCACCATATTAACAGGCTAAAGAAGAAAGCCACATTGGTCATATCAATTGATGGAGCAAAGACATTTAACAAATACCATGATAAAAAAAGAAAAACAACTCAGCAAACAAGGAAAAGAAAGAAATTCCTCGCCCTGATCATACTTAAGGTAAAAGACTGCAAGTTTTTCTCTTAGAATCAGGAACAAGGCAGGGATGTTTTATCTCATCACTCTTATTGGGAGTCCTGGCCAGTGCAGTGAGGCAAGAAGAGGATACAGATTGGAAAGGAAGAAATAAAATTGACTCTTTGTACATGACATGATTGTAGACATAAAAAATCCCAAGGAACCTACCAAAAAATCTAAAAACTCCTAGAACTAGTAAGTGAACATAACAAATTTGTAGGATAGGAGAGGAATATATAAAAATTATGTGTATTTCCATACACTAACAATGAATAACTAGAAAATTAAATAAAAACCCAATACCATTTACAAACATTCCCCAAAAAAGGAAACACGTATAAATTTAACAAAATAAAGTATGGTATTGGCAGAGGGTTAGACCCAAAAACCAATGGAACTGAATAGAGAACCCAGGAAACAGACTTAACATGAGTACAGCCAACTGATGTTTGACAAAGGTAAAAAAGCAATTCAACAGAGGAAGGAATGTCTTCTCAACAAATGGTCCTGAAATAATTGGATACTCACGGGCAAAGAATTGAACCTCTGCCCTATATAAACATTAACACAACATGGATGGTTGATCTAAATATAAAATGTAAAACTATAAAACTTTCAGAAGAAAACATAAAAAATAATCTCCTTGACCTGGTATATTAGTCAGCCAAAGAGGTGCTGATGCAAAATATCAGCAATTGACTGGCTTTTATAAAGGGTATTTATTTGGGGTAGGAGCTTACAGATAGGAGGCCATAAAGCATAAGTTACTTCTCACCAAAGCCTATTTCCACGTGTTGGAGCAAGATGGCTGCCGATGTCTGTGAGCGTTCAGGCTTCCTGGGTTCCTCCCTTCTTGGGGTTGGCTTCTCTTTCCTCTGTGTGCTGACTTCCTGGGGCTCCAGCATAAGGCTTCAGTATCAAACTCCAGCATCAAAACTCCAACATCAAAAACCCTTAACTTGGGAAGCGGCTGTGGCTCAGTCAGTTGGGGTCCCATCTACCATGTGGGAGGCCTTGGATTCATGTCCAGGGGCCTCCTAGTGAAGGCAGGCTCACCCACACACTGTGAGAGCCACTGACCACAGGCACTGTGGTGTGCTGCCCAGCCCGTGGGTGCCGTGGAGTGCCACCAGCCCACAAGTGACATGGAGAGCCAACTCAGCAAGGTGATGCAACAAAAATGGAGACGAGCAAAAAAAATACAAAAACACAGAAGAACATGCAACGAATGGACACAGAGAGCAGACAGCAAGCAAAAAGCCGCAAAGGGGGAGGGCAGATAAAAAAACAAAAACAAAAATCCCTTAACTCTGTCCTTTGCCATGCCTTTTATTTTATTTTTATTTTTTGATACCTCAGTGTGGTTTTTATTTACATTTCCTTTATTTATTTATTTATTTTTATTGTATTTTTATTTTTAAAAAAAATTTTTTAAAGGAGGCCCGGGGTTTGAACCGCACACCTCCCATATGGTAGACGGATGCCCTAACCACTGGGCCAAGTCCGTTTCCCTTGCCATGCCTTTTATCTGTGATTTCCCACCCACCAAAGGCTGGGGACTCAGTACCCTATTGGCAAAAGAGGTTTACATAAATAATCAAGTTGGGAAGTGGACTTAGCCCATTGGATAGGGCATCCGCCTACCACGTGGGAGGTCCACAGTTCAAACCCTGGGCCTCCTTGACCCGTGTGGAGCTGGCCCATGTGCAGTGCTGATGCACGCAAGGAGTGCCGTGCCATGCAGGGGTGTTCCCCACGTAGGGGATCCCCACATGCAAGGAGTGTGTCCCATAAGGACAGCCGCCCAGCGTGAAAGAAAGTGCAGCCTGCCCAAGAATGGCGCCACACACACGGAGAGCTGACACAGCAAGATGATGCAACAAAAAGAAACACAGATTCCTGGTGCCACTGACAAGGATAGAAGTGGTCACAGAAGAATACACAGCAAATGGACACAGAGAGAAGACAACGGGGGTGGGGGTGGGGGGTCAGGGGAGAGAAATAAATAAATAATAAAATAAAATAAAATAAATAAATAATCAAGTAAACCTCTGAATCCAATATAATCTAATATGCCCAGAGGAAAAGATCAGTTTGCAAACATAATCCAGTATTTTTTTTTGTAATTCATTAATAATATCAAACTGCTACACCTGGTATTAGACAAAGTGTTCTTAGGTGTGGCACCAAAAGCACATTTATAAAAGAAAAGTTTTGGTAAGTTGGACTCCCTCAAAATTTAAAACTTTTGCTCTGTGAAAGAACAGGTTAATAGCTGAAAAAGATAAGCCACAGGCTGGGAGATAATATTTGCAAATCACAGATTTCACAAAGGACTTGTATCCAGAACTCTCTCAATTTAAGAATAAGGACACAATCCAATTAGAAAATGGACAGGCGGTGGACTTGGCCCAGTGGTTAGGGTATCTGTCTACCACATGGGAGGTCCGCGGTTCAAACCCTGGGCCTCCTTGACCCATGTGCAGCAGGCCCATGCACAGTGCTGATGCGCCCAAGGAGTGCCCTACCACACAGGGGTGTCCCCCGAGTAGGGGAGCCCCATGCGCAAGGAGTGCACCCCATAAGGAGAGCCGCCCAGTACGAAAGAAAGTGCAGCCTGCCCAAGAATGGTGCAGCACACACGGAGAGCTGACACAATAAGATGACACAACAACAGAGGCGGACAAAGAAGAACATGCAGCAAATAGACACAGAGAACAGATAACTGCGAGGAAGGGGGGAAGGGGAAAGAAATAAATAAAATAAATCTTTAAAAATAAAAAAAAGAAAATGGACAAAAGTCTTTAACAGATGGTTCAGCAAAAAGTGTATAAGGATGGCAAGTAAGCCCATGAAAAGACAGTCAACATCATTAGCCATCAATACAATGCAAATTAAAACAATAATGGGATACCAATACACACCTACAAGAAGAGCTAAAATAAAAAATTGTGACACTCCCAAGTGCTGAGGAGAATGCCGGGGAACTGGGCCTCTCATACACTGCTTGTGGGAATGGAAGATGGTACAGTCGCCCTGGAAAATTTTCCGAGTTTGGCTGTTTTTTATCAAATCAGATATATGCTTACCATGGGACCTCGTGACAGCACTCCTAGGCATTCAAAAACCCGCTCGCAAGTGTACGTGGCAGCTCTCTTTGTAATAGCCAAAACAACCCATCCTTTGACGGGTGACTGGAGAAACAAACTGCACTGCCTCCATACCACGGAACACTACTCAGCAAGAAAAAGGAGTCTTTGCTCCACACCACAACTTTGATGGCTCTCGAGGACAGCGTACTGAGTGAAGAAAGCCCATTGTGGAAGGTGACGAACTGGAGGGTTCCATTTATACAACGTTCTCAGAACGGCACAGTTACAGAGGTGGAGAACCCATGATGGCGCCAGAGATTAGGGATGTGGGGGGTGACTACAAAGAGGCAGCGAGAGGGGGCTTCTTTGGTAGCAGTGAAAAGTTCTGTAGCTTGATTGTGGCGGTGGTTACACGAATCTATACATGAGATCAAATTCCATAGAAGTGCATACACATACATGCAAATGAGTGCATGTGACAAACGGTGAAATCCCAGTAATAGTTAATAGTATTGAACCAATGTCCATTGCCTGGTTTTGATCATGTACTGTGGTTATATAAGATTTTACCATCCGGGGAAGGTGGGAGCAGGGCACCCAGGACCTTACTACCTCTCTGCAGTATTTGTTTTTTAATCTTTTTTTAAAGATACATAGATCGCACAAAATTTCTGCAGTATTTTTGCAAATTATTGTATTTATAATTATTCCCTCCCCACCAAAACAAAAGGTAAAAAAAAGAATGGAAGCTGACCAACAGGTATGTTCTCAATAATCTACATGCAGGAAGCAGACGTGGCTCAAGTGATTGGGCTTCTGTCTACCATATGGGAGGTTCAGGGTTTGATACTCGGGGCCTCCTGGTGAAGGTGAGCTGGCCAGAACAGAGTGCTGGCCCACGTGGCGAGCTGGCCTGAGCGGAGTACTGGCCCGCATAGGAGTGCTGGCCTGCGCGGGAGTTCTGGCCCACACAGCAAGCTGGCCTGTGCAGAGAGCTGGTGCAGCAAGATGATGCAACAAAAATAGACACAGAGTGGTGACAATAAGAGACATGGCAGACCAGGGCACAAGAGATTAAGCACCTCTCTCCCACTCCAGAAGGTCCTGGGATCAGTTCCCAGTGCCACCTAAAGAGAGGACAAGCAGACACGGAAGAATGCACAGCAAATGGATACGGAGAGCAGATAATTTTGGGGGGCAGGGGGGAGAATGTATAAAATAAATAAATTTTTAAGATTTTATTTATTTATCTCTCCTCATCCCCTAGTTGTTTTTCACTTGCTGTGTCTGTTTGTCTTGTTTCCTTAGGAGGAACCGGGAGCCAAACCCGGGACCTCTGATGTGGGAGGGAGGTGCCTTATCACTAGAGCCACCTCTGTTCCCTGCTTTGTTGTGTCTCTCATTATGTTTTTCCTCCCCACATCTCTTGTTGCGTCAGCTCGCTGCGCCTGCCTGTCATGTCAGCTTGCTGCAGCCTTCTTTAGGAGGTACCGGGAACCTCTGCTCTCTGCTTTTTTGTGTCTCTCATTATGTTTTTCTCTTGTGTCTCGTGTCAGCTTGCTGTGTCTGCCTGTTGCGCCAGCTCACTGTCTACTTTAGGAGGCAGCGGGATATGAGCAGTGACTTCCCATGTGGTCAGCAGGAGCCCAGTCGCCTGAGCCACATCTGCTTCCCAATGAATCTTTTAAAAAAATAAATAATCTACATGCACAATTGCCCATCAGATGTCCCCATTTGAATTAGTTTCTTCACATATTCCTTCATTAGCTCTAACTATATTTACTGACAACTACTTTGTGACAGACACTGTGCTGGGGGCTCAGAATTTAGCAGAAATCAAGGCAGAATCCTGTCTCAATAACTAGTCCTTCCATAGTGCTAACCCTCTACCAGGCCCTGTGCTAAGAGCTTTACGTGTAGTAACTCGTTTTGTTCTCACACCAGCCCAAGAGGGTAGGAGATCATGACAGGGCCTGCCCCCCCGCCTGGAGGTCACTGTGAAAATTCTGGCTTTAATCTGAGCGCGATGGGAAACCACTGTAGTGTCTGGAGCAGAGGAGAGGCTTGCTCCCCTTAGGTTTCAAAAAGGTCTCTCTGGCTGCTGTACTGAAAACGAACTGTAGGGGGCAAAGGGTGGAGGCAGGAGCCCTGCTAGCCTGCTGGAATCCTGGTTATATTATATAATCCTGGGCTCTGAGCAGCCTATGGCTTTGTGTGGGAGACAAGATGAGCAGGATAGTGTGACCCGCACATGCAAGGGGCAGGTACATGCAGGGGGCAGTTGGCCCCCCCCACCCCCCACCCCCCAAAACAAAGGGCCAGCAAACACGGCTGGGGCTTCCAGGGTTTTCTTAAGGAAGCAATAGCTAAGCTGAGGCAGGGCTGTCCAGCCATTCTTTCGCCCTTCGGATTTGGCTCACGCGATTCTCATTCTCTCCCACAAAACCCACCACGGCATCCACCTCCTGACCTGCCAGCAGCGGCCCGTATCCCGGGCAGTCCCTCCTCTTACCAAGGGGCAGTGTTGAAGGACTGAGCCCTGGGGCACCCCACTTCCAGAGGCCGGGGAGAAGAGCGGGGACCCGGGAAATCAGGAGGAGCTTGACTCCGAGCTGGTGAGGCAGGAGGAAAAGCAAGCCGGACGGGGCAGCTTCAAGCCTTGCGGAAGACGAGTCCCCTGGATTTGGCCGCGCGGCGCTCATGGGTGACGTGCCTGGCAGAGTGGGCTGGAGTGTCGGGGCAATGCCTGGCTGATGTGGCTGTAAGGCAGAAGGAGCGGGAAATGCACATTCCAAGTTTAGGCCACCCTCGGAGAAACAGCTGCACAGGGGCCCACAGAGAGAGGCTGGGATTTGGAGGGGACAGTGCAGTCACCAGAGGTTTGCAGTTGTGTTTGTTTTCCTTTTCTCTTTGTAATCAGGGTGCTGGTGAAAACGATCCAGTAGAGAGGGAAGCTCAGAAAAGTCCAGTGGTGAACACCGCACCTCACACTGGCAGTGCTGTCCCGAACATTCTCTCACCTGGCCCTTGCACCAAGCCTGGGAAGCGGGTATTCTCTAGGTATAAAGATACCTCCATTTCCTTTAGGTTATGAAATTGTCAGGCGCACTTTTACTTCACCCTCTGTAGGAGGGGTAAATAGAAAGGGGCCGTTTCAAATGTTGACAGGAGCACTGCAACTTTTATAAATAAGGAGACCAAAGCACTTGGCTCATGGCGGAAAGCAATTCTGCTGGCAATAAATTAATTTTAAGGCCCATTATGTCTGCAATAATTAACAATAAGCACAGTTTATGAACTCTCACTACATTACTCAGGTCGTGTGTCTTTTCATGAGAGCTGAAATCTGCTTCACAGATCTGACATCCAGATAAATACAAAGGTTTACAATTTAGGTGGGTGAAGCCAGGCTCTGTAATAAACCAATCTGACAACAATAGAGCCCTTATCTCTTTACACCTCACTGAAGGAAAACACGGGGAGGAATCCACCCTTTTTAAAAAAGGCATCCTTGGTCATTTAGTTTTCCCTGAGACAGTCCTTTCAGCTCGATTAATCATCTAGCCAAATCTCTTTGTTTAGTTCAAAAGCATGCAAATTTAAAACAACACACTCCAAGACATTTTACAGCATAGCCCCTGAATAAATAAAAGTATTTCAGGTCCAAATGGCTGCTTCATAATCTTTTTCTTCAATTCTGCCTGGGGTATTCACAATTCTGATTTCCTAGTTTCCTTTCTCAAAGTGGGCACTCACACAATCCGGTTTCCAGTGTCAGCAGCAGCAGCCCTACTTAACAGTTGAAGGAGACTAAATGACTTGCCCGGGGTCACACACCAAGACACCAGGCAGCCCAAGTGATCACTCCCATCTTCTAACCCACTCCAAGGGCCTTGACATGCTGCATCTACAAAGGGTGCTACTCTCAAATCAAAACAGACTTTCAGGGTGGCATTCGAGACCCTCAACTGAAGCTTCACTTCACTCCTTATCCAACTAGCAATCTAAATCCTCTTCTCAGGTCAGCCTGGACTGCTGATACTCCCAAACCCACGCCCACTTTTCCTAAATCTACACTTCCCTCCAGATCCACTCAAGCCACCACTGTCCCTGAAGGCTACCACCTCTCCCACCCCCATGTCCTTCTCCACCATAGTCTATGATCTCATATTTGCTTATTAACTATTAAAACCATGCTAAGAGCCCACTCGTTCAGAGATTGCATTGCTGGTAACTTCTACCTCCCAGAACTCAGCTCCAATCCAGAATGGTAAACAACCAAACCAACCAACAACCAAAGCTTTTGAATGAGGAAAAAACAGCTGTGGTAAAATTATCTTCCAGGAGAAGAGTTCTCTGACCAAGCCTGGATGCTGTTGATACATTTTCATACAGTGTTAACAGTCTTGAATATTGTGTTTCACTGGTCATGTTGAAGCAGAGGCCTCTATTAGTTACTATTTGTGGAGTGCTCGCCCTGTGCCACCCACTCTATTAAGTGCTGTAGGAGAGACGGGTATAAGGACCCAAGCAGGAAGGGATGGAACCAGCACAGGAGCCCTTTCTCTCTCAATCGCTGCATTGTCCAGCCTGGAAGCCAGCAGCCTGTCTGTCAATAAAGCAGCAAGAATTCTGCCTGCAGAGAGAGCCCAGAGAAGGCGGGAAAGCAGGCGCTAAAACTCCAGGTGCAGGAACAAAGGACCTGGGAGGGAGCTGCCAGGGGCTCTATAAAGGACAGCACCAGGGGCTCAAGTTCCAAGTCCGGAGCTTACCTGGGCACAGTCAAGAGGAGTGCATTGTGTTTGGCAGCAGCGGGTTTAGGACGCGGGCAAGGAGAGTATCCATTATGGAATGACGTCCAAAGGGACTGGTGAAAACACACTCCGCTTTTCCACCCTAAAACCCAGCAGCTCGGAAAAGCCATTAGGAAAACCTCTCTTTCCAACAAAGGAGACTTCCGTCCACGTCTCACTCTGCTTGGCAGTTGCCCTCTTTTCAAGACCCTTCACGTTCACCTACTTTAATTCTGAAAGCCATCAGAGAAGGCGATGGGGGTGGCGGGGAGAAGCGGGGAGGAGAACAGCATTAAGACCCATCTACAAGAGGGAAACTGAGGCTCGAAAGCGTCAACTCATGTGCCTGAGGTGTACGAGCTAGTCAATGGCTGCAGCACGAGGTCTCAGGAGCCAGGGCCGCCTGGGCTGACCCTAAAATCGGAGGTGCTTCACCGCTTTCCTTAGCGCCCAGGGGAGCTCGTCTCCTTCAACCCAGGAGGGCTGCCCGGAGGAGGGCGCCTGGCCAGGAGGGGCCGACGATGCCACTCGCCGCGACCCTCCCGCCCGACGGCCGCGCGTCTCGTGCCGGGGACCGGCGCAGGAAGCCGCCCGGGGACACCCCCCACGCCCCCCCCCCGGCCCGCGGGGCCCGCGTCACGTGACAAGCGGGGCACCCGGGTCACGTGCCAAGGGCCGCGGGGGCGGCGGGCGGCGGGGGGCCGCGCCCCGCGGGCTTCGCGGGGCCGTGCGGGGCCCGAGGCGCGGAGGGAGGCGGCGGCGGCGGAGGGGGCGGCCCCGCGTCCCCGCGTCCGCGTCACGTGGTGCGAGGCGGGCAGCCATCTTGCTACAAACACAAACAGAGAGGAGCGGCCGCCGCGGGAGCGCCAGCGCCCCCCCCCCGCCGCCGCCGCCGCCCCCCGCCCGCCGCCCCCGGCCCGGGACCCGCGCCTCGCGCCGCCCGCCCGCCCGCGGTAAGCGCTCGCGGCGCCGCCGCCCCCCGGCCCGCCCCCGCCGCCCAGGCGGCCGCGCCGCGCGCCCGGAGCCGGGGGCAGAGCGCGGGCCGCCGGCGCGAGCCTCCCCGCCCTCCCCGCCGCCGCCCGCCCCGCGCCGCCCGCGCCCCCGCCGGCCCGCGCCCCCGCCCTGAAGGGCACGCCGTCCTCGCCGCCCGGCCGCCGCCGCCCACCCCCGCGCGCTAACGGTCGCCCCTGCGGGCCCGGCGCTGCCCGGGGGCCGCCGCCGAGGGCGCCGCGACCCCCGCGCCCGCGGGAGCCTCCCCGCAGCGTGCCTCCCGCGGGGCTCGGGGCGGGCCGCGGAGTCCCCGCGTTCGGCGGCTCGGGCCCCCCCTCCCCCGGCAGCCCTTCCCGTTCGCCCGGGCCCCGCGGCTGCTTCGCCCCCCGAGTTTCCTGTCAGCGAGCGGCGGTAGTGCTTGGTCATCGGGGTCCCCTCGGCCGGTGGCGCGCCCGAGCGCCGTCCTCTCAGGGGCGCGGGGGCCGCCCCCCCCCCCCCAGCCAGGCCCTCCCGGGGAGCCCCAGCCCCTCACCTTGGCCTTCTCGCCAAGTAACTTCCAGGAGGCCGAGCTCCCCGGGTCTCCCCGCGTGCCCCCCTCGTTCGGAGGCCCCGTGAGTCTCCGGGTCTGCCCGTCTGGAGGCCGCGAGAGGCGAAGGAAATACCTGTGGCTGCGCGTCCTCCGTCCGCCCCGGGCCTGCGCCCCTCGGGCTTCTCCCAGCCCTGCCCCGGCCCCCCAAGCCGTTTCCACTCACCTGGCTTCCCCCACTTACCTTCGCACCTGAAACCCCGGCAGCACCCCAGGGGCCTCAGCCCCCCTGGCCCGCACCGTGTGGGAGTTGGTCTCTGGCCCTCGCTCCTCTTTTCTTTGCAGCCCCAGGCGGCCTGTCCTCCCAGCCCGCCTCCCGTTTTGTTTCCTCACAGGCGGTCTTGGTCCCCACTTTGTCCTGTCTTGGAGTTGGGAAGGCGTGGGGGGCAGGTCTGGACTTTGTGTCCCTGCCATTGCCCGGGCACCAGGGGCCCTGAGGACACCGCATAGTGGTTAGAGTCTGATGAATCCTGTGCTTGAACTTCTCCCCTCGCTTTTTCAGCCAGCAGATGCATTAGTGTCGTGTGTAATTTTGTGGATAAAGGACCCCAGTTTGGCTTCGCTTTGACGTCTGTCCTTAGAGTTTGGAGTAGGAAAAAATAGCCACACTCTTTAGAGGACAGACGATGAAAAGAGGAGGCTGTTTGAAGGGTTACAGAAATCTAACAAAATTAAAAGGGCTTAAACTTCACAAAGTCTGGCCAAGAGCTTGGCGTGGTGATGGCTGATGCCCGCTCCTTCTCTCCGGTCTTGGAGCGGGTGATAGGGAGGTCGGGGCAGCTGCAGCGCCCTTTGCTTGTTTCCCCAATGCTGCAGCCCAAGAACAGGCAAGTGGGCAGAAGGCACCAGGTGAGAGTCAGGTGGGCAAGGGTTTTGACACCTGTTAAGATAGTCTGTAAATGCCAAGCGGCCTTATTTATCGTGATGGTGGAGCTATTACTAATAGAGAAGAGCACAGGTTGCCACCCCTTTTCAAGCCTCAGGGCCCTCGCTCTCTGTGGAGAATCCTTCCATCTTGAGAAAAACTGCTAAGGCCCCTCCCTTGGACTCGGGGCTGAGGGCTTCCAAATGCTGGGCAACTTCTGCTGATAGGGGTACCCTCTGTGCCAAGGGACATTGCCCTGGATCAACATAATGTTCTTAACTTAGTGCGCGCTGGCACTGCCCGTCTCTGGGTCTTCTCCTTCTATGTGAGTCCTGAACCCCCAGAACAGCCTCTTCCTGTTAACCTCAAGCATGGTGTGAGCCCCAAAGTCTGGTGTGTGTCCTCTCCCCAGTCTCCAGCAGGGGGCAGCCTTCTATCAGCAATAATCTAGGTGCTAGGTTAGTGAGGGTAGACTGAGGCCCCAGAAAGAGAAGGTGGGCAGGGAGCAGGGAGAGGACAAAGGCTGAGGGGAGAGTTAGGAGGTGGTGGTGAAGCCAGAGTGGGCCTGTGAGAGGGAGCCCTTTAGATCAGGTAGCCATGGAAGGGGACAGCAAGGACAGTTGTGCAGCCCTGGTCCTGTGCCTCCACTCTCAGCGCTTCCCTTGGTAGGGAAGGGCCCAAATGCTTGATTTTGAGAGTTTGTGATACAGGAACTTAGGACAGGGGGTTTTTGGCTTGTTTATTTGTAGCCTGTTTCTGCAAGGATTTTTCTCCCAGCAGGATTTTGGATTTCTCTCACGGGACAGTGTAATTAGGGAATGAGTTCCCTGCTGTTCAGAGAGGAGACTGAACCAGAGTCAGTTTGGTTTCTCTGGTCTTCTGTCCTTCCCAAGCACAGAATGGCCTTTACCTGGGCTGATAGTGGAGAGGCAGTTCCTCAACAGTGGGACCTTTGGGGCCAGATAGTTCTTTGTCATCAGGGGCTGCCCTGTGTGTTGTTTTTGCAGCAACCCTGGCTTTTACCTGTTAGATGCCAGTAGCTAGCTGTCCCCTAGTTGTGACAGCCAAAAATGTCTCCAGACTTTGCCAAATGTCTCCTGGAGAGGAGAGTCCCCCCACTTGTGAACCACTGGCTCTGAGGCAGCACGTGGGAAGGAAGCATCCCTGTTTGAAGGGGTGGAAGTGGGGGGATGGCGTGCCTGCTTGCTGCTTCACAGTGGTTCTTCAGGGTCGGGGAAGCGCCAGGCAGTGCCCCCCCACGCGCGCACACACGCGTCTGGGAGCAAAGCCTTCTCTGTCTGGGCCCGGGACTTGGACTTTTCCTCCCAGCTTTGCTCCAAGCAGGTGGGATGGCTTTGGCTCTTTGCTGCCCTGTCCCTCCCTCTCAGCCCTGCCTGGCTTCCCCTGCCTCTGCAGGCTGCCTTCTCAGCTGGGTACGAGCCACTGTTCCTCTGTCTGCTCCTTATGCCCAGGACAAAAAGGTGAAGGCAAGAAGCAGAAAACACCACACAGAGCACTGCCTTTGCCACTACCTGGAAGGTGGGAGGGTGAGTTTTTCCTTCTTCCTCTTCTCCCCTCTCCTTCCCACGGGGACCAGTTTTTGTCCCCCTGGAGACAAGGACTCTTCTGGGGTGAAGTGGCTAGTGAGGCGTCTCCTGAACTTTGTTTGAATGTCTGTGGGGCGTTTTCTTGGCGTTGGGAAGCCTTAGGTGTGCAGCAGGTATCCTCAGGTGTTTCAAGGGTTGGAATGGAGAGGCGCTAACCTTCCCCTGTGGTTCTGAGGGACCTCCTCTGATTCGGCCAGTGGAAGAACTTCTTGATAGCCGGGTCTCCTGTGACGGCTTTGAGCAGTATGAGGTGCTCTGTTGCCAGAAGCATCCAGCAGCAGCTGTTGTGGAAACACGTCCATGCCGGGGCAGGGGGTGGGGGTGGGAGGCCTAGCCTAGCTCTGACTCGGCTCTAAAAGCTGCTTTTTGCCCCAGACGCTGTGATTTTTCTGCGGGTGGATGTGTTTGTCATTCCGTTTTGCCTCATCTTCCTGTCTGCCGGCCGTGGGTGAGACCCTCGTGGAAACTCTTCTTCCTCCCCAGAACCGGAGAGTCTGCGAGTTCATGGGTACCTAGAGGCGCTCTGGTCCACTGACAGAAGCCCTGGGGACACTCCTAGGGACGCCACCCTTGCCCCTGCTAGGGCCCTGCCAGGAATTCGTCAGCTCCTGAGAGGCTCCTCTCTGGTTCCTTAGAGAAACAGAACGCTGCCACCTCTTCCAGCTCTGCCTCAGTAAGTGTTTCTACTTCATGGTGAGGAAACTTCTTCCCCAGCTCTTGTCCCGATGTTGTCCCTCCTTACTTCTTTCGTATACATGATGGGGTTGGCGGTCCAGGCATTGATGGCTGTTTGGCCCTCCAGTCCCAGGAGGGGTTGGCCCAGACCTTCCTGCCTGGAGCCGTCGGTGTGTGTCCCATCTGTGACCCTCTAACAGTCTGCCTGTTGCCCATCCTGGGTTTCTCCCCACACCGAGTTCCTGGGTTCTAGCTTCCCAGCAGCCAGCCCTGATTTTTTTGTGAGGGATGTAGTTGTGCTCCCAGATTTATATCTAGTTCTTTTTTCCATAACTAACCTTTCCTCTTGGAAAGCAGGAGCTCCAGTGGACTTACGGTCGCATTTGTTTTCACTTTGTCCCGAATGTTTGTACATGCCTTGACCACCCCTTTACTGGACACTGTCCCCACCTCCTCTGGCCGCCTTCCTTTGAGAGGGCGGATGCCCTGGAGGCCGTGCCTGGTGTGTTCTCTGTCGTCCCTCCAGCGCGGCTTCTTGCCTTTCAGTTGTGGGCACTTGCTCAGGGTGATGATGAATTAACTGCTCCACAGGCGGTGCGTCGGGAGAGTTGAGGAGCAGGGGCCGGGGATCCTGGGCAGGGAGTCCTGTCTGACGCATGAGATTAACCCGACCTTCTTTCCCTTGTTCCTTGTAAAGGACCTTCCCCAGATGTGAAGGTCTCTCCGCAGGCATTACTAAGGCCAGCCCAGTACCTGTCACTTGGGGTCCAAGAAACCACATTTCAGCCCAGCACAGGCCCCTGCCTAAAGAGCCCGGCCCCACCCGCCCCCCTGCCCTGGGACAAGACTGCCAGGTGAGTGGGCCAGCGGGGAAGGGTGCGGCGCCTGCGCACAAGTCCTGCCGAGTCGGGAAGGGGCTCGAGCGTCCCTGTTTCCTCCTCTCCCGCAGGTCTTTCCCCATCTCGGCTGGTCTTTAACTCATGGTGGGAGTAGCTACGGGACTGGCTTAGGTGAGTCCCTCTGGGGCTGGGATCCGCCCACCAGCCTGAGGCTCCTGGCTGTCCGGGCCAGGTGTCACACCTGCTCCGAACCTCCTGGAGGTTCTTCCAGGCCCCATGTTCCCTGTGCCTCCCCAGGTACTTGGGGCGTGAACGCCAGGTCCTGCCTCTCCTGCTCCTCCCCTCCCACCTCAAGGAAGCCCAGCCTAGCTCCACGATGGCCGCTGAGACTCTCAACTTTGGGCCTGAGTGGTGAGTCAGGTGTGCTTCTGGTGGTGAGGAGAGGCCAGGGAGAAGGACGGGGCTGCTGTGACTCCCACCTCTCTCCTGCCCTGTCACCCCTCTCCTAGGCTGAGGGCCCTCTCCAGCGGGGGCAGTGTGGCCTCCCCACCCCCATCCCCCGCCATGCCCAAATACAAGCTGGCCGACTATCGCTACGGGCGAGAGGAGATGCTGGCCCTCTACGTCAAGGAGAACAAGGTGGGGACGCAGGGGACAGGTGGGTGGACATGGGTGGTAGCTGGCAATGATGCTCACGGGCCTCAACCAGCAGCTAGGGCCCAGGAGCTGGTGGTATCTTGGCACTCCCGCCCCAACCGGCAGGTCCCAGAGGAGCTGCAGGACAAGGAATTTGCTGCCGTGTTACAGGAGGAGCCCCTGCAACCCCTGGCCCTGGAGCCTCTGACTGAGGAGGAGCAGGTGGGGCTGAGGCGGCAGGGTCCTGAGAAAGGCTATGGTCTGGGTGGAGGTGGGGGTGCCCGGGAGCCTGGGTCCTCACTCCCACCCCTGGCTCCCTCCTCAGAGGAACTTCTCCCTGTCAGTGAACAGTGCAGCTGTGCTGAGGCTGATGGGAAAGGGGGCTGCCCCCCCGCTCAGTGGCAACTCCCGGGGCAGGGGCAGCACGCGGAGCCGAGGTAGAAGGGAGTTAAGTGTTCGGGGGTTGGGCAGAGGAGGGGTGCTGGGGGGATTATCCGGCACGTTCCCCACCACCTCGTTTTCTACACATGTTTCTCCTCATCTGCAGGCCGTGGCCGCGGTGACAGTTGCTTTTACCAAAGAAGCATCGAAGAAGGCGATGGGGCCTTTGGACGAAACCCCCGGGAAATCCAGCGTAGCCAGAGTTGGGATGACAGGTGCAGGAGGAATGGTGGCGTAGAGGCAGTGTGGGGAGGTGCTCCAGGGTTGGGCCTCGGGGCCCCATGGAGGGTGGCTCTGGTCTTTGTCATCAGAGGGCATTGGTGAACCCACCAGATAATCCCTTGTCAGAGAGCCTTTTGCCCTCTGACTCCTTCCCCTTTCCTTCTGATTCTCATAGGGCCCATTGGTGCCTTGGCCTCCTATTCTAGGTTCCCCCTTGGGCCCTCTTCCCCGAGTCCCTTCTGTTCCCTTCCTCCCTTCACCTTTCTCAGGGCAGAATGGGCAAGGCGTGCAGTGATCCCATAGGTAGGGGAGGGGACGCTGTGCTGCTTTGACATCACCTTTCCTTCTGCAGAGGCGAGAGGCGATTTGAGAAGTCAGCAAGGAGGGATGGAGGTAAGGAAGGGTGATGAGACTGGCGACTGGGGCCTCAAGGTCAACGGGTGGCAGGGGTAGGGGGCTGAAGTGGATGTTTCTTAGGGGATTGGGGCAGCAGGCCTGGAGCTGGGCTCCTCGATAACCGGCAGGAGTGATAATTAGATCATAAGGGGCTCCCAGGTTTGCTAACAGTATGTTCCTTCCCTCCCCCCAAGCCCGGTCTGGGTTTGAGGAGGGAGGGGCTGGCCCGAGGAAGGAGCACGCCCGCTCCGACAGTGAGAACTGGCGGTCTCTCCGAGAGGAGCAAGAGGAAGAGGAGGAGGGCAGTTGGAGGCTTGGGGCAGGACCCCGACGAGACGGCGATCGCTGGCGCTCAGCCAGCCCTGGTGAGACGGGGGCCAGATGGGCCCTGGGGGGTGAGGAGGCAAGAACTGTCCCCACGGGGTGGGCTTCCCTGATGACAAGGCAGTCGCAGAGCAGTTCCCGGGGTAGGGTGCATGGGAGCGCAGTCCTGTGTTATCCTGGTGGGCAGCAGAAGAGCGAAGACTCCGGCTGGACCGGGTTACCGATTCTCCTTCTCTGACTTTCCTGCCCAGATGGTGGCCCCCGCTCTGCTGGCTGGCGGGAACATGGGGAGCGGCGTCGCAAGTTTGAATTTGATTTGCGAGGGGATCGAGGAGGGTGTGGTGAAGAGGAGGGGCGGGGTGGGGGGGTCAGCTCTCACCTCCGGAGGTGCCGGGGGCCTGACGGCTTCGATGACGACAAGGACGGGCTCCCGGAGTGGTGCCTGGATGACGAGGACGAAGAAATGGGCACCTTCGACGCCTCAGGGGCCTTCTTGCCTCTCAAGGTACCTGTGGGGAGGCGAGGGAAGAGGTGGGCGGGAACCTGCCCTGGTTGGGTCCCCTCACTCCCTCCCCTTCGTCCTCTGCCCCCTTCACCTCCCCGGCGTCTTCCCTAACCCCATGCAGAAGGGCCCGAAGGAGCCAATTCCTGAGGAGCAGGAGCTGGATTTCCAGGGTCTGGAGGAAGAGGAGGACGAGCCTGCGGAAGGAGAAGAGGAAAGGCCTGAGGCAGGTGAGCCTGCTGGGCAGGGCAGAGGTGGCCCGGGAGCCTTGAGCTGGGCCAGGCAGGTGGGGCCCGTTGCCAGGGTGAACACTGGCTGTCCAGATGCCTCTGGGATAAGGCTGCTGGGAAGCAGGAGGAAAGCGGAGTCCTCCCGACAGTTGTGGGGAAGGTCGTCGTAAAGACAGCATGTCGGATAAAAACCCAACACAGTCACAATGGCCTCTGGGCAGCGGGTGTAGCTGAGTGGTTGAGCACCTCTTTTGTATGTACAAGGTCTTGGGTTCAGTTTCCGGGACGGCCTAAAAATAAAAGGACCTGAAAATTCATTCAAAAGGCTGTAGAACTCAGGACCAAATCTACGGTGTTACACACAGTCTTGTAGGGAAATGGCACACACACGGTGTGGCCACTGTCATGTGGGACAGAAGAGCATGTGCAGAGGACGGGGACCGCCGGACTTGCTGACAGAACGACTAAAGTTAAACGGGCGTCTGAGAGACCAAGTTGTGGCGGCAAAGGAAGGCTTTACCTGGATCCTTTTCAGGGCGGTGGAGCTCTGTGTTCTGAGTTGTGGTGGTTCCTCTTCTCTCGCAGGTGGGAAGGAACTGGCTCCACTGCCGCCTCAGGAGGAGAAGCCCAGCTCCCCGTCCCCGCTGCCCACCTTGGGCCCACTCTGGGGAACCACTGGGGAAGGTGACGAAGCTGTGGAGAAAGACCTCCCAGTGACTGAAGGTAGACAGGGGCAGGGGGCATTCTTCTATGTAGGCTAGGGTCCTGGGTGGGGGTGGGGGGTGCATTTGAACGGCGGGGGCTAAGCTAGAGCCCATTCTTCTGAACTGAGAGTGGGTGGGGTCTGTCTTGCTCCCCTCTCTAGACCACACACCCCATCCCCGCTTCTCTTCCCTCCTTCCCAGGAGATGACATGAGGGGCATCCAGCTGAGTCCTGGGGTGGCCTCCGCCCCTGGCCCACCAGGAGATCTGGAAGATGATGAAGGCTTGAAGCACCTGCAGCAGGTGTGGGGGTGCCCGAGAGTCCTAAGGAACCTTCCTGCTGTGGTCTGTCTGTCCCTCCCCCAGATTGCAAGTTTTTCCGCTTCTCCTGCACTGACCATGACCTGACCTCTTGGCCCCAACCCCAGTCCCGACCTCAGCCCCATCCTGATGTGCCACGATTAGCCAGCTGAGTCTCATCTGCCTTCTTGGCCTCCTAGGAGGCAGAGAAGCTGGTGGCCTCCCTGCAGGACAGCTCCCTGGAGGAAGAGCAGTTCACAGCCGCCATGCAGGCCCAGGGCCTGCGCCACTCTGCAGCCGCCACTGCCCTCCCACTCAGCCATGGTGCAGCTCGCAAGTGGTTCTACAAGGACCCGCAGGGGGAGATCCAAGGTACCCACAGCATGCGGGGAGGCACAGGGGCATGCTGGGAAGCCATACTCATTCAGGGTGTAAGGCTTGCCTTCTGGCCCCGGGAGACGTTTCCTTCCTGCTTCCCTCTCTCCCTTGGTCAGGTCCCTTCACCACCCAGGAGATGGCAGAGTGGTTCCAGGCTGGCTATTTCTCAATGTCACTGCTTGTGAAGCGGGGCTGCGATGAGGGCTTCCAGCCGCTGGGCGAGGTGATCAAGATGTGGGGTCGTGTGCCCTTCTCCCCAGGGCCCTCGCCACCACCGCTGCTGGTGAGCATGGAGGAGGGAGAGCAGGGGCTTGGGGGCTGGCTGGGGCAGGAAGGAGTAGTGGGTGCAGGACTCGAGGAGGGCCTCACCTTCCCCTCTGGGAATGCTCTCACCCCTTCTCCCAGGGAAACATGGATCAGGAGCGGCTGAAGAAGCAGCAGGAGCTGGCAGCGGCCGCCTTGTACCAGCAGCTGCAGCAACAGCAGTTTCTCCAGCTGGTCAGCAGGTAGGGACCAGCAGGGCTTGGAAGTAGCCAGGGCACTGGATGTGTGTGGCCCTGTGACCCCCATGCCCTCCTGTGTGTCTGTAGCCGCCAGCTCCCACAGTGTGCGCTCCGGGAAAAGGCAGCTCTGGGAGGCCCGTCGCCACCGCTCACGGCATTCCTACAGCAGCTCCAGGCTCTCAAAGCCCCCAGGTCCGTGGGTCACCCTCTCCTTGGGCGTCTCTGTGGCTCTGCACCAGCCCTCAAGATTAAGGGGAGATGGGGCAGACCACAGGTGGAGCCCACGGCCTGAGAATCGGTGCTTTGCCCTTCAGAGGTGGGGACCAGAACCTGCTCCCAACGATGAACCGTTCCTTGTCAGTGCCGGATTCGGGCTCCCTCTGGGATGTACATACCTCAGCCTCATCACAGTCAGGTGCGTGGCCTGCCCTTGGCCTTCAGCCTGCCCTCCCTGGCAGCCTCTGGGTCAGGTGGGAGCCCGAGGTCTGCTGCTCACCCTGGCACTGCTCCATCTGCCTCGGGGGATGAGCAGCCTGACTACGAACGTTGGCCAGGGGGCTGGGCCTGAGCTCCCTCCTGAAGTTTCCTTGCCCCCCACAGGTGGTGAGGCCAGTCTTTGGGATATACCAGTTAACTCTTCGACTCAGGGTCCAATTCTAGAACAACTCCAGCTGCAACATAAAGTGAGTAGGCCTTCTAGAACAGGAGTCCCGGGTGTCAAGGGGTGGACTTGATCCCAAGGCCAGAGACTCCCTGACCTCATCTCTGACCTCTTCGGTGGCATCAGTTCCAAGAGCGCCGAGAAGTGGAGCTCAGGGTGAAGCGGGAGGAGGAGGAGCGGAAGCGCCGGGAGGAGAAGCGGCGCCAGCAGCAGCAGGAGGAGCAGAAGCGGAGGCAGGAGGAGGAGGAGTTGTTCCGGCGCAAGCAGGTTGACCCCCAGCCGGGCCCCTGGGTTGCCGGGCCTGTGCTCGGGGGCCAGGCCGGCCGCCCTCACCATGGCTCTCTGGTTAGGTGCGGCAGCAGGAACTGCTGCTGAAGCTGCTGCAGCAGCAGCAGGCAGTGGCCACCGTCCCCGTGCCCCCTGCACCCAGCTCCCCGCCCCCACTCTGGGCTGGCCTGGCCAAGCAGGGACTGTCCATGAAGGCGCTCCTTGAGCTGCAGCTGGAGGGTGAGCGGCAGCTGCACAAGCAGCCCCTGCCTCGGGAGCCGTCACGGGCCCAGGCCCCCAACCACCGAGCGGTGAGCAGCCTGGACCCTCCCTGGGTGACTGGAATTCTCTGCCCTCGGGAACTCCCCTTCCAGTCAGCCTCCAGGGTGACATAGGGGAGGGGGAATCACTAAGCCCAGACCTTTCCAACCCAAATCCTGGGTCTTTATCTGCCTGGGAGGCTCCCTCTTCTGCACGGCCCTCACCTTGCCCACCCTTACAAGCCTGGCTTTCTCGGGTGCCCTTGTTTGAGCCAACCTGACTCCCTGCTGTCCATAGCAGCTTGGGGGCCTAGGCACCGCCCCCTTGTCCCAGTGGGTATCTGAGGCTGGGCCGCTGTGGGGCGGGCCCGACAAGAGTGGGGGCAACAGCAGTGGCCTGGGGCTCTGGGAGGACACCCTCAAGAGTGGCGGTAGCCTGGCTCGCAGCCTTGGCCTGAAGAACAGCCGGAGCAGCCCATCTCTCAGGTGGGTGCTGGGGCCCCAGGGCCTGAGGTGGTCGGGGGTAGAAGGGAGCTGAGCTGCAGAGCCCATCCCTTGTCTCTCCTCCATGCTGCCCTTTAGTGACTCCTACAGCCACCTCTCGGGGCGGCCTGTGCGCAAAAAGACAGAGGAAGAGGAGAAGCTGCTGAAGCTGCTCCAGGGCATCCCCAGGCCCCAGGATGGCTTCACCCAGTGGTGCGAGCAGATGCTGCACACACTGAGCACCACAGGCAGCCTGGACGGTACAGGCGGGCTGGGTCCTGGCGACCAGGGTGGGCCCCTGGTCCCAGATCTGACCGCAGCCCTGACAGCCCTCTCCTGCCCCCTAGTGCCCATGGCTGTAGCAATTTTGAAGGAGGTGGAGTCCCCCTACGACGTCCACGACTATATCCGTTCCTGCCTGGGGGACACGCTGGAAGCCAAAGAATTTGCCAAACAATTCCTGGAGCGGAGGGCCAAGCAGAAAGCCAGCCAGCAGAGGCAGCAGCAGCAGGTGAGTCAGAGCCTTGGCCCGTGGGGGTGAGGGTGGCCAGCGCTGTTCTGGCCGCCCCCTCCCCACCTGCAGGAGGCCTGACTGAGCCGTGGGGGTTGGTGAGGGTGGCCAGCTGCCCCTCTGACCACCCCCTCCACCCCCCAGGAGGCCTGGCTGAGCAGTGCCTCCCTGCAGACGGCCTTTCAGACCAACCACAGCACCGGGACCCTCGGCCCTGGGGAGGGCAGCAAGGCCAAGAGGCGGGCCCTGATGCTCCACTCAGACCCCAGCATCCTGGGTAAGTCTGGACTGGGGTGGCGGGGGCGGCTCCCTCCCCACACGGGGCAGGTGGCGCCCCGGGGGGAGTTCAAGCCGAGCTTCTCCCCGGGCTTCAGGGTACTCCCTGCACGGGTCGTCTGGAGAGCTCGAGAGCGTGGATGACTACTGAGCAGCCCGGCCCGCCGGCCCCCTGGGCTCTCGACCAGGGCCAGCGGTAGCAGCTTGGACCCTTGGGTCCCCGGCCTGCGGGCTCCCCGCAAGGAGCATAGGAGGAGGCGGGGCCAGGGTCCCCAGCACTTGTTACAAACCACACGATGCACCTTAACTCACCCACCACGAGGCACTTTACAGATTGGGGGGGAAGGGTTTTTTTTTCCTTTTTTCTTTTTTTAATTTTAAGCAACATTGAAGACAAAAAAAAATCTTTAAAAACTAGACTCTAAACCCCCCTTTGCCCTCTGGGGTAGTTGGGGATGACATGAAAGGTCCACAGAGTTTTTTGTTTTGTTTTTTGTTTTGTTTTGTTTTGTAAGAAAAGAGAAGAAAAATAATGAAAAAAGGCTAGGAGACTGAAAGAAAAAACACACTGTTATCTTGGGGCAGTGGGGACTCAGGCCCCACGGACCTGTCCTGCCTGGCCCCCAAGGCTGCACTTACCCTCCCTGCCCCTGCGAGGTGGGCCTTCGGGGGTAACTGGAAGCTGGGGTGCCAGCAGTTTGCACAGCGAGGCCCCTCGGAGCCCCGCCTGCCGGCCCCGCTGTGAACGGCTCCTTGTTGCTGTGAACGGCTCCTTGTTGCTGTGACTGGCAGGAGTGTCCGGGGTGGGCGGGGTGCCGGGGAGCCCCTTGGCTTTGCTGCTGTGGGGGAAAGTCGCACAAATCGGATGAGCCGCCTCCGCTCCCCAGGCTCCGTCCTGCGCCAGCCGACGGGGACGACGGGAAAGGGCCGGGTCAGTGCCAACCACCTCTGGCTGTCAGGGCGGCAGAACTTTGACTCTGGCCCTGGTGAGGGGCTTCCCCGCCGCTGCCATTCGGGGGAGGGGGCTGGGTGTGAAGCCGAGGCCCCAGCCCCCTGCCTTGCCACATGAATGTATCCTTTGGACCCCAAGCCTCTGCCTCAGCCCTGAGCAGAAGAGGTGGGGGCCCAGGCGCCCCAGAGCTGGAGGGAGGTGCCCCTGCCGAGCGGAGCTGCTGCCGCCAGGAGGGCCGGGGGCAAGGGAGGGGCAGCCGGGCCTTGGGGTTGTGGCCCCCTGCCAGAGGCTGGTACCAGGGGCCCCCCACCTGTAGCCGCTGGGGTGGCATGTGGTGCCCCCAGCTCTGCGCGTGCACCCCTCCGCTGACCAAATGGGGGAGGAGTGAGCTCCCCTCCCTCCCTGCACCCCCACCCCCAAGTTGTTTTTAATGTTAAGTTTAGGGGTCAAGAACGGAGGCGGCTGCCCTAGGTCAGGGGTAGGCTGCCTTTTACTTCTCCCCAACTTCTTCCTCATCACCCACCTGGTTCGTCCTGCTCTTTTGGTTTAAACTGTTTCATTTCCTCGCCTCCTGGGTTTCTCATCTGGCTCCCCCCAGGACCTCATTGCTCAGAGCGCAGTATTGGGGCGAGCTCCTGCCGCTGCCTCCCTGCCGTGAATGTATTTACCCTTCCTGCCCTGGGGGACTGGGGAGTGGCTGCTCCCCCAGTTTGCTTTCCTGTCTGTCCCCTGAGACTTTTTTTATCCTTTTTTTTTTTTTTTTTTTGCACCAAAGTGGCAACTGGGTCAGTGTTGGGGGGTAGAGCTGGCCTTGGGGGTGAAGGGCTCCCTCCAGCTGCTTCTCCCTGGTTTCAACAGTGTTAGCGTCCGTGAAAAGACAATATTCTCTCTAAAGCAATAAGGGGGTGATGGGCCAGGGGGAATGTCTTGCTGCTGCTGGCCCCCCAGCTCCCCTTTTCCTCTCGCCAGTATTTGGTGGCATTAGAGGTGGGGGGGGCTACTGTTGTGACTGAATGTAACTGCCCCCACCCCTGCTGCAGCCAGTGCAGGGGGAGGGGAGTGATACTCTTCCCTGTCCCTTCCTTCCCCTTTCCCCCAGCTGAAGAGACTTTGAATTTAGGGGGCCCTTGAGCCTGGAGAGGCCTTAACCCTGTGAGGAAGTGTAGGGGGAGCCCTCTCCCACCCCCATCCCCTTCTGAGAGTGGTCAATGTTTACAAGCCCCTGAGCCCCCCAGCCCAGGGACTCAGACCCCCATTGCCCCCTTCCCAATCCCAGTCTTCCACGGCCCCAGCTGCCTCCCCACCCTTCCTGGGGTTGGGGTAGTGCAGGGGCGAGGGGGTCGTGCTGTACTCCCTTGTCTGCCTGGTACCCCCCCAAGCCTCCACCGTGTGACTGCCCTTTCTTTTACCTGCCCTTGTAAATACCTCCCTTGCCCCAATAAATCTCGGTGTGTGTTCTCCCTCCATGCCTCTGTCCTTATTTGGGGGAAGGGGATGCTGGGGGTGGGAGGTCAAGGCTGGGCACCCTCCAGCCTGGCTGCCCTGGCAGCAGAGAGCTGGAGTGAGGAAGACACGAGCCAGAGTGGAGACCAGGTACAGACTTGGAATTGGTTCCTTTATGGAAAAACTGAAAATATAATAAAAATTAAAATAAAACCAGTTTTAAAAAAGCCAGCCCCTGGGAGTTTCCACCTCCTGCCTCTGGCCCTCCAGAGGGGTGAGGCCCCGACCCCAGGCAGCAGAAGGAAGGAGGTGTTCTGCCGCCGCCTCCTTCCCCGTTCTATTCCCATCTTCATCTCCACAGCGGGGGCCCCGGGAGGAACCAAGCCTTGGGGGAGAGCAGGGACCCAAGGCCCTGTGGCCCGGGGAGGGAGGCTCCGGTGTACCCAGCCCCGGGGCTCCGGCCTGTAGTGTGGGCGTGGGCAGGGCCCTCCCAGCCTGGGCCCGGTTGGGGTTGGGGTTGGGGTTGGGCAGTTAGTTCCAGATCTTGAGGAAGGAGTCCCAGGAGCCTGTGGCCACCGCCATGCCATCATCAGTGACCCCCAGGCAGCTCACGCGGTTGTCGTGGCCTGCGAGGACACCTGGGAGGGGAGGGCGAGATGAGGACGGATCCCATCTGGTATCCCCAGCCCTGCCTGCACCCCTCCCCCTCCCCAGGCCCCCCGGCCCTCACCTGCGCGGTCCCCCTTCATGGCATCCCAGATGTTGCAGTTGAAGTCGTCATAGCCAGCGAGCAGCAGCCGGCCACTGCGCGAGAAGGCAACAGAGGTGATGCCACAGATGATGTTGTCGTGGGAATACATGAGGAGCTCCTGATCAGCTCGCAGGTCAAAAAGGCGGCAAGTGGCGTCGTCGGAGCCCGTGGTAAAGGCGTAGCCGTTGGGGAAGAACTGCAGGACAGAGGACCAGGTGCGGTCAGGGCAGGGCCGAGGCCGGCCAAGGAAGGGGCCAGCCCAGTTCCACCCCAGGACTTACGGCCACGGCGTTGATGTCAGACTCGTGGCCGATGAAAGTCTGCCGGCACATGGAATCCCGCACGTCCCACAGCTTGATGGAGGCATCACAGGCACCAGACACAAAGGTGCGGCCATCGGGGGCCAGTGACAGGGACATCACATCCCCACTGTGTCCCGCAAAGCCTACTGTCTGCTGGCCTGTCTCGATATCCCACAGGGCACTGGAGTGGGAACCGGAAGAAAGGAGGGATCAGAGATGGGGTGAAGGACAGACAGCCTGACCCCAACCCCCTCCACCAGGTCCCTGGAGCCCCAGATCACAGAAGCCTGCTCTTGCCCCAGGCCACCCTCTCTGTGCCCTCCAGGAGACCGCAAGGTGTTCAGGAAGAGGACTCTGCCCCGACTCTCAGGGCGGATACTTCAGATACTTCGTGCTAAGGACCAAGGTCACAGGCCCTCCAGGCAGGAAGAGTGAGCCCAGACTCCCCAGCCCTGGCAGCAGCTCACCAGGTGGTATCCCCCGAGCTGGTGATGATTTGGTTGTCATCCAGGAAGCGGCAGCACGACAGGTACCCTGGGGAAGGGGGCTGGTCAGCTGGGTCTCAACAGGGCCGCCCCACCCCCTCCCCGCAGCAGTGCCCTCTCACCAGTGTGGCCAGGCAGCTCCCGGCTGACCCTGACATTGCCCTCACGGGTCTTGAGGCTGTAGATGGAGCAGATGTTGTCCAACCCCCCACAAGCCACAAAGTTCCCTGAGGGTGCGTAGGCACAGGTCATGACCCAGGAGGAGCGCAGAGGGATGGCGTGGACCTGAGGAGGACGGCAGGGCCCAGGGTCAGAGCCAGCCCGGCCCCGCGGCCCGCCCCTCCCGGCCCCAGGCCCAGCCTCTACCTTGTTGGTGGTGTAGCTGTCCCAGATGATGAGCTTCCCATCCTGGGAGGCACTGACCAGCAGCCTGGTGAAGGGCGGCAGGGGCAAGGGGCGTCAGGTCACCCTCCCTCTCTCCCCACTGGGGGAGGCCCTCGGAGATGACCCCCAGCAGCGGCCCAGGAGCTGCCCTTGGTATGACCCACAGGGATGCTGGGAGTCACAGTCTTCCCCAGTGGACTCCAGCTAGGTGGGCATCCTGTCCGGCCCCCCAGAGACTCGCACAGCTCCCCTCCCCTCCCCTCTACCTGCTCTCAAGTCGGCCCCCGAGCACCTGCACACAGAGACTGCCCCCTCAGCACACACCTGGAATCGGTGCCCCAATGCATGGCATAGATTTTTGCCAGGTGCCCACGGAGGGTCCTCCGAGTCCTCATCTGGATTCTCCCCACTGGGTCCAGCCCAGCTGTGATCTGGAGGCAGAGGCAGCAGGGGCTCAGACAGGGTCAGGCAGCTGGGCCCCAGGGAAACAGTGGCTGGGGGCTCCTGGCTCCTTCCCTGCACCCCCAGCCCAGCCCTGGACTCCTCACCTGGGTCAGCGTTGAATCCCCACATGCTTTCCGGGCATCCTGTAAGAAATGGTGGGCCAGTCAGAGGACAGAGGAGAGAAGTGGGGGAGGGGCACAAAGGACACACAAGACAGGCAGGAAAAGAGTAGACACTGAACGATTAGGTCCCCCCACCAAAAAAACACAACCCCCTCTCCAGCCCACTCCGGACCGCGGGGCAGCAGTGCACACAAGCCGCCCGGCCCTCACCCGGATCTGGTTCCGGAGCTGCTCGGCCTCCTGTCTCAGTTGCTCCAGCTCACTCATGGCGCCGGGCCCGTGGGGCGGGGTTGGGGGCGGCGGGGGGCCGCGGGACGGGGGCCGGGGGAGGCAGCTCCTCGCCGCTGGCCCGAGGCCTGGGGGATGCAGGGCTGACGTCAGGCCCGGGGCCGCGGGGATGCAGGGGGAGAGGCGGGGTGGACGGCCCGGAAGGGGTGAGCCCGCGGCGGGAGGGGCAGGGGGCGGGCCGCCGGGCAGGACAGGGTCCGCGGCCCAGGGGGACTCTGGCCCAGGAATCACAGACTTCCCCAATCTTCCTCCCGCCCCCCGGAAACGGAGCGAGAAGTGCAAGAGGAAGCGCAGGGGAAACCCCTCCCTCGGACAGCAGCCGGGCGGGAAGGCAGGAACTGGGCTGGGGGGGTGGGGAGTCCCTTCGAAAACAGACCAGGCGTCCGCCCCGGCCCCGCCCTCCAAGCACCTCATTTTCAAATGGGCGGTGGCTCTTTAAACGCACCCCCACACACCGCACACCCTCCACACACACCCCCAGCTTCGACGGGGGTGTGTGTGCAGGGGGGAGACCAGAGGGGGAAGCTGGGCTGTTCGTGGGGTTGCCTAGGCAACCGTCACCCAGACTGAGAGCACCTCATTGGTGAAGGGCCCCCACCCTAGCCCGGTTGCCACGGCAACCGCATCCGTGGCAGAGACCTGTAGGGTGGGTGACCCCACCCCCGGCCCCTCGCCCCCGCCGGCCCGGGTGCCCGCCCCTCCCCAGAACCGGCCCGGGCGGCTCTTCACAGGCTCAGGCCAAGCCGATCGGGCACTAATAGGCTCGGCACGGCTCGCGGCGGATAATCCCCGGGCCGGCTGCGCCCCATTAGCCGCCCGCGGCGGGAGGGGGCGAGGGGGCGAGGGCGGCGGGGAAGGTGGCCCCTGACCGCCTCTCCCCGCTGGCGCCGCGGCCGCCCGCCCCGCCGCGCCCGCACGCGGCCCGCGGGAGCGGCTCGCGGGTAATTAAGGCTCCGCAGAGAGGGCCCCGGCCCCGAGGCGCAGAGCTGCTCGCTCCCAGCGCCGGCGGCGGCCCCGGGCGGCCCGGCCCCCGCGCCCTCGGCCCCCTCGGCGCCCGCCCGGCTGGCTCCGCTCCCGGCGCCCGCGTCCTGCCCCCCCCCTCCCCGGACACCTGTGTGCGGCGGCCCGGCACCCAGCACCCCCGACCCCGGGGGCCCCCACCCAGCTCCCACTTCCCCCAGGCCCTGGGCGTTCCTCTTCCCGCTGACAGTGCCCCCGCCGCCTGCAGCTTTCTCCGCCAGCGCCCGCCGGGGCCCCTCCCCCAAATAAAGGAAAGGGAAGGAGGACCCGGACCCCCCCCACACCCCCAGCTCGGGACAAAGCCCCTTCCTCCCGGCAGCCGGCGGCCCGGGCCCGGCGGCCAGGCCAGCGGCCCGGGGCAGGAGGAAGCAGGCAGGGAGGAAGCGGCGGGGGGCGGGGGCGACGCGCCCTGCCCAAGGTCCCCAGCCCCGGCCAGGCCCCCTCGGCGGCCCCCCGGCTTCGGGGGCTCCAGCGGCTGGGGCGCCCAGGAGAAGCGGGGCGCCGCCGCCTCCGCAGGTCTGGCGGGGCGCAGGGCGGGAGGGCCGGGGGCCCCCGGGCCGGGCGGCTGGAAGGCGCGGGCCGGGGCCGCGCTGCGAGGCGCTGTGGGCCTGGCCCGACGGCCCGCGCGACCTCCATTTTGCCTAAAAGCCAGCTGGGCGGGGGCGCCCGGGAGCGGGGCTCGGGACGAGGACTGGCGGGGGGCGCCGCCGGCCGGGGGCTCGCCAGGCTGGGGGCCCGGGGGCCCGGGGCCACGGGCAGGGCCCCCGGGGGGGAGGGCGGGCTCGAGACGGGGTGGCCTGGCCGCCCGGCTCGCAGTCCCGAGGCTTCTGGAGTTTGGCAAGGCGAGTGCCGGCGGGGGCGCGGGACGCGGGGCTCGGGGTGCTGCCCGGGGCCCGGCGGGAGGGCGGCGGAGGGGAGGGCAGGGGGCGGGACGGGGCCTAGAGGAACCCCCAAATTCAGCCCCCCAACTTCTGCAGGCAGGCGGGGCTGGGGCCTGGGGCCGGGCAGAAGGCTGCCTCTGCGGCAGGGAGCGCGGGCACGACTGGGGGGCGAGGGGTTCCCGCCGGCTCCCCTTCCGGGTTGGGGAACGACGGGGCCGGAGGAAGGGAGGGGAGAGGTCTGGAGAGGTACGTCCGCTCCCGAGAGGCCAGACCGCGGAGGGCGAAGGGAGAGAGGTGCCCCCCAGGGGCCGTGGGGCTGGGGGCACGAGCGCGAGCGCGCTCGCGGCGGTACCTGTGGCGGTGGACTCTGCGCGGGGGTCGCTGGAGGAGCGCGGCACGTCCTGTCTTCCTCCGCGGCGGAGGCGGCGGCGGCGGCGCGGATGGATTTCCTCAGTCGCCCAGGCTCGGCCGCCGGCGCTGCGCTCCCCAGAGCGGAGGGATCCCGCCCGCCGGTGACGCGGCCGCCGCCGCCGCGCCCAGGGTCCGGCTGGACGAGACCAACGCCTGCGTGCGGGGAGGGCGAAAGGGAAAAACACCGCCTCGGTGCCGCGGTGGAACCGGACACAACGGAGGGAGGACTCCGCGCTCTTTCGACGCCAAAAAAAAAAAGGTGGGCCCCAAGAAATGATTTGCTTCCTGAAGAAGAGCAAGACCTCCGCCGGGGTCTCCCCCGGGACTAACAGAGGTGGTACCGGCACCGCGGAGGGGGGAACCCGCTCGGTGGTCACGTGAGAGGCCTCCTGCCCCTCCCGGATTGGGCGGCTCCGGACTGGGCTGGGGAGCTCGGCGCCCCAGTTCTGGGTTTGACATCGCCCCCCGCCCTGGGGCGAGCCCGCTCTCAGAGATCCCCGGACCGGGACAGGGCTGGGCCCTCCACGAGGCGGCCGCGGGAAAAGCGGCGGTTCCCCAGGTCCCGGAGCTGCAGTGCGGAGGGACCTGTGCGCACCCTTGGGAATGCTGTGAAGAGCGTCCTGCCCGGGCCCAAGCGGGGCCCGGTGGGCTTTTGGAGAGCCCTTTTCAGGGCCGCATGTCCCTGTCATAGCAGCTCAGATTTATTGAATCCTCACGACAATCCTGTGAGGTTAAGTACTAGCATTATCTCCATTTTATCGTGGCGGAAACAGACCTAGGGCTGCAGAGCTGGGATGTGAACCAAGGCGGCTGTAATGACTTTATTGTGCAATTATATCAGTATTAGCCTCTTGATGAGACTCCCCTGTGGGCCATCCTTGTAACGACGAGAATGGAGGGGTAGGGCTCAGTTTCAGTTTAGGGCCTGTAAAATGAGGGTGTTGATAGCTACCCGCCCACAAGTGTCTTGGACTGCTGAGATCCCCATGGATTGTGAAAGTTCAACAATCTTTGAAACCTTGTGCAATTTGAAAGTAAAAGTAGCAGCTATTCATTTCTCCTCTGTTAAGGGTACTACAAATAATTTCTCAAAGCAGAATTTCTTTTTTAAGAAAAAAGTCACATTCTTAGTTGCGCATAAATTGTTTTTTGGCACCTCCCAATTCAGTGACACATTAGGGTAGATGATAGATGTCAGTCAGCTGTTAAAATTTGGAAGAGACCTCGTAAAGGTAATGTATTTCAATTTCCTCAATTTATAAATGGGCAAAGTGACTTCCCTAAAGTCAGTCAGAAAACTAGCAGCCTAGGACCAGAACCAAATTTTGTTAATCTCTCTAGGGCATCTGACGCTGCTTCCTCTCTATTGGTTTCTGTGCTAATAAATGCTTGCCTGTTTTAACTCATACAGCAAACATTTATCAAGCCCCACACATGTATTAGGCTGTGGGGTAGGCACAGAGGGTTCAACCCTGGATAGCATGTGTGCTATCTGCTGCCTCCATGGAGCTTACAATCTAAAGAGGAGTGGGGTAGTCATTGAAATAACAATTAGCGTGGGTTGCTTGGGAGTGCCACTTACTGAGAGCAGAGCACTTTAGAGGGGACACATTTAGGAAGGAAGATCAAGAATTTTAGGTTGGGACGTGTTGGTTTGAGATGCCTGTGAGACACACTAGGAGACACGTTCATTTGCGGCTGTAGAAGCAGGTCTGGAACTTAGCTGAGAAGCCTGGGTTGGAATAGTGCCTTGGGAGTGAGTGGCATATTAGAGCAGATGAAGTCATAGAGGTTCAGAGAAGAGACAAGATGGCCTACGACCAAGCCCTGAGAAGCTCCAACATTTAGAGGTCAGGCAGAGGAGAACCAGTTGCCAAAGGAGAAGCCAGAGATCTAAGAAGAAAATGAGGAGAATGTGGTGTTCTGGAAGCCAGAAGAAAAACACATTCCAAAAGGGCAATTGTTGAATGCTGCAGGGAGATGAAGCAAGACTGGACTGAGAAGTGTACGTAGGGTTGAATAACATGGAGGTCACTGGTGGGTGCCTTTGTCCAGAGCATTTTCAGTAAATAGTAGTGTCAGGAATCTGCTTGCAGTGACTGAGGGTGATGAAGAAATGAGGCAGTGGAGATAACTAAAGTGGTCAAGCCATTGGGTATCTTGGTTTGGAGGAGGTGCAGAAAGATAGGGCAGTAGTGGAAGAGAATGTGGAGTCAAGGCATTTTTTTTGATGGGAGCTCCTGGAGCTTGTTTAGATGCCAATACAGAGGTACGGGATGGCCAACAGATGACCAACTTCCCTGAGAAGGCAGAAGCCCTGGAGCACATGTGGAGGAAGTGTCTCTGATGGGTCGTGGGACACTTCCTCCTTCCTCTATTCTTTCTCAGGCTTGTCTTTGACCTTCTCCTCCTCAGCGCACCCTGTACAAATTGATGTTTCCCATGATCTTGACTTCAGTCTCCTCACTCTGTTATTCATTGGTGACTTCATCCACTAATGTGACTTGAGCTACCTCTTTTTTTTTTTTTAAGACACATATTTATTTCTCCACGCCCCCACCTCCCATTGTTTTGCACATTCTGTCTGCTCTTTGTGTGGTCTTCTGTGTCTGCTTGTCTTCTCTTGAGGCAGTACTGGGAACCGATCCTAGGACCCTCCAGAGTGAAGGGAGGCGCTCAATCACTTGCACCACCTCAGCTCCCTGGTCTGCTGCATCTCTTATTGTCTCTCCTCTGTGCCTCCATATGCCGTGCCAACACTCCTGCATGGGCCAGCACTCCACATGGGCCAACTCACTGCTCAGTCCAGCTTGCTTTTCACCAGGAAGCCCTAGGAATTGAACCCTGGACATCCTATATGGTAGACAGGAGCCCAATCGCTTGAGCCACATCCACTTCCCTGAACTACCTCTTAATTGCTCATAACTCTCAAACCTCCATCTCCAGTCAGAAGTCTCTCCCTGGGTGCGGAATTGTTGTGTGTCCAACTGCAGATCAAATATCTCCATTTGGATGCTCATGAACAGTGGTATGCTGGAGTCAGCTTGTGCCAGCCAGCTCATACATTGTATACCTCTCTCCCCAACTCTTTGTCCAGTGAAGTCATGTTGATAGTAGGAACTTAAAATTAGCCATGGTGGGACTATTTACACCATGGAGATCCTCAAATGCCTCAGACCAGGGCTCTTCCCCCTCCCCCACTTCCCCAGAGCTGGTTGCTAAAACATTTACTCACACCAGTGTTCACAGACCTCCCACATTCACTATCTTCATAACTAATCACCTTCCACCGCCCTGCACCCTGCCCCATCCTGCTCTTTCCAGAATCTCTTGGCCCAGTTAAAAGCATCCCTATCCACCTAGGAGCTTCCTATTCCCTCATTTTCCACATCCAAAGGATGATCAACTAGTTAGGATATAGTCTAAGCTTCTAAAACAAAAAAGCCCAAAAATACAGTGACTTAGGCAACAAATCCAAAGTAGCCACGCCCAGATTGTGGAGTCATTGCTGCCAACCTCAGCCTGTAGCTTCCATCTTTGGATCCACCATGGTCCAGGCAGCTCCTACCATCGTATCTGAATCTCATCCACTGGGAAGGGGGGATGGAGAGCACAAGTTCTTTCCTGTTTAAAGACATCACTAACTCTGCTCAGAAGTTGGCCGGATACAAGGAAGGCTGGGAAATGTAGTCTCCAGCCATGTATCCAGCTAAAACAATAAGAAAGAAAGAAAGAAAGGAGATAGATATTAGTGTGAGCCAGCAGGCCATGCCATTGCTGGATAAATCCTGTCAATTCCACCTCTTAAATATTGTTTAAATCCAGCCCTTCTGCTACTTGCCAATAACTCTTATCTTGGTTTTTGCCTATTTCGGCCTGGCCTCTAGGATAGTCCCTCTCTAATCAACCTTCCAAATAGCTCCCAGGGATATCTTTCTAAAATGTAAATTGGATCATGTAACTTTTCTGTTCAAACCATGCAGTAGTTCCATGAAAAGGGCCAAACTTTTTTGATGACACACAGTCTAGGTCTTGTCCCCTCTCAGAATGCCTTCCAACTCCACTTCCTTGGCAGCTGGGGAAATTCAGGTCATTTTCTTGGGCTTAGTCTAAATACCGTCTCTCCTTGAAGCACTCCATGAGTACACTGTTGTCTGTGCCCCGCTGAAATGCTGCAATGCAGCCTTTCCTGGACTCGGTTTATTTTTGGGCATTTGCCACCTGCTCTGGGCCAGGGGCTCCCGGTGAAGCCAAGGCAGACTTTTTTTTTTTTTTTAAGAAGCCGTAGATTACATAAATGATAAATAAAAAACGTAGGGGGGATGCGGTATAGCAGTGCTCCAAAATGTACTCATCAAATGCAATGAATGTACCACACTAATGAAAGAAGTTGTCATGTGGGAGGAGTGGGGGCTGTGGTTAGTGGGGTATATGGGAACCTCTTATATTTTTATTTTTTAACATTTTGTTTTACTCATGTATCTTGGGGAAAAAAATTAAACAATTTAAAAATACATATATATGGGGGGGGGTTCCTTCTGCCTAGAAGAGCCCATACCAATTCTTGGTGCATATTTCCATGTTTCTCTCCCTTTTCTCAACAAGTTCTGTTCTGTCCCCCATTTTCCAATAAATTCTTTTTACTGGCATTTATATAGGGAATCCCACATAACCCACCCCCTCCCCCTTGGGCACACTTTTTTATCTGGCAGAATTCTAGATGAGAGCCCAGCAAGCAATGAACAGACCCCTACAAGATGACAAATTTCCAAGGTATGGGGTCTGAGAGGGCTTTTCCTACCACCTGGATGTCATCATCAGGTGCTCAAGTTCGTCCATCTGAATGTGTGAAATGTAAGAACCACTGGATGTCATTATTGAATGAATTGTTCAAGCACCAACCTTCCTGGCTAGACATCAAACTCTGTGAAGTCATTCTGTGTTTTATTCCCAGTGCCTACCAGGCACCTAGGGAACAGTTATGGAATGAATGAAAGCATAACATTGTCCCCAGGCTCAGCATTCTTCATATGCTTTGGTTCAGATCCCAGCTCTGTTCTTTAACAGTTGAGTGACCTTGGGCAAGTCACTTAACTTCTCCATGCCTCTGTTTCCCCATCTGCAAAATGGGGATTTATTAAATGACTTAATATTTGTAAAGCCTTTATAACAGTGCCTGGCACATACTAGATGCTTTGTCTGCTAAATAAAAATAGAGTTACAGATATGAAAGAGTTGTTCTTTGACTACTTGCCCAGTCTCACCCCCACATGACATTTGCCTCTGCCAACAGCTCATGGTTAATCCACCTTCTAGATTGAGCTCCCACTGCACCAAAACTCCTTGAAAGCAGAGATATAGCTTATACATCTTAGTAATCTCATGCCTGGCACACAGTAGGCATAAAAAGTGTCTCTTGAGGGAAGCGGATGTGGCTCAACTGACAGCGTCTGCCTACCATTTAGGAGGTCCAGGGTTCGATACCCAGGGCTTCCTGGCCCATGTGGTGAGCTGGCCCAGGCGCAGTGCTGCCACAGGCAAGGAGTGCCGTGCCATGCAGGGGTGCCCCCCCCACATAGGGGTGCCCCACGCTCAAGGAGTGTACCCCGCAAGGAGAGCCACCCCACAGGAAAAACACAGCCCGCCCAGGTGTGGCACTACACACACAGCTGACCCAGCAAGATGATGCAACAAAAAAAGACACATATTCCTGGTGCCACCTGACAAGAATGCAAGCGGACACAGAAGAACACACAGTGAATGGACACAGAAAGCAGACAATGGCGGGGGGGTGAGAAATAAATAAAATAAATCTTAAAAAAAAAATGTATCTTGAGTCAACAAATGGGTAAATGAAATATAACAAACTTCCCCTCAACCACCACCATAATACAGTGCGTTCTCTTGTCAGGTCCCATGGCCAATGAAAACTGGCTACAGTAGCTTGGAAGGTAAACCAAGTCCACCTGTAATAGCAGATTATAGCTTTTCCACCAGACCTGAGAGGCAAATTCACTTCTCAGTACCAGATAAACTACCATCTTCTGCCTTATGTCTAGTAATAGTAAAGCCTCAAAGACTTCCCAAGGACATTCTGAAGGCCCGATGACCACCAAGTAGTCCCAATGCTCAGCTCTTAGCCGGCACCTGATTCTGGTGTCAGGTTAAGTCTTCACCACCAGTCATTCAGCAGATGAGGACAGTGAAGCTTGGGGCGGGAGGCGGAGGGACAGAAACAAGGTCATCTCTCAAGTGGCTGACAAGAGAGCTGGGCTCTAGGCCTGGCTCTGCCCACCAAGGGCTGCATGACCCAAGGCAGGGCCCTGCTGCTCTCTGGGGAAACCCCTGCAAAATCTGGGTGTTGGATCAACGATCACTGAGGTTTCTCCAACTGGGGCAGTTTTTGACTCGGAGGTGGCTGCCCCAGGTGATCATGGGTATTGACAAGGTAAATGTACACAGGAAGTGAAGTTGACATCATTAAACATCAACAAATAGAGAGGCACAGGCTGTGAGTGGACTCACTCTCCGCCAGTGTTCCTTTAATCCTCACCTCAACACTGTGAAAGGTGGGGAAATGCAGTCTCTGAGAGGTTAAGGGGTTCACCCAATTCATCTAGACCTCAATTTATAGAGAAGCCAATGACTGCTCTAGGGTCACTCAGGAGAGCCTCAATCTCCCAGCTTCTGGGCCAGTACTCTCCCAACAGCTCACCCCTCCCACTGCAGCTCAGACCCCGCCAGCCTGGACTCAGAACCAACCAACCCCTGCATGTCAGAAGCCACTGTGGCCAGTGCAGAACCTTTGGCTGGGGAAGGGCGGGGCTTCTTCCAGGGAGAGCATCTGGTGAGCAGAGAGCCTTCAGGGACCCGGTGACTATACTCATAGTATCCTCCTCTTCTGCCCTCTCTGGTCTTAAAGCCCTCCCTCCCAAACAAGCAGTGGGGAGCATCCCACCATCCACATATATACGCGTGCAATAGTCACCCCGTGCACGGAGCTACACCTGCCCACGCACGTATTGAACTAGTACCCACAGGCGCACACCTACACACACACATGCTTTCACAAGACGCTCTTAGCCAACCCAGCTATAAGGGCCGCTCCTCACCACCACTTTCCAACCCGCTGTGGAGGTGAAGTTGAGCCACAGCCCAGGCCAGCCTGGAAGTCTTCGAGACCCACTTGCTTGATAAATGCCTCCAGGGCCGAGCCAGGGACTGAAGAGAGAGGAATAGGGGAAGGAAGCTAAGACTGGGTTAGCTGAGCGCCTGTGTGTGAGTGTGTGTACAGGTAGGTGTGTATATGGAAGGCCCAGGCTCTAGGGGGGGCACTAGGGGACGGGGTGGGGATGGGGGAAGAAGGGCCGTCAGAAAGTTGAGAGTTGAAAGAACCAGGGAGAAGAAGGGGCCACACCCCCTCCAGGACTTCTCTCTTTGCTTCTCCCTTCTCCTCCCTCTCCCGGTCGACTTCTCTCGGCCCAGGCTTTGCAGAACTACGTTCGCGAGCGCTGGCTTAAAATCAGCCACGGTGGGAGACAGCTCTCCGGCACCGCGGCGCCTTCTTCCCGACCCCGCTTAAACCGTGAAGGAGCTGGGGCCCCAGCGGACACGCTGCGGAGCCCAGGTCCCTGGATGGCCGGGCAGTCGTCTCTTTGCTACTCCTCCTCTCGGTCCGTCTACCTCTAAGGCCGGTCTCCACGCCTCGGCGCTCCCGCCGCCCCGGCCCGCCGCCCCGCGCCGAGGCTCCTGCCGCTTTAAAGCGACGGCCCCCGGCCGCGTTATTGTCTCGCCTCGCAGCCAATCGGCAGCGCCGTTGGGGGCGGGGGATCCAGCCTCCCGATTGGCCCCCGCGCGCCCCGCCCCGCCCGGGATCCCGGGAGCTGTCCGGCCGCCTCGGTGCTGATCCCGCCGCCGCCCACGGGCCGCCGGCCGCGCGGAGAGGCCACTATGAGCGGGGGCGTCTACGGCGGAGGTGAGCGAGCCTCGGACGTCCGGCCGCAGCCGCAGCCCTGGGCCCCGGACCCGTGCGACCCGAGCCCCGGGCCCCCCGAGGCCTGTCACCTCGGCGCTCGAGCGGGCACGGCCCGGGGCTTGGGTCCCGCGCCACCCCTACCTTCTGTCCTTCCCGGACGCCTCGCGGGCACCGGGTCCAACTCTCCACCACTCAGCCCCCCGCCGCCGGGACCCCGGCCCCGTCCTTCCTCACCAAGGAGAGTGGCCGGAACAAGTGGCCGGCTTGCCCCCCACTGCCAGGACCCCCGGACTCCAGGCCGAGCTCCCACCTGCCCCCGGTACCGGCCGGCGCCGAAGGTGGCGAGACTGTGGCTCAGCCCTGCCCACCTCTCGGAGCTGTCCTGGGCGAGAGAGTTTGAGGGAGGGCCCCTGACAAAATGTGTCTCCCCGCACAGATGAGGTGGGGGCGCTGGTCTTTGACATTGGCTCCTTCTCAGTCCGCGCTGGGTACGCTGGGGAGGACTGCCCCAAGGTGAGCCTTCCAGCCCTCTCCCCAAATCCCAGGGGCTCCGGACTCCCCTCCAGACTTTCTGGTGACTTTGGGCTCTCCCAGCCGAGCCTCTGCTGAGCGGGAACGCGGGAGTGCCCCGAGGGGCAAGCTGAGGCCCTGGCCGTGGGGCTGCACGGGGGGCACGAGGGTGACCCCTCTCCTCCCCCCTCAGGCTGACTTCCCCACCACGGTGGGGCTGCTGGCCGCGGAGGAGGGGGGCGGGCTGGAGCTGGAGGGGGAGAAAGAGAAGAAAGGCAAGATTTTCCACATCGACACCAACGCCCTGCACGTGCCTCGGGATGGGGCGGAGGTCATGTCACCCCTCAAGAACGGCATGAGTAAGGGACCCCCCCACCCACTACCTCCTGACACAGACCGGTAGCTCACTTCCCAAGACCTGGGACACAACCAACCAAGTCCCAGGAACCTCCCCCCCCCACCACCACTATTCCCCACAGCTGCCTGCTTCCCAATCCAGGGGCCCACCGAGTGCCAGGAGAGGGGCTTTCCCCCTGGAGCTAGTCTCCCCTCCCCTGGACTTGGCCCCCCTCCTTCCTCTTTCCTTCCTGTCCCTCCTGGACCCATGGCTGGCCGCCCATGTCACTGGTCTGCTGGCCCCAGTTGAGGACTGGGAGTGCTTCCGTGCCATCCTGGATCACACCTACAGCAAACACGTCAAGTCCGAACCAAACCTGCACCCAGTGCTCATGTCCGAGGCCCCGGTAAGTGCCTCTTCCAGCCCCTAGTCCAGCCCTGGGGCCCAGGCGCTCATTTCTGCCATTCGCCTCTGACCTCTCACCCCTACCATCAGTCACACCACCTCCTGCCTCCTCAGGTTTTCCTTCCAACTTGGGAGCTCCTTGACCACTTCCCGTCCTTCCTGGCTTGGTCCTCCCCTCCCCTGCTCTATATCCATTTGCCCTTCCCCTAGTCCCTCTGAAACATGCCCTTTAACCCCCCAAACCTATTTTTGACCTTTTAACTTAAAATTTTGTTGACATTATATATGTACAGAGTCAATTTGCTTTAAAGAGTACGTTAAGAAAAAAAAATGCAGTTCCTACACCCTTCCTTTCTTTTTCTTTTTTAAAATAGGTTGTTTTTTGTTTTTTTTTTTAAAGATTTATTTATTTCTCTCCCCTTCTCCCCTCCCCCCTGCCCCAGTTGTCTGTTCTCTGTGTCTATTTGCTGCATGTTCTTTGTCCACTTCTGTTGTCAGCGGCACGGGAATCTGTGTTTCTTTTGGTTGCGTCTCTTGTTGTGTCAGCTCTCCGTGTGGGCAGCGCCATTTCTGGGCAGGCTGAACTTTCTTTCGCACTGGGTGGCTCTCCTTACAGGGCGCACTCCCTGCGCGTGGGGCTCCCCTACGCGGGGACACCCCTGTGTGGCAGGGCACTCCTTGCGCGCATCAGCACTGCGCATGGGCCAGCTCCACACGGGTGAAGGAGGACCAGGGTTTGAACCGTGGACCTCCCATGTGGTAGACGGACGCGCTAACTACTGGGCCAAGTTTGCTTCCCCACCCTTCCTTTCAATCCCCCCTTTCCAGAGGCAACAACTTTTTATATCTTTTAGCTTATTATTATTATTATTATTATTGGTCTTTCCTTCCAGATGTCTACATATTATGCATAAATTGCTTGTGCATTTTTTAGTTTGGGGCGTTATCTATGGAATTCCCACTGTAGAAAACGAACACACAGCTCAATTTCCTCCTTCAGTCCATACCACACACATTTCTCATTCCCCACCTTTAAGTATAGCTGCATTTTAATTTGTTTTCTTTAAAGATCAGTTCTCAGGTTTACTGTCTTATTACTATGTATGCTAACCAAGGCAATAAACCATGATTACATTCCATTTCCTGCACAACCTTTTGTGCTCCCTAAAACAGAAATTTTCTTGGTTTTTATTTTACTTAGTTTTCTATCTACTTATCAATAATGCGACCTTAAATTGGCCATTAGTTACCTATATCTTCTCTCACAACATTAATTTCATTAGGTGTTCTGTCAATTTCATCTTCAAGAATCTCTCCAGGAGCCCACTGACCTTCACTTTGGACTAGCTCCCCTCTACACTTGGCATTTCCCTGCACCATCATCTTGGAAAATCCTTTTGCCTCTCTCCGCTGTTAGAGGCCCTCTTTCTTATTCTCACTAATCCTTTTAATTTCCTCCCTCACGTTCGGCTGCCCAAGCCCCAAGGATCCCCCTCACTGCTATCCACAACCATCTAATTCCCAACCCAGGTACCAGTAACTTCAGTACCTTCCTTAGAAAGGTCATGGGAAGGATATTTTTTGAAATCTTGCATATCTGATCTTGGATTGATAGCTTGGCTAGGTATAAAACTCCAAGTTAGGAAATCATTTTTCTTCAGAATCTGGAAGGCAGTTCATTTGTCTACCAGTTTCTATTGCTGTCAAGGAGAAGACTGAAGCCATCTGATTCCCAACTCTTCACGTGGTTGTTTTTCTTTACAAAAGTTTATAGAATCTTACAGTGTTCTGAAATTTCACAATTACGTGTGTTGATAGTGGTTTATTTTCCTCCATTACTCTGGCCACTCAGTATGTCCCTTCAATATGGAGACCTGTGTCTTTCCGTTCAGTGAAAATAGTTTAAATTATTTATTTGATGATTTATTTCTCTCAGTTTCCTCTGTTCTCTATTTGGGAAATTCTGTTATTTGGATTTTATACCACCTGATTTGGTTCTCTACTTATCTTTTCTCTTCTGCTTTCCATCGCTTTTTCTTTTTGCTCTAATTTCCAGGGAATTCCCCCTCAGTTCCAACTCTTCCTCTGACTTTTTCCTTTCTGCTCTTGTAGTTTTAATTTCCAAAGGATCTTTTTTGTTCCCTGAATGTTACTTTTGATTCTTGTTTCATAGGTGCAGTATCATCTGTTACCTTACTAAGGATATTACTCCCTGATTTGCATTTTTTGGTGGCAGCAATTTTTGTCTCCCTGGATCATCTATTTTTTCCAGGTTGCTTTGCTTCTGTACTCACCTCCATTTTTTGATTACTATCTCATTTTAGAGGTGGGGCTCAGATTTCTGAGAATCCTTGGTTATTTGCTTATGTTTGAGTGGGGAGATTAAAAACCTGATTAAAAGCTGTGTAGGGATAAGGATTGTGGACTAGGATCTTTGCTACTGTTATCTGATGGGGCCATTTGTTGGGAAGCCTCTGATATTAGCAACTTTAGATCTTTGGTCTGATCCCACAGAGAACATTTCCATGCCAAAGCAAGGCCTGGTCATCCAAACCAGGTTTCTCAGCAATCAGTCTGCAGCACAACATCACTTAATTTTCCTGTTTTAAGTATAGTATCATCACTCCCAACTATGTCAAGGGTTCCTAAGAGTCCCTTAGTTTTATTCTCTCCAGAGAATAAACCTCCAGTCTTCTACTGGGGTGGGGGTAAGGCAAAGCCCAGCCATACGAAGATGGAGAGAGAATTTAGGGACTGGTCGCTTGAATAACTTTAAACAATTTTATATTAGCTTCCCCTTCACTCCCACTTCCAGACAAACCTGAAGCTACCAATTTATGACCTTTCTGAAGGTTCTGTAGTTGAAAACAGAGTTCCTCCTGGCTTTTTCCATTACCAATATAGGAGTCAACTTTCTTGAGTCTGTTAAGTCCATTACCACTCCCCTGTTTCCCAACTTTCAAAAATGTGTTGCTATTTTCTCCTTTCTTATTCCCAATCTGGAGCGTTTATGTGTTTTTTCACTGAGGTGAAGTTCACACCATTTTAAAGTGGCTAGTTAAGTGGCACTGAATACTCTCAGTGTTGTGCGACCATCACCTCTATCTAGCTGCACAACATTTTCATCACTCCCAACAGGAAACCCCATACCCATTAAGCAGCGCTAGAACACCAATCTGTGTTCTACCTCTGTGATTTACCTACTCTGAATTGTTTCTATAAATGGAATCATGCAATCTGTGATTTCTCGTGCCTAGCTTCTTTCATTTAGCATAATGTTTTCAATCTCCTTTCACAGTGTGGCAGGTATCCACACTTCATTCTCTTTCATGGTTGAATAATATCCTATTTTCTGAATATGGCACATTTTGTTTATCCCTTAATCGGCTGAAGGACATTTGGGTTGATCCGCCTTTTGGATAAATAATATTGCTCTGAACACGCATTTTGCAAGTATCTTTGAGTCCCCGTTTTCCATTCTTTTGAATATAGGCTTAGGAGAAGAACTGCAGTGTCAGATCATATCTCTATGTGAAGAGGCCAAACCGTTTTCCACAGCAGCTGATCCATTTTACATTTTTACTAGAACTTATAACAGTTCCCATTTCTCCCCTCACCAACGCTTGTTAGTTTCTGTTTTGTTTGCTTGTTTAATCTCCATTCTGAGGAGTATGACGTGGTACCTCGCCGGGGTTTTGATTTGTACTTGCCTAATGGCAAATGATATTGAGCATCTTTTCACATGCTTCTCAGCCATTTGTGGCCTTGTCTTTTAAAATTGCTCTTTTACTGTAATTTTGCTGGGATCTTGGGAGGGAAAATGATTAGATGCTTCTATTCAATCCACCATTTTTACCCAGAAATCCTCTTCCACATCCTCCTTGCCGCTGAGATGATGAGCCTGAAGTGGGTATTGTACAGCTAAGAGCTACTGGGACAGGAGTCAAGAGCCTGTGCTCTAGATCCAGCTCTGCCGAGAGCTTTCTGTGTGCTCTTGGGAAAGCTACTTCCCTTCTCTGAGCTTTGTTTTCCTCAGCTAGGTCGTTTGGACTGTGACCTTTACAGTTGTTTTTTTTTTTAAATAGTTTTCCCATTCGAAAGGTCTGTGGGGGTCAAGGGGACTGACCTCTGTCCCCTAGTCCAAGTTGTGTGTGTGTGTGTGTGTACTTGGGTCTGTACTTCTCTTCCCTGAATCCTGTCCCACACTTTCTCCCCAGTGGAACACCCGGGCCAAGCGGGAGAAGCTGACAGAGCTGATGTTCGAGCAGTACAACATTCCTGCCTTCTTCTTATGCAAGACAGCTGTGCTTACCGCGTATCCTCTGGGTTGAGCCGCTCTGCCCGGGTGGAGGAGGGTCAGGGTGGGGTGTGTGGTGCTCTGAGCTGGGGCTGGGCCTGATCCAGTGAAGGTCAATGTCCCGGGTGGGCAGACCCCTCCCCTGACTTCAGCAGAGCACAAGGCCCCTGGGCTAAGTGCCTTGGATCCTGGGATGGCCAGATCAGATCCCCATTCCTGGGATCAGGCTGAGCCAAGGAAGAGGGAGAGTTGGGCCAAGCAGGCAGCAGGGGCTGCGGCTGGAGAGAGGGAGGGAGGGAAGGGTATACGCTGCCAAAGAGACTTCTTCCCAAACAGCCGATCTGCAAACATTGAATTTGTAAGACTCTGCCTTGCACACTTCAGGGAGCCCACAGGACATAGAAGCAAGGAAAAGAGAGGCTAGGAACTCAGAGGCCAGGACTAGAGGGAGAGATTTTCGTTCAGACTGGAGGCTCAGAGGCCATCCTCCAGGAGATGGGTCGTAAAGGCGAGCTCTGCAGGCCGGGCCTGGGGCCTGGACCCCAGCGGAGCAGAGAAGGACCAGGCAGACCCCTGCCCCAGCCCCTTCACCAGCTGCCCTGTCTCTTTGACCCACGTGACCCACGCCAGCTTTGCAAATGGACGCTCCACGGGCCTCGTGCTGGACAGTGGGGCCACCCACACCACGGCCATCCCAGTGCATGACGGCTACGTCCTGCAGCAAGGTGGGGCCTCGGCGGGGGTCGGGGGGCTGGGGAGGACCAGGCCCTGACACCTGCTCCCTTTCCAGGCATCGTCAAGTCCCCCCTGGCCGGGGACTTCATCTCCATGCAGTGCCGGGAGCTCTTCCAGGAGATGGCGATTGACATCATTCCCCCTTACATGATCGCAGCCAAGGTGGGGCCTCCGGGGAGCCCCAGGGCTGCACTTGCAGGGTGTGGGGCACCCGACCACCATCAGCCTTCTGCCCCGTCAGATCGCGGCGCAGAGGGTGGCGGGGCCCCCCAAGGACCCTGGGTCTGGTTCCTCGTTTCGCAGTCGAGGAATCAGAGATTTGAGGGGGGGGGGACTTGACGAAGTCACGCAGCCAGCTGGAAGCATGCTACGTGAGGGCCACTGGGGGAGGGGTCCTTGGGCTCAGGTGCCGCCTCTGCCATTTAAGAGCTGTGTGACCCAGAGCCTGACATTCAGGCCTAGAGCCTCAGTTTCCCGTCTGGTAAAGTTGTGAGTGTTCAGGAGACACTGCAAGCAAAGGGTCTGCCCTGGACCCCCACAGGGGACCCTGCTCAGAACACTGCGGCCCCTGGGCCACCACCTCCTCTGACGGGGGCCCTTCAGGCCAGCGGTGCCCCCAGCATGCCTGGCATCCAGGGGTCGAGCTCTGCCCAGTCCCTCTGCGCCCTGCCAGGGAAAGGGGAGAAAGCTTTCCTGGCCATCAGCGCCGAGATCCCAGGGCCACTTGGCTGCAGAGACTGCCGCCGGCTGGGAACGAGGCGTGTGGTCAGAGCAGGCAGGGTGAGTGTGGGGTGAGGTAGGGGGCTCACTGGCCGTGCCCCCACAGGAGCCCGTACGGGAGGGTGCCCCCCCGAACTGGAAGAAGAAGGAGAAGCTACCCCAGGTTTCCAAGTCCTGGCATAACTACATGTGCAACGTGAGGCACTGGAGAGGGTCCCCGCCGGCCCCCCCCCCGCCCCTCCCCAGCTCCTACTCCCCTGCTGTGAGTGGGGATGGGTGGAGGGGTGCAGCAGGAAGGACGGGTCCTCACGCCCTCCCCTGGTCCTCAGGAGGTGATCCAGGATTTCCAGGCCTCAGTGCTGCAGGTGTCTGACTCTCCCTACGATGAGCAGTGAGTGGGGCCCCGGGCTGGAGCGTGGGAGAGGGCAGGGCCCGCGAGGGGATAGCACCCCACCCCCACGCTGTCCTCCGCGAGCGCCCCAGGCAGGGTCTTGCTGCTTCCGGGCAGGGTGGCGGCACAGATGCCCACAGTGCATTACGAGATGCCCAATGGCTACAACACGGACTACGGCGCCGAGCGGCTCCGCATCCCAGAGGGCCTGTTTGACCCCTCCAATGTCAAGGTCTGGCTGGCTGGAGTCCCTGGAGCCTGGAGGTGGGGGCTGGGAGAGGGGGGCAGAGGGCCCGACGCCCCCGGCGCCTGTCTCCGCAGGGCCTGTCAGGGAACACCATGTTGGGTGTGGGCCACGTGGTGACCACCAGCATCGGCATGTGTGACATCGACATCCGCCCGGTGAGGCTGGAGGCTGGGGCACAGTGCCCGGGAGCGTGGGGGGGGGAGGGGCACGTCCCGAGCGCTCCTGCCTCCTCCCTGTCCCCAGGGCCTGTACGGCAGCGTCATTGTCACCGGCGGGAACACGCTGCTTCAGGGCTTCACCGACAGGCTCAACCGAGAGCTTTCCCAGAAGACCCCACCGGTAGGAGCCCAGCCCCGACCCCCCCCACCCCCGCCCGCTCCGACTCGGGTCCTGCCTCCAGCCTCCCCGCGTGCCAGAGCAGACCCGCTGCCCCGGGGGCCTCCCAGTCTCCCTCTCCCCGGCCCTTCCCAGGACCCAGGTGTCCGCTTCCCCCAGCCCCTCTTTCCCCCCAGAGCATGCGGCTGAAGCTCATCGCCAGCAACAGCACGATGGAGCGCAAGTTCAGCCCCTGGATCGGGGGCTCCATCTTGGCCTCGCTGGTGAGAGGGAGGGGGCCTGGCCCAGGGCTGACCGTGGGGAGGGGGCAGACCCAGACAGCCCCCCCGCCCCGCCTGCCTCCTCCTTCATTCATTCAACAAATATTTAGTTTAGGGAAAGGGCAGCCGGTGATCCCGGAAGGATGACGGTTTGGTCAAGACACAAACCAGGGTGCAGAAGGACAGGAAGCTGGAGAGGTTGGGTGGGGTGAGATGGTGGTGGCTTTGGGTGCCAGGGTGAGACCCTACTGGATGGGCAGAGGGAGACACAGGGGTAGGCCAAGGGGGCTTGCCTGGGGAACGACCTGGGCGGGCAGGTCAGGCGCGAGGCTCTAGGGTCTGGTGTGAGCTGGAGGCGAGGGGACTTTGGAATGGGGCCCTTTCGATGGTCCGGGAGTCAAAGAGTGGGTGGCAATGGGTGGACATGTGGAGTGTCCCGAGGGACCGTCAGGGGGAGGTGTCCAACAGTCCGTTAGGTATTTGGATCCAGAGTTCAGCACAGAGACCTGGACTGGAAAAAAGAGACTGGGAAGAGGGGTGCAGGGGGGTGCGGTTAGCTCATGAGGTGAACTAGGAAGATGAGATCGGACAGGAAGGCGTGCCCTGTAAGACCAGGAAGAAAACGGGGACAGAAGCCAGGGACAAAGGGACACCAGCCTCCCGGCAGAAGCTGAGCAGCCATCAAGAGAAGGGAGAGTGAGATGCCCCTTGTCGGAGGCCCTCTGGGTGGAGGCGGGAGTGGGGGGCCAGAGTGAAGCAAGTCTAGCCACGAGTTGGGTGGTGTCAGCACCGCCAGGGTGGGGGAAGATTCTTCTTGGGAATGAGGGAAACTGACAAGTTCCTAAGCAAGGAGGGAGGGGAGACCCAGTGGAGGAGGAAGGTGAGGGCACTGGGTGTTGGGGTGCAGGTCAGTTGGGCGGGGGCTGTAAGCGCCATCCCTCAGCTGGAAGCGGGGAGCAGTGCTGGGCCCAAGGCAGGTGGAGGCTCAAGTAACATTTGTTGAATGAATGAATCACTGCTTGAATGCTACGAAGGGGGTATTCTCCCTCTGATTATGAAGGAGAGGCCGGGAGGAGGGGCTGGGAGCCTCGGGGAGGTCGGTTGGGGGAGGGATGCGGACACCCCCCTCAGGGCCCGGTCCTCCCCCCAGGGCTGCCCTGGTTACCGAATTGTCCCCACCACCCAGGGCACTTTCCAGCAGATGTGGATCTCCAAGCAGGAGTATGAGGAGGGCGGGAAGCAGTGCGTGGAGCGGAAGTGTCCCTGAGGGCGCCCCTTCTCCCCCCCTCCCAGGCCAGCCCGCAGCGGGGGGGGGGGGGGGGGGGAGGGGGGGGACGGGGAGAGGGCTCTCCCAGGCCTCCAAGTTCAAATCAAAGTCCCCTGACACCCACGCCCACACCCACCCTCCCCTCCCCTCTCTTCCTCTTAGATTGTGATGTTTCTGAGGTGAAAGGAGTAAAAACGTTTTAAGAAAAACCAAGTGTGGCCTCCTTGGGGGTGGGGAGTGGGAGCGGGGCGGGAAGGAAGCGAGGTGGGGGGCGCCGCGCCTGCCTTCAGCCAGGGATCCTTCGGCGGGCACAGCCCGGCGGGGGGCAGAGCCCGAGGAGCCACGGCCTCGTCAGGGTGCAGGGGGACAGCGGCCCGGGGACGCACACGAGGCGAGGGCCGCGCGGGGCCGCACGCAGCAGCGCGGCGGGCGGGGGCGGGGCACGGGAAGGCCCGGGCCTGGGCGGGGCCTGCGGTGGGCGGGGCCTCGTGCCGGGGGCGGGGCTCCCGGGCAGCCTGGCTCGCGCGCTCGGGGCCCCGCAGCTCAGGTGAGCCGGCGCGGCGCGGCGCTCCTCGTTCCCGCGGCCGTCGGCGGTGACCGCAATGGAGCGGGGAGTTGGGGGACTGGCGCGTCCCGGAGGCTCAGGAGCTGAGGTCTCCCACGGGAGACCCCCAAGGGGCCCCTGAGCCCTTCTGTTCCAGAGCTGCTTGTCCTGGGGTCCTCGGCCGGGCTGGGGGGTCTGCGCCCCCTGCCTGGAATTGTAGGTAAAACTTGGTGGGCTGTGCCCGGGAAGGGTTTCTGGGGTAAGGCATATGGCCTTCCATCAGGCTCTCAGAGAGGCCGAGACCCCCGGGAGACCGAAACCCGTGGAACCCAAGTCTTTTGGTCACCAAAGAGGAGCTGGGCCCCGGGGGTGGGGGGAGCGTGACTGGTCCAAGGTCACCCAACTCTGCCCACACCTTGGCCCGGACCTTTTCCCCTCACCTCGTGGGCTCTGACCCACAAATCCTCCCGGAGCCCGGATCCTCCTGACCATGGGCTCCCTCCCGTACCCCCTCCATCCCCAGCAGCCAGTAGAGCCTGATTTCGGTGAGACAGGCATCCACATGGCCAGACCCACCCCCCCAGGTTACCCCACTGTGGCGCTCCGCCTCTGGATCCCACTGGGGCAGGGGCCAGGACAGGAAGGGCAGGTCATTGTCACAGGGCTTGGGCACCGGGAGCCTGCCAGCAAGATGAGGAGGGGCAGGGGTCCTCGTGGTGGGCCTTCAGGTGGGTGTGGGGGGCTTAGGAAGGGGTCCCCAAGGACACTGGTAGGGGTGAAGACCAGAGAGGGGAGGGGGCACCCATATCGCCCTCTTCCCAGCCAGCAGCCCCCTCCCCCACCCCTGACGGGAACGAAGAGGCCAAAGTCTGCCCTGAGGTCAAAAATGGATTGTTTTGCAAGGAAGGCGCAGGAGTGGGGCTGTGGAGGGATTGGGGGGGGGAGAGCACAGACCCTCCTGCTCTGGGGGGCCGGGTCTGGAAGGCTGAGCTGAGGCCAGGACTCCCCCCACACCCTTGGGGGGTGGAGGTGGGGAGGAAGGGCCTGCCTCAGGCTCGGCCTGCCCTGGCTGATAAGGGGCCCTCTCTGGGCTCCCACAAACGGTTTATCACTGGGGGGTGGGGGGACAGCCTGCAGGGCTCAGGAACATGGAGCGACTTTGGGGTCCACTCTGGAGAGCGGTAAGACTGAGTGGGGCTGGGGGACACCTTAGGCCTTCTCTCCAGGTCCCTGAGCCCCCACCCCAACCCTCCAAACTGGCCCCTTCCCTTCACACCTCCTGGCCCCTCCCTCCCAGGCTGCCCCTCAGGCCCCCCCCTCCCTTCCTTGTAGTCATTTGTACCCCAAAGCCACTAACACAATTGTTGCCAGGTCTCTCCCCACAATCTCATGCCCACCCCATCCCCCACAGCAAGGGCTGTCTCCACGACCCTCTCAGACCATCTACAGGCGTGTGGAAGGCACCCAGCAGGGGCGCCTAGAGGAGGACGACGACGGGGAGGAGGGGTCCGAGCCGCCTGCCCACTTTCGCCCCATGGAGCTGAGGGGCCCCGAGCCCCCAGGCTCTAGGCCCAGGCAGCAGAACCTCGGATCCTGGGCAGCAGCAGGACGGAGGGCTGCCCCTTACCTGGTCCTGATGGCCCTGCTGATCTTCACCGGGGGTGAGAATCATGCCCCTCCCCCAGCGCAGGGCCTTGGAAGGGGGGAGTGCCGGTGTCCAGAGGGGGCTCAAGAAGTCTCCCCGTCGTGCTACCTGCTAGCCTTTCTTCTGGGATACGTGGCCTTCCGAGGGTCCTGCCAGACATGCGGGGACTCCGTGTTGGTGGTCAGCGAGGACGTCAACTACGAGCCAGGCCTGGACCCCCACCAGGGCACCTTGTACTGGAGCGACCTCCAGGCCATGTTCCTGCGGCTGCTGGGGGAGGGGCACCTGGAGGACACCATGAGGTAAGGGTCACCGTTCTCCCCTCACCTGCTCAGACTCAGCCTCCCTTCTTCCTCATCCAGGACCCCCATGTCTGGGTCCCCCTTCTGAGCCCTTCCTCCTGGCCCCCTGCTCAGGGGTCCTGGGAAGGATGGCAGGTGGCAGGTGTCGAGAGCAGGGAGGGCGGTTCCAGAGGGGAGAGTGATCCTGGCATATGGGAGAAAGGACAGAGCTGACTGTGAATGAGGAAGGGGGGGTCCAGCAGAGAGACACGAGGTAGGACAGACCCATATCTTTCCTGGCACTCCAGGGAGCTGAGATTTTGATCTGTGGCAGCTTTTCAAGTTTTCTGGACAGTTGCAAAAATAATAACAAATCCCATACAGAGAACACCAACCCCCCCTCCCCCCTCCCTCCCAGATACCCAGAGCCACCCACTTTGAATATTTTGCCACTTTTGCTGTACCATTCTACCTATCTTATCTTTATTTTCTAAATATTTGAGAGCAGGTTCTCTGCTCCTTGAACTATCAAGTTCCTTGAACACTTACTACTTCCATTTCATGAGAACAAAAATCTTCACTTACGTAACCCCTTTAAGTACAGTTATCAGGTTCAAGCAATTTTACATTGATATAAAGCTTACAGTCTATTTTCTTGGTCTTTTTTTTTTTTTCTTTCATATATCCCAATAATGTGCTTGGGGTCTTTTCTCCGCTATTATTAGTTGGATTAATTGTTCTTGTATCTTTAGTCATTTTTTTTTTCTTTGAAACATATATGCAACATAAAACTCTGCCCTCTCAACCACTCTCAAGTAGACCTGTAATTCTTTTGTCCTGCTGCAGAGTCACCTTTCCCTAGAGGAAAGGAGCTTCCCAGATTGAGGGGCAGTCAGGCCAGGCCATAGCCCTCTTTGGGTTCCAGAATAGTTTTCTAGTGGATTCTTCTGGGTCTTTTAAGTAGACAACAATATGAGCTATTAGTGAGAGATGCAGATCCTCTTTTTCTCTTGTTTATTTTTCATGCCTTATTGCATTGGAGAGGACATGACTGGCAGTAGTGATAGCAGGTGTCCTTGTCTATTTCCTGACTTCAATAGGAATGTTTTTGTAATATTTTATCATTGAGTATGAATTTTGCTCCAGACTTTTTTTTTTCTGTATTCTTTTTTTCATTTGTATAGCTTTTTTTTTTTTTTAAGATTTATTTTTTATTCTCTCCCCTTCCCTGCCACCCGTTGTCTGCTCTCTGTGTCCATTCGCTGTGTGTGTTCTTCTGTGTCCTCTTGGATTCTTGTCAGCAGCACTGGGAATCTGTGTCTCTTTTTTTTTTTCTCTTTATTTTTTTAATGTTACATTAAAAAAATATGAGGTCCCCATATACCCCCCACCCCCCTCACCCCACTCCTCCGCCCATAACAACAACCTCCTCCATCATCATGAGACATTCATTGCATTTGGTGAATACATCTCTGAGCACCGCTGCACTTCATGGTCAATGGTCCACACCATAGCCCACACTCTCCCACAGTCCACCCAGTGGGCCATGGGAGGGCATACAATGTCTGGTAACTGTCCCTGCAGCACCACCCAGGACAACTCCAACCCCCAAAAATGCCCCCACATCATATCTCTTCTTCCACTCCCTATCCCCAGCAGCCACCATGGCCACTTTCTCCACACCAATGCCACATTTTCTTCGATTACTAATCACAATAGTTCATGAATAGAATATCAGTAAGCCCACTCTAATCCATTCTCTATTCCTCCATCCTGTGGACCCTAGAATGGCTGTGTCCACTCCACATCTATATCAAGAGGGGGCTTAGATTCCACATGGATGCTGGATGCAATTCTCCTGCTTTCAGTTATAGGCACTCTTGGCTCCCTGGTGTAGTGGTTGACCTTCTTCACCTCCATGTTAGCTGAGTGGGGTAAGTCCAATAAACCAGAGTGTAGGAGCTGCAAGTCTGTTGTGACCCAGGGCCTGGCTACCACATGGTCAGTCCAGAGATTCAGGTCCCCTGGGTAGACACTAAACCCCAGCACCAACTACGCTGTTCTGGTAAGAGTAACAGGAGAGGCTTGTGGACAAAGATCACATCTGAGTCCAGTTCCATCACACAGAAACACAAACTCCGAAGTAGGGCCAACTGACATGGCACTGAACTCCATCTGCCATGACCATAGAACCTGTGGGTCTCTGCAGCCCTCAGAACCACCAATACCTGGGATTGCATCTACTTTTATCTGTCTCTGGGACTCTGCTCAGGTGTGCATAAGGGCAACCCCTCTGATAACCTCCCAGATCTTTTTGGAGACTCATAGCCATATAAACTCATTTGTCCTTTCCATTTCCCCCTTTTATTCAGGTCAAAAAGCATTTTTAACTCCTGGTATTATATGTAGACTGAGATATTCTGCTGGTCCGAGTTGACCCCTTTATTCAAGGTCATTTTCTAGTTACATCATCAGCTGGTACTTGGTAGTAATCCCTCAGTGCCAGGGAGGCTCATCCCCGGGAGTCATGTCCCATGCTGGGGGGAAGGCAACGCATTTAGGTGCTGAGTTTGGCTTTGAGACTGGCCACATTTGAGTAACACGGAGGCTCTCAGGAGGTAACTTTTAGGCACCCTGCAGCTCTAGGCCTTGTTCTTATTTCAGGAGCACAGGCTTACAAGTATAGTCATTAGTATCAAGGGCTCATTGTTGGACCTTCCTTCTTTTTTGGTCTTTGCCATTGCACTTGGGCCTGTGTCTCTTTTTATTGCATCATCTTGCTGCATCAACTCTCCGTGTGTCCAGTGCCACTCCTGGGCAGGCTGCACTTTTTTTTGCACAGGGTACTCTCCTTATGGGGCGCACTGCTTGCGCATGGGGCTCCCCTCTGTGGGGGATACCTCTGTGTGGCACAGCACTCCTTGTGTGCATCAGCCCTGTGCATGGGCCAGCTTACCACCTGGGTCAGGAGGCCCTGGGTTTGAACCCTGGACCTCCCATGTGGTAGGTGGATGCTCTATCAGTTGAGCCAAATCTGCTTCCTTGGATAGCTTTTTAAAAGCAAATTAGGGAAATTTCCTTCTATTCCTAGCTTACCAAAACTTATTTTATTTTAATGATCAGAAAGGAGGAACAGGTATGGAATTTTTAAATATATGTTTTCCAGAAGATACTGAGATGATATGATTTTTCCCCTTAACGTTTATGTAGAACTTGTATTAATAGATTTCCTCACCTTCATAAGATCAATGCTATACTTGATAAAGGTATATTTGATAGACTGCTGGGTCCAGCTTGCTGAAAGACCTTAAGTTTGTGGCATTGACAGCATTCAGGGTTAATTTTTTTTTCCTTGAGCAGCATTTGATAGTCTGAGTATAGGCTGGGCCGGTAGACGGTGTGGGTGCCCTCAAAAGCACTGTGGGTGCCCTCAAAAGGCAGGGAGGCCGTGGGTGGGGAACAGCAATGACGTGATATGGCAGCTCCAGGCTGAATGGGGAAGATACAGAAGCCAGGGAGGAGCTGATAGATGGGAAATGGGGAAGTCTGGAGCACTCTGCGGGCATGAAGAGCAAGTTTAGTGATGGGAAGGGAACTACTTGGACCCTGCGAAGAGAGTGGGATTCTGGAGCCATTAAGATTTATCTGATAAACTGTGTCCTCTTTATCTTGGAGCCCCCAGAACTTGCCAGAGTGCCTGGCACTTAGTAGTTGTTTAAAAATCCTCAATGGAAAAATATTCCAGAAGTGGAGTATAAGGCACTATATCCTGGCACCACGTGGTAGGTACCAGGTGGTAGTGACAAAGCAGAGAACCAAGCAGTCTGGATCTTGCCCCCGTGGTGCTTATAGTCCATTGGAGGAAATGGTATTAAACTAATAATTACACTAATGACTACATCCTGATTACTGGGATCATAACTTTGAAAGAAAAGGAAAGGATGTGATGAATGCCTTAGATTGCAGGTCAGAGAAGGCTTCCTGGAGGAAGGGACAGGCTGAGACCTCAGGGATGAGTAGCTCACCAAGGCAAAAAGGCAAAGAGAATGTGGGCAAGCATTCCAGGCCAGAGGCAGCATGTGCAAAGGGTCTGGGGCGGGAAGGTTGCAGCCTATTCAAGGAAGTGAGAGAAGGTCGTTCAGCCGGGAAGATAGACACAGCTCAGGCCCTAACGGGTTCCACTGGCTGCATGAGCTGTTTGGGATTTTAGTTCAAGTGCAAAGAGAATGATCTGAAGAGTTTCGAGCAAGAGAATATCATGAATAGATGGGAGGGGGGCAAGTTTTTTTTTTTTTTGCGGGTGTGTGTTAAGTGCAAAGAATGGAGTTGCTCCTTCCCAATGTTCTCTTGGCCAGAGCAAGAGTCCTTCTGTTTAATTTCCTCCCTCTTCCCTGAGCGCGCCTCTCTGTCCCCTCCCCAGGAGCCTCTCCTCCAATGTGTCTGATGTGTGTGTACCTTTAAATACTCCTGTGGTTTTGTCATGTACGTAATGTTTCACGTGTATACATCAATTTAAAAAGCATTATTGTCTCTGTAAAATTGCCATAGGTTCGTTATTTTAAAATTTAAGCAACATGGAAAAAAAATGATCACCCCAAGACTCCCTATTCAGTGGTGATTATCTTTAGCCTGTGCGTGTGTTTACAGTTTTATTGTAATAAATATATAAAACATAAAGTTTACCACATTAACCTTTTTTTTTTCAATTTAAAAAATGCCTTTTTATATCAATGCTACAAGTTACTCAGTTAACACAGGATAATAACTACAATAACAATACATCTGCTGTGCTCAGTGGTTATACTCCCCCCCAACTTTTGCTCATTCCTCAGTCTTGAGGGATTTGGGACGATATCGAACCATTTTTGTTTTTATTTATTTATTTTTAGAAGGCACCGGAATTGAACCCGAGACCTTGTACATGGGAAACAGGTGTTCAACATCTCAGCTACTACGCCTGCTCCCCTAGCCACTTTTAAATGTACAGCACAGTAGCAGTAATTACATGCACCATGTTGTGCAATCATTGACACTCTCTATTTCCAAACTTTTCCATCACCCCCAACAAACTTTAGTGTGTGCTTCATTTAGACATTTTTTTAACTTAAGACCGCTGTACTTGAAAGGCCCATCTACACTTCAGCGTGTACGCCTAGTTTCTGGTTTCTTCCACAGTGCCCACCGCTGTATTTTATATACCCTTTTCGTTGGTACTGGACACCTGTGCATTTTCAGACAAACACTTGAGTCCCTGGAGAGGACAGGAATGGAATCGAGGAAGCCACTTCGTGGCTGGGATCGCAGTCGTTCTTGTGAGCCCTGCGAAGGGGGAGGGGGTGGCTTAGACCAGGGTCCCGCGTCCACATGCATTTAGAAGGTGTGGCAAACCACGCGAGGCCAGGTGCCAAAGTCCTCGGGGAACGAGCAGTGAGCAGTGCAGAGGGGCACAGGGTGGCAGAGCTGGATGGCAGGGCCTTGGAAGGAATAGTTTTACCTGTGGTGGAACGATCAGAAATTTGAAAAGTGGCTGCAGGGGCAAGCCTCCCCTCCAAGCCCCAGGTGAGGGACACTGATGGCTTTCTCTTAAGAGGGCCATGGGAGACTTGGTTGGAGAGCCGGATTTCTGCCAAGGCAGGAGCTAGGAGGGGTGTGCTGTGGTGAGGAGGAGGGAGGGAGGTTTGTTTGCTATGGAAAGCATCAGAGAACCGCGCGCAGAGGCATGCGCAGGCAGCCGGTGGCAGGAGTGAAATGGAAGGCAGGGCAGGGACGGCTCAGGTGACAAGGAGTCTTGTTAGGTGGTGACTATGGAAGAAGGCGGGTGAGGTCTCCAGGAGGCAGAGCCTCGGGGTGGCCCAGGTAGAGAACTGGGGAGATGGCGGATGCGCTGCCACTGCTGGGTAGCTCTGGGGCAGCAGAGGGTTGGCAAGTTTGGCCTGAGCTGGAGGATGGTGGACAGGACGCCTGGCACCGGGGGCTAAGGTGTCAGGCAGGAGGCCTTGGAGACCCTCCGGGCCCAGATGGTGATGGGGTCAGTGGGGGGGGGGTTCGAGGAGGAGGAACCTCGCTGCCCATAGCCGAGCCACCCCACGTCTCTGGCACCCAGCCCCGCTCCTGTCCTCTGCTCCTGGTGCCCTCAGGCCCCAGCCCGCGCCACCCCGCCTCTCCCCCGCGCAGGCAGACCAGCCTTCGCGAGCGGGCGGCCGGCTCGGCGGGGATGGCCGCCCTGGCCCAGGACATCCGCGCGGCGTTCTCCCGCCAAAAGCTGGACCACGTGTGGGCCGACACGCACTACGTGGGGCTGCAGTTCCCGGACCGGTGAGGGCGGGGGGCGCGGGGGCGCGGGGGGCGCGGGGGCGCGGGGGCGCGGGGGCGCGGGGGCGCGGGGGGCGCGGGGGCGCGGGGGCGCGGGGGCGCGGGGGCGCGGGGGCGCGGGGGCGCGGGGGCGCGGGGGCGCGGGGCGGCGCTCACCACCCCCGCTCCTTAGGGCTCACCCCAACACGCTGCACTGGGTCGGCGCGGCCGGGAAGGCCGGCGAGCCGCTGCCGCTGGAGGACCCCGACGTGTACTGTCCCTACAGCGCCGCGGGCAACGCCACGGTGAGCGCCCCTGCCCCGCCCCCGGGACGGCGGCCGCCCGGGCCTCCCCCTGGAGCTGGAGGGGGGCGCGGGGGGCGCGCCTCAGTCTGCCCCCGCCCCCCCAGGGACAGCTGGTGTACGCCCACTACGGGCGGCCGGCGGACCTGCAGGACCTGCGGGCCCAGGGCGTGGAGCCGGCGGGGCGCCTCCTGCTGGTGCGCGTGGGGAAGGTCAGCTTTGCCCAGAAGGTGAGGGTCCCTGCCTGGGGGGAGGGGGAGGGCGGGGAACCAGAGGGAGGGGGCCAATGAGTAGACTCTAGAAGGTTGTCAGAAGGAGAAAGGAAAGAACCGAGAGGACTGAAAGAGAGTGTTGGCAGGGAACAAAGGCAGTTGCGAAAATTCTGGAGGAGTGAGGCGACGGGGAATGTGGGGTGACTCGGGGATATGGGAGAGTTTGAGGAATGCCAAGGCTTGGCTGGAAGGTCGGAGAGTGGGGCGGCGCTGCCCGGCAGGGTGCTCCCTGGGCCAGGCGGGTCCCATGGGTGCAGCTCCAAGGCTGGCCCGTTTCACTTGGAACCTGCTTCTCCCGCCCTTGGCAATGGGTTTTCCCTGGGAGGTGGCCTGTAGCCCTGTCCCTCCGCCAGGTGGCCAGCGCCCAGGCCTTTGGGGCCAGCGGCGTGCTCATCTACCCTGACCCAGCAGACCTGTCCTGGGACGCACACAAACTGAGCCTGTCCAGCCACCGGGCTGTGTACGGACACGTGAGTCTGGGCAGGTGGGCAGCGCGGGCCAGGGACCCCGGGGCAGCGCCTCCTGGATGGGGCTGCCTCGCTGCTCTCCTGGGAGTCCCGCCTGCAGTTTCAGCGGGGGCACCCCTCTTCCTCCAGGTGCACCTGGGGACCGGGGACCCCTACACCCCTGGCTTCCCTTCCTTCAATCAAACCCAGTTCCCTCCAGTCCAGTCCTCGGGCCTCCCCAGCATCCCAGCGCAGCCCATCAGTGCAGACGTGGCCTCCCACCTGCTGAGGTGAGCGGCACCTGGGGCCCAGGAGAGGAGGCCGCGGGGAGAGGGAGGCTGTGGCTGGCCCGAGGGTGCCTCGGGGAATTGGAAAAGGCGCCCCTTCTGAGCCCACACACCCTCTTGTCAGGGTCCAGTTAGGTAACGAGCTCATCTGCATTCCAGCTTCCACCACCCCCATCTCTGGGGGGCCCCCTTGAGCAGGATGCGACTTGCACAACTGTTCAAGACGGCCCTGGCTGCATTGCCCTCCGCTTTTCCCTCCCACCCCCAGGCAGGCCAGGCGGTGGGAAGGAGAGAAAGCTGGGGTGGGGGGCAATTGGGGTTCTTCTATATCCTAAGCCTCTGCCATGTCCAACTCTTTCTGCCCCTCACCTAGGAAGCTCGAAGGTCCTGTGGCCCCCCAGGAATGGCAGGGGCGCCTCCCAGGCTCCCCTTATCGCCTGGGCCCCGGGCCCGGCCTGCTCCTAGGGGTCCACAACCGCAGGGTCTCCACGCCCATCAGCAACATCTTCGGGTGCATCGAGGGCCGCTCCGAACCAGGTGGGCTGCCTCCCTCACCCAGCATCATCCCCCCAGGCTCCGGGGGCCGCTGCTCACAGGTGCTGGCTGGAGATGGGGCTGGGCACGAAGCCCAGCAGAGGGGGCAGGAGTGGTGCCCGCGAGGGCAGGGCAGCTTTGCCTGGAGTGGACGGGGCGGCAGGGGTCAGCGCCAGGAGGGAGGGAGGCCGGCAAACCGAGGCCGAGCTGGGGCCATGGCCGTGGCCGTGAGGGACCTCCCAATCCAAGGAGTCCAGAGCCGGAAGGGGTGGTCTGCACGGTAGTGAGCTACCCTGCACTGGGGGGGGAGCAAGCACAGCTTAGAACTGCGCTAGAGCAGAGGCTGGAGCACGAGGGGGCGAAGGCTTAGGTGAGGGGCACTTCCCAGCGTAACTAGAGGCGGCAGGCAGCAGTGAAGAGCAAGCAAGTGGGCGACAAAAGCAGCTGGGAGTGTGGCCCCCAAGTGTACCTAGGCAGAGGTGCAGGGAGCCCGGGACGAGGAATGCTGGTGGTGGGAGTCAGGGAAAGGGGTGGGTGGAGAAGGATTTAGAATCCCTTGGGGCCTGCCGACCCCAGGCGCCCTGCAGATGCAGCAGGCCCTTTGGGGGGGTGAAGGGGTCTCTTTAGGGACAGTGGAGTTTGCAGGGCTGGGGCTGCAGAGATGTGAAGGGCTGTGAGACAGAGACCACTGGAGGCCCGGGGAGCACCCACCCTCCCCCAGGTGGAAGAAGCCTTTGGGTACCACCAGGACGAGGTGGGCCCCAACCACCCCCTCCCCCAGACCACTATGTTGTCATCGGGGCTCAGAGGGACGCGTGGGGCCCGGGAGCGGCCAAGTCTGCGGTGGGCACCGCCATTCTGCTGGAGCTGGTGCGGACCTTCTCCTCCATGGTGAGCGATGGTGAGCCATGGGCCGGGGACGGTGGCTCTGGGGCTGAGGGGCAGTGACGCCACCTCCACGTCCTCCGCTAACAATGGAAGAGCGGTGCCCCGTGGGCCTGAGGACATAATGCCGCTGCACGCCACCATCGCGTTATGGGGTCGGGTGGACTCGGGGTGAGCCCCGGGCTGGGCTGGAGGTCTGTGCAGAGGGAGACCCCGGAATCAGGGAGCCAGGACAGTCAGAGGACAAAGAGGGGCTCTGTGCTTGCCCCCCACCCCAGGTGAGCCCACCGTTCCTCTCCCGCTTCCCTTAGGCTTCCAGCCCCGCAGGAGTCTTCTCTTTGTCAGCTGGGATGGAGGCGACTTTGGGAGCGTGGGCTCCACGGAGTGGCTGGAGGTGACGGCGAGGGCCTGGGCAGGGGAGCCGGGCAGTGGCGAGAGGCTGGGGGTGCTCACACTGTACCCCTCCTCACCCACAGGGCTACCTCAGCGTCCTGCACCTCAAAGCCGTCGTCTATGTGAGCCTGGACAACGCAGTGCTGGGTGAGCCCCGGCAATGCCACCTCCTGGGCCCTGGGTCCACCCCCACGCCCGGGGCAGGCCCTGAGCCTCCGTCTGTCCCCTCCCCTCCCTTCAGGAGACGACAGGTTCCACGCCAAGACCAGTCCCCTTCTCACCAACCTCATCCAAAGCATCCTGAAGCAGGCAAGGGCGGGGCCAGGGGGCGCAGGCGGTGGGCGGTCAGACTGGGGAGGGGGGGCGCCTGGGAAGGGGGGGCAGGGCCTCACTGCGCCCCCACCTGCCCCCAGGTGGACTCCCCTAACCGCAGCGGGCAGACCCTCTATGAGCAGGTGGTGTTCACCAACTCCAGCTGGGATGCGGAGGTGTAAGTGGGGGTAGGGGGAGGCCAGGCGTGAGAATGGGGGGGGCGGGAGCCCACGGAGCTCCACTGAACCACCCCCCTCCCCGCTGCCGCCAGGATCCGGCCCCTGCCCATGGACAGCAGCGCCTACTCCTTCACGGCCTACGCGGGGGTCCCAGCCGTGGAGTTCTCCTTCCTGGAGGTGAGCCCGCCGCGCCCTCCCCCCCCCACCCAGAACCCCCGACCCCGGACCCTCCGCCCGGCTCCCGGCGCCCCTGGCCCAGCCCCCGCGCTGTCCCCTCAGGACGGCCAGGCGTACCCGTTCCTGCACACCAAGGAGGACACGTACGACAACCTGCACGCGGCGCTGCGGGGCCGCCTGCCCGCCGTCGCCCAGGCCGTGGCCCGCCTCGCGGGGCTGCTCCTCATCCGGCTCAGCCACGACCACCTGCTGCCCCTCGACTTCGGCTGCTACGGGGACGTCGCCCTCAGGCACATGGGCAGCCTCAACGAGTTCGCGGGGGATCTCAAGGTCCAGGACGCCCGCGCGGCGCCCCGCCTCGGGGGGTGGGGGGCGCTGGTGCCCCGGCCAGGCGGGCCCCCTGCACCCCCCGCCCCCGGGCTCTCGTCCCCTCTGGCCCCGTTACCCCTCCGAAGGCCCCTCACCGCGGCCCAGCCCGGCACTCTTCCCCCTCCCCCTCCCGGCCCCTGCCGGGCCCAGGGTCCCAGCCGCGTCCCCCTGCCCCGCGCCCTGACCCTGCTCCCTGTCGGGGGGTGCTGCCCAGGCCCCCGCTGCCCGGCCCAGCCCTCGCCTCCGCCCTCAGGCCCGCGGGCTGACCCTGCAGTGGGTGTACTCGGCGCGGGGAGACTACATCCGGGCGGCCGAGAAGCTGCGGAAGGAGATCTACAGCTCGGAGGACAGCGACGAGCGGCTGATGCGCATGTACAACGTGCGCATCATGCGGGTGAGGCCCGCGCGGCCCCGCCCCTTCCCCCTGGTGCGCGGGCGCTCACAGCCCGCCAGGCGGGGGGACCTTAGCCACCGGGAGGCAGGCCCCTTGGGCACAGTCACCCTCACCCGGCCCATGTGTAGGGACTGGGCCGAGGCGCTTCCCTTCATCCCCACACCCGCATGGCCCACGTGGCCCCCTACTTCCTCCCCGCCCCTCTGGAGAGACAAAGCGTGGACACAGTGGTCCACAGGACGAGAGACACGAGGTCCTGGGCTGGGAGGTGCAAAGAGGTAAAGAAATTCAGCAAATGAGACCTCTCTTCCTTCTTCACCCTTGAGATGGGTGAAATCCAGAAAGGCTGCCCAGAGGAGGTGTTGTGAAAGTTGTACAAGCTATTACTCCCTGGCAGATCCCTCCTGCTTAGCTTTGAATACTTTGCACCTTCCCTCCACCGCACCTGCCCTAACTCCAGTTCCAGCCCCACCTCTTCCTATCATTTCCGCACTTGCTGAACTCAGCCCCTCAATTCTCTGATGGTGGGAAAAGGGGTGTTCGGGACTTTGGGCATGGAGAAAGAGCTAGAGAGCAAAAATATAAGCAAGAGGCCCTCAGCGAGCTGGGGTGAGGGCACCCTAGAAGCATGCACGGGGCGCAGAGCGCACGCGTGCTTGGCTTTCTGAGAACACGCCTGCCCCTTGCAGCTGGTTTTTCCTGCTTGTGCCCCCACCTGCCCCCTGAGCCTCCCGCATCCCTTCTGCTCGCTTACCTGCCCCTTTCGCGCTTTCTCCCCGGGCTTCTTTCTCCTGCTCTCTCTCATTCTCCCCTTCTCCTCGCTCCTCCTTAGTCTCCTCCTTCTCCCTGCCCCCCTCCTGATCTCTTTCTCTCCTCCCCTTCCTTTGTTGCCCCTCCACCAAGACACCTGTGACCCTGGGGTCATCGTCCCTCTTCACAGACCTTGGTTTTTAACCCCTGCTGTGTCAGACCCCAGGAACACAAAAAGACACCCACCCCCAGCAGTCACCGCCCTCAGAGAGATGAAAAGTCCAGAGCTGCAGACTCAGGACTTCCACGCTGGGAACCTGGGCCGAGCCAGACCCAGACAGCCTCACGGCTCCAGCCCAGGGGCTGGCAAGCTGCGGCCCACAAGCCAGATCTGGCCTGCCGCCTGCTTTTGTGAATAAACCATGGCCACACAGCCGTGCTCGTCGGTGGGCATACTGCCTGTATGCCACCGTTCAACGGGGCCAGAGTTGAAAAGTCACACCGCCTGCTCCGCAATGCCTAAAACACGGATATTCTGGCCCTTTAGAGAAGAGCCTGCTGACCCCTGCTTTAGCCTGTGTCTTGGGCCTTGAAGAACAGAAGAATTTGGGTTGGTGCAGAGAAAGCAGGACATTCCAGGGCAGGGACCCAGAAGCAGGGCGTGGCAGGGAAGTAGGCCCCACTTCCCTCGGGAGCAGCACGCAGACGGGAGAGCAGAGGCCCGGGGCGGCAGGCAGCCAGTCGAGGCTCAACTTGGGGAGCCTTGAACGCCAGGATAAGAAGTTTGGATCTTTAGGGTCTGGGCATCAAGGAAATGAGGAAGGGTTCTGGGCAGGGTAGGGATGGGGGGGCAAGGGAAATTTTGGGGAAAGAAATTGCTCAGAGTGTAGCTGGCCTGAAGAGGGAATGCAGCCGATGAAATCTGCGTTTGGGAGAGGGGACGAGAGGACAGACTACATGAGGCCTTTGAGGAGAAATGGCCAGACGGGATGTTGGGGGCAGAGGAGAGAGTGACCATCATAGCTGCCATTGAGGGCCTACTATGTGCCAGGTGCTTTGCTTCATTTTCTTCTGTCGTTTTCCCCCAAACGCTATGAGGTTGCTAGTATTGTACCCAGGAGCCAAAGCTCAGAGGGGCCAACGCCCCCCAGATCCCGGCCCAGTCAGTGGTGGAGGCGAGAGTAGACACCAGGTAGCCTGGCCCAAGGGAGCTCCCCGCCCGCGGCACCGCCGCACCTGCGACCCTGGAGCCTCTTGGGAGCAGAGGCGGCGCGGGGATCAGGTTTTGGAGGCGGTTGGTGCGTGTGCGCCAGGTGAGGTTCTGTCCAGGGCTCCCGTGCCCCGTGGGCAGGATTCGCGGGGCTGGTTTGAACTCCTCGGGTCCGGCCTGAAGCCAGGGGCGGGGATGAGCGCGGTAAGCGGAGGGACGAGGCGTGCTGAGATTCCAGTTCTGCCGGGGTGGCCCTCAGGCGGTGGCAAGTTAACCCCACCCCCAGGTGATGCTAATCTGCAGCGGTTGGAAACGGCGGCTGCAGGTAAAGAGCAGAGCGGAGGGTGGAGGTGGAAGCGCCCCCGCCCACTGTGGGCGCAGAAGAGCCCGGGTGGCCGGCAGGGAAGTGGCGGGAGAACCGGGCCGGCAGTGAGGCCGCCTGGGCAACGCGGGCGCGGCGCCTCGATCGGAGGGTGAGGGCGGGAGAAGCGGGCGCAGCTGGGGCTCTGCCGCCGGCTGACCTTCGACTCTGGGCGGAGAACCTGGCGGAGGTGGGGCCGTTGCACAGGTGAGGGGCGGGGAGCGGGACCCAGGGGAGAACCCGCGGGACGCTGGGCTGTTCCTCGAGAGGCTTTTGGCAGGGAAGCGAATGGCCGAAGGGACTGGGGAGACCTAGATGAGGCTCGGGGGCTCCGGAGGTAGAAAGGGATGGAACCCAAAACGCAGCCAGGGGACGCCTCCTCCTCGGCTGCTGGGGGCGTCCCGGGATGCCCACCCCGACTGGGTGGTCGGGAGGAGGTGGGCCTTGAGGAAGCGGCCCGGTGTCTACCTGCACATCTCTACCTGCCTGTCCACCCATCATCATCCGTCTGTACCTATCCTCGTTTCCGTCTCCCCCACCGCGGATTTACCAACACGCCAAACGCGCCAAACAACTCCCCTTTCCCTCTTCCCCCCTCCCTTGATAATCTCTAACCTAAACAAGATTTATTAAGCGCCTGCTAGATGCAGGGCAGGAGGGCTCGTTCAGGCCTCGGCGCCAGGGACAGAGCTGCCACCCGACCTGACCCCCCCTCCGTGCAGGTGGAGTTCTACTTCCTGTCCCAGTACGTGTCGCCGGCCGACTCCCCGTTCCGCCACATCTTCCTGGGCCATGGGGACCACACGCTGGGTGCTCTCCTCGACCACCTGCGGCTGCTGCGCACCGAGGGCCCCGGGGGCTTCCAGGAGAGCCGCTTCCGGCGCCAGCTGGCCCTGCTCACCTGGACGCTGCAGGGGGCGGCCAACGCGCTCAGCGGGGACGTCTGGAACATCGACAACAACTTCTGAGGCCCGCCTGGGGCCCCCCCTGTGCCCAGACGCGCAAGCGCCTCCTCTCCCCACTTGAGAGCGATTTCGGGGTGATGGAGCTGCCCGGGCACAACTCGCTAGCCCTCCCGGCCCCTCCCTGGGTCCCCAGCGGACAGACACCCACATCCCTGGCCCTGCGATGTGGCCGGCCTGCACTCGTGCTGTCAGCACCAGGGGGCAGGGCCCACCACACCTTGACACCACCCTCCAAGGCCCCAAGGCTCCAGGGCTGGACCCGGCCCTCTTGGTGGGACCGAGAAGTGGGACCATTGCCTTCTGGCCACCACGGGGTCTGTGGGGGGGAGGCATGTGGGGTTTGGACTTAGTAAACCACCCCGCCACGTCTGTTCACGCTTTCTTCTCACGCTCCGCCTCACCCACACATCCCTCTGGGGAGAGACCTGGGAGCGGGCAGTCTGGCCGAAGGGGACGGTGGGAGCTGTCGCCACAGGGGAAACTCTGAGCTGTTCCTGTTACCCAAGAAACAGGAAACTACCTAATAATAAAGATCCGGGGTGGGGGTGGGGGCTGGCTCCAGACCTGTCTCTGGGTAACTTGCAGGGCCAGAGCAAAACGCAGGGCCCTTGCTAGGAAGGGGGGAAAGCTTATTTGATTGCTTCCACACTCTCCCGTCACAGTGTTTCTTATTTGCTCTTTAAGGTCGCACTCCCGTGGGCAGTGGTGCACTCGGGGCCAGTGCAGAGCCCAGCGGGCACTCAGGCCGACCATCCCAGGGCTCAAGTTCCTGCTGGGGAAGGAGGGTGGCAGCTGGGGCTGGGTGGGGTGGGGGAGCTGAGAGGACGGGAGAACCCAGCCAGGGGAGGTGGGTGGCGAGCCCCGCCCTGCACGCGCCACTGTCCTGGACTTCACTTACAAAACCTAACTTCAGAGATGAAATGAGAATTTCAAGACGGTGCCCGCAGGACGTTGAACCCCACACGTAGCACCCCCTTCTGAGCACAGGGCCCCAGCAGGGCGTAGTGGGGACACACCTGTGCGGTTGGCCCTGCCCAGGAACTTCTCTGCCCCGGGATCCCATCTGGATGATCTTTGTCCAGGGAAGGGGGAGTGCAGGAGGCGTAAACTACACGAGGGCAGGAGGTTCTGGGTGCTGCTGGCACCCCCAGACCTTCAGTCCCTGTTTCCGAGGCTGCTGTCCCGGCTCCCACGCCTAGAAGCAGCTGACAGAAAGCCTAGGGCCTGTTGCAGGCCCCCCCCCCCCCTCGCCCACTCCCAGGTGGAGAGGGAGGTCCTAACCAGCCCCTCGGGCACGGGGCAGTGAAGAGCTCTTGGTCTAAGGCTTGGGAGGCCCCAGGCCCTTGGCTCCAGGATGAAGTGAAGTGTCCCCTCCAGTGCCCCGAGCCTGACTTGGTGGGTTCTCAGGAGCCTGCCCCAGGGTCAGGAACCGCCTCTGCCTTGTCCATTCGCTTCCTGTAGCAGCCAGAACGACGGCCTCCGCAGATGTCCACATCTGACCGCGGGAACCCGTGACTGTGTTACAAGGTTACAAGACAAAGGGGACTTGGCAGGTGACACTAAGGATCTTAAGGTGGGGAGATAACCCTGGGTTACTGGAGGAGGGGCAGAATGTAATAGAAGCATCAAGAGTCAGAGCGGATGTGGCGACAGAAGCCGAGGGCTGGAGGCAGGGAGATTTGAAGATGCCACCCTGCTGGCTTTGAAGGTGGACAAAGGGGCCGAACGCCGAGGGATACGGGTGCCCGCGAGAAAGTGGAAAAGGCAAAGAACTGGATTTCCCCCTGGAGCCTCCTGAAGGGACGCAGCCCTGCTGACACCCTGTAAGAGTCATTCTGGACCCCAAGAAATCCAAGAGAACCAGTTTGTATTGATTTGAGTCCCCACGTCTGTGGTTGTTCATTACAGCAGCCACGGGAATGAATGTGCCCCCTTGCTGACTGCTGCAAGCTCAGCACTGCTCTCCAAAAAAACTCACCTTAGAAAAGAAGCGCCTAGGAAAGTGGACTTGGCCCAGTGGTTAGGGCGTCCGTCTACCACATGGGAGGTGCAAGGTTCAAACCCCGGGCCTCCTTGACCCTTGTGGAGCTGGCCCATGCGCAGTGCTGATGCGCGCAAGGAGTGCCGTGCCTCGCAGGGGTGTCCCCCGAGTAGGGGAGCCCTATGTGCAAGGAGTGCGCCCCGTAAGGAGAGCTGCCCAGCGCGAAAGAAAGTGCAGCCTGCCCAGGAATGGCGCCGCACACACGGAGAGCTGACACAGCAAGGTGACCCAACAAAAAGAAACACAGGTTGCGGGTGCTGCTGATAAGGATAGAAGCGGCCACAGAGGAACACACAGCGAATGGACACAGAGAGCAGACAACTGGTGGGGGGGAAGGGGAGAGAAATTAAAAAAAAAAAATCTTAACAAAAAAAAGTGCCTGGGAAGCAAATATGGCTCAAACAATTGGGCACCTGCCTACCATGTGAGAGGTCTGGGTTCAGTTCCCACTGCCTCCTAAAGAAGATGAGCAAAACAGCAAGCTGACTCAACAGGCAGGTGGAGTGAGGTGACACAACAAGATGATGCAACAATACAAAGAGGCAAACATAATGAGACACAACAAAGCAGGGAGTGGAGGTGGCTCAAGCAATTAGGCATCTCCCACCTAGGAGGTCCGAGGTTTGTTTTCCTGATGCCTCCTAAAAAGAAGACAAATAGACACAAGAAGTGCAAACAACAAGGGGGTGGGAAGAAATAAATAATACCAATAAAAAAGTACGTGTCCCATAAATTTGGCTGCCCCTTCACAGCAGTGTCACAGGAAGCCTTCCTCCTCCCACCGGCCAAAAGCCCTTTTCCCAGCAGGTGCTAGCAGGGACGTTCACCTGTGATTCCTCTAATGCATCTTGGGTACCTGGGCACAGCCAGCCCGGTGCCAGTGGGTGCCATCCATCCATCCACACACGCGTCACTGATGACAGGGGTTTACTCCTAGACCTGGACTGCAGCCCCATCTCCCTGCAGCCTACTGGGGCCACACCCACTGGGGTGGATCTGGAGTGAGACAAGATTCCCAGGATAGGGGAGCAGGTCCCAAGACCCCCCAAAGTGAAGCTGAAACAACCGATAACCTTCCACAGGTGTGAAAGACTGGCCCAGTCTTAACATAAGTCTTTTGCTGATTTTTTGTGGTTATTTTTTTGTTGTTGCAGTTCCTTTTGTATTTTGGGTATTAAATCCTTACTAGATATATGGTTAGCAATTATTTTCTCCCATTCTCCAGGATGCCTTTTTTTTTATTTTTAGGAGGTACGAGGGATTGAACCTGGGACTTCAGACATGTGAAGCATACACTAGCCACTGAGCTCTACCTGCTCCACATCTTGCTGATTTTTTTCTTCCCAGCTGACCATCTGCCCCATGTCATTGGCTGTCCTCTTCCTGTCCTCCCCTTCAGTCACTGCATCCGAGGGGGGCGGGTGGGCTGCACGTCTGCCTTTTGAGACTCCTATTCTTCTGTGCTGTGATCTCCCCCAGCCTAGTGATGGCGGGCAATGCCATTTCCCCCATCTTGGTAGGAACCTTGGTGTTTCTCATCCAAGGGACAATGAACAGATAAATGGGAGAAAGGCAGGAAAAGATCCTGGGTACCTTGGGAAGAGGTTCTGATGGCTCAAGGTGGTGAGACTGGAGTTCTACAGCAGGCACGGATGAGGTAGTATTTTTGGTGGTTTCTTTCAAGCTTAGGTATGTTGGCTTAGGGCCAAAAGCCTATTTTAGGGCTAAGGGGGGATCTTTGGATGAATTTGCCCAATTGGCTCCCTCCTTTTGGAGGTGGGACCTGAAGCTCAGAGAAATTAAATGACTGGTCAAGGCCGCACAATCTTGGCAGCGCAGCGCCAGGGCTGGGCCCCTCTGCTGCCTTGCAGGCCTGCGTCCCCTGGGCCTGGGAGTGGAGGCACTGCAGGATGCCTGGATGCCAAGAAAGAAGCGGGAAGCAAGGGGCCAGCTCCTTACAGTTCTCATTCGGATTTTTAAAATTCCTTTTATTTAACTTGGAAAATGAGTACAAATCCCTGGGTATTTTTGCGAGGGCGGAAGGGTCAGGAAGGCAGGAGAAGGGGGCAGGAGTTGAGGCAAGGTAGGAGCGTCACAGTGGCTGTCTCAGGCCCCTGCCAGGGAGGGGGGCCCGGAGGTCGAGCAGGAAGCTCAGGTCCGTAGGAACACCATGGTGAGGAGGCCTGGGGGGGGGGACAGCAACTCAGCACTCAGTCCTCTGAGCCTGGGTCCCACCCCCCCACCCCGCTTCTCTGGGGCTCTGTGTGTGCTCACCCAAGACATAGGCTGCCACCAGCTTTTGTCCCAGGGAGACGTGGAGGGCTTGGGGCAGTTGGCTGCCGAGTTCGTCCTGCAGAGGGAGCAGCAGGAAGGCCACAGAGACCAGGCCCGCCAGCAAGAAGAGGACGAAGGAGCTGGTGGCCAGCGGCGGGCGGGGGCCTGGGGGACAAGGCCCATCAGAAGCCCAGCCCAAGCCAGACCTCAGGTCCTCCAGGGAGGAGCTGAAGACGGAGCAGGAGGCCACTTCAAGTGTACCCTCCCCCCGGAGCCTCTGGCCCCACAGGCACGAGAGACCCCCCTCTCTTCGCTCTTTCAGCATTCTTTCCTTTTCCTCTCTTCTCTCTGCCTTCAGCATGTATCCATCTGACAGGCAGGGACCTCTCTCTATCCCCTATGCCTGGCGCTCCACTTAGTACATCATTGCTCAATACCTGTTTCTCCTTGAACTGAACTGAGCTGGCACATGATAAGAAGTACCGGAGTTAGAGCCAAGAAAGAACTTTTTCTCTAAGCAGAAACCAGAAACTGCCAAAGTCTTTTCTCCCCTAACCTGATATAAAATTCCAACTCACCAGGAGAGTTTCCACCACAAGGTGAAAGACCGCCCCAGGAGACCTCTTCCAATCTAGTCCCGCTCGGCTCTAGGCCAGTGCCAGCCCCTCGCTCCCTAAGGAACTCAAGATCCCCCAGCCTCCCAACTCACTCTCCGGGAAGTGTCTGGCCGTGGGTGGTGGCGTCCAGGCAGGAGGCCCTGGGGGGGGTGCTTGGTCAGGCGGTCCCGGAAGCTCGAGGGGGTATGCCGGGCCCCTCAGAACCGAGGGGATGTCCTTGCGCCCCACTACTCGGCCCTCGGACCCCTCCTCAGACAGCTCAATGCGGAAGCGGTCCTGGACATCATAGTGGCTGGGAATGGGGGCCACGTGGCGAATCACTCTGGTCCCGAGGCGGGAGAGAGGCCATGGAGAGGCAATGAGTGAGAGGCAATGACCCTGGGACCCTCTGAGACGGTGTCCCTTCAGCATGCAGACAGAGGGTGGGGGAGACAGTGTGAAGAGGACTCAGGCCTCAGACAACAGCACAGTGGCTTCCGGCCCTGGCTTCCCTCGGCCTCCCCATCCCCTCCTACTCACATGTCAATGCAGGACTGAGGCTTCACATATCCTTCAGCGTCAAACACTGTGTATTTGGCAGGTGCTGTGCAGAGGACTGGGGGAGAAAGACACACACGGACACCTACTATTGCCTCACAGATCCCCCAGGAGTCCTGCCCCTAGAGGGACACTAGAGTCCCCCTGGCCTTCTATCCCAGGGCTGGTCGGGACTCTTCCGGTCCTCCAAGGCTGGATATCTGACCCTCCCGCTCTCATTCCTCCGGCCCACCCGACCCCCAAATGTCCTGTTGCCAGCTCCCAGCTCCCTAGCACAAGTGCCCACCCCTTCACCTCGGAAGCGCAGCGCAGCTCCTGTGGGGTTATAGAGGGTCAGCAGCTGTCGGGGTCCGCTCCGCTGGTCCGCCCTGAATACTAGATCCGGGGGAAAGACAAGGACCGGGACAACGAGACCCGCGGGAGGAGGGGCGCCCCGGGACCCCCGCCCAGGGGGCCCCGGACCCACCAGCTCCTGGTCCTGGGGCGCCCCACGGCGCATGCAGACTCTGGGCGGTCGGACATCCGAGGGCAGCGCTCAGGGGACAGGGGCTGGAGTCTAGAGCTGGGAGGCGAGGGAGGCAAAAGGGGACAGGATGAGCTCGTGGGGGTGGGGTTTGGCCCAGGACTGATTCTGCCGGCACCTCGGGACCTGGCAGAGCCAGACCAGGCGCCCCAAACGCTTCCCCTCCGCAGCTCTGCCCCCAAGCCCCACCTAATGGGTCACGCCCACCCCGCTAATCCGGGTCTTCCAGGCCTCCCGCCCCCGCGCCCCCTCTCAGGCCGGACGCGGACTCTTCCGGAGCTGCCGGTTGCGCCTCCTGTTCTCCGGGGAATGTCCACCTGTGGCTGCGATCCCTGCCCCCCGAGCTCGGGCCCGCACTCTCCTTAGTGCTTCGGCTTCCGAACGGCGGCCGGCGGTGGTCGGCTTACCTTTTGGTCAAAGGACCTGCCAATCAGCTTGTGGCCAGACCAAGGGTGCCATCTTCCCGAGAAGCCTTTTCCGCATTTCCGCCGTACGGCCTCTGTGATTGGCCAGAGCGGCCTCGTTTCAGCCAGCGGTGTACGCCGATTGGTGCGCTGAGACACATAACAGAACGCCCCCTCCTGGCGCCGTGATTGGCTGGGTCCCAATGACGTCACCACTGCACAGGCGTTCAGGGCTGAAGCCGGAAGCCGGAGGGTCCGGGGGCGGGGCCGCGAGCTGGGCTTTGTTCTCTGTGCGGGCGCTGAGAGCGGCCGAGATGCTGGGTTTCCCACGAGGTTCTCTTGGTTCCATTCGAGCGCGCCTGGAAGCCTCTGCAGCAATCGAAGCCCAGCGTCTGTAGTGCGAGCTGGAGGTCGCTCCCACGTGGAAGCCGGATCTCCTTTCCTGCGTCTCTCCTTCATGCACTGGTCTGGAAAATCACGTTTGTAGTGGAAGAATTTACCAAGCTCCGCCCCTTACATCTGCCCGTCGAATTTTCAACAATTTCATTGTTAACTCCCCGTTTGTAGACTAGGAAACGGCCTCAGCGAGATGAAGGATCTCACCACTCCCGTCACACCATTCATTAGATAGCAGTGGAGCAAAAACAAGAGTTGGTGATCTCATCCAAGAGCCGTCCCAAGCCCCCTTCGTTCTGTCCCCGTACCATGTTTTATTTTTCTTCATATATTTTATAGCACTCTTTGATGTCATAGTCATTTTATTGTTTATCCCTTCTTCGGCAGAATATACTCTCCACGAGAGCAGGGACATTGCTTTGTTTTCTGTTGTATCTTCAGCACCGAAAACATTTGGGGGATACTCGATAATTATTTTTAAAACTAATTATTTTATTGTAGTAAATACGCAACATAAAAGTTATTTTAACCATTTTGAGTGGATAGTTGTTGGCATTAAGTACTTTACCAATACTGTGCAAGTTGCGTCATTGTCTGTTTCCAGACTATTTTTTTAAAGGGTCAGGAGGCCGTGGGTATGGAACCTTGGACCTCCTATATGGTAGGCCGACGCTCTATCTGTTGAGCCACATCCGTTTTCCACCTGACTAATTTCATCATCCCAAACCAAAACTCATACTCATTTAGTAATAACTCCCCATTTCCCCTTCCTCCACCCCTGGTAACCACTTTTCTCTAAGAATTTGTTGTTCTAAGCATTTCATGTAAATCAGACATTTGTCCTTTTGTGTCTGACTAGTTGCACTTAACATGATGTCTTCAAGGTTCATCCATGTTGTAGCATGTATCAGCATTTCACTTCTTTTTACAGCTGAATAATGTTCCCTTATATGGGATACACTGCCTTTTGTCTATCCATTCATCTGTTGATGGACACTTGGGTTGTTTCCACCTTTTGGCTATTGTGGATAATGCTGTGGTGAACACTGGTGTACAATACATGTCCGAGTCCCTGCTTAGAATTCCTTTGGGTATATATACCTAGGAGTGGAATTGCTGGGTCAAATGGTAATTCTGTTCAAATTTCTGAGGAAACACCAGACTGTTTCCACAGCTTCTGTACCGTTTTACATTCCTACTAACAATATATGAGGGTTCTGTTTGTCTACATCCTTGCCAACACTTGCTATTGTCAGTCTTTTTCAGAATAGCCACCCTAGGAGAGTGAAGTGGTATTTCATTGTAGTTTTATCTTGCATTTCTCTAGTGGCTAATGATGTTGAAAATCTTTCCAAATATTTATTGGCCATTTGAATATCTTCTGTAGAGAAATGTCTATTCAAGTTCTTGGCCTGTATTTTCATTGGGTTGTTCGTCTTTTTATGTATTCTGGATATCAGATATATATATATATAGGTTGAAACAATTTTCTCCATTCTGTAGGTTGTCTTTTCACTTTAGATATCTCTTTTCTGTTTTCTCTATCTCATATATATATATATATATTTTTTTTTTTTCTTAGGTACCAGGCCGGGGACTGAACCTGGCCCCGTGGGAAGCTGGTGCTCAGTCACTGAGCCACGTTGGCTCCTCGTGTATGTTTTTGTTGCTTAAATACTCCATTACTGCATTAAAAAAAAATTATTTAGTTGCTTTTTCTAGTATGCCATTTTTTAAAAGATTATTTATTTATTTATTTCTGTCCCCTTCCCCGCCTCCCCTCCCCACTTGTCTGCTGTGTTCATTTGCTGTTTGTTCCTCTGTGTCTGCTTGTATTCTTGTCAGCGGCACCCAGAATCTGTGTCTCTTTTTCTTGTGTCATCTTGCTACAGCAGCTCTCCGTGTGTGCCACTCCTGGGCAGGCTGCACTTTTTTTGCGCTGGGTGGCTCTCCTTACGGGGCACACTCCTTGCGTGTGGGGCTCCCCTACTTGGGGGACACCCCTGCGTGGCACGGCACTCCTTGTGTACATCAGCACTGTGTGTGGGCCAGCTCGTCACACGGGTCAGGAGGCCCTGGGTTTGAACCTTGGACCTCCCATGTGGTAGGTGGATGCCCTATCCATTGGGCGAAATCCACTTTCCTTGTATGCCATTTTGATTCCATTATTTTCTTTCCTATATATTTACTTATTTTCTTAGTGTAACCTTTGTAATTACCAGTCTTTTTTTAAAGATTTACTGTATTTATTTATTTTTTATTTATCCCCTTCCTCCCCCAGATGGTTCTCTCATCTGTCTGCTCATCGTTTGCTTGTCTTCTCCAGGAAGCACGGGGAGCTGCACCTGGGACCTCCCACATGGCAGGTAAGTGTCCTAACGGCCTGAGCCATATCTGCTCTCGCCTGGGCTGTGGTGTCTGTTGTTAGTGGCATCTGCTCATTAGGCATCTGCTTGTTGTGGCAGGTGTGGCATCTAGCTCATTGCAGCATGTGTGGTGTCTGCTCCTCTTCTTTAAGAGGCACTGGGACCTGAACCAGGACCTCCCTTGTGGTAGGCGGGTCCCCAACTGCTTGAGCCACACCTGCTTCCCTGTAATTACAGTTAATATCTTAAACTAATAACAACCTTGTTCAACCAGTACCAACCTAGTTTCAGTAGTATACAGTTTACTCCTTTATATTTCCACCTCTCCACCTTTATATTGTTATTGTCTCAGATTACATCTTTATACATCTTATGCCCATTAACATAGACCGAAATGTTATTTTACATATTTGCCTGTTGAATTAATGGGGGTTGGGGGACAGTTACAAATCAAAAGTACAATATAATAGGGTTTAATATTTTCCTATGTAAATATTCATATGATCAGTGTTCTTTCTTTTTATGGTTTTTGATTCCTCTCTAGTGCCCTTTTATTTCAGCTTAAAATACTCCAGCATTTTTTGTAGGGCAGATCTTCTGGTAATGAACTTTCTCCTTTTGTTTATTTGTAAGTCTTAATTTCTCTTTCATTTTGAAAGATAATTTTGCAGGATACAGAATTCTTGCTTGACAGTTTTCTTCTTTAAGGACTTTAAATATATCATCCCACTGGCCTCCATGGTTTCTGATGAGAAATCCACTGTTAATCTTACTGGGAATCTCTTGTATGTTGACGAGTCGCTGCTCTCTTGTTGCTTTCAAAATCCTCTTTGTCGTTAGAGTTTGGCAGTATCATTTGAATGTGTTTTGGTGTAGATCTCTTAGAGATCTTGAGTTTTTTGAGCGTCCCGGATGTGTGTATTCATGTCTTTCATCATGTTTGGGAGGTTTTCAGCCATTGTTATTTCAAATGCTTTTTCCTTGCCCCTCTCTCTCTCATCTTTCTGGGATTCCAATGACGTGCATGTTGGTATGCTTGATGGTGTTCCACAGGTTCCTCAGGCTCTAAATGTTTTTCATAATTTTTTTTTCTCTTCACACTGGAAAATGTCATTTGTCTTGTCTTCAAATTTTTTGATCCTTTTTTTGGCCCATTCAAATCTGCTGTTGAATCTATCTAGTGAATTTTTCATTTCAATCACTGTATTTTGCACCTCCAAAACTTCTGTTTGGATCCTTTTAATAATTTCTATCCTTTTATTTTGTCAATGTTTTTCTGATTTCCTTCAGTTCTTTGTATATGGATTTTTAGCTCATTGAATCTATTTAAGACAGTTGATTTAAAGTCTTGGCTCTAAAAGTTCTATTGTATGACTTTCCTCAGGGTTGGTTTCTAGCAAATTCTTCTTTTCCTGTGAATGGACCATAATTTCCTGTTTCTTTGTATGTTTTGTTATTTTTTGTTGTTGAGAACTGGATTTTTGAGTATTATAACTCTGGAAATCTAACTCTCCCACTTCTCACTAGTTTTTGTTGTTGAGGGCTGAAGCCATCAATTTGTGACTTTTCCAAATTGTTTATGTTCTGCAATGGGGAATGGAAAGAGAAAAGGGAAAAAAAAATACTGCCTCTTAAAGACTCACTGTTGCTTTTTTGCCTGAGAGGGGTTGAACAGTGGCTGTCCTCAGAGCCAGGCCCCCAGAAATCAAAAGCTGCTGATGAAAAGCAATTACAGAACAGACCACTCTCCCTGGGAGTCTGGAGGACTAGGTCCTTATAGACCATCCTGACAGCTGCACCAGGGGCCAGTCTCAACATGTCCACTGCCTGACACGAGGGTGGGGAATAGGGGATAGTAACTACTGCATGAAGAGCAAAATTCGCCATTATTTAGGGCAATTTACCAGCCCTTCCTCTAGATCTTCTCTGGATGCTGCGGTGTTCTACTAGATTCCAGAGTTTCAAAAGAGTTGAATCGGATAGTTCCTGTCAGTTAAATAGTTGTTTTGGTGGAGGGACTGATTCCTAGAGCTTCCTATGCTGCCATCAACACCAATAATTATTTTTTGAATGAATGAATGAATGAGAAAATAGGATGAAATTTGAGCAGAGCTCTGATTAAAGTTAGGAAGGGAGCCACAGAGGTATCCATGGAAAAGAATTCCAGATAGAGGGGACAGCAAAGGCAAAGCCCTCCAGCAGAATTGTCCTAGACATGCTCAAGGAACAGTGAGGAGGCCATGTGGCTGGAACAGAGGCGGCAATGAGGAGGGAGGAAGGATGCAGATCGACTGGACCCTTATAGCCACGTAAGGACTTTGGGTCTAATTCTGAGACAGTTGGTAAACTACGGGAGAGCTCTGAGCAAAGATGTGACAAGATCTGACTTAGATTTTAAAAGGGTTTTCTTTACAGTAAATGTCTGTTAAATAAATGAAAACAAACTCCCAGATGGGGAAGTAGACATGGCTCAACTGATAGAGCATCCATCTACCATATGGAGGGTCTAGGGTTTGATTCCCAGGGCCACCTGACCCATGTGGTAAGCTAGCCCATGGGCAGTGCTGCTGCCGCACACAAGGAGTGCCGTGCCATGCAGGGGTGCCCCCGCATAGGGGTCCCCCACACGCAAGGAGTGCACCCCACAAGGAGAGCCGTCCTGCGTGAAAAAAGCGCGGCCTGCCCAGGAATGGCACCACACACAGCAAGATGATGCAACAAAAAGACGCAGTTTCCCATTGCCATGCAATGGATGCAGAATAATGCAAGTGGATGCAGAATAATACACAGCAAATGGACAGAGAAGGGGAGAGAAATAAATGAATCTTAAAAACAACAACAACAACAAAAACTCCCAGATGGGTTCCCAAACCATAGAAATGGAGATCGGATCCTGTCCTCAGTCAAGAAACATTTATTTGGATGTGAACGGGGGCTAAGGGGGTGGGCCAAGGCTGGCCTGGGTCTCAGGCTTGGGACCTGGCAGCCGGCACACTCTGGGGGGTGCACTTCCTCTTGCTTAGGTTGGCGAGGATCTGGTCCTGGGTGGTCCGGTAGAGAACCACGAAGCTCTCTGGAGAAAGGACGGGACCTCTGTTCTCTTCCACCTGGCCCATCAGCAGGTAACTGGCTCCTGGGGGAAGAAGGGATTGAGAACTCATGTTACTGAGACCCTGTCAACACAGTTCCTCACCTGAGCCCCTCAGGGCCCACCACCCCTACCATTCTCACCCTTCCCATTTCCCCACATCTCTATTACCTTTCTTCATAGGGGGACACTGCTTGCAGGGTACATAAAACTTCAGCGGGGCATCAGTGGGTGGAGATGGCAGGTCCAGGCCTCCGGTTTTGTAAGCGCCAATGAGACTGACGGTGACAGTGAGGCCCTCACCTGGGCCTCGAACCATGGACTTCACTGTCGCAGTCACCACTGGGGAGGGCGGGGGTGGAAGGTGAGGATTCAGAAGGCTAGGGCAGGACTGGAACCAGGAGAAGGGGGACCTTGGGGGTGGGGCTGCTTACCCAAGCTGCTGGCACAGAAGTTACTCTGTAAGGTGCCTGTTCGCCGGCATTGCTTTGGGCAGGAGTCACTTCGGGCATCTAAGGAGAGAGAGGGTGCTGTTTGTCGAGGGTGACCTACCCAGCAGGTAGGAGGAACCGCTATCCCGGTAACAGCCTCACTGATTTGAACTTGTTCTGAGCCCTGTGCAGGTCTGGGTCCCTGCACCTGTACCAGCCGTTTGCAAGGAAGAGGCACCAGTGAGTGTTATATTTAAGTGTGAGTGGCTGAATGACTGAATGGGTCCAGAGAGAACTCTCTCAAACATGCTCCCTTCGGTCCACACTGTCTTCCTCCCGCTTCCCAGACTCACCAGGGCCCACAGGAGTTGCCTTGGCCTCAGGCGCAGCCTTTGGTTTCTCCGCAGCTGGCAGTAGGGGCGCGGCGGGCGGCTTAACTTTGGGCCCATCTCCTGGTTTGGGGCCGGACTCTGAGGGATTCCGCGCCAGCCCCTCTCCGGCAGAGCCCCGTGGGATGGTCCGGTAGGAGGCCGAGAAGCCATCGGCTGTGACACTAAGGTCCGAGACGAACTGGACAAGGAGCTCATTCCCTTCCGAGGAGATGGGACTGCCGCCGGCGGGGCATTGGGGGAGGGGAGTCAGAGCAGGTCACGCCCCGTGGCACGGTGGCCTTTTTAACCTCTGCCCCTCTCAGGGCAGCACCTGCTTCCCTCCTTGCCTCGCCTTGGACCTGCGCTGCCCACGCGACGGCGGCCCTGGGTTCAGATCCCGCCGCTCCAGCTAAGCCCCGCCCCCGGCCCGACCGCTGTGTGGTCCCGGTGGGTCCCTCCCCCTCACCCCGGGGCCGTGTCGCCGCAGAACTTCCCCAGCCTCTTGGCGTCGTCGCTCTCAGCTCCGTTGAACACACTGACCGAGTCGTAGCGGCAGTAGGTGTCGGGCTCCAGGTCAAACTTCCCAAAGGTCAGCGAGATCACCTGGAGGCGGGGGGGAGGGCGGTGCTGGCAGCAGCCTCTCCCCTGCCCACGTCCCCTGGAGCCCCTCCGAGGAACCCCCGCGCCCGCGCCCTGGGCGTGCAGCTGGCGGCGGGGCGGGTCCTGGCTGGCGCTGCGGAACACATCCCCCTCTCACGCACAGAGTTCATATCCGCCGCCTGTACCTCGCTTTCCTAAGACTCGTCCCAGGTGCAATTGTACATTTTTGGGTTGTTTGCGTGCAAGCAGCTCTGGGTCTGTTTTTTGCTCCCCGCCAGAGCGAGCTCAGTGCTCGGAGCGAGCAGACCGTCACTACATCTCTGCTGGCTGCAGGCTGGAGGAAGCGCCTGGCTCCCCGAGGGCAGACGGGCAGGGGGTGGGTACCTGGTCCGAGGGCGCGATGATATGCCAGGAGCAGCTGATGCCCGGGGGGTAATCGGACTCGGGCCAGTTGGGTGTAGTCAGGGTTCCCTGGGCCTTCTCCAGTCGCCCCCCGCAAAACTGGTGCTCTGGGGAGGGGAGAGAGGAGCGGGGGTGGGGGGCAGTGGAGACCGTGGGTCAGCTGGGGAGAACGCCAGGCCGGGAGCCCCTGCAGGAAGTTCGGAGGAAGGGGAGAGGGGAGGGGGAGGAAAGCGGGGGCGGGGGTGGGGTTAGCAGAGGGGGCGCCGAGAGGGCGCCCAGGCGGGCGTGGAGGGCGCGGCAGGGTCAGCTGGACAGGCTCCCTCCTTGCCCCTCCCCTGCCCCGCAGCCTCGCGCTCCTCTTCCCCTGGAAGATCCCATCTCCCCGGCCCGGCAGAAAAGTCCCCTCCTACAGGCTGCAAAGCCCCCGCTCGGTGAGGGTGCCCTCGATTTGGGGCGCTGCCCCCGAGGTCCCTTTGGGGCGGTACCTCCCTGAAACATTTTGAGAGAGACTTCTGCCGCCAGGAGGGGGTGATGGGACCGCAATCGGGAGCCGGGGCTGGGTGTAGGGGGCTCCGGGGCGGGGGAACCTAGTCCCCTCAGCCCTGGGGTGCCCCCTAGCGCCTGCTGGAGGGTGCCCGATTGCGGATGAGGGCGGGCAGTTACTCACCGTCCCAGTAACCCCAGGCCGCCCATTCCACCCGCGGGTCCGTGACCCATTTCCGCCTGGCGCCTGGGGGGGGGCCTGGAAGAGGAGGTGGGTGGAAGCGGGAGGGGGGGAGAGAAGACGGGGAGGAGGGACTGAAGGGGCAGTTAGTGAGGGAAAAGGGTAAGGGAGGTAGTGGGGGCCCTAGGCTCTTGGGCGAAGGGTGGTCCTGGGGTGGAGGTTAAGGCTGGGGGCGGGGCCTGCGCAGGGGGCGGGGCCAGGAGGGGGGCGGAGGTGAGGGAGTCTCACCAGTGCCGGAGGTGGCCCGCCCGCTGTACCAGAGCAGGAAGCCGCGTCCTCCCGTGCCCTCGTCCGCCGTCATTCGCAGGGTCACCTGGTTGCCCGGGGCGACTACGGGCGCCGGCCGGAAGGTCCCGCAGAAGCGCCCGAGTCGTTTGCCAGAAGTGTCAGCCCCGGCAAAGACCTCCAGGGCATCGTAGAGGCAGGATGGGTGCAGCTCCAGGTCAAAGACTCGGAAGGAGAGGGACACGGTCTGGCCCTCAGGCACCTGGCAGCGGGAACAGGGGCAGGGAACCTCAAAGTCACACAACCCAGGCAGAGGGCCTCTCTCCTGGTAACTGGGCCTGAACCGGAAAGGGGCAGTATGGGAGCCGGCAGGGCTTTAGAGCAGAGGGGCTGGGCTCTGCAGCCCTGGCTTGTGCAGGGCGCAAGACCCCAGCTCTTTGGAGAGAACTTAGGACAGGAAAGAAGTTGGGAATGGAGAGTCCAGATTTGAGTTCAGGCAGGTGCCCTGGAAGGGTGGAGGTGTTCACCAAGTGTTATTGTTGGACTGATGCCATCAGCGACCAGAGCAGAGAGGGTTTGGACCTCCCCAGGTGGAGCGGGGAGTGCTAGGGCTTTTCTTAGTTGGACCTTCTGCTTGCCTGGACCCAGGCCGGGGGGCTTGGATGAGTGACCAGAGGGACCTTCTCACCGTTATGGTCCAGACGCACTCTTTATTGGAGGGGTAGAGGTTGGGGAAACCCTCACTTGCCACGTAACCTGACTCCCCTTTCACATCCCCTCCGCACAGGAACACAGGTCTGGAGAAGGAAGGGAAGACGGACCAGTTAAGAGTGGGGGGCTGGGTGGGTGAGGGAGCAAGGCCTAAGGGATCTGGGGCAGCTTCAGCCACGTGGATGGGACTGGGGTGGGAAACACTCCCGCAAAGGATAAGGACATAGTGAGGTCGGGGTCAGTGACTGGGCCACCCCTCCAAGCCCGAGTCCCCACCCCCATCCCGACTAGAATTCCCGGAATCCTCTCTCCCCACCTCATCCAGCCTGGCAGTCAGGGACAGGAACCGCCTAACTACTTCCAGATGTCTGCACAGCCACGAGGCGAGGCGGTGGGGGCGGGGAGGGGGCGGAGAGACGAGGGGAGCAGCAGCAGCCCTCAAAGTGAACCTGGAGGTGAGGTTCCCTGAGCTCCCAACCCTTGCCCGGCTCCTGCCCAAGTGCCCCACTCGCTGGCCCCTTTCCCTCTCAGTTTCTAATTCCCTCCTGGAATCCAGATGTCCAGCTACCAGGCAAGTTCAGAGTCTTGGCTCTGTTTCCAGGGGCGACCAAGGGTCTGGGTAGATGGGGAGACTTGGGGGGCAGAGGGTGAAGCGGGGAGGTATGAGGAGTGGAGGTGAACTGTGGGAGACAGTGGTTTTGCAGCAGAGTGACGACTTTGGGGACCAGGGGGAGGTGGGGGCTGTGAGCCAGGAATTAGCAAAAGAATCCGTAAGCCCCACAGGCCTAACACCGCCCGCCCCCGCCCCCCCCCCCCCCCCCCCCCCCCGCCAGGAGTCAGGGCTCACTGAGTGATCTGGAAAGTGCCAACCAAGAGACCTACCTGGTGTAGTTGGTGGTCTGGCCCTGGGCGAGGGGCAGCAGAGCCCAGGCAGTGAGGAGGGGCCCCAAGAGGGAGGCTGTGGCAGCAGGCAGCATGGCCCCGGGGAGAGGTGCTGGGGTCCTCGGGACAGAGGCAGCAGCCGACTTTAGACTTTAGCAACGGGAGCGGCAGCAGCAGCAGGATAATCAGTGCCAGATGAGGCAGCCTCGGGTGTGTGGGCGTGGGGACTGGCCAGTGGGGCGGGTGGGGGGAGGCGGGACAGGGAGAGCAGAGCCCGGACAGTGCTGAGTCCAGGGGCCTCTCTAGGTCTAGGACACACAAATATTGCCCTAAGGAGGGGGTGGAGCAATGAGGGGCAGAATCCAGACATCCAGTGGTGTCAGCTGGAAGCCCACTCTGGCCAGTGCCCAAGCATCCTGCAAACACAGACTCTGGCCCTTCCCCGGGACTCTCCAGCCCACCCATGGCCCTCCCCATCCTGGCTCCCTCAGCACCCAGAGCAAGTCTTTCCTTGGACTTCCAACCCCCTCTCACCCCCTTCCTGGCCTCCCCCTGCCCTAGCTCAATTCCACTTCAAATTTCTACTACCCTTCTCTCCATCCCAGGCCAGATAGGCCAGGGAGACAGACTTATGCTCACCCCTTTTCTCTTCCAAGTATTTGAAGGCACATAGGAAGCATGATAGGGAATATTGAAACAAAGTGGTCAACTGAGTCTGCTTTCTCACATCGGCCAAAGGGATGGAACAAAGGAGAGGGCACCTGGAGGTGACTGAGGAGGGGGCAGAGACCAAAGAAGGAGCAGCTGTCTGGCACCATACCGTAAGGCAGTAGACAGTAAAGGGAGAGAGGGACCTGTGAGCTCAGACTGGGAGGTAAAAAGCAGGGGGTAGGGTAGGCTTCACAGGAATGAAGGGAAATGGCAGGAAGCTTTCTAAAGTCAGAAGGAAATGGCCTTCTCAGTATGAGGTTAAGGTCTGGAAGACAGGACCCATGTGGGGAACCACGTTGTCCATGTTGGAGCTGATCCAGAAGGTGGGGTTAGGACTCTTAGGTCAAAAAGACTAGGTTGGGTCTAGGAAGTGGGAAGGGAAAAGCAAGCTGAAGGACTCAGGTGCTGTCAGCTCAACAACAAATGAAAGCTTGAAGCACTCCTGCTCTATCTGACCCCTGCCATGTTCCGGCCCCCTTTACCAAACAGGCCTCTGCACCACCCCCATGCCCCTGGCCCAGGCCCCAGGTTTCCAAACCCAGCCTGCTTCAGCCTTTTATTCTATTTGTCCATCAGATCTCTTGTCCACGATAGTCAGGTTGGGGGCCCCTCCTGGGCAGCCCCCTGAACGTTTTACAAAACAGTTCCCTGCCCCACCCTGCCATGTCTGGCAGTGCCCACCCCGCTGTGTCTCCCTTCCCGTGCACACACATAATGTTCATTGCTACCACCCCACCTCTCCTTAGCCTCTGGCCAGACTGTCCCTCCAGGGGTTAGGCTAGGAGAGGGGGGTCAGCCCTCAGGGGTCAGGGGGCTCTGGGAGGCCCGCCCCTCCAGCAGCCCGCTGCAGCATGTTCAGGGCCTCCCAGAAGAAATCCTTCTGTGCAGCCATCAGGGGCATCCAGCCCACGATCTCCTTCATCTTCTCCATGCGGTCCTGTAATGTGGGGCAACTGTGGATCTGGCTGAGGTACTCTTCACAGGCCCGGGCTGCCCCCCCAGGGTCCTGGGGTATCCCAGCCCCCAGGCTGGGCTCCGGGGTCCCCAGCACCCTGCTGGCTGGCAGGTCCCGATAGGCAAGATGGTGCTCGATGTCATGGCTGGACATCATGTAGAGACACTCTCTGGTGGAGCAGAGGGAGCAGGCATACAGAGGGACCTTGGAGGAGAAAAGGGTCACAGCTGAGTGGGCCTTTACTGCAGGAGTTCCCAGGAAGTTTGGCAAATCAGGGCTGTTGTGTTCCTTCCTCTGAAACTGAGCTGGTAAGTGAGCTGACAGCTGGCTGAGCCCCAGGAGCTACGTAAGGCCAGAGAGAACCAAGAGCTATGGTGCGTGGCAGGAGAGGGAGGTGGGGTGGTGCTGGGGAAATGGAACTCCTGGGTCCCTGCGGGAGCCCCAGCTCCAGTCCTAAGGGCTACCTGGCTCTTTTGCTCTGCCCTCCCTGGTTGCCTGGTTGCCTGGTTGCCTGCTCCTGCTCTCACCTTGACGTGGAGCTTGACGAAGGAAGCGCTCCCCTTAGGCCAGCCGGGGAGCCGGCCTCCAGCCCCGCAGCCACAGCCCAGCAGCTCCTTGTTGAAGTCCGGGCCTTGGCTCAGCACCAGGGAGTGGTTGAGGCCGCACCACAGGGCAATGGGGCATTGCAGATAATGTACCTGAGGACACAGGACCAGGGTTCCTGAGGGGGGAACTCCAGGGCACTGGGGACTGAGGTCAGAGAAGGTTGACAGCAAGGCACAGGGCAGGAGGGAAGATAGAGAGGGAAGAAATAGGGTCCAGTATATCCCCAGAAAGTCTGCCATGCTGCATGTGGATCGGCTGCGAGCTCTTTTCTTGGTGCTCCTGAAGCTTCTCAGCTGGCCAAGGGGGGCCAAGCAGTTCTGTGGGTCCCTTGCCTTTGCTCCCCAAGAAAGAGGAACCTCGTTCTCACCACATATGTCTATGTCTACTGGGTCCAGCCTCTCGTCTCATGCCTTCCAGCCTCAGAGGGAAGGAATATAATAGCTCTCCTCTTCCCAAGGGCTCAAACCTCTCCCCGTCTCTGTGGAATTCCAGGTTAGCTCCCAAGGAAGGGCTTTTCTCCTGTCCAGTTCTCCCTTCCCTCAGGAACATTTTCAACTAGTCATACTACTACCTTCCAAAGTGGCTACCCTACTTTGAAAAAAGTCTCCACCTGCTTCCTACCTCTTAAACAGCAGGACTGGACACACAGCCCACCTGAGGTTGACCACCTTCCTGCTCACCACCTCGGGGCTCTCCTGAGTCCCTTTGACACCTGGCTTCTCTCCCTACTACACTGACATGCTCTCTCCAAAGGTACTTGACCAACCAGTGGCCCAATCCCAGAGCTTCTCCTGTTTGCTCATTCTCCTGAGACTGTTAGTGCTTTAACTTTGAGAACACAGATGAGGAATTTATGGTAATTATAGAAAAACTATAAAATACTGGCAAGCAAAAATTTTAAAAATCACTGGAAATCCCACCACCCACTATTAGCATCTTGGTGGGTATTCTTCTTTCTGTGTCCTATACAAATACATACATATAAATAATACATTTTTTTTTTTTAAACAAAAATGGGATTGTACTATCTAAACCATTTCACCAACAGATTTTTCATCTAGAAAGAGTAAATCCATTCCTGCATTATTACTGTCACCATTAGCCACCTCCTGTTAGAAATATTCTGCTCTTGTGGCTTCTGGGATATGGCATCTGTGAGGCATGCTGCCCATTTCAGGGTCAGCTCCTCATCCTCCCTGCCTGCCATGGTGGCTACTGCCCCGGATTTGCTCTTCTCTTTGTTTTTGTCATCTCACCCTTGTTCCAACTTGGGTTAGCTCTTCATTGCCAGCTAGACATGTGTACTTTTGTTTTACTATCACTGCAAAAAGTCCTGGTTCACACTCATCCTCTCTCCTCAAGCCATCATCCCTTTTTAACTCTCACATTGGTTGGCATAGCATCTTTTTCAAGGGATCTATTTCCAGAGCCAGCTCTGACACACCCCTCCCTCCCTGCATCTATCCAGTTACCAGGGCCTATTCATTTGCTGTGGAAACATCTCCTGTGCCCATTCCTTTCATTCTCATTGACACTACACTGGTCCCAGGCCCTTGTCTCAAGAGCTGCAATCACTCATCAGCCTCCAGAAGCCCTCCCACAGCCTGCCTCCTATGCACTACCTGTCAGGTGGCCTGTCCTCAGCCACCCCATGGGGGCTACCTTCTCCTGCAGACTCTATACCGACTCTGTCCCCAATCTATATCTGTCCCCTCTCAGGCTCCTACCTCATTTCTGATTCCTGATACACCCCCTCTGCTTTAGTCAGGCTAAAGGACCACATGGTCCCAGGTATGTGTGAGCTTCATTCCATCATAGTTACACAGAACCCCCTTCCTTCCCTCTTTCTCAGCCACTAGGCCCAGTTCATACCTCACCTCCTCTGGTTACCACAGCCCACCCTGATCCCCCTCCACTAAATTCCTGCTGCGTGTAAAGCAGGCACTGCACAGAACAGCACAGACTCGTACCTCCCAGTGCCAGCCCTTGGAGGATAAGCAGTGGTATCACAGCCACTACTACTGGTTGGCTTACCTGCCCTACAGAGTAGAAAGTGGATTCCACAGAAATTGGAAAAGGGGACAGATCTAGGGATTAGGGAATTGCAGGAAGAGGGGGTCAAGAAGAGAGTTGCTGGGAAACAATCTCACCTGAGTGGGTTCCCCTCGGTCCATTTTGTCCCCCGTTCCCAGCTGCCCATATCTGTTATTTCCCTGCATGAAAATTCGGCCAAATTCGTCCGCCAGACCAAGGTGATTGTAGCCAAGAGCACAGAATAGGATCTAGGAGGTGAGATCAAAGAACTCTGAGCTTCTGAGTCTCCCAACTGCTCACCTGCCACCCCCAACTGATCCCTTACAAACCTGCCCTCTGCTTGCTTTACCCCTCTCCCTCCTTGATCAATCATTTGATTCCTGCCTATACTTCAGACCCTTAGCACTTTCCAATCCCTAAAGCCCCTCCCCGTTTGGTCCACCCTGTCCCTCCAGGATCCTACCTTGGCAGGCAGTGAGAGAGCAAGCGGCATCTGCAGGTCCAGGGGGTCAAAGGCTTGAAGGGTCCCAAACAGATCACGATACACCCCTGGGGTATGCACCTCAAAATATACTCCCCCCTGGTCTGGGGGGTCAGGAGCCCTCAGCTCAGCAGCTTTGGGCACCTGTTTCCTAGTAACAAGGCCCCACCTGGGAGGAAAGCTGCATGACCCAAGGAGTCTCACACCCACCAAAGATAGTACCAGCTCTGTCTGGGAACCTGAACCCCTATCTTTTAACTAGAATGTCCTGGGGGTTCAGCATAGGGCTGGAATATGGATAGGAGCTGTTGGCCTCTGGAGGGTCTGTTCAAGGCTGGGTCTTGAGAAGAGAGGTGATTTTTACCTGTGATATAGAGGGTACTACTCTGGTTGGAAGCCATGCAGGTCACACGCAGGTGAGGTAGGCAACGGGACACCTTCCTCAGGGCCAGCTGCACTGTGTAGGAGCGTGGCTGGTCCAGCTGGGTTTCATTCACCACCAAAGAGTAGATCTTTCCTTCCTCTGGGGAAGGAAGGCCAGCAATTATGTGGGGAAGGGGACCCTCCAGGAAGCATGCTACCTTCCCGACAGACTGCCTAAGCCCCACAGGATGACAGATTGTCATGGAGTAGGGCTGGAAAGGGTAGAGATGAAATAAGGGAACTGTGACCTCAAGTTCCCAGATTCCAGCCTCTTACCACCAAAAGCAAACCAGGGAAGAACTTCAGCATGAGAAATGATGGTTGAGAAAACCTAGCAGTCAGATTAGGAAGAATCCAATTTGAGTGTTAGGAAGAACGAGGTTTGGAGATTTAGGGCCCTCCTTGGCATTGAGAATCCAGAGGGTGTCAGACTGGGGGGTGTGGTTCAGTTTAGTGGCACACTTGGAGAGCAGGGGTGGGAAGGGCAGTTTGGGTTATAAAGTCAGGTCCCTGGCAGAGAGGTTAGGGAAATTAGAATTTTAAAAATTAGGTGTTCACTAGAGCAGTGGTTTCCAAACTATTTTTTGGCAGCAGGGCCCTTTATCTGTATTAAATATTACACAGAATTCTAGACTAGGAGACAGACCGAAGCAGATATTTGAGACTAGGATGAGGCAGGATGCAGAGCCCTGAGAGGCCTCCCTCCCCATCCCCTACAAAAGGTCCTGAAGCATGTGCAGGAAACCATCTGAAAACCACTGCCTTAGGCCACACCTGTGAGGAGCAGTAGAGCCCGCTGGGTCTCCTGACCAACCAGCACAATCTGTTTGAAGCTCATGGAGTGGTGGAACGTCATCTTGAAGACGCGCTGCCCACTGGACTGCAGGTAGACCTCAACGCAGTCGCAGGTTCGGCTGCCAGTGGTGCCTACAACTCCTGCCTGTTCCCGAGTGGCCAGCACATAGAGGTATTTACGGTAAACCGTGTCACACCTTGGGTCTGAGGCAAACTGTGGGAAAAGATGAGGATGTCTGGGATCTCAAGCCTTGGAGCGGATTGAGGTTGGGGTGACTGGATCCTGGGGTGGGGAGATGAGATATTGGGCCAGGGATGGAAATGAGGACTTGTTTTGAGGTTCCTGGTGTGGGAGGGCAGACATCTTGAGGGGATACCCAGGCCTGATGTGGACCCTGGGTCCCTGGAGAAGAGGTTGTTCTCTGCTGCCAGGGCTCTGCTACTCACATCCTTGGCTCCCCGACACAGTACAACATAGCGGCAGGCCCGCTTCCACTGGATCTGGCCAAGCGTAGAGGAGACCAGGGCATTTTTGAGGAAGAAGAGGGTCCCGGAATAGTCAAGAATGAAGACATGGTCCTTGGTGGGCAAGAAACGGCGGTAGCCATGGGCTAGCAGGGGGGCCACACTCTTGCTGAGACAGCGGCGGCGGCCCCCAAATGCCTGGAAATACAGGCCTTTCGTGTCTGGAGGAGGAAAGGAGATGGAAGGTTCAGAGGGGTGGTGTGACAGGGAGCTAAGTCAGAGCTTGGGCAAACTAGACTTTGCAGACACTCTATTATCTAGTTCCTTCCCATCCCTAGGACTGCAGGATGACACCTTCTGAAGGAGCTATGGAAAGTGGATAAATTTCCTCAATTACTCCCCATGTCTGAACTTTAGTTCTTGGCCCCACCTCAGCCCAGGGTGCATCTAAGTGAGCATTCCTTTGGTCCAACATTGCCTGAGAAACATCGAGGGAAATATACATAGAAAAGCAGAAAAGAAGAGTAAAAAAAGGATGAGAAAGGCTAGTAACCCTCCTTCAAGTCCAGCTCTGGATGTGCTATTGGGAAGCCAATCTTCTCCCCTAATCTTCCAGTGAGGAGGGCACCTGAGGGGGCAGGAAGGAGGAAGCAGATAGGGGTTCCCTGGGAGGGGAAAGGGTTTGGAACAAGGTTCTCAACCTGGGTAATGCTGTCCCTCAGGGGACGTTTTGTTGTTGCTACTGGCACCTAGTGGTCAGAGGCCAGGGATGCTGCTAAGCAACCTGTAAGGCACAGGATGGCCCCCACAACAGAGAATTATTTGGCCAAAATGTCAGTAGTGACAAGGGGTTTGGGGAAGAGAGGGTCTTTGGTAAGATGTGGAAGAAAGTTTGTATATGGAGGGAGACTGAGCAGGGACAGAAGTAATGGAACTTCTGGGTGGGGCTTCTCTCAACAGGTGGCTCTAGAGACTTTGAGGAAGTAGTTAGTGGAGCATGTTTCAGTCTATCAAGTTTCTTCCAGAGAAAAAGGCCTTGGGAAGTTGGCAGGGAGTGCTGAGGTCATCAGGCAACTTTATGGAGCAGGAGGGATCCCAAAGTAAAGTAGGACAGAGGCAAGGAGGAGTGGAGGTTCTGGGGAAGTTGTACAGTTAAGAATGGCAGCTCTCTTCCAGGGCTGGACCCCAGAACCCTGCTCTCGTAGGCGAGGACTGAGCCTGCGACAGATGCGTCTCCACACGCCCTCGGCGTCGCACACTTCATGGAAGTAGCGGCAGGTTTGGCCTAGGGCAACTACATCTCTGACTGGGAGGAATGAGATGATATGCTCCACCTGGGGGACAGGAAGGAAGAAGCAGGGGGGGGGGGGTCACTGGCACCCCCTCAGTGGCCTGGCCCCCAGTCCTTTTTTCATAATACCTCTTTCCCCAAGGACTTACCAGCTCTGGGGGGAACAATTGAACAGAAATAGGGTTCCCTCTTCCCTTCTTTTCTTCACCCCCAGGCTCTGGGCCACATGAAGGGCAGCTCCGCTTCACCTACCCAAGAAGGGGGAGCACAGGGGTCCCGTGAGGTCATGCCTCGCTTTCTCCCTGTCAGCCTTACTTGCACTAATTCCTATCTTGGGGCTCATAACTCTGACTTCCAGCTCTGTACTGGCAGATCTTCCCATCCCTCTCTGCAAGCCCTCCAGGTCTGCCTTGTTCTGTGTCCCAGCTTCTCCCAAGAACCCTTGCCCCGACCTCTTGCTGCTATCTCCCGGGCCCTTCCCTTGCCTTCCCGCCCCTCACCCGGAGACCCTCCTCCCATTTGCACAGCCCTGAGAATTTTTGCAGCAACCGCCTCCCGCCTCCAGCTTCTCCTCACCATCCTGACTGCCCCCTCCCTGCTCCTGCCCTCATCTCTCCAGGCCCCTTGGACCCCTGTACTCAGCTCCCTGGCCCATGGCCCTGTTGCCTTTCCCACACCATGTCCCCTGCCTGGGCATGGGGACTTCTGGGGCCCCTCTGCCTCCTAGGCCCCTCCCCTTACGGAGTCTGGGGCAAACAGACCTCTCTGTGACCTCACCGTCCTGCCACTATGACCTATTTTCCACAAGATGGCCCAGGACTTTATCTCCTGGTTTAGCTCCTGGGTTCTAGCTTAGCTCTAGCCACCGGAAGGCTCATGGACTGCGCATTTTACAGGAGAAATAAAGCATGAACACTGGCAGATGACGTCTGTTCTTTTAAGGAGTAGTAGGAGGGCTTTCCACTTGAGCCCCTTTCAGCATTAACTCTGTAGAGAAACACTGGTGAGTTCATATCCCAGCAGGCCAGGGCCTCGAGGGGATTTGTAGATTGAGTGTAAACTCGAAATAAATTAAAAGTATAAACTCAGTTTGACAGTCAAGGGGGAAAGCAGGTGATCGTGCCAAGGACCACCTAGCTCACAAAGCATGCAGCAGGTAGAAGTGGAGACCAGTCAGCACAAACTCCTGCAGTCTCCTGAAAAACACACCTGGAGAGCACATTGCTTTCCTGGGACAGTAACATCATTGCACGTGAGAAGGGCAAGCTGTTACGGTGGGAGAAAGGGGCAGATTGATTTTCCTCTGAAAGCTTAGGATCTCTTCCAGAGTCTTCCTGCTTTTGGCGGGGAGGGGTGCAGTGAAATTTATGAGGAACAGCAGGAGTCCAGGTCCCCTCTATAAAAGTAGGGGCAGAAGGCCTGAGCCCATGAGCCTAAGGAGTGGCCGGCTCTTCCAGGGGCTCTGCGGCATCCAGTCCCGGTGATCAACCAGCCCTGGTTCATTACAAGATCAATCCCGTTTGGCTGTTGTCAACCATCCCAACTCCCTGATTTATGGTGACTAGCTAACAGCTAGGTCGGGATTCCTGGGATGTAATTTTAACCGTTTAAATAAATGTCTAGGAACATCAGCGACTGGGAGGTGCCTTATGAGGAAGATTAGATGGTTGTGGGTCGGCAACTGTGAACATACACACGTATTAAGTGGACTGGGTTTGAGGACAGAATAGACAGAAAAAGCCCGTTCAGCCTCCTCTGGTATCTGGGCCCCTTTAGCCACTCCCTTTCCCCTCCGGGAGGCCAACAGGAAGTGGCGAGGAGAAAAAGCCCCCTGGAAAAAGGTGATGGAGTGGGAAAGGGCCCGGGTCGGGGGCAGGACCCTGCCTTGCCTCTGACTAACCCACTGACCCTCCTCGGCGCCTGTCTCCTCACTGGTCAGACGAGGTCCCTTGCAGACGCTCGTATCCCCAGGCCCCCTCCTAGGGGCTTTGCCCGGCTCCCCTCAGCTTTCCACGGGCCGGCCGGCCACAGCTTCCTTGAGGCAGCGGCGCCCGGGACCCCGAGGTCCCTCGCAGCCGGACGTGGCCTCGGCGGTCCCTCTGGCTGCAACAACCCTCCTGCGCGCCGGCTCGCTCCGGGACACCTGCACTGCTCCGAGCCGGGCCCCGCGCGCCGGGCTCACATTCTTTACCTCAGTCTCAAAGTTCTCGCTCACCCGCCTCCTTAGCGAAGGGACAGCCTTCTCGCCCATGCTATTGGTAGGTGGAGCCGTTCCTCAGGGTAGAGGCGGGGTCCCTCCGGAGAATCTAATTGGCCTTCTTGACAGTCACTCGCCTGTATCTGTCTTGCGATTGGGCTTCGTTGGACGAGGACTGGGTGCACCCGGCGTGTGGTCTCTGGGCCTCTAGCCCTTCTGGTCGAGCGCCGGTGTCCCCGCCTCCTGGTCGGACCTGATTGGCTCCACCTCCAACTCTAAGCATTGTGATTGGGTGCGGCTGCGCGGGGCGGGCCGGCCCTGAGCGTCGGCCGTTGGCGAGCGCTCCGTTCTCCTCCCCCGCCCTTCCCTCGCCTCCCTCCGGCGCCCGACACTCCACCCGGCTGCGGGTTCTGATTAGCCGCTCTCGACGCGTCTCGCGACGGCGATTGGTCCGCGGGGTCCCTGAGCCCGCTTCCTCCCCCTGAAGGCGACTACGGCGGCTCCGAGGAGGGGGAGGGGCGAGGAGGGACGGCCGGTCCCGTCAGTCAGGCCGCGGGAGCCGCCGGGAGCGGATGGCTGCGGCAGTAGCGGCCCCGCTCGTCGCTGGGGGCGAGGAGGCGGCGGCCACGACCTCCGTCCCGGGCTCTCCGGGACTGCCCGGGAGCCGCAGCGCAGAGCGGGCCCTAGAGGAGGCCGTGGCCACCGGGACCCTGAACTTGTCCAACCGGCGCTTGAAGCAGTTTCCCCGGGGCGCGGCCCGCAGCTACGACCTGTCAGACATCACCCAGGCCGGTGAGTGCGCGCAGGCCCCCGACCCGGCCGGCCTCATTTGCATAGCCCCGCCCCGCCGGGCCCCGCCCCTCACCTGGCCGTCGGGGCGCTCGACCCTCCCTCCTGGCCTCGCCTGCGCCGCCCCTCCCCGCCGAGAACCTCCGGGCGCTGCCCACGCTCGCGTCGCGCGGACCGCGCAGCTTCTGCGGCCGAGCCCCCGCTTTTCTTTATTTGCATATCTGCGCACCTGTAGCCGGGGCCCGCCCCTCACCTGCAGGGCTCATCCGCTTGACCTCTGGCACCTCCCTTCTGACCGGTCCGTTTAACACAGCCACGCCTTTCTCTCCCTCCCCTTGGTCTCCTTCCCCTGTTGCTCTGAGGCCCGAGCAGCCCCGGCCCCCGGCCCCCTCTGCACCTGAGCTTTCCGCTTGTAGCCCCGCCCTCTCAGGTGCCTGGCCCGCCACACTCCTCACCCAGCCCACCTGGGGGAAAGGAGCAAATCCCTTACTTGCCCCAACTCTTCTCCCGGAGCTCTTCCTAGTATCCCCGGCTCCTTCATCTTCAGCCACTCCTCCTGCCTGTGTGAGGTCACTTGGGCCTGTGACCTCACAGAGACCCTGGAATTCTTTCCAGTTTCTGCTTTCCCTCGAGGGAGGGGCTGGAGGCGGTTGCTGGAAGAAAGGAAATCTTATCTCCCAGCTGGGAGTACTGGGAAACTAGAGACTGTCCTTCCACTGCCCCACCCTTGGGATCCCTCTAAACGAGCTCCCGACACCCTGGTGCCTCTTGGCCGTGGGGGTGGGGGTGGGGGCCCCTGCTAGGACAGGTGAGTCAGTTTGTTCTCAACTGCTCTGGAGGCAGCGTCTGACCTAGAGCTGGCAGCGGAGGGGGCGGGGAGGGGGAGAGGATGGGAGTGAGACTGCATTCCCCAAGCCCCACCCCGGCCTAGCCCTGGGTGTGAGGAGTCCCCTCCCTCTTCAGGGTGGAGGTCACGGGGCAGGATGACCTCCCCTGGGAGGGCATTGCTGCCCCAGCAGGTGCCCACTCACCTGCAGACACCCAAGGTGCATAGATAACTCTCTTTCGCCTACTCGCCGGGAGAGAACCAGTTTAAACCTCTCCGTTTGTCTTGGGTTGCTCGGTAAACTTAACTTGCCCACTGTGCAGTGAGTGAGTTTTTGGAATGAGAGCACCCTAAGAGGCGCTTCTTGCCCGCACTGTCCCCCCGCCCCCCAGCGCCCAACCCCCAAGCTCCAGATTGACCCCAGCAGCTGTGTGACACTCGCCTTCTGTTCCTCTCCCCCGCCCTTGCTTGTTTTTTTCTGACAAAGACCAAATGCTAGTTTTTACTTCCTTAGGGCTCTGACTCTCTCAGTGGATTCGTGGGGAAATCTACCGAGAACGCCTCAGCCCCTCCTTCAGCATCTTCCCCCTCCCCTTCTCCTCTCCCAGCATTCCCACTCAGGCTGCAGCCAGTTCCCCCGTGTGTGAGCTTGTGTGGTGAAATGGGAAAATCCCAGCTTCCTGAGGACCCCTCTCTGCCTTACTCTCTATGCAGGAATCCTTTGTCCTTTCAGGGCCCAGGGGTTCTCGGCCATGGCGGGTGGGGGGGAGGTCCATCTTGTCCAGAACTCTCTTCTGACCCAGCTCCCCAAGCAAGGGTGCTTGTAGCCTAGGGTGGAAAGGGGAAGTGACAAAACAGAGTGTTGCCCATACCCTGTCCTCCACACCACCTTGCCTTCCAGTTCAGACTCAGCTTTAATGCTCTGCTGCCTGAATCATTTTGAACCCTTTTCTCCTGCTTCACCAGCTTTTTCTGAACCAGTGTCTCCCAAGCATGTCTCCCATGGCTCAGGTCCCTGGGGCCCCAAGTGGGAAGAATCCTGGGGTGTGGGGGAGGGCCCACAATGGCAAAGGAGAAGTATAGCTCATTCTCTCACAGACCACATCCTGTGCCTCCTGTGCCCTGCCTCCTCCAGCCTGGCCTCCCTTCTTGGTCTAGCTCTTGCCCCCTCCCACCCACTTACCCTGTCATAACCCATCTCCACCCCTTCATCTTCATCCACATTTGTGGATACAGAGAAGCAGGCAGGTAGAGGGTGATGACAGGGTGGGAGCATAAGATGCAGTCCTCCCCCCTTTCTAGAACTATCTTCTGTGATGGATCTTCTATCTGTATTAACAGAGTTGGGGGCAGAGAGGGAGAGAATGCTTTCTGGGGCATCAGGCTATTATTTGCCCTTGTAGACACAGGTCTGTCAGAGACAGACCGTGATAGATTGCTTCTACTTCAGTTTCCTGTCACAAGACCCATTTCCTTGGGGGATATACCCCAGCTCCTCCTCACCTGGGCTTTTTGCTTGCCCCTCCCTGGGGAGGGACTTCTAAGAAGCGCACCCTGGGACTTCCCCTAGCAGGCTGGGGCCCCTACCCATACAAGCAGAGCAGAGGAAACAGAAATCCAGGCTTCCATAGGGGTGCAAGAAGGTAGCAGCTCTAAAACTGGAGGGAATCCCAGTGCCTGACTCCTAGCGTTTAAGCAGAAACCACTGTTTGAGATAAAGGGGTGGTAATGGACTCTTCGACCCTTCTCTCCAGCCTCTCTACTTCTCACTCATGCCCAAGTTCAGGCAAAAGAGCTGACCTCTTGAAGTCTGGGTCACTATGAGAGGAAATAGAGGAAAGCTGATGAGCCCTGGAAGATGGTGGGAAGGAGGTCCATCCCCGGGAAGGAGGCGCCCAGCTGTGAGGGACCTGAGGACTCCAGGCTCCCACCTCCAGCTTGGTTGGTTTGCCCTTTCCCTCCTGGTCCTTGGGATCTATACCTTCACAGTCCCCTGGGCCTGGTTTGTTGGTCCTAGGGGCTGGCGAAAAACTGTTGTCCCATGTCAAGAGCCTTAATTTCTAGAGCCAGGATATAGTGACTGTTGGTTTCCCCGTGGTGGCCCACTGTGTTGAAAACAAGTTGAGGTTGGGAGGAAGAGCTGCTGAAGAGGAATGGGCTCTCCTCCAGGGGTTTTCCGTATTTTCACTTTGAGCCCCCCAGATCATCACCTTGCTATTTTCTCCCCAATGTCAGCCTTCTCCTACCTTTTTCCTTTTACCTCTTTTGGCATCTCAGAACAGCAGGAACTACAAGTCATCGAATCCCACCACCCTTCCAGGGTAGCTAGCCTTTCATATGTGGATTTAAAGACCGTGTTCATGACTTGTGGCCCCAAGCCTGGGTTTCTCCAGTCTGGTAATTCTGCCATCTGGTCATGCTTGGAAAGACCTCCAGTTTGCAGAAGGCTTTGTTATTTCCCCAGGATGCACAAGTTTTGGGGCCTGATTCCTTCGATCTGCTAGAGGGCACAGGGCTGGGCATCTGGCTCTGGGGAAGCCCACGGTCCTGCTGCCCAGGGCTGGGCCCTCCCACAGCTCTCTCCTGATACCTACTTCCCCCAGATCTGTCCCGGAACCGGTTCCCCGAGGTGCCCGAGGCAGCGTGCCAGCTGGTGTCCCTGGAGGGCCTGAGCCTTTACCACAATTGCCTGAGATGCCTGAACCCAGCCTTGGGGAATCTCACAGCCCTCACCTACCTCAATCTCAGGTAGGAGGCAGGACCAGGGAGGGGAGAGATCTTGTCCTCAGTCTCATGTGCCAATGCCCAGCACCCTGAGTGACCCTTCTGGCCCTGAGAGGAGGGCAGTGCTTGGACCCATGCCTAGGGAGCAAGCCCACTGCCTTTCTGTTTTCTGCAGCCGAAACCAGCTGTCATCTCTGCCACCCTACATCTGCCAGCTACCCCTGCGGGTGCTCATTGTCAGCAACAACAAGCTGGGAGCACTGCCTCCTGACATCAGGGCCTTGGGAAGCCTGCGACAGCTTGTGAGGATGGGTAACGGGAGTTACAGAGACTATTGAGCCAGATATTAGGGACCTTTTGGAGGGAAGTAGGATGGCTCTGGGGAAGTCTTAGGGGAAAGATATGGATGAAAGGCGGTGGCCAGAGACAGGAGGGCAGGTTCTGCTGCTGCTGGGCTCCTTGCCCCTTCCCTACTTCTTTCCTCCTTCCAGGATGTGAGCAGCAATGAGTTGCAGTCCCTTCCTGCAGAGCTGTGTAGCCTCACCTCCCTGCGGGATCTCAACGTTCGGAGGAACCATCTCAGCACCCTTCCTGATGGTGAGGCAAATGAAGAACTAGAGGGTGTGAGCATGTGAGTGGGTGTATCTCCCCTAGAGAAGTCAGAATCAAGGAATCTTCAAAGAAGAATCACATCATATTTGCCGAGCATTTTGTAGTGTATAAACAAACAATCTATAAATTATTTTACTTGATCTTGACTAGCGACTCTCAGAGGTTGGCAAAACATGGATTATTAGCTCTTTTTTAAAAATGTGGAAACAGGCCCTGAAAGGGAGTAGGTGAGTGTACCTGCACCATGGAGGATCCCAAGGTTGGAAGGGACCTTAAGGTCATCATCACCACTCACCCAGGCAGTGACAGGGACCTGGGTTTCCTCAGCAGAGATTCTGAATCAGTGGACTCTGCTGGGGCCCAAGCAGCCCCATTTGGGTGAGCTAATTGCAGTACACACCACCCTTTGGCTGCCTTGATTCAAAGCAGGCACACCTTCCTTTGTTCAGCCAGCATTCTTGTTGTATGTGTTTCTGTGTTTTAGGTGGGAACGGGGTAGGTGTGGAAGATGACAGATCTGGGGCCAAGGCTTAAGGATTTAATGGCTTGGGGGTTGGGGGGAGGGACAGACACTTATAGAGCAGTAAGGGAAGTGCTAGGGCAGGATGTTTAAAGTGCCACGGGTGCTAGATGGGGGCAGTGTTCAGTTCTGCTTGGGGAACTGGGAAAGACTTCACCTAGGAGGTGCAGCAGGAGCTGACTGTTAAAGGAGAATTCTGCATCCACCTGTATCTCTGGTAGAGGAACATGTGCAAAGCCTGGAGGTGGGCAGGGAGTGTGGTCCATGGATACTGTTAGAAAGGCAAGCCAGGGCTAGGGCAGGAAGGGCCTCATGCCATGCTAAAGAGTGTGAGCTCGGTTTTGAAGAATGAGGGTAGAGAGTCAGGTGTAATTTTCTCTGGCGTCTTCCTCTTTATGCATCTATCCTCTTTTCCTGTTTCCAGGTCAGTAAGGGTACAAATAAATGTTTGATCAGGGCTCTCTCTGGGCCATAAAAGAAACCAAGGCAAAATGCCCTAGGGTCAGAGAGGAAGGAGTAATGCAGTCCTACTTGAGTTTGAGGTATCTGGAAAGATTCACGGTGGAGGTGAACCTTGAAAGATGTGTGGACAGAAAAACAGAGTCCTTCCAGCCAAGCAGACAGCATGTGAAAAGGCCCAGAAGCTGAAAGACTGGATGATCGATATGGTGGGTGGGGTGGGGGCAGTGCAGTGGGAAATGTGGGCTGAGCCAGATCTGAAGCCTTGACCATGCTGCACTAGAGATCTGGGACTTTCTTCTGGGTCTGGGGCTACTGCTGATCTCTACCGTGCCCCTTCCTGTGGATGGGCACAGTCACAACCAGGGTTCTGGGCTCAGAAAGGCAGATGAACTGTAGCCCCCTTTTGACCGGGCGCTTTTGTGCAGGGCACAGACCACTTAATCTCAGCTGCCCTGTCTGTCAATCGTTGAAGGTTTTGGAGCCACGGGATGTCCCAGTTTGGTTTTTGTCCTGTAGTAGTCACTTAAGGAACAGGGAGGGCTTCTGTGATCTGGTCAGTGCAGAGCTGGGAGGGGCCTGGCATGCCAGTGCAGAGGGCACCCGTCCTTGGGCCTGCTCCTGACTCTTCCCTCACCCACCCTCCAGAGCTGGGGGACCTTCCTCTTGTCCGCCTGGACTTCTCCTGTAACCGCATCTCCCGCATCCCAGTCTCCTTCTGCCGCCTCAGGCACCTGCAGGTCATTCTGCTGGACAGCAACCCCTTGCAGAGCCCCCCTGCCCAGGTGAGACAGTGGGTGTGGGTGGGAGGGGGGGAATGGACCCATTTGGCAGCCAAGTAGATGGCAGCCAAGGAGGATCTGGGGAGCCACCCCTTCCTTGCTCTAACTCCCCTATATGCCTCCTCATGCCCAGATCTGCCTGAAGGGAAAGCTTCATATCTTCAAGTTCTTGTCAACAGAGGCTGGTCGGCGCGGGGGTTCTGTGCAGGGGGACCTGGCCCCTTCCCGCCCCCCCAGTTTCAGTCCCTGGTAAGGCCAAATGGAAAAGAAGGGCGATTTGGACATTTGATGCCCCTTCCTGGTACCAGGGCCTCTGTGGCCTCTGAGGGAAGGATGAGGGGGTTGCTGCCCAGAAAGGGGCTGACCAGACCTCCCTGGCTGACCCCAGCCCAGCTGAGGATTTATTTCCGGGACGTCGGTACGACAGCGGGCTGGATTCAGGCTTCCACAGCGTGGACAGTGGCAGCAAGAGGTGGTCTGGAAATGAGGTAAGGGCCAGGATAAGGGAGACTGGGGGTTTCAGCCCCAGGAGAGAACCTCTGAGCCTAGGACCCTGTGCCTGGCCCCTCAACCTCTGAGAGCTGGTGGCTAGAGCTGTCCTCTTCCTTTCCCTATCCCAAGTGTCCTGGGGAAGGGCTGACTCAGCAGCAGGCCTCGTTCTTGGTCCCACATAGTGTCCCTGAGACCCTGACCCGCTAGGAGTTCTCAGTACTGCCAAGGGGCTGCCTCCTATCTCTGCATCACTGTCTTTCCAGTCAACAGATGAGTTTTCAGAATTGTCATTCCGGATCTCAGAGCTGGCCCGGGAGCCTCGAGGGCCCAAGGAACGGAGGGAGGATGGTTCTGGTGAGTAGTGAGGGCCGGGGGCCTGGGCGAGGTTCTGAAGGCTCCCTTCTGCTTGCTCACGTGCGCTTGGCCCCTCCAGCTGATGGAGACCCTGAGCAGATTGACTTCATCGACAGCCATATCCCCGGGGAGGAAGAGCCAGATGCTGTCCAGGTGAGGGCCCAGCCCATGTCCCTCAGGCACGAGAGGGGCCAGCTGGAGGGAGGTGTTGGAGGCTTGGGGGAACAGGCCGTCCCTGAACTCTCTGCCATTCTTTTTCAGGAGCAGCGGCCACCAGAATCACGCCCTGTGGCAGGGGGTGGGGAGCAGGCACCAAGCAACAGGTATCACTAGGAGCCACCCAAGCTGATCCCTCCTCCCTCCTCTCCTACTTCCCCGGACCCTTCTCTCCTTTCCCTGGGTTTGTCTCTCTGTCTTGGCCTTTCAGGCGGGAGGAACCAGCAGGGGAGGAGCGGCGGCGCCCGGACACCCTGCAGTTGTGGCAGGAGCGGGAGCGACGGCAGCAGCAGCAGCAGCAGCAGCAGCAGCAGAGTGGAGTGTGGGGGGTCCCCAGGAAGGACAGGTATGGACACAGGGTCAGGGATGGGGCTGCTGCTGGCTGGTGGGCTGTGGCGGGCTGGGCCTTGGAGCCAAGTGCTCCTAGGGCCTGCGGCCCCCCTCTCGGAGCTGCCTGATTGGCTCCCGCCTGCAGCCTACCCTGCCCCTCTGCGCTGGCGGGGCCGCTGCTCTGGCACTGCTGACTCCACATCTCCTTGTTCTTTCTCTAGTTTCCTGAAGCTGGGGATCCGGACCCCTGGGGGAGGTGCAGCTGCCCCATCCACTCAGGCCGCCTACAAGTATGTCTTCTCCCACAGTCCCCTCCCAGAGTCTTCTCCCTGCTCACCCTTCCCTTGACCATCCCCCCCAATTCCCTTGCTGATTCTCCTCAGCAGCACACCGAAGTCCAATGCCACCCAACCAGGAGCTTCAGTGGGGCAGGGAGCCCCTGCCTCTGCCCCCAGCTACCAGGAGCCCCTTCCTCTAGCAGGATCAGGTGGGACAGGGACTTTGGGAAGAAGTGGGGGCCCATGGAGGTGAGGGGGTAGCTGGGACTTGGTGGCCTGAGGGAAGAGTGGGACACTGAGGGGATGTCTCTGTCTCTTGCTCTGTCACCTGACTCCAGCCCCAGCAACAGTGTCTGCGCCCCGGCCGCTCGGCTCCATTCAGAGACCAAACAGCTTCCTCTTCCGTTCGTCCTCTCAGAGCAGCTCAGGTGGGTCTCCACTCCCCACCTTCCCCACCCCAGTACTAGCCCTGGGCTTTGTCTCTGCTGCTGGTCTGGGAGTACTCTGGGTCTCTTGTCCCTTTGTGTTGAAAACCCCACAAGCAGAGAGGTAGAGGTGGGTGCCAGACCACTGAGACCCAGCTACAAAGTTGACACTTGGGAGGAGAGACAGCCCACAAACTTTCTTTCTTCCCCTAGGCCCTTCCTCACCGGACTCTCTGCTGAGACCTCGGCGGTCCCCCCAGGTTCTGGATGAGAAGGAAGCAATGGCCCAGCTGCGCCAGGTAAGGAGGGGAAGGATCTGTGTGGCTCCTCCTCGAGTTCCCTGTCCTCGGTTCCCAGGCCTCCCTCAACACCCTCTTTCCCTCCCCTGCCCTAGTACTTCCCCTGAGCATGGAAAGGAGCAGCCTGAGGTCCCTGCTGACCTTGAGCCCCCATCCTCCACCCCCAGGTCTTGGAGTCCCGGCTGCAGCGGCCCCTGCCTGAGGACCTGGCAGAAGCTCTGGCCAATGGGGTCATCCTGTGCCAGCTGGCCAACCACCTCCGGCCCCGCTCTGTGCCCTTCATTCACGTGCCCTCACCTGCTGTGGTCAGTCGGGCCGAGGGCAGGAAGTAGGGGAGGGGGCAGGGGACTTCTATGGCTTCTCCTTGACCCTCTGTCTCCTTCCCTTCTTACCCACCTCCAGCCAAAACTCAGTGCCCTCAAGTCTCGGAAGAATGTGGAGAGTTTCTTAGAAGCCTGTCGAAAAATTGGGGTGCCTGAGGTATGGGGGGCTGGTCTCTACTATAGAGTGGCGACATCCCGGGCTCTGAGCACCCTGCATGGAGGGCAGGGTTCCGCTCACACGGTGCTTGTTCCTGAAGGAAGCGCGTCTGCATGCTCTGTCCTGCATGCTCCCTTCCCTGCACTTGGCACGCAGGGCCCTGCACTTCTGGCGCAGGCACGTGAGGGCAGGGGTGGGGGGATTGCCTTGCTGCTGCTGGTCTGTCATTTGTCCTTGTCCATCTGTCCTACTCTCCCTTCCCAGGCTGACCTGTGCTCGCCCTCGGATCTCCTCCAGGGCACCGCCCAGGGGCTGCGAACCACACTGGAGGCCGTGAAGCGGGTGGAGGGCAGCGCCCCTCCGCCCCTCTGGCCCCCTTCTGGTCTGGGCGGCTTCGTCCTCTTCTACGTGGTCCTCATGCTGCTGCTCTATGTCGTCTACACTCGGCTCCAGGGTTCCTAGGACCGGAAGTCACTCCTCCCAGCAGCCCTAGCCCTGCTTCTATTTATAAGACTCCCACACAACCCTCCCATCCCCCAAGTGGTGCCTTCAGCCCCTACCAAAGACACTAGCGTACCCTTCCCTCACAGACCCTGACCTCAGAGGCCCCACTCTGGTGCCCCCAGACTCTGGGTCCCCAGCCTCTGGCCGCCCTCTTGTAGCCCCTCACCGTGCCCCTCACCCTCTCACCGCTGATGGTGCCTTGGAGCCCTCTCCCTGCCCCTGCTCCTCTCTCTCGGGCAGGAGCTCGAATCTTTCCCTTCCGTGTGTCCCTTCCCTCCCCCTGGCTACTCTGGGGGCTAAATTATCTATATTTTGTAGAGAGAACTATATTTGTAGGAGATGCAGGGCCCAGGCTGGGCCCCTGCCTCTGTGTATAAACTGTACAGACTGTGGCCGCCTCTGTGTGTGTATGTGTGTGTGCACGTGTGTGCGTCTGCTCCTGCTGTGGCCAGGCTGGCCTGGCGGGCCCTTGGTCTCTCTGCCGTCCTGCCTTTTCCAGCAGTTCCCTCTGTTAGCTGCTGGCAGCTTCCTTGCCTCTCGTTTGTCCCCAAGCTGTGGGCCCAGAGCGTGTGTCCAGAATGCCTGTGGCCTCTGCCTCCCACCTTTGGAGGGCCAGCCCCTCAGACCCTAGGCCTTGGTCCAGGCTCCCTTAGGGACTTTGGTCTCAGACACCTGGCCCTCTGCCAGGGGCAGGGAAACTGAGTGGGGAAGGTGACAAGAGGTAACTTACCTGGGCCCCTCCCCCCAGGAGTCCCTGTGCCAGCCCCACCACATCCTGGAAGAGGAGGGGGCCCCGGGGAGGGGCCTCCCGTACGTCGCTGCTGTCGTCCACGCGCTGCTGGAACGGCCTTAGGGGTTGAGGTAGGGGCGCACGGCTCGCACCCCAGGAACAGAAGAAGGCGGGCAGCCCGGGCCCTGCTGCTGCTAGCGCCGACTCCGCCGAGGGTGGCCTCGGGCGGCCTCGGGCGGCCTGTTCCTCGGCACCTCTCGGGGCCCAAGGAGTCGGAAGCAGGCCCTGCCCTCACGCCGGCCCTGCAAGGAGGAAGGTGCCTGGCGCCTCTGGGTGCGGCGGAGGGTCTGGGATGGTTGCCTGGTGTGTCATGCGCAATAAAGACAAGTCGGAAGTCCTCTTGTTGGCCCTCGGATGTGTGAGTGTCTGAGCTGCTGTGGCTTCCTGGTCGGGGTTCTGCAGTTGCTTTGTCCTTCGCGGGCTCCAGCTTCAACCCTGTCCGAGTCCGGCGGAGGGGAACCCCCGCGCCCCCACCACCAGGGGGCGCCGGCCGCCGCCCGAGTCGCGGCGGGAGCGTGGGCCACGTGGCCCGGAAACGTGCCCGACGGGTCGCGCGAGGCTCTCGGAAGACAAAGACGGGCCCTCTGGCTGGAGGGGAGGGCTGCGCAGCCGGGCCCGGGGGTGCGGACGTGCTGCTCTGCCCCCGTGCCCCCAGGCGTGGCATGTTGCCCTGGGCCCTTCCGCGTTGGGGCTCAGGAGAGGAGGAGGCGCTGGAGCAGCGAGGCCCCTCGGAGGACAGTGACCAGGGCGAGGCCTGGAGCTCCGGGGAGGAAGCCCCGGGGGAGCCAGGCTCGCCCCCACAGGACAGGTGAGGGGTAAGCCGGGAGGCACGAGGCTGGGCATCCGATTGGGGCCCTCGACGCCTTTGCCCCATGCTTTCCCTGCTATTGAGAACGTCTCGGTGGTCCGCACAGGAGGCTGGGTTGGGGGCAACTGCCGGCATGATCTGTTTCCCGCGCCAGGCACCCTTTAGCCCTGCCACTGGGTTCAAGGAAATATTCACACCTGGAGGGGGAAAGGTGGACGCGGGAGCAAGTGCTTGGAGCTCCGGGGAACCCTTCCAGGAGCTCTGGGGAGCAGCTGAGGCTGGGCAGTCCCCCAGGCCTGGCTCCTAAGCGGTCCCTGGGAACCCCAGGTACGTACAAGGCCTTGGGGCCTTTAAATACTCTCCAAAACCCCTCCACTCACTCTTGAGTCTGTGTTAATCTCTTCAAATGTCCTCCTCCCCATCCCCCCGCAGTTCCCCTTTCCCCTCAGGTAGCCTGGGAGGTGGACCCCCCAAAGATGAGCCTACTAGCACCCTGGGACCCCAGCTACGAGCCTGAAGCAGGACCTCGGTTGGTGGGGGTGAGTTGGGGGCACCACGTGGCCCGGGCCTCAGGGCTGGGCAGCCAGGCTTTGAGAAGGCTCCAGGGGTCTTTCCTGCTCCTCCACAGGGCGCCAGCTGTGGGGCGGGTGCCTCCTTCTCCAGCCGGACTTTGTGCCATCCGTCACTCTGGCCCCTGTATGAGGCAGCCTCGCGCAGGGCCCTCAGGCCCCTGGCCCCCACTGCAGGGCATCAGAACGGAGAGCAGGTGCCCAGGGAGGCAGGTACAGCCTGGTTGCCCCAGCGGGTGGGTGTGCTCGCCCCGGGTCTCCCGCAGGGCCGAGCTGGCCGGGTGGGCCTCCCAGCCTGGACTCCAGTGTCGCCCCAGCAGTGGCTCCTCCCCAGGGCTCCCGGTGACATGCTGTGAAGATGTCTTTTTCTCGGACCCTCTGCTGCCCTGTGGGCACCGTGTTCCCCTGTACCTGTCCGAGGCCCCACAGCAGGTGAGAGCTCTTCCTGCCCCTGCCTCGCCCCAGCCTTCAGGCAGAGCCTGAGACACTGCCCCTCCTCTTTCCTCAGGTGATGGGCTCCCTGCAGCTGCTGTCCCCACCCCCCGTCATGTCCGCCAGGGTCCTCCCCACCCCGTCCCCTGGCCGCTCCACCACCTGGCTCAGTGGGCCTGAGCTGATCGCCCTCACTGGTCTGCTGCAGATGAGCCAGGCGGAGCCGAGACACAGCTCCCCGGCCGCCCCCATGCTCCCCGCTGGCTCTTCCCACCCTGTCTCTGGCCACCCAGTCCCCGGCAGTGGTCCACGCGGTTCTCACTGCCCTGACCCATCTCTTCCTCCCACCCCAGAGACCCATTCTCAATAGCCTCCCTGGGGCCGAATGGGCCCCTAGGCCTTAGGCAGGTTCTGTTGACAATAAAGCAGTGTTGGTTTGCAAAAGGGGCTCCCTGTGGCTGGTGGCAGAGGGAGGCATAGAAGCGTGTGTGTGTGTGTGTGTGTGTGTGTGTTCTTTGTCCATCCCAGCATTGGCTGTCCTGTCTGCAAATTCTGTAGCAAGGCAGGGGACTCCATGAACCTAAGTTGTTTTCAGGCTGACCAAGCAGCGCACCTTTAATCGGGGAGGGGGGTCCATGCCCCAGGCGGAGAGTCTGGGAGGCCAAGATTTAGTGGGCTCTCCAGCCAAGAAGGAAGGATGTGTGAGCATGAGGTTGGCCCTGGGGGGGGGGGGGCACAGCACTGGGGGCGCAGCACTGGATATTTGTGCTCTCACTCCTCTTGTACTGTGGCCCCAGCCTGCAATCCTGAGACAGGGCTGAGGGTTCTCAGGCTCAGAGGCGATGCCATGAGAGCACTGCAAGGATGGGGGGGTGGGGTCCCAAGAGCGGGTCCGTGGGGAGGCCAGAGCAGACCTGAGGCTCTTGAATGATGCTGCAGGGAAACAGAGGGTCAAGGCTGCCACTGAGAACGCCCAAAAGTTTGTCCTTTTGGGGGGAACGGCGACGGCGGGGAGGCGTGAATTCTAGAATTTTCTTCCTTAAAAGAATCCAGTTCTTGGGGGAGCTTCCTCCTGAAGGTTTCTGAGGCACCACAGCTGGATGGGGCAGGGCCTTCGAACCTCTCTGCCGCGCGGCCGCGGGAGGGGGGCGCGTCCATATCGCTGCCCGCCCCCCTCCCGTGCACTGCTAGACCCGGCCGCAGAGAAGCCGGGGCCCCCCAGGCCTAGAAGTCCGGCGCGCGGAGCTGGGAGGGCGGGCCCCGGGGACGTCGCCGCGCGCCTGCAGAGGCGGGACCAGGTCCGGGTCGACGTAGTTGAGGCGGCCGCCGGGGCCACCCGGCCGAGCCGGTGGGCGCCTCCTCCAGGAGGCACACGTACTCCCCGGCCGGCTGGCGCGGCGGCTGCGAGCAGCGCTGAGCTTCTGCCAGTGGCGGCGGTGCCCGGGCGGAAAGAGGCCCAGGGGCACCTATTCGGTTGCGCCCCCAGCCCGGGAGCGGCCGGCGGGGGCGGCGGGGTGAGGGCCAGGGCGGTTGCCGGGGGCGCCGTCGCCATGTCGCCGCTCGCTTCGCCGCCCCTCATGGGTTTGTGGTATCCCGGGGCTCCCACGGTTAGGCAGCCCTGGCCCCGCGCCAACGCCTCGGGGCACATGGCCGCAGTCCCGGGTCTCGCCGGGGCCTTGAGGGGGTGGCTTGCTCACCTCACCCAGGCGGCTTGACTGGGCTGCGAAGCCCGGGCTCTCGTATGGTTGGGGGACAGAGGGTCTGGAGGTACACATCAAGGGTGCCCTTGGGAGGGGCTCAGGCCCACCGCCTGCGCCGTCGCCCCCGGGGCGGCCAGGACCATCTCGCGACTGCTTTGGGCCACCACAGCGGCGGGCACCTGCAGCCACAGCTCCCCGGCCCCGTGGGCGCCGAGCGGCAGAGCTCCTGGGGCGGGCGGCGGGGCGCCGCTGTCCCCGGGCCTCTGCAGCAGGCTCCGTGCCCCCGGCGCCAGGCACAGGCGGTAGCCAATGCTGCCCAGGCCTCGCGTCCTGCCCGGCCCCTTGGGCCGCACGGTCACCGGCCAGATGTCCTGAAAGAGCGAGGATCCAGGCGCCGGGGTCCCCGGGGAGCAGGGCCCTGGCAAGACAAGGAATGGGCGGTCAGAGGGGTGCCCTAGCCCGGACTTGGGACTTCTTGTTTCCGGAGAACTGAAAACGTGCAACCTCGTAAGGAAGGGTGCAAACTCGTCAACTTGAGCTGTGCGACCTAGGCAGAGGGGCGGGCTACGGAGGAGGAGGGCCCCTGAGACCCCGCGTCCCCCTGCCGCCGAGTTGGGCCCCCCCAGGGGCGGCGCGCACCTCGAGCCGGGCGCGGTACCACGCCTGCCGCGCCGGCCGCCGCCACGCCCAGGCTGCGGTCGCGCGTGTAGAGGACGAGGGTGTGGCGCTGGCGCGCGCTCGCGCCCTTGCTGCTGGTGCACGCGCCCGCCAGGCTCACGCTGAGCTGCGGCCGCCGTCGCCGCCGCGGAGGAACAACTTCTCGCTCTGGTAGCCGTCGAGGCGCGGCGGGTCGGCGCGGAGCACCAAGACGCGGCGGCGCCGGGACTTCTGCTTGCGCAGGCGTTCGCGGAGCCGCACGTGGGCCGGGCAGGGCCAGGCCAGTGGCGGGCCGAGGGGCATGCTTGGACTTCTGGGTGGCCGTGGGGCTGCCGCCGCCCCCGGGCTTCTTCCCGGGCGGTTCCCAGGCAGTGGGTGGCAGCATCCTGGCAGGCTGTGACCCGTTTTGGTTCCCAGCGTCTCGCCTGCTCTCGCCTTCAAGTTTGGGGCCAGGGGCAGTAGCACCCCTCGCCTGCGGGTGGCCTGCGACACCCGGAGCGCCTGGCTGCACCGGCCCCAGAGGTCCGACCCCGGCCTACCGCGGCGCCTGCCCCTCGCTCCCCTAACTAGGGCGCCGCCGATGGCTCCCGAATCGCCAGCCCCGCCGGGTTAACCCTTCCGGCCCGGGCGCTGGAGTTCGGGGTCCTGGGACGGAGTTTGGGCTGGGAAGTTCAGGAGCAGCGTGTCCTCCCGCCCCGGCAGGGAGCCTTTCCAGGGGCGGGCAGTGTGGGGCATCTCCGCCTGCCTGTGCCGGGGGGAAGCTGGGAAAGCTGGGAGACCTTGTGAGATATGGGTAAACGGGATTGAGTGCGTAGTGGCAGCGCAGGCGGCGCGTCCGCTGGCCTGGCATTTAGAGGGTGGGCAAGCGGGGCCTTTACAGCAGCACCCGCCCCCCCGCGGGCTCTAGGCGTCCAGCACCTATACTCCCCTTCCCACCCAGAAATGTTTTGTATATTTCCTTCCCAAGTAATGCTGGGGCCTTGGTCAGAGCCTTGGGCTGTGTTGATTTCTGAGGAGCTGCAGGTTCATTTTCTTCCTCATCTTGGGGAGGTGTGCGGGGATAAGTGAACTTCTGCGCTGGTCCCTGCATGCGGACCACACCCACCAGAATTTCTGGCCAGGGACCACTGAAGGAGAACGTGGGGACGACGAGGCCATCGCTCAGCTCGGGCACCCCCTCATGTTGTCCATTGCCCTCAGCCCCTCTCCTTCATCGCTGATCAGAAGGCCACCTGGGGACCAGCTGAAGACTGTGAGCACAGGCCAGATGCCAATTCCCTGCTGGAGGGTGGCGTTGCCCTGTGCATTCTGAGGTTGAGGATGGAACATTTTGTACCCCTTTCCTGATCTTCCCAAGGACCACCGACTCACTTGGGGTGATGGTGTTGGTCAGTGCGAGACATACCAGCAGATCACACAAGGTGGTGGGAGGGGAGGGCCTCATGATAGTACTTCTGCGGCAAGTAAGATACCTCAAGTGGGGAGGTGAGGGCTGGGAGGGCAACAGGCGGTCTCTATTAAAGATGGGAGGCTCTCCCTCAGCCACAAGATACAGGGGTACGAAAGCCAAGAAACCCTGCTCTTTTTTTTTTAGAATAGCCCAAGGTCCAGGACTTCCTAATCACAAACCTCACTTCCTGTTCCTGGGAAGAAGGGGTTCGTTTGTGAGCTGGAATACAGGGGAAGCCAGTGATGTAGTGTGTGTGGTAGCTGGGATCCCCAAACACCTTTTCAAGGATCATTTTGAGGGTGAGATGCACAGCTAGCTGGCATTGTAAGCCTGGGCAGCAGGACCAGCGGGCAGGTGATGCCCAGTGCCCATTCTGGAGGCTTCCCCATCAGCCAAATCCCCATCAAAGAGCAGGAGAGGTGATGGGAGTGCAGGTGGCACAGCAGCCATTGCTGGGCACTGGCCAGTGAGAGGCAGCTATGCAATGGGGTCAAGTGACCACCAATCAGGACAGTGGCCAAGGTCCTAGCCCCAGAGTGGCCAAAGGCCTGGGTGTGAAGTGTAGTGTAAGAAGGGGCAGGGACACAAAGGACCTGGTGTCTGCATATCCCCCTCCCCATCCCCACCTCAGTGCTACACACGCGCCTGCCGTGCTCCTGGTCTGTGAGCCTTACTCTGCCCCCCCCATCTTGATTTGAACCTATCATAGGAGGGTTTCTTCATAACCACTCCTTCCTGCTCCCCCTCACCTAAGACACCTTGTTCACCCCAGTCCTTGTGAAATCACAGCGATTCAGTCAGTCTGGCTCCAACTTTTTTTTTCTAGGAGGTGCCAGAGATCAAATTCAGGACCTTGTACATGGGAAACAGGTGCTCAGTCACTGAGTCACATCTGCTCCCCAAACCTGTGTTCTTGAACCCCTAGGTGCTGGGTAGAGATAGAGGAGGAAGCAGTTGGGACGTGAACACCTGGTCTGGGCAAGCAAGAGTAGACTGTGTTGGTAAGCAATGCCAGGTGGGCCAGGTGACCTCATTTAGCCTGCTGGGTAGCAGGAAAAGCAGGGAGTCAAAACAACTGGCCTAATCTGTTACCCTAGCAACACAACCCTTGGCCAGACCCAGACCAGACTTATCTTAGCCTGTTGCCGTGGTAACCTGAGTTGCTACCTAGGGGCAGGAACTGGCAGAACCTCAGCTCTGCCTGGGAAAGTCCCTCTCCCAACCTGTGTGGTCTATTTTTGGATCCTAATGCCAGGGGCAGGGCAGCCTTGGGATGGAACCGCCACATTCTGTGTCCCTAGGGAAGAAAACCCATTACTGGGACAGAACTACAAGGAGAGGACAGGGTGCTTAGGCTGTTTGTTCCTGGGCCTCCTCCTGGATCCTGAGTCCCTACCTCTCCGTGGGGGAGGTGTGGGGCCAGAGCCCTGTTCCACAGTCCTTCCCACTCCCTGGCTCCCAGGCCTGACCTGGCAGGTTCCAGTGTGCAGCATTTCTCTCCACAGAGGTCCCTGGGGGCTGGCCCTCATTTCCTCCCCCACAGGAGCAGCCCGCAGTTGATAGGCTTAAGCTGGGGCCAGGTCAAGCCTGCTGTCTGCAGAGGATGGTCACAGCATTGGCCAGGACATGCTGAGGACTTGGTCAGAAGCCTGGTGTGAGCCTGGGTCAATCACTCTAGCCTCGTGGCGTGTGTACACACAGCCTGGTCATGACACTTCCGGTCACACCAGGACGTCTTCCCTCCTTTGCCATGAGCCTGGAGAGGACGCCTGATGGTGGGCTGGGATCCGAGGTGCTGTGCTTGTTCCAAGCCGAGGCAGTCCGCGCAGCGCTCGCTGGTCCTGGCCTGTGCCCAGGGAACTCTTGATTTTCCTGCCCTGGGGTCTGAGGCTGACCCAACCTAACCTCTCCCACTTGGAGCTGGCTAGCATCCTGTGGGACAGTGGCTGGGAGGGGTGGGGGTTTGTGTTAGGACAGCTGAGAGGCCCTAGGCCCAGGCAACAAGCAGTCAGGGAAGAGCCCCCTGGAAAAGAGAAGCGTGACTGAAGCATATAGGAAAAGGCACTTCTGCTCCTGGGGTGGGAAAAAATAAGATTCCCCTCCTACTGCACCCTAACAGGGTTCAGCTCCCTTCCCCTCCCTAGCTGTAGGCAGAAAGAAGAGAGAAATGGGGAGAAGGGGACTCTTTCAGAATAGGAAAGATTCAGGGAACAAAAAAGGATGGTCCACTCTAGAAGGTTCCACCAGGAAAGCAGAGACTGGGAAAATAGGAACAGACCTGACAAATCAGGTCATTATTCCTCGAAAAGGGTGAGGGGCATGTCTGGCCGGGCAAATAGCAGCATAGAGGTATATTTCCAGAAGAATTCTCAAAGTCAAAAAAGGGACAACCCAATCCCCACATCCCCTTCTATAAGGGGTTATTGGGTGGAAAGACCCAGAGAAATCTCAAACAATGAGCAGCTAAAGGGCAGCAGTGGAAAGGGGAAGAACCTTTCCTGATCCTTGGGCTAAACAGCCTCTGAGAGTACTGGGCTTCCCCTCCGCCAGTGGAGTATTTACCCCAAGCAGTGTGCCTTGTCTCCACACAAACAGACCAGACACCATGGCTGTTGACACAACATCCTCAGATGGAAAGAGTCCAGGAAGGGGCTGAGAATGCCCCCAGGCCCCAGAGTGGTCCACTCTATGCAGACTAAGTGCCCATCCCATGATCCCATTTCCAGGTGGTGCCTGCCTCATGTGCCCACCCCTTACCCCTGGCAGGAACCACCACTACATCTTCCTAACTCCAGCCCCTGTGGACTCTGCCCCTTTCCCACCCGGTTGTCCTGGCCACTGCAGAACAACAGAACTGCGGTCCAGACAGGGACCGGCTCTGTCTGGCAACGAGTACTGTCCTTGGCCAAAGGCAGCACTGCCATTAACTCAGCAAGTCCCAACTGATGGAATCAAGTCAAGGATCAGTCATGGTAACTGACACGTGACCCCTAGAGCTGGCCCAAAACAAGACCACAAGAGCCAGTTTCTTTTTCTTTCAAATGCAGTTCTTTTCCAACATTGCCTGCAATGAGCTTTGGTGCCGAGATTTGGGGGGGGGGGAGGCATGTGGAAAATGGAAAAAAAACAAACAAAACCCAGCCAATTGCACAAAGCCTTTCCCTGGAAAAGCTCAGGCTCTGAGGTGGTCAGGATACAAGGCTGCCCTCCTCCTGCCTGGAGCTCAGGCTTTGGCAGTCGAGGCACAGATGGGAATTCATCCCATTCCCCATGTAAAAGTGCTGTCTCGGAGAGGGAGAATGGCTATACGCACGTGTGTGTGTACATATATATATGTATATAATAGGCTATATTAGAAAATTCTCTCTATATAAATATAAAACACTGGTATCCAAACATGACACCAACGGCTAACTAAAGTGCTTGACGGGAGTTGGGCATGTATATGTAAGCAGGTACAACTGGGCATCTTGAGTGGCCAGGATGAGGGAGGGGAGCTAGGGAAGCAAAACACAGAGGGCTCCTTGCCCGGTGGGAGGTGGGGACAAGGGGGCACCAGGTGATCACTCCCACAACATCACACCTCACCTCCCGCCCTTGCCCTACTTTTCCCACTGTGCTTCTGCCTGGGAGGAGAAAAGCTCAGGAGTGGGGAAGAGATGTTCCCATAGGGGAGGCTGAGCTGGTCAGTGTGTATCCACAGCCTCCTCTGCCACCAGATCAGGAGTGAGGGGTGCGTGCTGGGTGTGCTGAAGGCAGCAAAGGAGGAGGAGGATTATTTTATCATCATTAATCATGTGAAAAAAAACAAACACCATCACTCCTCTAGCCCGGGCCCTGCCTCTACCCTGCTGGGCCTCCCACCAGAGTGAAGGGTGGAGGAGGAAGGGAGGGAGGGAGGAAGCCTTTGGGGGCAGCGGACCCTGGAAGCCACCATTTTTTCTGCAAGCCCCAAGCAAAGCATTAGCACCTCCACCATCTCCAAGACTCCTACCCTGCAAAGGAAGGCCCATTCTGGGCTCAGACCCTCAGAGATGCTGACAGGCAAGCAGTCCCAGAGCTCTGGGGAACAGAGGGGCCCAGAAAGCAAGAAAGGCCCCCACTGCAGGACACAGTGCTATAAGAATGGGTTGGTGGTTGGAGGTTTGGAGGCAAATGGGCTCGATGAGGATCCAGTCTGAAAAGAAATGACAGAAAATACTATTAGCCTGGGGGAGAAAAGCTAGAGGCCAGAGAAGAAATGCAGTCCAGGATTCCTTTCTCCCTCAGAATCACTCTGCTGGGCGAAGTAGGAAAGTGAGGGAGAGGCGAAGGATGGGGCCAGGGAGGATGGGAGGTGACAGGGCCAAGAAGAGCCGAGGCCCAAGAACTAGACCACTCACCCCTGGCTTGGACAATACTTAGACGTACACGTGGAAGGGACATCAGGAGTTCCGCCCCACTTCTCCCTCTTTTGGAAGGATCCAGTCCCCAAGCCCCAGAATAGAAGATCCACCCTGCCCCGCGCCTTGGCCCCTGAGGCGCCTCCTCCTCACCATGAAAGGGTTGGTGGAGATCCCAGCTGGCTGGCTTAGTGGCCTCGGCCCCAGCTTGGCTGATCCTAAGTCCCCGAAGGAAGAGCCTAGGAGGCAAGAGCAATCGCTCAGCTGAAGCTGCCCCCGGCGGGCGCTGCCCGACTCAGCCTGTCCCCTTATAGCGCAGGCCCAGGCTCCTTCTCAAGGCTGGCAGCCCAAGGGGACCAAGTCCAAACCCAGAGGCAGGTTTGCTGCTTCTGGACCCCTACGACTGGTCAAAGAGGGAAGGAGCTCAGATGTCTGTCTCCCTGATATTCATGCGTGGCTCAGGGTCTAGCCAGCTAGCCATCATGCCCCTGGGGTGGGGAGGAAGGGAGAAGGGCACCATCGGAACCCCTTACCATTCTGCTGCTGAGCCATTGAGGTCTGTGGGGGGAAGAGAGGGGGTGGGAAGGTGCTGGCAAAGCCCCCCGTGGGGGGCACTGTCTGGGGGAAACCAGGGCCAGCAGTGCTCATCCCAAAGCCAGGCCCTGTGGAGTGAGAGACATGAGGCTCAGGTGAACTTCTGGAAGGCATGTTGAAAAGCAGTTTTTCTTAAATCCCTTTAAAGTGGGAAAATGGGATATAATTTTTCCCTAACAACAGGTACCCGGGGGAAGTCCTCTGAATTGGTCATGGAACTCTTTAACTTCTCATATGACCACAAAAACTGCCCCTCGCAGCCCACGGCGGCTTGGGCATGGAAAAGGAAGCAGGTGGGAGTATGGGCACAGAACTGGGTTTAGCTTTCTGCTACCTATTAAAGTGCACAATCTTAAGCAAATTACAAACCACCTCTTACCACCTCTGAAATGGGGACAGTCCCTATCTCAGGGCTGTTGTGGAAATTAAACAGTGAGTGTAAAGTCCTCAGCATGGGGTCCAGCATGTGGGTCAGCTCTGGAAGCTGTTCTTACTCTCTTGCTGGCCTCAAGGTTTGGGTGAGTCAAAAAGCAGGGGGGAAAAAATGAATAAAGTAGATTAGAAAAAAAAAAAAGTGGGGGGAGGCACAAGTTTAAGGAGAGAAAAGCAGAGGCTGGGGAGGGGAAGAGTGGGAAGGACCACAGGACTCTGACAAGGCAGGGAAGAGGGTCATTGTTTCAGGTGGCTTGGGCTTGGGACACAGAGGGGAAAAGGGCTGGCCTCCCAGAGGGCCACTGCTGAGGGGGACAGGCAGGAGAAACATTGCTGCTGTTGATGAACACAAAAAGCTAAGTAGCAGTCTGGTTTCTTTCTAATTCTAAAATTCTTATTTTGTGACTTGGGTGCTTCTACCTGTTCTCCACTAGGTGGTCTGGAAATTAAATCAGATCTGGCCCCAGCTGGTACAGAGTTGGCAGGGAAGGAGACTGGTGGAAGGACAACTCTGGGTTGAGGCTGCCCCCATGCCTCCTGGCCACTCCCCCTAATGGTGTGAGATGTGAGGAGAGGGGAGAGGGGAGAGGGGAGAGGTACAGGGGAATTTGTAACCTGGAGAGTCTAAAAAGGCCAGGGGACAGTCTTGTTGGCTTACCTGAGGCCAAGCCGTTGGGCTGGAAGGGGTTGGTGGAAGGCAGCTGGGGGTGAGCAGCAGGTGCTGTGAAAGGGTTGGTGAAGGCTGTTCAGGGTGGAATGGGGTTGAGGTGGGAGAACAAGATCATTATGTTTTTCTCTGATTTGCTAATACTGTGACCACTGCGCATTCCTCTAAATTGCAGTGTGCATCCCACTCCACTTCCCTTCCTGTCCCGAGCCCCCACTTTTCTCCTGGTCTCAGATTCCCTCCCTGGGTCTCCACAGGCTGAACTCACCTCCAAAGGTAAGTCCTGTGCTGCCACTGCCGCCAGTGGTGGCTGACTGGAGTACGGTGGCCTGGCCAGCCACCCCAAAGATGCTGCAAATGGGGAGAAATTGGCAGGCAAGGCCTCTGCAACCAACCCCATCCTTGTGAGCAAGGACAAGATGGGGGAGCAAGGGAGAGGCAAGCAGGACAGGAAAAGCCAGGGTTTCTCAGCCGGCTTTCCAGCCCTAAGGTCTGCACCTACCTGCTAGGGACAGCTCCAGCTGAAGCCCTGGGTCCCAGGATGCTGCCCATATCCACGAGGCTGTTTGGCTGGCTGGCAGGCGCAAAAGGAGAGGCACCACAGGGCGTCACCTGGCTGCTCCCTGGGCGATCACAGGAAATAACAAGGTAGGGCCCAGGGGGCAACAGGAGGGAAGGGGCAGGAGAGATGGAGGTGGGGGTACTGGGGAGCAGCAGAGTGGTACACGATGGGCACCAACCTGGCTTCCAGAGCCAGCCCATTCTCCCATTTCCCACGGAACCACCCCCCACCCCCCCCAGCTTGTGAGGGCTTTTCTCCCACATTCTAGGCAAGGTGACAGCTCAGCCTTTTTCAATCTCCTGAGGGCTCAAAGTCACCATGGCTGAAAGAAAAGTAGTAGTTTTTCCTGCTCTAGTTTGGCTTATACTTCCCATTTTTCCTCAGGAGATGGAAAAATCTGCCCTTTCCTCAATCCAGCATTTCTGTTTCTTGAAAAATGTATGAAGGGGAGGCAGAGAAGATGGGCAGAGGAGTTGTGAAGGCCAGAAAACAGGGGACACTGAGGAGACACTCACAGACTGTGAAGATACTTCTGGAAGTGAAAAGCATACCCCTTCAGGCGTCAGCACTGTGCCCACTTCCATCAGAGCTGCCTCCTCTTGGGGGAGCATCCTGGCACTATGAACTTACACCAGGCCTTGAGCATACTGCTTCTAGGCTGGGCTGATGGCAAGACTCCTATCCTCCGTGATTTTCACATCAATAAAGAAAAAGTACTGAGGGCAAGGCCCCAGAAGTCTTACAGAACAGCTTGAGAAGTCAGAGTCCTGGGATTCCAAATGATCTGGTCTCATGGGAAGAGGCCTGAGCCCCTGTCATTTTAAGAGTCTCAAGAGAATGAACCCAGGACCTTGCACATGGAAATCAGGTGCTGACCCACCTGAGCTACATTCTCTCCCCAATGAAAGTTGGTTTTTCATTTGTTTGCTTTAGGAGGAACAAGAGATCGAACCCAGGACCTTCACCGTGAGAAGCAGGCACTCAACCATTTGAGTGACATCTGCTTCCCAAAAAGTCTCTTTCTCTGTGCATCAAAGTCCCCATCCATATAACGGGACCGTCCACCATTCCAAGTGGCTGTGAGGAAAAGGCTTTATTTGGATGAGTGCTGGCAGGCTTATTGCTACTGAAGTAAAACAAATTCCACTAGTGTCTGTCTCAATGTGGGTGCTCACTAATTATACGCTGAGTGAATATTCTATAAGTTGAGTCAGAAGAACTGGATCCTAGTTGTGGCTCTACCACTTGCTGCTTGTGACTTTGGCAAACACTCTCACTCTCCTGAGCCCACTTTTTCCCCTCATCATCTCACAGGGATGAATGTGAGGTACTGTCATTGTACCAGTGATAAACTGTGTTCAAGGTCAGAACAAGACAAGGTCTCAGTTAGTAAACACAAGTGAACCAAGACCCTCTCTTGAAGGGTCTGCAATCTTCTTCCCTCCATCTGACAAGAGGCCTGCTCTTCAGTCTCGACTAATGGGCCTTCCCTGACCCACTGAAGTGAACCTGATCCCTGCTTTTCCTCACATGCACCCTTTCTTTTCCTCATAGTACTTGACATATTTGTAATGATAAGTTTTTGTTTGTTTCTTTCTGCATCAACTGTCTCCAACAGCCCCTTCCCTTGTTGGGCACTCAAGCTTCTGTGCTGGCTGGAAAGTCTGCAGGGTGGTGCTGGAGCTTCCACTGACTCTCCAAGCCCCAGGCCTTTTTCGGGCTTGGCTGATTTGGGGAATATGGAATTTCCCAGCGAACACAGCTTGCTGTCCTCATATAGGTCAGCCTCTTCATTGCTGCCTGGGACCTGCATGCTCAAAGAGTTTCCATGGAGGCCCAGTCCCCAAACCCACTGGCGTCAGGCACTGCTGTATGCTTTTGTAGACACTAGAGGGCAGAGCCGGCTCTGACCCAAGCATCCCACACATGCGGGATTTTTAGAAAGGGGCCCTGGCTGCCAGGAATGCCGGGCTGTTCGCTTCGTACATCTTTCCAGAGCCCCAATCCAAGCTACTAGATTTGTACACATACCTTATAGCAGTTTCAGAGGAAACTGCAGTTTTCAAAACTCCCCTCTCCATACTCCCCCTCAGAAATATAAAAATAAAACCAGGTGTCTCAGAAGAGACACCTACTTCTCACCAAAACCTCCCTTCCTACTTTGTAGCTGGTAGTTTTCTATGTCACACTTACAGAAATGCCCTCATGATCCTGGTGTGGTGGAAACTGAACAGGATCTGCCACTTGTCAGTCATTCGGTTTTTGCCCCGTCGCTGGCTAAGTTGAGCCAGTTTCCTCAACTGCCGAATGGAGCAAGTGCTTCCCTTGCTTGGGGAGGAATGCGAGAGCCCCTAGCAGTGGTGGATTGCCAGGGCGTGGCAAAGCCTCACAAACATGGGCTGCTTCTGGTGCTGGTGCAGGTTGCCTGCTCTCTGAGATGAACAGACACTAGACAAGGGGTCTGGTGCCTGGAAGGACTGCAAGGCTGGGCCTGCCTTTCCCTGCATCCTTGCTCAGGCCCTGCCCAGGTAAGGCCCATCATTACAGCAATCAGCTGTGCAACAAACACATTTCTGAAGGGACCAATCTATAACAACCTTGTATAGATCGTTTTGGTTAGCACTCCCAGTTCCACACCCTTTTGCTAAATTGGACATTCCTGTGCAAACACCAACAGTAGTTGTTTAAGGGCCAATTTGCCCACCCAACAGTGGCCAACATTTTTGCCAATATAATGTACAGAACTATCTTACCTTGATTTGTATTTCCCATTATTAGTTAGGGTCAGGACGTTTTCTTATCTTTCTAGATATTATCTGCTCGTCTCCTTGTCTATTCTTTTTCTTACTTATGGGAGTTTTATTTATTTATTTTCTAAAGATTTATTTATTTATTTCTCTCCCCTTCCCCTCTCCCTGCCCCAGTTGTCTGTTCTCTGTGTCTGTTTGCTGTGTCTTCTTCTTTTGTCTGCTTCTGTTGTTGTCAGCGGCACAGGAATCTGTGTTTCTTTTTATTGCATCATCCTGTTGTGTCAGCTCTCCGTGTGTGTGGCACCATTCCTGGGCAGGCTGCACTTTCTTTTGCGCTGGGCGGCTCTCCTTATGGAGCGCACTCCTTGCGCGTGGGGCTCCCCTATGCGAGGGACACCCCTGCATGGAGGGTACTCCTTGCGAGCATCAGCACTGCGCATGGGCCAGCTGCACACGGGTCAAGGATGCCCAGGGTTTGAACAACGGACCTCCCATGTGATAGATGGACGCCCTAACCACTGGGCCAAGTCTGCTTCCCAATATAGGAGTTTTAAAGAATACTTTATGGATATTAACTTCTCATCTGTTTTCCATGCTGTCAATGTCTTCTCTTCATCTGTTTCATGCCTTTAAGCTTTGTTTAAGATGGTTTCTTTTTTCATGTAGAATGTGACCTATCCAATTTCTATATGTTAGCATTAATGCAGATTTTGTTTTTTAGTATATGGTCAAATTATATAAGGGCTATATGTTTGAAAAGAATATTCTGTCTTTTGGGTACAAAGTTCTACTTATATTTGTTAGGTCAAATGTGCTCCAGTAGGGAAACGGACTTTGGCCCAGTGGTTAGGGCATCCGTCTACCATATGGGAGGTCCGCGGTTCAAACCCCGGGCCTCCTCGACCCGTGTGGAGCTGGCCATGCGCAGTGCTGATGCGCGCAAGGAGTGCTGTGCCACGCAAGGGTGTCCCCCGCGTGGGGGAGCCCCACGCGCAAGGAGTGCGCCCGTGAGGAAAGCCGCCCAGCGTGAAAAGAAAGAGCAGCCTGCCCAGGAATGGTGCCGCGCACACTTCCCATGCCGCTGACGACAACAGAAGCGGACAAAGAAACAAAAGCAGACAAAGAAACAAGATGCAACAAATAGACACCAAGAACAGACAACCAGGAGAGGGGGGGAAATTAAATAAATAAATAAGTCTTTAAAAAAAAAAAAATGTGCTCCAGTGTTACTCAAATCATAATTGTACTTATCTATTTACTGGATCTTTTAATTTTGTGAAAAAATGCATTACAGTCTCCCACTCTATGTTTACTAGATTCTCATTGTGTCCATTAATTTTTGCTTTTTGAATTCAAGGCTATGTGCTTTAAGTTCATGACTGTGAGAACTTCTTTGTGAATTTTAACTTTTATCAAAATAAAATGTCTCTTCTTGTCCCATTAAAAATAAAATAAAAGCAAAAGCACTAGTGTACAGTGGCACCGTGGGAAGGCTGAAGGCAGAATGAGAGTTAAAAAACCTGGCTCTAAAATGTGGTCTGTCCACACAATGGAATATCATGCAGTCATGAAAAGGAACAACATCAATGAAGCCTGAAGACATCATGTTCGTGAAATAAGCCAGACATAAAAGAAAATTATATATCTTACTTATAAGAAATAATTAGAATAAGAAAATCCATAGAGTTAGAAACTAGAATACAGGTTTCCGCTGTTACCAGGGGCTAGGGAAGAGGTAGAGAAGGCGGAGTTATTGCTAAATTGATAAAGAATTTCTGTTTGGGGTATAAATGGATTACAATGATGGTAGCACAACATTGTGAGTGTAATTAACACTACTACATTATATATTTGAATGTGGTTAAAAAGGGGACATTTTATGTTGTATATATGTTACTAAAATTAAAAAAAAAAAGAAAAAAGAAGGCCAGGTTCTGTTCCCAGCCCTATCACTCTGTGGGCTACATAATCAAGTAAGTTGCTTAACTGCCTCATTTGTCAAATGGCTGAACTCTAAGGGTTCTTTCCAGACCTCAACTTTCTGTAGTCAGAGGACATGAGAATAACTTTGGAATAACAACTTACCAAAGCTATAACTTCCAGTTAGCATCCGACTGGCTGGCAGGGAGGGGGAAGAAGAGAAAGGACGGGTAGGGGAAGGGAGAAAGAAAGCGTGTAAGATATCAGTCCATCACTGGCTTTCCCCCAGATGCCCCATCTTTCCAGCATTCCAGCTGCCCTCCCAGCCTTCACTGTGTCCAAAGGAAATAAGATTTGATGTCTGGGAGGTTAGGGAGGAAGCGAATGCTTTAAGAGAGCCTTTATAGACTCTTTCAATTGCTAAACAACACAACATAGAATTGACAGCTTTTTGCTCTTACAGGGATAGTGTGAGGACTCTGGGGACTACCTTGAACTTTGACCCAACCCCTTGGTCCCTTTGGGCAGTACATTAACACAGACCATCAGAGCACTTCAAAAATTTTTCTCAGCTCTCTCTGCCTAGAGGAGCCTGCACCAAATCTTCATGTGTATTTCCGTCTTTCTCTTCCATGTCTCAGCAAGCTCTGTTCTTTCCTCCATTTCCCAAATAAATACTTTTTACTGGCCTAATTTAAAATTTTTCTAGTACTGAGGTCTCCCATACTTTCCAGTCAGAAATTCCTTACTGTATAAACTGTAGAGCTCCTACTATAATTTTAGCTATTTTCCTTACATGAAAAAAGACAACTAGAGCCCCTTCTTCCTAACAAGAATCTCTGGCAGGCTCCTGTCATCCTTTCTTGGGTTTCTTCTTTGTTCTTTGTCTCCTTTACATAGTTCTTTAGGTTAGTAGGGAAGTGAATGAAGGCTGACATGGAAAATTGGATGCAGTTGGAGAAAGAAAGGCAAACAGTGGAGCAGTTTACCTGTGGGTGTTGGCTGGACCTGGAATGGGGCTTGGCCAGCTGGAGGAATGCTTCCAAATGCAGACGAGCTGGGGCTACTGCCAAAGGCATCAAAGTTGGCAAAGCCTCCATGGGAAGGTGTCTGGCCTATATAGGTGGAGGAAATACAGAGGTTATACGTATAAAATGTGTATCTAAATAATATATATTTCTAATTCTAAAGGACACAGGTAACTCTCTTATGGGACATCTGCCTTTCCACACAGTCCTCTTTAGAGGAAGATGGTAGGGGTTTGGGGCAGAATCAGGGAGCAGAGCAGTCAGACAAAGCTAGGTGGAAAGGGGCATTTCAGAGGCCTCCAAGTTCACTCTCCACCATCTTTTATCCATACTGGATGGGGCCTTAATATATTTTTTTCAGGGCCTAGTTTGGGGCAGAATCATATGAAAAAAAAAATCTGTGTGTCAGGAGGTAGTTGAAAAGGAAAAACGGAAACTAGATATTGCTTTATTCAACCCTCTAATGACTATTACTGGTCAGGAGAAATGGAACACAGGCAACTTCCCTCCCCACTGGAATATAGAGAAAGAGTAATAAAAAGCCATTCCAGTGTTCTACAGTAAAGTTCTGGGAGCCCCCAACGCTAATGTACTCCAGCCAAACTCCCAGCACAATCCCTTTTGTACTTATTTGACTCCTGTGGCAGCTTGAGATTATTTTATGAATCCCAAAAAGAGAAAGACTCTGCTGTAAACTAATCTATCCCCCTGAATGTGATAACCTTTGATTAGATTATCTGCTAAGATTAGGCTTTTTGATTTGACTATGTCAGATTCAGGTTGATTCAGGGTGAGTTCCTGCCCCCTTGCTGGGTCTGATACAAAGGGACACTCACTCAAGAAGACACACAGGAAGAAACAGCTCTGTCATTTTCAATGACATGTAACAGAAAGGAGAAGGCTCAAACAGCTAAAGCCCTGGGAAGAGATGAGACATTTTGCCTGATAGCTTATAGCTGAGATTTGGAAGAAAGCAGAACAACTGAGACTGATGTTAAGAGACCCGGGAAGAAACAAGCCCTATGCCAGGAGAAAGAGAACTTCACTTAAGCATGAAGCCTGAAGAGGCTGGGCCCATGGAGTTTGAAGAGGAAGAGGAAGCCCAAAGAGGAAGGCAGAGACCAACCAGAGATAGGTGACCACCTTGCTTCAACAAGAGGTAACTGACTTTGGTGAGAAAGCAACCCTGAGTTGAACTTTTTATGGCCTCATAACTGTATGCTTTTATACCAAATATATACCCTTTATAAAAGCCAACAGATTTCTGGTACTTTGCATCAGCAGTCCTTTGGCAGACTAATACAACCCCTAACCCTCTTAGCCTAGATGCTCTGGAGTTACCAACATGTTCATTCACATAAAGAGATCTAGAGCCACATGAAACTTGGCCACCCCAAGGAAGGGAATCCCTGTGTTCTGGGTAAATAAGCTGTAGGAAGGTTGTCATCCCAAGTCCCACTTACCCCCAAAGGCTGGGAATGCAGCAAAAGCTGGTGCTGCCTGGGGAGCAGCAAAAGGGTCTCCACCGATGTCAGCCAACAGGTCAGTACTGGCTTTCTTGACAGAGGACTGGGGAGGTGGCTGGGAGCTCCGGGGCTGGGATATCCGAGCCTGGGACTGACTGACAGACTTGGAGAAGGAATTTACATATAGCACTTAGAACCCCAGACATGACCCAGGCCCCTCCATGGTTCCCCAAGTGCCCCACGATAGGTAAGTGGATGGAGAAGAAAGCAAGAAACTGCCCTCAGCCAAGAGGTTTCCCAGGCAAGAGCAGCCTTGGTCCCTCTCATACCTAATCCCCCTGACTTCTCAGTATACCAGCTCCCAGCACACATTTTAGAGTCTATTAGTCAAGGCAATCCTGAGATATACAGGATTGTTGCCAACTAGTGCCCCTGAAGCTGTCACCTCTTACCTCATCTTTCCTAAGTATTTGAAACAGTGTCCTAACCCATTTCTGGGTGTCTTTGGAGGGATGGTCAGGAATTTTATAGGTGATACTCTGACTTCCCTACATACCTCATCCTGTTAGGTTCTTTCTTTCCAAAAGGTAGGAGTGCAAAGGTGATAGACAGCTCTTGTACTGCTGTCTACTAAGTTCAGGAATTTGATTTGATTTGATTTGGGAAACTGACATGCATCTTTCAAATCCCAAAATCAACTTGAGGGCAGACCTGATATTTACCTGGCTAGAGGTGGAGGCAGCAGCAGAGAGAGATGGCACGGGATCACCCAGAAGTGTCCGCAGGGGCTTCCCTTCTGGCATGGAGCCCTGGATAGGGGTGGAGGCACTACCTTTGGTATAAGTGGGCCCCTTGACTTGGTCTGGGGGAACATACCTTTGGGAAAGAACAGAGGCTGTAAGGAGAGAGGCGAAACCTTGGACATCTTCAGCTTAGGTGTTTGGGAAAACACAGCTACAGCAAAGTCTTCTCTTATCTTTTCTCTATTAATTCCCATTTTTGAACTAAATCCTGAGCTCCCCCTTTACCATCAGATGCTCATTTTTTTCTGCAGGCATATTTGGTTTGCTCTGACTTGTGCCTTTTCTCCCCTCTTCTTCCTCTTTTTGACATCTCAAACCATCTGGGTTTCAAGTAACACTACCATGCAATAATGCTGATGGAGGGGAGCAGATGTGGCTCAAGTGATACAGCTTCCACCTACCATATGGGAGGACCTGGGTTTGATCCCTGGGGCCTCCTGGTGGAAAAGAAGAGTAAGTGTGCCTGCGCAGTGAGCCAGTGCCTACATGGCGAGCTGAGGGCCCATGTGGTGCCCATGTGGTGAGCCAAGTGCCTGCATTGCGAGCCAAGTGCCCACACGGTGAACTGAGTGCCCATGTGAGTGCCCACGTGGGGAGCTGAGTCCATGCATGGTGACCTGAGTGCCCGTGCAGTGAGCTGAGTGCCCACGCAGTGAGCCAGTGCCTGCGTGAGTCATGCAGCAAGATGATGATGCAACAAAAAGATGAAGGGGGGAAGCAGATGTGGCTCAAGTGATAGAGTGTCTGCCTACCACAAGGGAAGTCCAGGGTTCAAACCCAGGGCCTCCTGGTCCATGTGGTGAGCTGGTCCACACTCAGTGCTGATGCACGCAAGGAGTGCCGTGCCACGCAGGGGTGTCCCCCGCATAGGGCAGCCCCATGCGCAAGGAGTGCGCCCCATAAGGAGAGCTGCTCTGCGCGAAAAAAGCGCAGCCTGCCCAGGAATGGCACAGCACACAAGGAGAGCTGCTGCAACAAGATGACGCAACAAAAAGAGACACAGATTCCCCATTCTGCTGACAACAATTCAGGCGGACATAGACCATACAGCAAATGGACAGAGAGAAGACAATGGAGGAGGGGAGGAAGGGGAGAGAAATAAATACAAAATAAATCTAAAAAAAAAAAAAAAAGACGAAGAGGAGAGTCAAGTTGAAGCACAGCAGAGACCAGGAACTGAGGTGGTACAATTGACAGGGAATCTCTTTCCACATCAGAGGTCCCCAGGATCAAATCCCAGTGAACCCTAGAGGAAAGACAAGAAAAGAAGCCAAAAAAAAAAAAAAAAGAGAAATAGATACAGAAGATCATACAGCAAATGGACATGGACAGCAAAAAAACAGTAGGGTGGGGGAAGGGGAGGACAAAAAATAATGCTGATGGACAAAGATTCTATTTCCCAACTATCTACTCTACATCTCCCTTTTTATTTATCTTCAGATTCCTCCCTCCTAGTCCCAAAGAAAATTTTTCTGCCACCTCATCCTCTAAGTGCTCATAATCTGGTACTTTGATCTTATAAGCTCCTGCTATTTCTGAAAAATCCCCTTCCACCAGTTTATGTGGTGCCTATTCTTGAAGTACCTTCTTTATCCTGAGGACATCCCTACCAGGAACTCCAATATGCTATTATATCCACACCAATCTGCTATTCTCTACATTCTCTTCTCTACCCTACAATTACCTCCAACATGCACAAAGCCGAGAACAAACAACTGAAGTGACACTAGGGGAAAGAAAAGGCAAGGAAGAATGTAGATGGTATTTTCTTCACCAGGAAAACAGAATTAAGACATATAAATCATGAATTAAATTATGGGTCAAAAGCATAAAGCTATAGATGTACTTCCAGCCATCTCTCCCCATATAAAAGATCAGCTGAGTCATAAAAATAATATGCACTCCCACAGACTTATCTCCCCATTCCAACCAGTCTACCCTCACACCGAAAAAGTGGACAGCAAGTTACAGAATTAGTGACTGAGAACAAGTTGTCCTTTTACATAGACTTATTGTTTTGAAGTCAGGCAGACTTCAACTCTAACTTATTCTGAGTGGAACAGACACCAAAGTCTAGCCTTTGAGAGAACCCCAAATTTGACTCTGGAAACTGGACTGTCAGATGAAGCATGTCTTCTTCAATGTCTCCACAGAAATCTCTTTTCTTCTCCTCACCATCTCTTCTTCTCATATTTTTCTTGAAGAAACTCCTTCACCTTCTGAGGATCCCTGGAATCTGGTACTAAAGAGGTCCGAGCATCAAAAAGACCCAGCCAAATCTTCCTGCAAACCTATAGGGATGGAGTCAGGTAACACAGGGTTGGAACAGAAAGCATATAATAGGAAAGACACCACTTCAATTTATTCATCAATAACTATTTATTCAGCATGGGCACAGGGCAAGGATCTGGGTATTCCTACAGAACAGACATGATCCCTGCCCTCACAGAGCTTGTAGTGTAATGGGAGGGAGGTCATGGTTTAGGTAAATAAAAAATAAATTTATAATTACATCCTGTGACAAGTACTGCAAAGGAAAGCAGAGGACCATGAAAATTATGAGGAACTAAAGTTGGAAGGGGGAGGGGTCAGAGACTACTTTCAGAGCTTATGGCTTTCAGGACATCTTCCATATGTTTGGACTCTTCCAGATGTTTGGACTCTCCAAGTAAATCAAACTAGGGGTATTGCTAACACCAAGGCTGGCAACTTACAATCTGTTGATTTAGCAGAGAAGGAGTTTAATTTTCAAATAAATGACATGGACTGAAATGAGGATTGCCTAGGCTGAAGGTAACAAAGCTGGTTTGGTGAAGATCTCACACAGAGGGGTGGCCCAGTCAACTCTGAGTGCTCAATCAACAGGAATCTTCAACCATTTTCCCCCTAGAGTGCCCAGGTACCACCCCTTACAGACAGTGTTCCTTCCCCTGCTTCCTCAGGCAAGGGGGCCCAGACAAACCACAGTTTATATAATAAGAGTTTGTAATATGTCTAAGAGACTTCAAAATGAGTCTGGAGTTCATGAGAGAGGTAACGCTAATGCATGTCTCAGGAGTATCTCATAGACAGACAAAAGTAGATACCACCTCAAATAGTGGGGCTCCTGAGGGCTCCGGAGACACCCAGGTCCTACAGGCATGGCAGATAGCTCTGGAGTTTGGTACCTTGCCAGTGGGCCCTACTCTGGAGTTTGTGCTCCTGAGTGTAACAGAGTTGCACTCAGATGTGACTTCTCTACACATGCCTCTTCTGTTCCTTTTATTGAAGCTGTAGTTGGTGCTGGAGTTGGTAGGTTTATGTCCAAGAGACTTGAATCTCTGGACTGTTCATGTGCCAGCTGGGCCCTGAGCCTCAGCAGAGTTGAACACCTACTCTCCAGTTCATTGGACTCACTTAGGACAACTAACAAGGAGGTGAGAATGGACAACCATCACACGAACCATCACACCAAGGAACTGAGAGAGTCTGCAACTGCAAGCAGGAGAATCCCATCCATCAGCCATATGGGATCGAAGACCCCTCTCAATTAGAGGGAGAGTGGGCATCACAATCCCAGAATCCTTAGGATTGGGGAACAAAACATGGACTGGAGTAGACCTATTGATATTTTACTATAGACTTATTGGGATTCTAGCAATGGAAGAAATTGTATGTGGAGACAGTGGCCACCAGAGCTGCTGAAGGCAGGGAGAGGGAAAAAGAGGTGTAATACGGGGCATCCTCGGGACCTGGAATTGTCCTGCATGACATTGCAAAGACAGATACAGGACATTATATATCCTGCCATGGCCTGCAGAATGGAGTGGGAGAGAGTATAAACTACAATGTAAACTATAATCCATGCTGTGTAGCAATGCTCCAAAATGTGTTCATCAATTGCAATTAACGTACTACACTAATGAAAGAAGCTGATGTGGGAAAAGTGCGAGGTGTGGGGAGTGAGGCATATGGGAATCCCCTATATTTTTTCAATGTAACGTTTTGTATAACTTTGTATCTTTTAAAAATGGATAAAAAATATATTAAAAAAAGACAAGTCTATAATATACAAATATCCATAAGATAATAAACCTTACATACTAAAAAAATAAAAGAAAAGAAACTTGACCTAGAAGAAAACCTTAGGGTTCTTCTACCATCTTGAGACAAAGATCTGCCAACAGATAGTGTAACCATCGCCTTCTAACTGTTCCATCCTTGGGAGCTCACCTCATTTCCTCGAGATTGGAGGAATACTACTTCAGGCTCAGTGAAAGTTGTCATGGAGATGGACTTGACACGATGAGGGGGGTTCAGGCCTCTCCTAGTTTAGAGAAATAGAAAGAAATAGAAGTATAATGCAGTTAGCACTGCAGGTCTGCTTATGGGAGAAAGAAAAGATAAAACAACAGCCCATAAATTCAGCTTAGAAAAGAACCCCTTGCCTGAAATTACTTCCTGTTCCAAACCCTCAGGAATATATTGCAACCCCGGCCTTTCTGGAGAGGGAGGGCAGAGCCTCCTCACCCAGAATCCTCCTCCACCGTGGCTCAGACCTGGAGAATTTTAACATTTAGCCTGCTGGCTACTGGGTACTTTCAGGGAGCTCAGACATGCAGCCAATTCCCAGTCCCTGTTTTATCATTGCTTTGAACTTACAGCACATGCCCAAGACCCCAAAACCTACAAAAACACAAGAATGAGGGAATGTGAAACTAAAGACCCACAACTATTCCCGATACCACTAACAAAGATAGGATTTGGTGACAAAAACCAGAGTCCTAGGCAAGCTGCCCCTCCCCTTGTCTACACAGTGGTGGGGAGGACATGTAGAGGATCTCTCTTTCAGGATGAGATCTCTGGAGAAAGAAATGTTCCAGACTTCCTTATTTCTAGAATGAAAGCAGGATGAAGCAGGAGGAAATCAAGTTCAACCATGAGATATGAGATTGGCACATGCCAGGAACACATATCCTGTAGTGATGCTTTTGTGCCTGCTCTGTATGTTCTGTTAACTCCTTGAAGTCCAGTTCTGCCCACAGAGACCCTGTGGCAATCATGGCAGAAAAAATGTTCTTTTGTGCCCACTCTGCTGGTCTCCGGAGTGTTCTAACAGGGGAAACTTGGGGCTGAGCCAGGCAGAGTTTCACAGGTTCTCTTTTCCTTACACTTCAAGTTTTACTCTGATCTAGACCTACTGCCCTTATCAGGTTTAAGCCCCTTGAGGAACCAGTAGTGGAGAACCACGGAAACTTGGTTTAGTGGCATATGCAGGAAAGAGAGTCTCAGCTGATAAGGCTTCTTTAGATTTTCACTCCCCTGGGGGAAAAAATGGGCAAATCAAGACATTAAAGTAAAAGCAACTCTAGAATAGGAGCCTGACAGGTATCTCCAGGAAAGTCAAGGGAGAGGGAAGAGATAAAATTTATCAAGTAGAAATCCTAAAGATTCATAAAGAAGGTGGGGAAAGCATGCATTTAGGCTTATAGGCGCAAACACACAGGATAAAGGTGCTCCTGCCAAATATGGGAGAAGAGCAGTATATTTATTAGCAAAAGTGACAGCTGTGGGGGCGGGCGGGGGAACAGATGACAGTACAGAGTGAACGGTGAAGGGCTGCTCTTTCCGATGACAAATTACTGATCATGGAAATCTATTAATAAAGGACAGGACACTAGAGGCTATAACTGAGGGTGTTTTTCAGCCACCCACTTTCTGCCACTACAAGTTCAAGTAAAGGGTCTCGAAATACCCCTTTAAAAGGATAAGAAGTCTGATGCCTCAAGGGAAGGGCAGGGAAAACCAAAAGGAAGGCTTTGTTACTACACGTCAAACAATAGCTCTTAAACTTGATCTGCCCCGAGGACTGTCTTCTGATCACATTTCAGAGATATTCCAGTTTTCCCTCCTGAAGCCTCTCTTACTAAGGGTTGGTTTGGTTGGAATCTGAGACAGCCTGGTTTTTACTTTCCCTCACTCTTTCTCATCTTATCTACTAGGCCTTTCCCCTCAGAATGCCAGGCTTTTCTAAACTAGCCAGAGCTGACCTCTCCCTTCATCTCCTATTAATGAATGTTTACTTGCCAAAATACACAGCATTGTGGTAGGCACTTTGGGGGATACAAAAACAATAGGACCTGACCCTTGAGCATCAGGAGCTCGCAAGGAGGGCCCAGAAAGCCTGCACTAGGGTACTGTATCTCAGTGCAGTAGAGTGAGTTCAGGCAAGCACAGACAGTTCAGGGAGATTGTGACTCCAGGATGGGTGGAGGGATGAGAAATGGTCACGTGGAAAGTAAAATGTATTGTTACACTAGAAAAACAGATTCTAAGCCTATCACAAAGAGGTCATTGACATTTCCTGAAAGGACAACCGGAACTGTTAGCAAATTGTAGCATAACAGAGAGGTGAACTTCCTTGTTAGGGGGAGGGGGGGGGTCTCCCCCCAGGCCTCCATCGAGAGGGACTGCTTAGAACAACAGAACATCCTATGGCTGAGCTGGCATTGGAGGTTTTTGGGGGGAAGGGTGGGGTGAGAGGAAGGCAGAGAAAATAAGAGATCTAGATGCTTTGGGCCAAATAAGTCTGATGGAACAGGATGTTTCCACAGCACAGTACAAAAAGCCTTGCTCTGACCTTGATTATCTGTAGACTGGATTATGTATAACCAGAACCACAGTTTGGGGGCAGGGAGAATTCTCCACAAGGCAACACTATGAAGCCCAGGAAGAGGGCCTAGTTACATGGCCTATGAGTCAGAGTGTTTGTGTCTAAAGTATAGAAATCATCGCAGGCTGAGAGAATTCAATTTAGAAATAAGAGCCCCTTTCTACCCAGTAGCTGAAATCAAATGGTCCAGGTATATAATGTCAATGGGTACACATCCCAGGGTCACGCAATGGGTCAATATGAGCCATTGGTTTGGAATTACAGACCCAACTCACTCTCTGACCCTACTTCATCTCCCCTATGTAACTCTCAGGTTCTTTCCGAAAGAAGGAAGAACTAAAAGGAGATATTGCTCTTCCAGTTATCGCAGTAAATCTATTGTTATTTCCAACAAGGAGGTGTTGGGGAAATACAGAGGTGAATTTATTTTTCCAGAGTAGGGTAAATTTTTCTAATGCAAAGAAAGTACATTAGTAGGAAGGAACTAAGCCATGTTTTCCCAGTCCTATCTCTTCATCTCCTTCAGTTTCTTTTTCACAGGGCACCCAAATGGCATTTGCAGTGGTCTGAAACACTCAGCAAATGAAGCCACTTTAGATCCTAAAGTCTTCCCAATTTTCCCTTTCCTTCTCTCTCCCCTCCCCTTTGATTCTATTAAACATATTACTCTTTCCACAAATATCCCACCTTTTGTTTTTCTGTGGTCATCACCCTCAGGCTGGCCTGGATTTTACTTCTACCTTGCTTTATAAGAGCATCAAACTTGCTCAGCTGCTCAGAAAAGGTTTTGCCAGGTCAACAATGGAAAAAGCCAGTTTCCACCCCCAACACCCAAGATATTTTATCTGTGCCAATTTGAATCTAGGTATTCCTTGCCTCTGAATATTTGTGTTCAAATTCAAGTATCCTAGATTGTTCCTTTGCTCCTGGGAGGCCTCTCCACGGTCTCTGAGCAGGCTACAGATAAAGCAGGTTAGCTCGTATCTTGAATTTAAACATAAGGAAGAATAGTCCAAGGCTCCCTTTTACCTAGCTCCAGGGTCACTCTCACTAATGTTAGGAAAACTATTTCTAATCTAAATTCTCCTGCTGCAATCTGTTTCCTCTAATTCTTCCCAGTGGCAATGATAAACAACTGTCCACTCTATATACCAGCCTGTTAAGAGTCCTGATAACATTACTGGTTGCTCTCATCTTCAGGTTCAATTTACACTCCACTCCCCTTCTTATTCCTTTGGTCTCTGTACCCCTTAAGGTAGAGTGCCTACAACTATAATTTAGTGAGACTCTTTCACCTCTGTGAAAGAGCAGCGTGAATAAGAAAGGTGAGATAGAAGGGAATGGAAGGATGGGACTAAAAGAGGAGCTGGGTACACCTGTGCCTCTCCAACCCAGACAGACGGAAAAGTACTGAATTATTGAACAACATACTACACTTTTCCTTCCATGGAGATAAAAGTGCTTCAGCTAATAAACAGTGAGCAAGACAGGGAAACTAAGGCATAAGGAAGGTAGGAACTTCTCACAAAATAAGACAGCTGTCAAGGGCATCTCTTGATACCTGGCCCAGAGCTCTTTCCTTCTTGATTTTTACTCTCTTTATCAGGGGTGAAGGTGTGGGGAGACAGGAAAGACTACTGAGCCCTGAGGGCAATGCAGTAAAGGACAAACCAAACCATCCAGACTGGGAAAGCATGGTAAAACTTTATTGAAAATTTTGGGTGTCAAAGCCAAGGGTAGTGTCCATCCCTGATGTTCCCATGATCTCAGGCCTTAACATCCATTTTCTTACTAAAAAAGAGTGGTTTATCAATAGAGGCATCCAGGCAAACAAGATGTGTGAAGCAATGCTGAGGAAATAGAGCCTTTTTAGCATCAATGTTTACCCATTCTAAGCTTCAAGTAACAGGCACACCCTCTAGTAGAAGAGTCAGAAATATAACTAAACAAGCAAGCATATGTATATGTTGGATAAAAAGGATCCACATCCAGGTTAAGGAAATTGGGTACTGGAAGGAAACCAAATGTGTAAAACTAGGTCAAATTTGGGACCTACAATTGTGGCAGCATGTATGTAAATTTAGAAATGGCAGAAACTAGCAGCCTTTCTCTCAGGTCCTCACACCAATGTTGGGGGACTTTGCTACAGCTGAGAAAATACTTCTAATTCAAAAAAAGAAGAGCAAGAATGAGCTCACACATTCAGGGATGAAAGCACAGTCACACCCACAGAGCAATTTTTAAATCTGAATTTTTCTTCAGATCTTGGGAAATTCAGATTTTGCCACATCAGCCAATCCAGCCAGATGGGAATTTTAGCAGTTCTGCTCTCTGCCCCCAGAAGACTCTGTACCCCTAGGAAGTAGAAATAATTGTAACATACTCAGTCTCAGTCAGAAAATTGGCTTTTAAAATAAAGCCAATTCTGTGGTCTCCTTTCTCTGGCTACCGTGGTAAGGATGGGACTTCAATTTTTTCCCCTCAGACTCCTCTTCTCATTTTTTAAAAAAATAGAGGTCCCAGGGATCAAACTCGGGACCTTGTAAATGGCAAGCAGGCACTCAACTACTGAGCTATACCTGCTCCCAATAATCTCTTCGTTTTAACAAAGAACATTTCTTCTCTTTTCACCATACCTCAGTGGGAGTCCCCACCACTCACTAATGAATACTGTATTTAGTTTTATTTTACTTCATAGCACTTATCGTTACCTGAGATTAAATATTTTTAATGATTTATTTATTGCCCTCTACTAGGATGTAAGATACATGAAGATGGGAACTTTGCCAATTTGGTTCACTGCCCTAGCATCTCCAATGCCTATGTGTCTGAGGCATGATAGGCACACAATAAATATTTGCTGACTGAATGAATGAATACCAAGGCAGTGGACCTGGCACAACATTCATTTTCCAAATTCACAAAATCCTAATCTATGGTAATCACGCCTGTGGATTTCAGATGTTAGCTGGTCCTCTGTGCGCCACCTGGGGCCATGCCTCTCCACTACCTGCTGTACTGTGGTGTTCCCTCACTTTGCAGCTGGCAATCAGCATAAGATGCCTTATATATTCTGTCTATGGCTCATCTGTCAGCTCCTAGCTCTTCCCACAGCACATCAAAGGGACACAAGTGATATTTTAAGACTCCTTTAAAAGGCTTATCTGTCTTGCCCTAGTCCATACTAATTAGAACTCCAATTAGCAAATGAGAAGTATCACCAAACCGAGAGACAGTCACAGCCAGGGAAGCCACAGCTTTGGGCTAGAGTTGCTTCTGCTAATTCTCTCCTTTTAATCTCAACATGCCTTCATTTCAGCTTTATTTACTGGCCCAGCCTCTGGGTTCTTTACACTCATTTCCTGTTAACAAAGGGCCCGCCTTAGCTTCTCACTTCCCAGCCACCAAAATATGTTCTCCAAAGTCTATCAACTCAAGAATCGCTCCCAGAGGTGGGGAGAGAGGGTAGTATGTTGGAATTCTCTATATTGGTTTTATATTATTTTTATTATTATATTTGCAACTGTCCTTTAAGTTTGTAAGTATTCAAAATAAAAAGTTAAAAAAGAAAGTAAAGTCTGAATGACTCTCATAATACTTTACCAAAATAATGAAGAAAAATTCCTTCCTAGAATCTCTGGAAACTAAAAAAGTACTGAAGGGCTGGTATATTCCTCCTACCTGTCATTATGAGATACATACAGGTTGGACAGAGTCAGTCCTCTTGAGGTATTTTCAATTCAAACCAACTCGTCAATCCTTGGATCATAACCTTCACCACGGGTATGCCCTGAGCACAGGTGTTGGGCTTTTCATTAATGAGATCAATAAAGGTGACCACAGGGAAGAAGTGGTAAAGTTCTGCAAATTGTGCACCAACATTTGAGGCATTAGCTTTTCCAGTAAAAGAAACCAGGTTTTTAGTGTGTCCCAGATCCCCTGGTTCTCCTTCTGACCTTACTGAGGGATATTTGTTATAGAAAGGAAATGTTATTTATGGGGCACTTTAGACCAAGAGCTATAAAATAATGATAATGATGTAAGCACTTCCTATTTATTCGGCATTTATCTTGCATGCCATCACAGCTAACAGTCGGAATTGTTTCCCTGCATCTCTTCCTAGGACCCAGACTTTGAAATATGATCAATTTTATCCCTCTGCTTCTCTTTACTTCTCTCTAGACTTTATAATCAGATTTTCCTTTTCCCAGCAGGATCTTCAGGAAATCTGCTCTCTCCCCTTCTACTTTACACTATAAACACTCCTAAACTTTGCTCCTTTTCTCCTCTTCCTTGTCCGGGTCTCAAGTCTATCCTCTTGCTTCATCTGAATTTTTGTCTCAAACTTATGGCACATTCCTGCTTGGTTCTAAATTATCCTCCCAAGACATTGACTTAGACTAAAATCAAGTCCATCCTCACAACACACAAGTGAGGGTGATCAGAACAGAGAGAGAAGTTTGCCAAAGGAGGTAAAAACTGAGTAGAGAAATAACCCTAAGCTGTATCTCAGGATACCTGGATCCTCATTTCTGGCCGGCCATGATAATAATTAATATCAAACACCAAATGTTGAGAACAGCAACCCTCCCCTCACCATATGGCATTGAATAAGTTACTAAATCTCTCTTTGCTGCTGTTCTCCCATCTGTCATGCAAGCAAAACAATACTGCCTCCTTTTTGTCTTGTCTCCTAAAGGTGTAAGGAGAGAAGGAAAGCTTTACCTGATTAAAAAACAAAGAAACAAAAAACCTATTAAAATAATACTGGGGAACGGATGTAGCTCAGGTGGTTGAGCACCTGCTTCCCAGCCAGGCTCCATCCCCAGTACCTCCTAAAAATAAACAAATGAGAAAACAATTCTCATTGGGAAGTGAATGTAGTTCAGTGGTTTGAGTATCAGCTTCCTAGGTATGAGGCCTGGGGTTCATTCCCTGGTACCTCCTTAAAAAAATAATTTAAATAAATCCCTCAATAAATTTAGATCCAGAGATCCAGGCCTGGTATCAGATGTTAGTCATGCATTTAACCAAGTAATTAATTTCTTAGGGGGGGGGGGCAGGAACTAAACTTAAAACCAGAAAGCTGGGCTAGAACTGTGGCTCTAATTTAGCTCAGGTGTGACCAAATACTGGGCCACTGCCAAGTGTAGAAGTGCAGATTACACAACAAAACCCCCCAAATCTAGAGTTTGCTGGATGCCATCACCAGGATGCAGCCATAGCAACAAGGAGCTTAAGGGTAAATTATGATTCTTAAGGATGACTCATTCAGATCTCCATACCTTTGGAAACGTTAAGCTCTCTACCAGGGAAAAGCATGGGTTCTTATTTCTTAGGCTTCTTAATGCTACCCCTCCGGGTAGCATGCTAAAGTTCTGCAAGATTAGGAGCTGCCCCCGACCACTGGAACATGGCTCCTTCCCTGCCACGATTTCCATGCTGTCATCCTGGGTGAAATGATCTATTTTAAATTGGTTTCTCCATCTCCCACTCCAGGGATGGGCTTGTCCTCATCTTGAGCCCAGCTTTCCCCACCTCTTTAAAGGAAGTTCCCTTTAAATGTGTATGTCATTCCCTGGCCCTTTAAATCCTTTTCCACCTCCGCCTCCCCACACCCCCGGCCGGGTTCCTTTCAATCCCCCCCACTTTCGCCCCACTTTCAGTTCGCCTCGCTCAGGGAGTTTCTCCGTTACTCTCGAGGTTTCCTCCCTTTCCATCCGCACCCCACGGCGCGACTCCAATCTCCTCCGCCCCGTCTCTCTCCCCTGCCCTTGCCGCAGGACACCTCTGCGGCAGACGACCCTCTCGCCGCATGGGGCGCGTCCCTCGGCTTCCCCCGCCGCCCCCGCCGCGTGGGCTTCCCGCCCGCCCCGGGCCCCCGGGGCGCCCCTCGCCGACTCGGCCCGTCCGCCCCGGGGCTGGCGCGCGCCGGTCCACTCACAGGAGGCCGGAGCAGGTGGTGCAGACGAAGCTGCCCACGGTGATGTCCACGTAGGTGACCCCACGTTGGGCGCACTCGAAGCAGTGGCGGTTCCCGGCCTGGCTGCAGCCACCCAGCTCCCGCACCCGGCGACACCACACCTCCGAGGCCGCCTCCGCCTCCGCCTTGCCCCCGCCGACCCCGCCACCAGGGCCTGGGCCCTTCTTCGCCGCCATCACCATCGCTGCCCACTCGCTCGAACCCCTTGCCCGCAATTCCACAGCCACTCCTTCAACCGCCGCCGCCTCCGCACGCTCCGCGCCCCTGACAGAAGCTCCGGAGGCGGCGGCGTCCGCGTCCGGGAGAGACTCCTCAGCCCCCACCTCCCTATCCTGCACGCTGATTGGCTAGTCTCCTCCCACCTCCCCGCGCCGATTGGCCCTGCACTGGACAGTCTGGGTTGCGGGAGCCGCCAACGCCACGCCCCGCGGCTTAAGGCCTCAGGCCTCTCCCACAGAGCGGTGGAGCCACCGCGGCGAGAACCGTGCGGGTCGTCTCTTTGTCCCCTCCCTCTCTCGCCACTGCCTTCTCTGCGGCCCGCCTCTCAGCTTTGATTGGTGAGTCCTCTTCCAACTCCCTCCGTCGCTAACTCTGATTGGCTGGCAAGACCGCAAAGTTAGCGCGCGAGAAAGAGTAGGTGTCTCGCGCGTGCGCAGTTCTCGTCTTCACGATGGATGATGTTAATGCCCGCCAAACTTCAAACGCCAACTCTTAGCTAGACTGTGTGGCGAGGCGTGCAAAGCAAAAGAGAAGTGGCCCTGTGAGGGGCTGAGGGAGAGAGGGGAAAGAAAGGAGTTCTCAGGGAAAGGGAGGGAGAAGGAAAGGAAGTGCTTTCTGATATTTCCCTATGCCATCGGTAGAATCCCCATTTTACAGAGAAGAAAGCAGTCTTAGGATTCTAATTGGGGTCTTTTTTTTTTTTTTTCCCAAGGAGGCACTGGGGATTGGACCCAGGATCTCATACATGGGAAGCAGGTGCTACCTTAATCAGGCTCTTTTGACTTTAGAAACACATAACCACCATATTATTCGTGGAATAGTACTTGATCATTCATTTGACAACCCCTTGTGGAGCGCCTGTTATGTTTCAGGCACTGTTCTAGACACTGGGAATACGGTAGTGAACAAAATCAACAAATTCCTGTCCTCCTGGAGAGCACCTCTAAGGGAGGCAGACAATAAAACAAAGAACCATCAGTTAATGATACATTTTATGCCAAGAATTACAATACAGTATTGTAAAAGAGTGTCATCTTGGGTGGTTTGGATTGCGTTGGTCAGGGGAGCTATTTAATATAAGCTGAGACCTGAATAACAAAAAGATGTCCGCCATGAGGACACCTGAGGAGGAGCATCCCAGACAGAGGGTAAGGAAGTGCTAAGGCTCAAAAACAGGAAGAAGTTTGGTGTGTAGAAGCAGCAAAAAAGAAAGCCAGATTGGTTGGAGCATGGTGAGTGAGGGAAGAGTGGTGGGGATGATACTGGTGTGGGGCCAGACCATGTATCATCCAGACTTTGGTAAGGTGTTTGGATTTTCTTCTAAGTGTTATGGGAAACTATGTGAGTTAGAATTAGGTCCTACTGTGACAGGAAATCCTAAGTAATTGGGGCCTATTTTAGGTTGGTAAAGGCTGCCACGGCAATATACCAGAAATGGATTGGCTTTTACAATGGGGATTTATTAATTTATAAGCTTATAATTCTGAGGCTGTGAAAATGTCCAAATCAAGGCTTCATCAGGTGATGCTTTTCTCCCTGAGCACTGGCTGCTGGTGGTCTTGAATTCCTCTCCCATGGCAAGGCACATAGCAATGTCCACTCATCTCTCCCCTCTCCTCCATGCCTCATTGCTTTTGGCTTCTGGCTTCAGTGGCTTTCCCTCTGCTTCTGTGTTCTACTGATTTCAGCTTCTGCCTCCTGGGGCCTTCTCTCTCAGCTTCTGAGGGTTTCTCTCTGTTTCTGTGGTCTCTTTATTGTGTATATTCATTCCATTTATAAAGGGCTCCCATAGGAGGTTTAAGATCCACCCTGGGCTATGCCTTACTGAAGTAATCTAATCATAGGGTCCCATCTACAATAGGTTCACACCCACAGGAATGAAATAATTTAAGAACGTAATTTTCTGGGGTCCACAAAAGCCTCATACTACCACAGGGCCTAACCAAGATGAAGCTTATTTCTCTCTCACAAATGTCTAGGTGGGCATTCCAGAGCTGGTGAATTGTTCCATGTCAGGGAAATGGGCTCCTTCTATCTTGTTGCTCCACAATACATTACCTCCACTCACAAGCTGATCTCTTCCAGCTTCAGCCATCATGCTTGCATTACAGCTCTTTTAAAGGACTTTCCAGGACACAGAGCACTAGGTCAACTCTCAGCCCATTGGCCAGAACTTAGTCACATGACCACATCTAAGTGCAGGGAGGGACTCTGGAAAATGTATTCTTTATTCTGGGTTTCCATGTGCTCTCCTAAACTTCAGAGGTTCCACTGCTGAGGTAGATGGAAAGATGAGATGTTAGGATAAAAACATAGTCTGCCACAGAAGCCATTGGAAGGGTTTTAGCAGGGGAAAGACATGATCTAATTTTTCTTTTTGAGAAAAGCATTCTGTCCACTCTAGGAAAGATGGTTATAGGTGGGTACGATTGGAACCAGGGAAGACAGTTAGTAAATGGGTCCAGAGGTCGACCAGGGTGTTAGGAGTTGGTTGGAGAGAAGTGGATTGGTTCAGGGAATGTTTCAGGGGTAAAATCCACAGGAACTTACCAATGGATTTGATGCAGGAGGTGAGGGAAGGAGGAATCAATGACAACATTTCTAGAGAAGTGCTGTCCAATAGAACTTTCTGTGATGATGGAAATTTTTTATATCTGACTGTCCAATACAGTAGCCACTAGCTACCACTGGCTATTGAGGACTTGAAATGTGACTAGTAAAACTGAGAAACTGAATTTTAAATTTTATTTACTTTTAATTAATTACAGTGTAAATGACTACATGTGGCTAGTGGCTACTGTATTAGACAGAGCAGCTCTAGGTTTTTGTTTTGTGCAGCCAGGTGACTTATGGTACCATTTATAAAAAATGGGGAGTTAAAAGAAGGAGCAAGTTAGGGGATGCTGATAACCAGAAACAATAGGTTTGCTTTGGGCATGTTGATTTGAGATGCTTGAAAGGCTTCCAAGGGTAGAGATCACGTGGGTAGGTTGACATGTAGTCTGGATGTCCATAGTGAGGCCGAGCTAGAAATGTAGGTTTAGGAGTCATCAATATACAGAAGTTACTTAAAGTCATGGGACTGATTGAGGTTGCTTAAGGAGAACATATAAACAGAGAAAAAAAGAGGGCCCAGAACTAAGTCTGGGGCACTCCCATGTGTACTTTGTTTTACCTCTCCAGTCATCATAGCCATAAATACACTCAACATCCCTAAAATAAGGCAGTACTAAGTCATATCCAGATACGCAGATGTGATGTCTCAGAACACTTTAGATATTCCTTCCTTCAAAACATGCAATTTCCAAATGCTGTCTCTTCCTCCTATACTTTCCTGTTAGCCAAAGGTTATTTCTTACCGTCCTGAAAATTTGAACAAATGAGTAAATTTAGCTGCCACTAACCCCCCAAGTATACAGTTGTGGGGGAGGAAAATTAAACCATCAATATAGATTTTGACAATTTTCTGTTAATTTTTGGCACTGGGTGTGGTAGTGCAAGGAGGCAACTACCCCATCCTCCTTCTACCTCTACTCCCAGGCCCTATCACAGAGTGACAACCCTCTTTCCCCTTCCTAATCAGGGGCAACACAGCCAGCACTGGGACTGCCCTTGCCTTAGTGGCAGAAGGTGTCCCAAATGGCCATATTGGGTCCCCTGGTTAAAAAACAAACCAAAAAACCAACCAAACAAAAAAACCCCAGCTCATGCTTGAACAGTTAAATCCACAGAACTTGAATGACTTGGAGGATGGAAAGCAAAGAGAGAAGTAATACTGAGAGCTGCCACCTTCACCCACGCCAAAGCTTGGTTTCTGTTCTGGCTGAGGGAGAACTGGCAATGCAATTGGCTCACTGCTTGAGAGCACATTTTACTTTTTGCAGGAGGGCGTCCCCGGCTCACTGCTCAATCTGTTTTCAGTAGATCATTTCATTGTTCTTTAAGGCCAACTGCTTCTGGTAGATGGGAAATATGATAAGACCAGTGAACCCAAGGTTATCAACTGTCTTCCCTCTTACACTGGGAAGTGAATTCCTTCATTGAAGACAATTTTGACTGGATCACCTTTGTCATGCAGTCATTAATTTCAAAAATGGTAAAATAGTCAGAGGCATGACCTGCAGGGAAAGAAAAATCCAGATACAGGAACGTCTTCCAGAGAATGTAAATCACTACCCCTTCTGTGAGTGAGTTGACTTGCCACCCGATCCTTGGCAGATTCCCTGTGAAGCTGGTACTAGATTAGTGCCTCAAGAGTGTAACCTGCCTCCCTACGAATCCACTTATTATTCTACTGAATTCACTTATTATTTCAAGTACCCTTGTTTCAGTTGATTTTCTTCATTTTCCAGGTATAGATCATATTGTTTTCAAATAATGGTAGTTTTAACTTCTTCTTTTGATTTTTTTTCTATCTCTAATAACTTATTTGTTCAAATTTTCTATTTCTCCTTGAGTCAGTTTTGGTAGTTCGTCATTTAATTTAATTTGTTCAATGAGGTTATCTAATTTGTTTGCATATGATTGTTCTTAGTATTCTCTTATCATCCTTTTTATTTATGTAAAGTTGGTAATAATGGCCCTACTTTCATTTCTGATATTAGTAATTTGAGTTTTCTCTCCTTTTTTCTTAGTCTAGCTAAAGGTTTGTTAGTTCATTTTTCCAAGAATCAACTTTTGGTTCCATTGATTTTTCTCTATTGTTTTTCTATTCTCTATTTTGTTTATTTCCACTGTAATCTTTATTTCTTTTCTCTGTTAGTTTTGGGTTTAGTTTGCTCTTCTTTTTCTAGTTCCTTCAGGCATAAAGTTAGGTTACTGATTTGAGATCTTTCTTCTTTTTAAATAGATATTTGTAGCTATACCTTTCCCTTTGAGCACTGCTTTTGCTGCATCCCATAAGTTTGTTTTGTTTTTTTTTTCTTTCTGGTTGCATCATTGTCTTTTTGGTGCGTCTCTTTGCAGCGCAGGTCTGGAACACCTTTTTTTTTTTAACCAGGAGGGCCCAGGGATTGAATCCAGGTCCTCCATATGGTAAACAGGAGATCAATTGCTTGAGCCACAGTTGCTTCCCCCATAAGTTTTAATATGTTGTATTTTAATTTTCATTGTCTCAAAACATTTTCTAATTTCCTTTGTTATTTTTTTACTTATTGGTTGTTTAAGAGTGTATTGTTTTTAATTTCTTTGTATTTGCCAATTTTCCACTTTTTCTTGTTATTGATTTCTAATTTCATTCCACTGTGATAGAAGATACCTTGTATAATTTCAGTCTTTAAAAATTTACTGAGACTTGTTTGTGGTCTAACATATTGTCTATTTTCTAGAACGTTTCATGTGTTCTTGAGAAGATTGTATATTCTGCTGTTGTTGGTTGGAGGGTTCTGTATATGTCTGTCTAGTCTAGTTGATTTATAGCATTGTTCAAGGCCTTTATTTCCTTATTGATCTTCTGTCTGGTTGCTTTATCCATTATAGAAAGTGGGATATTGAAGTCTCCAACTGTTATTGTAGAATTGTCTATTTCTCCCTTTCATTTTGTCAATTTTTGCTTGCTGTATTTTGGGATTCTGTTGTTAGATGTATACATGTTTATAATTATTGTATCTTCTTGATAATTGATCCTTTTATTAATATATAATGTCTTTCATTGTCTCTTTAAATAAATTTTTAGTTAAAGTCTATTTTGTCTGATATTAGTATAGCTAATATGGTTATTATTTGCATGGAATCTCTTTTTCCGTCCTTTCACTTTCAACCTATTTGTGTCTTTGGATCTAGTGTATCTCTTCTAAACAGCATATAATTGGATCATGGTTGGTTGGTTTCTTTTCCCTATTGATTCTACTAATATCTGCCTTTTATGGAAAGTTTAACTCATTTTTATTTAAAATAATTACTGAGGGAGTGGAGGTGGCTCAAGCCATTTGTCGCCTCTGTCCCACGAGAGGTCCCGGGTTTGGTTCCTGGCGCCTCCTAAAAAAAGAAGATGAGCATACAACAAACAGCAAGAACAAACCATGACGTGTGTGTGTGTGAGAATAAAAATAAAATATTAAAAAAAAAAGAAAAAAGAGAACAAAAAATTACTGATAAGGAAAGACACACTTGTGCCATTTTGCTATTTGTTTTCTCTATGTCATATACCTTTTTTGTCTCCCATTCTCTCCATTACTGCTTTCTTTTGTATAAATTGATTTTTTTGTGTACAATTTTGATTCCCCTTGCACATCCTTTTATGCATTTTTTCCATTATTTTCTTAATAGTCATATCAGAGATGAGAATTAGTATGTTAAATTTATAACACTTTAGCTTGAATTAACAGTAACTTAGTTTGGGAAGCGGATGTGCCTCAAGCAGCTGGGTGCCCACCTACCACAAAGGAGGTCCTGGATTCTGTTCCCAGTGCCTCCTTAAAGAAGATGAGCAAGACAGTGAGCTGACATGTTGGGCTGGTGTGGCAAGCTGATGCAATAAGGTGATGTGACAAGATGATGCAACAGAGACACAAGGAGGGAATACAGTGAGAGACACAAGTGGGAGCAGAGGTGGCTCAAACCATTGGGTGCCTCCCTCCCACATTGGAGGTTTCAGGTTTGGTTAACTTCTGCCTCCTAAAAAAGAAGACACGCACATAATGAACAGCCACAGAGAGCAGTGAGTGCAAACAGTGAGGGGTGGGGGGAGAAATAAATAAATAAAATAAATCTTAAAAAAAAATAGTAACTTAGCTTCAGTAGTATACAAAAACTCTGCTCCTGGGGAGTGAATGTGGCTCAAGCGGTTGAGAGCCTGCTTCCCACATATGAGGTCCCGGGCTCTATCCTCCACCCCTATCTCAAAAACAACAACAACAACAACTGCTCCTGTACAGTTTTGTCCTTCTCCATTTACCCTGTTATCATCACAATTCACATGCTTATATATTGTGGTCCATTAACCTAGATTTTTAATTTTTTTTTATTCATTGCCTTGTAAATCATATAGGAAAAGAAAATGAATTACAAACTAAAAATACAATAATACTGGCTTTTATATTTACCTATGTAATTACCTTTACCCAATGTACTTTTCCCCCCAGTGCTGTTTTGTTTTTTTTTAAGATTTATTTAATTATTTTCCCCCCCTTGCGGCTTGCTTGCTGTCTGCCTCCTGTGTCCATTCGCTGCTTGTTCTTCCGTGTCTGCTTGTCTCCCTTTGTTGCATCATCTTGCTGCGCCAGCTCTCCGCAGGCACAGGCCATCAGCTCTCCATGGGCGCCGGCCAGCTTGCCTTCACAAGGAGGCCCTGGGACGTGACCCCAGGGCCTCCCGTATGGTAGACAGGAGCCAAATTGTAAACTTTGACATATTTAAGTTGTCTGTACTTTAAAGATATCATTCCAATGCCTTCTGGCTTCCATAGTTTCTGATGAGTAACTGGCAGATAATCTTACTGAGGATCCCTTCTATGTAATGAGTCTCTTCTCTCTTGCCGATTTCAAGATTCTCTCTTTGTCTCTGACTCTTTAAGTGTCTTGATGAAAACCTCTTTGTGTTTGACTTATGTGGATTATGTTGAGAGAGAGAGAGAGAGCTCCTGGGATCTACAGAGAGCTCCTCTTGAGTTTTTAGGTGAGTGCTTATCCACACATACAGGAGGAAATGATCCAAGAATGGGTAAAGAATTACCAGAAAGGAGCAGATGAAAGAATTTCTGGATAGCACACGAGGCTGGGAAGAGTTCACATTCCTAACAACCAGAGTGGAGAAACCTCATAATACACAAGGTATTGAGAGTTCTCTGAAGGGTAATGCTCTAGTAGCATGGCCACATTAGCCCTAGAGTAAAGCCTGCTTTGGTCCCAACTAACAAAACTTAAAAGTAAGCCTTGATTAAAAATTATAAACTATTTCCAGAACACTTAACTGCATCCCTGAACAGAAATAAGAGATATTTAAAGGAATACAAAGAAATTCAGCTCCTAACCATAAAATTCGCAATGCCTGGCATCCAATAAAAAAATGTCAGAGATGCAAAGAAGCAGGAAAATGTGACCCATAATGAGGCAAAAAATCAAGCAATATAAATGAACACAGAAAGGATCCAGATGATAGAATTAGTAGACAAGGATATTAAAACAGCTATTAAAATATACCCCAGGACTGAGATGGCACAACTGACAGGGAACCTCTCTCCACTTCAGGGGTCTCCAGGATTAAATCCCAGTGAAACCTAGAGAGAAAATGAGATGAGAAGAAAACACAGACAGCAAAAACAGCGGGGCAGGAAGAGGAGAAGGGGAGAAAATAAACAAATCTTTTAAAAAAACACAAAACTCCAGGGAACTGATGTGGCTCAAGTAGTTGAGCACCTGCCTCCCACATGGAAAGTCCTGGGTTTTGTTTCTGGTGCCTCCTGAAACAATAAAAAAAACAAGCAAAGCAATAACAACAACAACCAAAAACAACTCTGGAAAGCCTATATAGCTCAGTGATTGAGCTCCAACTTCCCATATATGAGGTCCCAGGTTTAATCTCTGGCTCCAGTACCTAAAAAAATATATATATATGTGTATATATATATATATTCCATATGTTGAAGAAGGTAGAGGAAAGCATAAGTATGATAAAGACAGACATAAAGGATATTTTTAAAAGGTCCAAATATAACTTCTAAAATTAAAAAATACAATATCGAGATGAAAAATACAATGGCTGAGTTTAACAGCTGATTAGACACTGCAGAAGAAAAGTTTATGAATTCAAAAATATTTTAAGTGGGGAGTAGGGCATATGGGAATCCCTTATATTTTTTTATGTAACATTTTATGTAATCTAAGTATCTTTTAAAAATAAATAAAAAATATATTAAAACAAAGACATTTTAATAAAAGCTATCCAAAAATTAAACAAAAATGCTTTCATTTTATTATTTTTTTATTTCTCTCCCCTTCCCCTCCCCCAGTTGTCTGCTCTCTATATCCATTCGCTGCGTGTTCTTCTGTGACTGCCTCCATCCTTATCAGCCGCACTGGTAATCTGTGTTTCTTTTTGTTGCATCATCTTGCTGTGTCAGCTCTCCGTGTGTGCGGCGCCATTCCTGGGCAGGCTGCGCTTTCTTTCGCGCTGGGCGGCTCTCCTTACGGGGTGCACTCGTTGCGCGTGGGGCTCCCCTACACAGGGGGCACCACGGCACTCCTTGCACGCATCAGCACTGCACATGGGCCAGCTCCACACAGGTCAAGGAGGCCCGGGGTTTGAACCGCGGACCTCCCATGTGGTAGGTGGAGGCCCTATCCATTGGGCCAAGTCTGCTTCCCTGCTTTTATATATATAATTAAACACGGGGAAAAAAGACTGAAAACACACGTGTACATACACACACACACACCAGAACATCAGTGAGCTGTGGGACAACTTCAAGTCAAGTGGCCCCCTCAGGACCACTTTAATGGCAGCAGTTACCTCAGTAGCAACCTTAGAAGCTAGACCCCTATGCCTAATGCATTCGAACCCTAACCCTGACCTTAATGTATTCAAAATTCTATAGGAAAAATAATTTCCAGTCTATAATTCCATATGCAGCCAAACCATAATTATAAATTATTCTAGAATAGTGACATTTTCAGTAATTCAGGGTTCATATGCAATTGACAGAAAATCCGAAACAATAGTTGTAATTTTATTTCTCTCTCACATAAAAGTCCAGTTTAATGGAGTGACTCTGCTCTATGAAACCTCAGCAACTCAGGTTCATTCCAGCTCTCATTCTGCCATACCTAGTGTGTGGCCCTCATGGTCCAGGTTGGTAGCATCTGTGTACCAGACAGCAGATGGAGAAGGAAGGGTGAAGAATGAATAAAGGGCATTTGCCAGCTCTCTCTTCAGGAACTTCTGCAGAAGCTGCAACATAATACTTCTGCTTAATTCCTTTAGTCAGAATTTAGCTGCATGGCCACACCCAGCTGCAAGGAAGGTTGGGAAATACAGAAATATAGACTTTATTTTGGATGGCCTTGTACCCAGCTTATTATGGAAGAACAGAAAATCAACACTGTTGGAATGAATAGCAGTATCTGCCACATAGTCTTGAAAACTTCCTGACTTTTTTTCAGGAAGCTACTGGTGGAGTGCACCATCAAAGTGAAGATGTAAAGCAAGAAGGAGGAAGACTTGGAGTCTATGAACCAGGGTATCCAATACAAAAAAAGATGAAGGGAATCCCTAGGATGATGGTGAAAGGAGATCCCAAGATGACAGCTGAGCTGCAGGCCTGGAAGACAGTCAGTCCAGGGTGGAGATGGTCAGAAGGCCCTAGAGAAATTTCTTAAAGGAGGTGGAACAGACAGAAGACCTAAATAATTAATCGTCAGCTGGCAGATGTAGCAACATTCTTTCACTGTCCCATGACAGTCTCCTCCATATGTTTGAACATAGTAAGAAAGCATTTCTACATCAGGGTTTCCATTAGGTATAGATACCAAGAAAAGTAGGTAAACAAAAAGGCAAGGTAATTATAACTCCAGGGAAAACAAAAGGAAAAGTAATAACATTAAAATATATGAATAGCATTGACAAAATTATAAAATTGTAAACTCTAAATATCATTCCAACTAAAATTACAAACATGTATTCGGAGAATGGTGGGGTGGGATGGGAATGGTGTGCGTGTGACTGAGAAGTGAAAGGGAACTAACTCTCATTGTCCACAGTGGTAAGTCAATTGATAAGGACTTAACTGAAAGATCTAGAACTAAAAATACAACCCTCTTATTAAGAAATATGGGTTGTAAATACAAAATAACTAAAGAAGCACTTTCAAGAACTGGAAAAGTGTTTGCTCCAGGAGAGTTGGAAAGGGGTCTGCTGTTTTTCCTAACAAGCCTTTGCAAGTATTTAGTTCTTTAATTTATGTGCGTGTCAAACTTTATTAAAAATAAATGATAAACTAAGAAAAAGGTAAATTAATTAGACTCCTTTTTTGAACTTTTGGGGTGGGTAATGTGAAATCAGGCAGAAGAGACAAATACCAACAAGAGTAGGAGACAGTGGCTAAGCCATGTTCACAATCTGGGATGGTCAGAAAACCCACAAATGCCTTCTGGGGAGCATCCTGGAGTCTCCCTAGAGCCAGAACTTCCTTGAGTTTCAATCTATATGATCCAGGAGATTTGGTCTTTCTCATCCATGTGTTTCCTCTTACTTGAACTTCATCATTGTGTAAATTTTTGTTTCTTGCAGTGAAAAAAAGGTCTGTGAAAATAGAGGCATGTACTGCTTCCAAAACTCATTAGCTGCAAGGGGGTAAGATATAGCAACTTTCCTTCATTCCCATCCACCACCACCCCTTCACTTTGGAGGAAATATTCCATTATACTTTATTCCAATGATGAATCTCCTAAGAACTTCACTGATGTGGCAAGTCCTGTTATTTCAGCAAGTTTTATCTCACACCCCTGTATATTCGTGTCTCACCAAGGCATCAAGAATCCTTGGTATTTCCTAATCTCCAAAGCAAATCGGCACAGTGGCAATAACCTAGAAGATAAGGGTGACATCACATGGAGGGATAAACTTTTCTGACCTACTATCTCTGTTTGCCAGATTGAGGGGCTTCCTGGGATGCAGGACTCTCAGTGCTAAAACTGAAGCAGTCCCAGGCAAACCCGGATGCTTGGCCACCTTAGGTAAAGTGGACTAGGTATGCTGCTACATCTGCCAGGTGGAGATAAATAGCTTTTGATGGTGTGGGCAAAGAGAAGCAGAAAAAAAAATGCTTATATTAAACCAAAGACTGTACATCAAGTACCCACCTAATTAAGCTTGGGATATCCCTCCATCATTTTTCAGGTCCTGGCCACCTTTTGCGCCAATCATCCTGGAGAAGTGAAGGGTGTGGGAAGCTTCCTCAGGCTTCCAGCCTCCTCTTGAAGGAGCTCTGGGTCTATAAACTGACTCAAGGACGGTTACCACCAGAGGGGTTAGCTGGCTGGAGTTAGATCTTCGCTCCTTAAACTAAGGATTTATTTTGCTCTACAAATAAAGCAGAACTCAGGCCTGCCCTTCTGTTCTGTTCCTGCTGACACCTCCAGTGGAAGCCAAAACCTCAGCTCAGTATGTTAGGCCATTTCTTGCACCAAAATTACCACACCTACTGGGATTTTCCTTTTCTTTCTTTCTTTCTGGCCACAGCTAGGGGTGATATTCAAAATATTTAGCAGCTGGTTACCACGCAGGCCACCAGCCAATTAGAATAGACTCTGACTTTAGCACTAAAGCATTGTGGAGGCCAACAGCTGAGTTGGGGTTAACCCTTTAGTTGCAGGATGAGAGGGAGGTTGGTTCAGTGCCTGGAGGCAGGGAGATGGGGGGGGTACTTGGGAGAACACTTGGCAGCAATTTACCAGCTGATGGGAAAGTAGTTCAGTATTTTAACAATCAGAAAGGGCAGTGGAGCCTGCATGATCCACCCACTTAGCTGTTTAACAGCTGCCTCCTTTTGGGCCTGACCGCCTAGTTGTCCTCCTTTCCCAGTGTTCTCAGTAATCTCATTTTTGTTAACCCCTTCCATGTTCCTGGCTGGGATAGCCCTCTGGCTCTCTGGCTCTCTTTGTCTCTGTCTCTCTTTCTCTCCCTCACCTCCAATATAGGGTCATTAGTATCAGTATTTGTTCATCTATCATGTACCATTAGCCATCAGGCTTTTCAGTGTCAGTGCAACTAAGAGGTATAATCAACCAGATGTGCACAGGAAGAGAAAGAAGATGGGGTGTGGAAAGGGAGGGAAAGAGAATGGGAAGAAGGAAGGGAGAGAAGAGAAAAGGAAGAAGGAAATAAAGTAATATTTTATCCTCCTTGATTGCATGCTTACAGGGTTCAAGTCCACAAGTTCACATAGTCACTTCTGTAACAACTCTCTAGAAAATTCCTGCAATTCATTTTGCCTCTAACTCCTCTCTGCTAGGATTTTGCACATCATCCTTCCTTGGTTTCATTGTAGTTCCAAACTCCTGTGACCAGATGTTCCTCATTATGAGGTGAATCATCACATTTGCTTGGCAATAGGGAATGCAGTAGAGGGGTCCAAGCAACTGGGGAGTCCATCCCCCTCAAGATGTTGCTATTCTAACAGCCAGGATTTCGGTCTTTGGTAATCAAGGCCTTAATTTTAACTACAGAAGCCCAGCACAGTTGTGATAAGCAAATTCTATAATTTGGCATTACACAGTATCAATTTTAAATAAAATATCTGACAGAAAATTTTAATCATAACATACTTGAAAACGATATATTTATGTATCATCATGTTAATTATGATGTGTATATAGTCAATGGATACTGGTAAGCCCACTATGCAACTTAAAAAATAGAACATGGGGAAGCGGACTTGGCCCAGTGGATAGGGCGTCCGTCTACCACATGGGAGGTCCAGGGTTCAAACCCTGGGTCTCCTTGACCCGTGTGGAGCTAGCCCATGTGCAGTGCTGATGGCGCAAGGAGTGCCCTGCCACGCAGGGGAGCCCCCCGCGTAGGGGAGCCCCACGTGCAAGGAGTGCGCCCCGTAAGGAGAGCCGCCCAGAGCGAAAGAAAGTGCAGCCTGCCCAGGAATGGCACTGCACACACAGAGAGCTGACACAGCAAGATGATGCAACAAAAAGAGACACAGATTCCCGTGCTGCTAACAACAGAAGCAGACAAAGAAGAAGACACAGCAAATAGACACAGACAACAGACAACTGGTGGGGGGGAAGGGGAGAGAAATAAATAAATAAATCTTTTAAAAAATAAAAATTAAAAATTAAAAAAATAGAACAGAACCAGTGTTCACTTTGGGGATCTAATTTTCAGTGGTTTTCAACCACTGGCTAATAGTGAAAATGAGTGTGGCCTCAAATATTGTTATCTGATTCCATCTAGGTACCCTGGGGCTAAAATTTTTCACCTAATTCTGTGAAAAACGTCTGTCCAACCCTATAGTCTTTACATTCCTTTATTCCTTTAGAATGTCTCTTTGATGTACTTTAAGAACAACTGGGGAGATTTAAAAATCAATGTACAAAAATCAATTATATTTCTTTTTTTTTTTTTTTAAATTTATTTATTTATTTAATTCCCCCCCCCCCCTCCTCTGGTTGTCTGTTCTTGGTGTCTATTTGCTGCGTCTTGTTTCTTTGTCCGCTTCTGTTGTTGTCAGCGGCATGGGAAGTGTGGGCGGCGCCATTCCTGGGCAGGCTGCTCTTTCTTTTCACGCTGGGCGGCTCTCCTCACGGGCGCACTCCTTGCGCGTGGGGCTCCCTCACGCGGGGGACACCCCTGCGTGGCAGGGCACTCCTTGCGCGCATCAGCACTGCACATGGCCAGCTCCACACGGGTCAAGGAGGCCCGGGGTTTGAACCGCGGACCTCCCATATGGTAGACGGACGCCCTAACCACTGGGCCAAAGTCCGTTTCCCCAATTATATTTCTATATACACTAGCAATGAACAATCCAAAGAGGAAATTAAGAAAACAGTTTTATTTACAATGACATCAAGAAGAATAAAATACTTAGGAATAAATTTAACCAAAATTATAGATATCTATTATAAATAGATAAGACCTGCACTGAAAACTACAAAACACTATTGAAAGAAATTAAAGAAAAGTGAAATAAATGGAAAATCGTCCTATATTGATGGATCAGAAGACTTAATGTAGTTAAGATGGTAATACTCCCCAAATTAATCTACATTTTCAATGCAATCTCTATCAAAAATCCAACTGGCTTCTTAGTAGAAATTGACAAACTGATTCTAAAATTCATATGAAAAATCACAGGACCCGTAATAGTCAAAACAATCTTGAAAAAAATGAACACAGTTGGAGGACTCTCACTTTCTGATTTCAAAACTTACTACAGGGAAACGGACTTTGGCCCAGTGGTTAGGGTGTCCGTCTACCACATGGGAGGTCCGAGGTTCAAACCTCGGGCCTCCTTGACCCGTGTGGAGCTGGCCCATGAGCAGTGCTGATGCCCGCAAAGGAGTGCCCTGCCACGCAGGGGTGCCCCCCCCCCCCGCGTAGGGGAGCCCCACGCGCAAGGAGTGTACCCGTAAGGAGAGCCGCCCAGCGCGAAAGAAAGTGCAGCCTGCCCAGGAATGGTGCCACTCACACTTCCCGTGCCGCTGACGACAACAGAAGCAGACAAAGAAACAAGACGCAGCAAAAAGACACAGAAAACAGACAACCGGGGGAGGGGAATTAAATAAATAAAAATAAATCTTTAAAAAAAAAAAACAAAAACTTACTACAAAACCATTGTAATCAATATAGTGTGGTACTGGCATAAGGGTAGACATATAGATGACTGGAGTAGACTGGAAAATCCAGAAATAAACCCTTATATTTTTGGTCAATTGGTTTTTGACAAGGGTGCAAAGACAACTAAATGAAAAAATAATAATCGTTTCAACAAATAGTAATGGGACAACTGGATATATCAACATGCAAAAGCATGAAGTTGGACCCCTGCCTCACACCATATACAAAAATGAACTACAGGGAAGTGGATTTGGCTCAACAAATAGAGCATCCGCCTACCACATGGAGGTCCAGGGTTTAAACCCAGGGCCTCCTGACCCGTGTGGTAAGCTGGCCCATGCACAGTGCCGATGCATGCAAGGAGTGCCATGCCATGCAGGGGTGTCCCGTGTAGGGGAGCCCCATGCGCAGGGAGTGCATCCCATAAGGAGAGCCGCCGAGCGCGAAAGAAAGTGCAGCCTGCCCAGGAGTGGCACTGCACATACAGAGAGCTTATGCAGCAAGATGACGCAACAAAAAGAGACACAGATTCCCATGCAGCTGACAACAACAGAAGCGGACAAAGAAGAATATCCAGCAAGTAGACACAGAGACCAGACAACTGGGGGAAGGGGAGAGAAATAAATAAATAAATCTTTAAAAAAAAAAATTGGTAAATCTGTGACCTTTCTGACAAGAGCATCAATCCTCTGGCTGGCTTTGTCCACTATGGTGAGGTGACCAACAGCTTTGTGGTGGGGACTAAGGCTGTGTCGTGGGGACTAAGAAGCGGGTGCTTACCCTCAGCAAGTCCTTGCTGGTACAGACCATTCCCCGGGCACTGGAGAAGATTGATCTCAAGTTCATCGACACCACCTCCAAGTTTTGTCATGGCTGCTTCCACACTGGAGAAGAAGGCGTTCATAGGAACACTCAAGAAAGACTGAATTTCCAGGGAAAAAGGAGATTGATGTCAGGAATGAATTGTGCAACTGGTGGGATCTCAATAAAAAATGATTTTCCAATGATTAAAAAAAAAATTGGTCAATCTGGGAATTAGGGGTAAAGTGAAGGTATGTCTCTGTATGAGGCTCATATTATTTCTGCAACTTCCCTATAAGTTGAAATTATTTCAAAGTAAAAACTTAAAAAAATAAAATAAATAAAACAAAATACAAAAGATTACAATGAAAAGAAATTATATCAAAATAAATTGATCCAAATTTTTTAAATGGACAAAGGATCTGAATAGATATTTCTCCAAAGAATATAAACAAATGGCCACTAAGCATATACAAAAATGCTGAACATGAATAGTCATAAGGCAAAAGCAAATCAAAACCATGGTGAAATATTACTTCACAACCACTAGGGTGGCTATAATAAAAAAATAGATCATAAACTCATAAAATGAGTTTTGAGACAACTCATTCCATTGCTGTGGAAATGTAAAATAGTACAGTTGTTACAGAAAACACTCAATGGTGAGGACCCAGTAATTCCTCTTCTAGGTATAAAAACTTGAATACAAATGTCATAGCAACATTCTTCTTAATAGCCCAAACGTGGAAACAACCTAAATGTCCATCAATTGATGAATGGAAAAATAAAATGTGGTATATCCATACAACGGAATATTATTCAACAATAAAAAGAAATTAAATACATTTCTTTTTATTTTTGGTGAGGTGTGGGGACTGAGGATTGAACCCTGGACCTCAAATGTGGGAAGCTGTTACTCAACCACTGAGCCACATCGGCTCCCAAGTTGGTTATTTCCCTTGTTTTTGTTTGGTTCTTTTTAGGAGGCAATGGGAACCGAACCTGGGGCCTCCCTTGTGGGAAGCAGGCACTCAACCACCTGAGCCACACCCACTCCCCTCTTTTTATATTCTTAGTACATGCTACAATGTGAACCTTGAAAACATTGGAATGAAAGAAGCCAGACACAAAAGGCCACGCATTGTATTTATGCGAAATGTCCAGAATAGACAAATCTGTAGCGACAGAGAGTAGATTAGCGGTTATCTACGCTGGGGGTGAGGTGAGGGGGTTGGGGTGTGATAGCTAAAGTGTACAGGATTTCTTTCTGGAGTGATAAGAAGGTTCTCAAATTGTGGTGATGGTTGCACAACTGTGTGCATATACGAAAAAACCACTGAAGTATATACACTTTTAAATGAGTGCATTGTATGGTATGTGAGTTATATGTCAATAAAGCTGCTAAAAAATATCTCAAGCCTGCTTTTTCTTTAGCAGTTGGATGTAGTGTAACAGAAGGCACCCTGCCCTAGACAGGATGCCAACGTGGGGGAGGCTGAGTGCAACATGGCAGTAGGAATGGAGGTGCTAAAATCAATAGCCTGTGGTGATGTGATGCTCATGGGGACTGAGGGAAAAGAAAGGTCTCATAAGAATCTCCCAGGCACTCGTGTTCAATTAGTTGCCAAATCCTGCTGACTCCTAATAGATCTCCCTCTTGCCTATTTCTCCCCCGATTCAGTTCATCTTCTGTATCACCACCATAGTTTCCTTCCTAAAATTCAAATCCAGTCATGTCCCTCTCTCAAAATCTTTCAAAGAATCTGACCCATCTTATCTCACACCTCCCCCAAAACCCTCCCCCCCTTGCGCACACACACGCACCCTTCCCTCCAGTCTAAGGGACCCACATGTCTTCTTTGATCTACTACATTCCTCCTTGGCTCACCCTGTTCCCTCAAGGTGGAATGTCCTTCTGCCTCCACATCCACAACAACGGTGGAAATTATTTCCATTCCTCAAGGCCTGATTATAATTCTCTCACCTTCATGTAACCTTTTTTTCCCGTCCTACTCCTCACTCTTGACGCACACAGCCTGGTCACAGAGATAAACGAGACAACTGAGCCCTGTGTTACCACGTGAGAATACTTGGGCCAGACTGTGCACAGCGTCCTAGGAGGACCCGGGGGGACAGTCAAAACTGTCCAGTCAGTTGGAAGATTGAAAATTTCACACTCAAGCTGACTTCCCAGGCTGAGGGCTCAGAGCTCTGTGAGGAGGCATTGATTCTATCTGAGTGGATACCTTTTCACTAATCTGCTCTTTTCTTAAGTGCAGGGGCTATGTTTTTAATTTTTGAGCCTACAACACCTAGTGGGGGTTCTGGCCAGAAGTGGTGACAATAAATCCTTACAGAAGGACTAAATGTATGAGAAGGGGCATGTAACGCACCTAGAAGACAGGCAGGAAGTCCTTCTCAGCTGAGGTGACACATAAATTCCATCTTGGGAAGGGATGAGCCTGGGAGGGTGCTCTAAGTAGAGGAAACACGGGGATGGAGTGGAAGTGTGGGAAACTCTACCCCCTTGGGGACTTGGAAGGAGGTCTAGCAAGGCTGAAGCAAAAGTTCTAAAAGAGAAGGCAGAGATCAATCCGAAAACAGCGAGATCACAAGGGCCCTGGATGCTTTGTGGATGAGTTTGAACTTTATGCAAAAAGCGGTTCAGAGTTGCTAGGGGATTTTATTGGAGAAAATTGGCTGGGAGTGAGTGCTGTTAAGAAGAAAGAATCTAAATCCTCCAACCTATTTGGAGGATGCCCCCTTCCTAAAATTTCAACTTGATTTAATTTTGACAAATAGACAATGCAGTCACGTGATTCAAGATTCCAAAAGGTACAAAAGGGTATGTTGTGAAAAACCTCTCTTCCTAGACTCAGTGTCCAGACATCTTTCCCTTTACAAAACCAAATTACAGTTTGTGTACTGTCTATCTTTCCAGAGCTATTACAGTTGTATGCAGAAATTGCAGCCCACCGATACAATTTCAACTCGCTTTTTTCAGTTAACTGTTTCTTTCTTATTTTATTATTTTTATCTTTCAATCTATCTATCTTGGAGATAATTCCATATCAGCCCTTGAAGAACTTCCTCATTTTTATTCTAGCTGTCTCTTATTCCATTGCTTGGATGTTCCACAATATATTGCATTTGGCACATGTACAAGTATATCTGTGACACTAATTTTAGAGATCTATCTCTTTTTTTAGCTCTCTCTTTTTTTTTTTTTTTTTTTTAAAGATTTATTTATTTATTTAATTTCCCCCCCTCTCCTGGTTGTCTGTTCTTGGTGTCTATTTGCAGCGTCTTGTTCTTTGTCCGCTTCCGTTGTCGTCAGCCGCACGGGAAGTGTGGGCGGCGCCATTCCTGGGCAGGCTGCTCTCTCTTTTCCCGCTGGGCGGCTTTCCTCACGGGCGCACTCCTTGCGCGTGGGGCTCCCCTACGTGGGGACACCCCTGCGTGGCACGGCACTCCTTGCGCGCATCAGCACTGCGCATGGGCCAACTCCACACGGGTCAAGGAGGCCCGGGGTTTGAACCGCGGACCTCCCATGTGGTAGACGGACGCCCTAACCACTGGGCCAAAGTCCGTTTCCCTTTAGCTCTCTTTTTAATACCAAAAAGTTTCACTGACCCCCATGAAGATAGCTGTGTTGCCTGTTGATGCACAATGACAAGACTTCTCTGAATTTGTTACTACTTTTAGGAGAATTTCTACTTTATTGATTTACATGTTCTTTTTATATCATGTGACACCATGTATACGAGATAACATTGATTCATCCCATAGACAATGCTTGATGTGCATATGGATCCAAACACCCCCCCTGCATTAACTGGGTGTTTTCTTCATGAGTCCCCACCCCTGATCTTCAAGACTTGGCGTCTGAACCGTGGAAGAAGAGCTGGGAATACAGAGTGATGCCTGGATCTTTCATGTCCCTCACTGGGAGTGATGAGCACAAAGGGAGCAGCAAGTTTTGGAAAAGGCCTGACTCAGGATTTGGACCTGTTGAATTTACTCTGTTTCTGGAGTATGCCTGTTAGATTTTAGGCTCTGCAGCATTATTCTTTTTTTTTTTTTTTTTTAAAGATTTATTTTTATTTATTTAATTCCCCTCCCCTCCCCTCCCCCGGTTGTCTGTTTTCTGTGTCTTTTTGCTGCGTCTTGTTTCTTTGTCCGCTTCTGTTGTCGTCAGCGGCACGGGAAGTGTGGGCGGGGCCATTCCTGGGCAGGCTGCTCCCTCCTTCGCGCTGGGCGGCTCTCCTTACGGGTGCACTCCTTGCACGTGGGGCTCCCCTAAAGCGGGGGACACCCCTGTGTAGCACAGCACTCCTTGCGCGCATCAGCACTGTGCTTGGGCCAACTCCACACGGGTCAAGGAGGCCCGGGGTTTGAACCGCGGACCTCCCATGTGGTAGACGGATGCCCTAACCACTGGGCCAAAGTCTGTTTCCCGCATTATTCTTAATATCCCATGTCAAACCTAACTAAGCCCGAGGGATTTGCTAGGAGAATAGTGAGGTCATTTGGAGGGGAGATAAGTTAGGCGAGGGCACGAAATCCGAGTTGCTTGAGCCCATTCTCAGGAGCCAGAGAAGGTCCAGCTGCCTGACATTCAGGGCGATTGAGTTCCTGATTCCCAAGCAACAGTCAGATGGCCACTGGGCACCTCCTCCGGTGCCAGGCCCCGTGTCAAAGCCCTGCTGTGGGGGTGTTCTCAGAGTAGAAGAGAATACACAGAAAAACGTGTAATTAAGTATGTAATACATAACGGTTGTGGTGGTTCTAAAATAAATCTATAAATTCTGTGAAAGTCTATAAATTCTCCCTTCAGAAGGAGAAATCTCATTCCCCTCCCCTTGAATGTTTATTGGACTTAGTAACTTACTTCTGACTAATGGATGGTGATGGAAATGATAATGTGTGCTTTCTGAGCCTAGGTCATAAAAGATATTGTGCTTCCACCTTGCTCTCTCTTAGATGGCCCATTTTGGGGGAAGCCAGCCACCATGTATGAAGACATTTAAGCATCCTGTGAAGAGGCCTACCTAGAGAGGAACTGAGGCCTCCTGCCAAAAACTAGTACCAGCTCATCTGCCTTGTGAGTGAGCCATCTTGGAAATGGGTCCCCCAGCCTTAGTCAAGCCTGCAGGTGATTTGAGCCTTTTAGCCTTTTAGTCTTCCAGGTTAGGCCCCAGACATTGTGGAGCAGATATAAAGTAATCCCACCAGCCCCTGAATTCCTGGCCTATAGGAATTGAGTTTATAAATGTTGATTGTTGGTGGCGGACTTGGCCCAGTGGTTAGGGCGTCCATCTACCACATGGGAGGTCTGCGGTTAAAACCCCGGGCCTCCTTGACCCGTGTAGAGCTGGCCCATGTGCAGTGCTGATGCGCTCAAGAAGTGCCATGACACACAGGGGTATCCCCCTTGTAGGGGAGCCCTACGCGAAAGGAGTGCACCCCGTAAGGAGAGCCACCCAGCACTAAAGAAAGTTCAGCCTGCCCAGGAATGGTGCCGCACACACAGAGAACTGACACAACAAGATGACGCAACAAAAAGAAACACAGATTCCTGTGCCGCTGACAGCAACAGAAGCAGACCAAGAAGATGCAGCAAATAGACACAGAGAATAGAGAACGGGGGGGGGGGGGGGGGGGGAATAAATAAATAAATCTTTAAAAAAAATAAATGTTAATTGTTGGTTTAAGCTACTTCGTTTTGGGATAATTTGTTACACAGCAATAGATAACTAATACAATGGTGGTATGTGCACACAAAGCACTATGGAAGCAGAAAGAATGGGTATTTAGCTCAACGTGGGTGGTCTAGGAGACCTTCTGGAGGAAAAGGAAACTTGAACAGAGTCTTGAAGGATACATAAAAATTATCTAGAAAGATAGGAAGGATATTCCATGAAGGGGGACAAAATAGGTAAAATTTGGGAGACAAAATAGCAAGGATTGTGGCGATGAGCGGCATATATAATTTACCCCCTTTTGAATAGGGGTCTCAGCTGAGTCTGCTTTACACCCAACCATGATTGTTATAGGTTTCCTTTTGGTGAATATCTTTAGCATATGACAGAATGCCTGCACTTTTTAATCTGTTGATCTTTTTTTTTTTAAAGATTTATTTATTTCTCCCCGCTCCCTCCATTGTCTGTTCTCTGTGTCCATTTGCTGTGTATTCTTCTATTACTGCTTGTATTCTCAGTAGGCAACTCTGGAGACCAATCTTTGGACCTTCTGGAGTGGGAGAGAGGTGATCATTCTCTTGCACCACCTCGGCTCCTTGGTCTGCTGCATCTCTTATTATCTCTCCTCTGTGTCTCTTTTTGTTGCGTCATCTTGCTGCACCGTCTTTCCTCATGGGCCAGCACTCCTGCATGGGGTAGCACTCTGCATGGGCCAGCTCACCACGGGCCCACTTGCCTTCACCAGGATGCCCTGGGTAACCAACCCTGGACCTCCTACATGGTAGACAGGAGCCCAATTGCTTGAGCCACATCCACTTCCCAATCTGTTGATCTTTTATGGAAATAATTTCAGATATTCTAAAGTCTCAGACCACACATCATTTGCCATATTAGTTTTTACCACTGGAACACTAGAAAAAGATTTCTTTTTTTTTCCCAAGGAGTTTTATTTAAATATATTCATATACCATACAATCTATCCAAAGTGTATAATCAAAATATAATAAAAATAAATGAAGTGTATAATCAATGACTTTTAGTATAATCACAATGTTGTACATCATGAAAGAGGTTTCTAAACCTAGATGAGCATCAGAATCATCAGGGAACTTTGAGAAAATTCAGATTCCTGGGGCCAAACCTGGCCCTCTGAAATCATATGCAGGTAAGCTCCAGATTTAATCCGGTCTTCTCTTTACCAATGAGCAAAAGAGACCCTGGGCTTAGAGCTGAGCTTAGAGACTGGCATTTTTCATTTCTGTTTGTGGTCTTGCTGCCATACGGCCTGGCCACCTACCAGAGCACCTTTCTCTCTCGGCATCAAGTCCAAACCCAGCTGCCTGATGCCTAAAACCTTTGCGAACTAGGGAGGCTCAGCTTGCAATGCAGATGCTATTCTTTGCACTCTGCCTCTCCACAATGCATTACGAAATGGGAATTTGATGTATGATTGGCAGTTTTATGTCTCTTACCTTTAATTTTTGTCCTATCTTTCTTCCTATTCTTAAGTATATATTATTGAGATATAGGCACATGCTACAAATCACCATTTTCGAGTGTATGGTTTAGTTTTCATTCACAAGGCTATGCACTCATCACAATCATCTAATTCCAGAACATCTTCATCATCCCAAAAAAGAAACTCTGTACCTGTTAACAGTATTCCCCCAGCCCCCCTCCCCCTCCTCCCTTAACAACCATTGATCTACTTTCTGTCACTTAGATTTCCCTATTCTGGGGATTCCATATAAAAAGAATCATACAAAATGTGTCCTTTTGGGTCTGGCTTCTTTCACTTAGCATAATGTTTTCCAGGTTCATCCATGTTGTAGCCTGTACTAGAATGCCCTTCCTTTCTATGACTGGATAATATTCTATTGTCTGCATAGACCATGTTTTGCTTCTCCATTCATCAGTGGCTGGACATTCGAGTTGTTTCCACTTCTGGGCTATTAGAAACAATGCTCCTGTGAACATCTGGGTACAAGGCTTTGCAGGGACATGTATTTTCAGTTCTCTTGGGTACATACCCAGGAGTGGAAAGGCTGGTCCTATTGTAACTCTATGTTTAACTGTTTGAGGAATTGCCAGACTTTTTTCCACAATCACATATATCTTTACATTGAAGTAATAAAGCATTTTTTAAAAATCCAGAGAAGCAGGTGTGGCTCAGGTAACTGGGCTCCTGCCTACCACACAGGTGGTCGCTGGTTTGGATCCCAGTGCCTCCTAAAGAAGACAGAGGGCTGGCACGACAGGCAGGAGCAGCAAGCTGACACAACAAGAGATACAAGAAAGAGGGAACATAATGAGAGACTCAACGAAGTGGGGAGCAGAGGTTCCTGGATCCTCCTAAAGAAGACAGTGAACTGATGTGATGGGCAGGTATGGTGAGCTGATGTGACAAGATGAGGCAACAAGAGAGGTGGGGAGGAAAAACAATGAGAGACACAATGAAGCAGGGAGCGGAGGTGGCTCAAGCGATTAGGCGCATCTCTTCCATATCAGAGGTCCCAGGTTCGGATCCCAGTGCCTCCTAAAAAGAAACAAGATGAACAGACACAGCAAGTGCAAACAACAAAGGGGGTGGGGAGAAATAAATAAAATAAATCTTTAAAAAACAACAACCAAGGGCCACTTACCTACAAAAGAAAAAAATTAGAAACCATATCATTCAAAATGTCACAATTTGAGGGGGAGCAGATGTGCTTTAAGCAGTTGAGTGCCTGCCTTCCGCATGGAAGGTCCCAGGTTTGGTTTCTGGTGTCTCCTAAAGAAAAACCAACAAACTACAAGCAAAAAACACTGAGCAAACAGATGAGGGAGCAGGGTGGGGGTGGGGGGTGAAGGGTACAGGGAGAGAGGCCAGTTGGAATCAAAACCCAACTCAGCCATGTACTAGCCATGTGCTCTTGGAACAGTCACTTAACCTCTGTGAACTGGAAAGTAGAGCAAGTGAGGATCTACTTCATAGAGTCATTGTGGGGACTGAATAAGAGAATGCATGCTGCCTAGCTGGTGATAAGCACTCCATAAATGTTAGCTACTTAAAAAAAAGTCACAATTGGAGACACTGGGTAAGTATGGAGGATTAAACACTCATATTTACCTCTACTCCTTCCTGAAATGCCCCTAAAATGATAGTAAAAGAGAATTTCTTTTAAGATATAAACACTTGAGGACAAAGAAGACAGGAAGGAGAAAACAATAGCAAAATGTTTTAAGGTTAAAAAGCAGATGGAGAGGAAGCGGACTTGGCGCAGTGGTTAGGGCGGCCGTCTACCACATGGGAGGTCCGCGGTGGAGTTGGCCCATGCGCAGTGCTGATGTGCGCAAGGAGTGCCATGCCACGCAGGGGTGTCCCCCGCGTAGGGGAGCCCCACACGCAAAGAGTGCGCCCCATAAGGAGAGCCGCCCAGGGCGAAAGAAAAGTGCAGCCTGCCCAAGAATGGCGCAGCACACATGGAGAGCTGATACAATGAGATGATGCAACAAAAAGAAACAGATTCCTGGTGCCACTGATAAGGATAGAAGCGGTCACAGAAGAACACACAGTGAATGGACACAGAGAGCAGACAACTGGGCGGGGGGAGGGGAGAGAAAGAAAGAAAGAAATCTTAAAAAAAAAAGCAGATGGTCAATAATAACTGAGTTTTATCAGAACAGAGAATTATAAGACGTAAGCCTGCAGTGGGAGAAGCCCAAAAGCAAGCTGACTGGCATCCCCAGAAAAGCTTTGGCATCAGAGTTACCAGGTATTCCTGAAAGTGGGAGTTCAGGTGAAGATGAACCAAAGAAATTCTATGAAATTCTATGAAAGTATCAAGGAAACAATTCCAGTTACAATAGCATCTGTTTTAGGTTTCTCATTGCTAAAGCAAATGCCATGCAATCGGTTGGCTTAAACAATGGAAATTTATTGCTTCACAGTTTTGAGGCTAGAAGAAGTCCAAAGTCAAGGCGTCTTTGAGGCAATGCTTTCTCCCAGAAGACTGTGGCGTTCAGGGTGTGCCTGCCAGCTGTCCTTGGTCCTGGGCTTTCCTGTCACATGGCAGTGCATACTGCGGCCTCTCCTGGCTTTTCCCTTCTCTCCTGGGTTCAGTTGACATTCAGCTTCTGGCTGCTTGCTCTGGCTTTCACACTTTCTGGGTGACCTTCTGTAAAATGGGATTCCGTAATGGGATTAAGACCCATCCCAACTCAGTTGTGCCAACCTTAACTGAAGTAATCTCATCAAAAGGTCCCATTTACGAGAGTTCACACCCACAGCAATGGACCAAGTCTAAGAATATATTTTTCTGGGGTACATAGCTCCAAACCACCACAACAGCTGATAGAATAAAATACCTAGGAATACATTGAACCAAGGACGTAAAAGACTGGTACACTGAAGACTATAAAAGATTACTGAAAGAAATTTTAAAAGACCTAAATAAATGCGAAGATATCCTCCGTTCATGGACTGGGAGACAATATTGTTAGGATGCCAATACTACCCAAAGTGATTTACAGACTCAACATGGTCTCCATCAAAATTCCAGCAGCCAGGAAGCACACATGGCTCAAATGATTGGGCTTCCTCCTACCCCATGGGAGGTTCCAGGTTCAGTGTTTGGTCCCTCCTGGAGAAGGCCCAGCAGGCGCAATGGGCAGGCACCGTGAGCTGATGCAACAAGATGACGCAACAGAGAGACACAAAGAGGAAGATAATGACAGACACAACAAACCAGGGAGCTGAGGTGGCTCAAGTGGTTAGGTGCCTCTGAGAGCATATAGAAAATGAATATAGAGAGCAGACAGAGACTGAAAACAATGGGGGGGGGGGAGTGGCAGGGAGGGAGGATAAATAAATCTTAAAAAAAAAAATTTCCAGGGAAGTGGATGTGGCTCAACTGAGAGAGCATCCACCTACCATATAGGAGGTTCAGGGTTTGGTACCCAGGACTTCCTGGCCCATGTGGTGAGCTGGCCCATGTGAAGTGCTGCCATGTGCAAGGAGTGCCATACCATGCAGGGGTTTCCCCTGCAAGGAGAGCTGCTCTGCACAAAAAAAGTGCAGCCCACCCAGGAGTGGTGCCACACACACAGAGAGCTGAAGCAGCAAGATGATGTAACAAAAAGAGACACAGATTCCCGGTGCCACCTGACAAGAATGCAAGTGGACACAAAGGAACACATAGTGAATGGGCACAGAGAGCAGACAGTGGGGGTGGGGAGGGGGAAGGGAGGGGGAGGAAGAGGAGAGAAATAAATAAAAATAAATCTTTAAAAAAAAACTCCAGTCGACATTTTTGCAGAAATGGAAAGCTGGTCATAAAATTCATATGGAATGGCAATTGATATTTTACATTCTCCTTTATGAAATCTACATAATTATTCCTACAGAAAACAAAACCCTAGCTGAGTTCATGTTTTACATATGAATGGCAAGGGACCCTGAAAATCTAAGACCATCTTGAGAAAGAACAAAATTGGAGAATTCATGCTTCCCAATTCCAAAACTTATTACAGAACTACAATAATCAAAACAGAGTGGTGGGAACAGCTATGGTTAAAGTGGTTGAGCCATATCCCACCTCCCATGTGGTTCGGTTCCGGTGCCTTCTGGAAAAAAAACCCACAAACAACGAGCAAAACAAGCAAAAAAACCAACCCAGGGAAGCCAATGTGACTCAGTGGTTGAGTGCTGGCTTTCTACATACAAGGTTCCAGGTTCAATCCCCAGCCCCCAGTAACTAAAACAAACAAACAGACCTGCCATAAGGACAGACTACTAGACTGATGGAATAGAATTGAGAGCTCAGAGATAAACCCACACATCAATGGCCAAACTGATATTTGACAAGGTTCACTCAGATGAAGAAAGAATAGTCTCTTTGACAAATGGTGTTGGGGAAACTAGATATCTACATGCCTCACGCCATATATAAAAATGAACTCCAAATGGATCAACGACCTAAATATAAGGGCAAAGACTATAAAACTCATAGAAGAAAATGTAGGTATATATATTTGTGACCTCTGATTTGGCAATGGTTTCATAGGTATGACACCAAAAGCACAAGTGATGAGAGAAAAAAATAGATAAATTGGACTTCATAAAAATTAAAACCCTTTATGCATCAAAGGACATTATCAAGAAAATGATACAATCCACAGAATGGGAGAAAATATTTGGAAGCCATATATCTGGTAAATGTTTAATATCCAGAATATAAAAAGAACTTCTACAACACAACAACAAAAAGACAATTCAGTTAAAAAAAAAATGGGGGAAGTGGATATGGCTTAAGCAATTGACCTCACGCCTACTACCTGGGAGGTCCTGGATTCAGTTCCCAGTGCCTCCTAGAGAAGATGAGCAAGACAGCGAGCTGATGCAACAAGAAGATGCAACAAAGAAACACAAATAGGAAACACGGTGAGAGACACAACAAAGCAAGGAGTGGAGGTGGCTCAAGCAATTGAGCACCTCTCTCCCATATGGGAGGTCCTAGTTCAGTTCCTGGTGCCTCCTAAAGAGAAGATGAGCAGACACAGAGAGCAGACAGCACAAACAATGAGGGGGGAAATAAATAAATAAAATCTTAAAAAAATATTTTAAAAAATGGGCACAGGACTTGAATAGACATTTCTCCAAAAAAGATATACAAATGACCAACATGAACATGAAAAGATGCTCAATATTATTAGTCATTGGGGAAATACAAATCAAAACATAATGAGGGGGGGAAACGGACTTTGGCCCAGTGGTTAGGGCGTCCGTCTACCACATGGGAGGTCCGCGGTTCAAGCCCCGGGCCTCCTTGACCCGTGTGGAGCTGGCCCATGCGCAGTGCTGATGCGCGCAAGGAGTGCCGTGCCACGCAGGGGTATCCCCCGCGTAGGGGAGCCCCACGCGCAAGGAGTGCACCCATAAGGAGAGCCGCCCAGCGCGAAGGAGGGAGCAGCCTGCCGAGGAATGGCGCCGCCCACACTTCCTGTGCCGCTGACGACAACAGAAGCGGACAAAGAAACAAGACGCAGCAAACAGACACAGAAAACAGACAACCGGGGGAGGGGTGGGGAATTAAATAAAAAAACAAAATCTAAAAAAAACAAAAAACAAAACAAAACAAAAAAAAACATAACGAGGGGGAAGCGGATTTGGCTCAACTGATAGAGCACCCACCTACCACAGGGGAGGTCCAGTGTTCAAACCCAGGGCCTTCTGACCTGTGTGGAGCTGGTCCGCATGCAGTGCTGATGCGCGCAAGGAGTACTGTGCCACGCAGGGGCCTCCCCTGCGTAGGGGAGCCCCATGGGCAAGGAGTGTACCCCATAAGAAGAGCTGTCCTGCGTGAAAGAAGTACAGCCTGCCCAGGAGTGGCGCCGCACACACGGAGAGCTGAAGCAGCAAGATGACGCAACAAAAAGAGACACAGGGAAACGGACTTGGCCCAGTGGTTAGGGAGTCCGTCTACCACATGGGAGGTCCACGGTTCAAACCCCCGGCCTCCTTGACCCGTGTGCAGCTGGCTCACGGGCAGTGCTGATGCGCACAAGGAGTGCCCTGCCACACAGGGGTGTCCTCACGTAGGGGAGCCCCACGCACAAGGAGTGCACCCCGTAAGGAGAGCCACCCAGCATGAAAGAAAGTGCAGCCTGCCCAAAAATGGCGTCACACGCACGGAGAGCTGACACAACAAGATGACGCAACAAAAAGAGAGACAGATTCCCGTGCCGCTGACAACAACAGAAGCGGACAAAGAAACAAGACGCAGCAAATAGACACAGAGAACAGACAACTGGGGTGGGGGTGGGGTGGGGAGAGAAATAAATAAATCTTTAAAAAAATAAAATTAAAAAAAAAAAAGAGATTCCTGGTGCTATTGACAAGAATATAATCAAACACAGAAGAACACACAGCAAATGGACATAGAGAGCAGACAACTGGGTGGGGAGGGAAAAGGGGAGAGAAATAAAAAAAAAATAAATCTTTAAAAAATACAATGAGGGAAGTAAATGCGGCTCAAGCAATTGAGCTCCTGCCTACCACATGGGAAGTCCTGGGTTCGGTTCCCAGTGCCTCCTGGAGAAGATGAGCAAGACAGCGAGCTGGCATGATGGGCAGGTGCAGTGAGCAGATGCAACAAGATGACACAACAAGAAGACACAAAGAGGAAAGACAAAGACACAACAAATCAGGGAGCTAAGGTGGCTTAAGCAATTGAGGGCCTCTTCCCCACATGGGCAGTCCCAGGTTTGTTTCCCAGTGCCTCCTAAAGAGAAGATGACACAGAGAGCAGACAGCAAGCACAAGCAACAAGGGAGGGTGGCGGATAAATAAATCTTAAAAAAAAAAAAACCTGCATTAAAAAAAAACACAGTAAGATACTATTTCACACCCACTAGAATGGCTACTACTGAAAAATGGGAAAATAACAGGTGTTGGTGAGGATGCAGAGAAATAGGAACTCTTGTGCATTGTTGGTGGGAATGCAAAATGGTGCACCCACTGCAGAAAACAGTTTGGCAGTTCTTCAGAAAATAAAACACAGAATTCCCGTTTGGCCTGGTAATCACTCTTCTAGGTATGTATCCAGAAGTATTGAAACCAGGGACTTGAACAAGATCTGTCCACCGATGTTCATAGCAGCATTATTCATAAGGTGGAAGCAGCCCAAGTGTCCATCAGTGGATGGATGGATAAATAAAATATGATTGAACCATACAATGGAATATTATTCAGTCATAAAAGGGAGTGAAATTCTAATATATGTTACCACAAGGATGAACCTTGAAGAGGTTAAATAGCCAGCCACAAAAGGACAAATATTGTATAATTTCACTTATATGAAATATCTAGAATAAGCACATTCATAGAGAAAGTAACTTACAGGTTACCAGGGTGGGGAGTTATAGTTTAATGGGTACAGAGTTTCTGTTTGGGTTAATGAAAAAAGTTTTGGTAATGGATGGTGGTGGTGGTAGTGCAATACTGTGACTGCAGTTAATATAGCTGAATTGTACACACAGAAGTGGTTAAAGCGGTATACTTTGTGTTATGTCTATGTTCCCATAGTAACACGTTTTAAAAAGTTATATAAAAGAAACAGATTCCCAGTTCCCCTTCCCGATCCTGTGCAAGAGGACGGTCCCTCCCCTGTCCAGACTGAAGCTGGGGTGCTGACTTTCTGCAGAGGTTGAAAAAGAGGAACCCCGGGGGGCTGGGAGGGGGTGGGATGAGAATGACTGCTAATGGGCACAAGGTTTCTTTTGGGTGATGCAAATGTTCTAAAATTAGATTATGGTGTTGGTTGCACAACTCTGTAAATACACTCAAAACTCAACTGACTTGTACAATTTAAATGGGTGAACTTTATAGTATGTAAATTACATATAAATAAAGCTGTTAAAGAATATTTTTTAAAAAGGGCACTCTGGAGCAGGGAACATGAGACTGCTGGAGGCAGGGGTTAACCAGGACGAGGGACACCTCCAGCCTGCAACCCTCGTTTTCTCCCTTTCCCCACGGCTGGCTTCTTGCCAATCTGCCTGCAGAAAGATGGGCTGGGGAATCTCCTCTGGAGTAATTCTCCCTGACCCAACCCTCGGATATTGATACATAAGTAGAGAGTGGAAGGTCACACCAGCCTTTGATGTGAAAGAGACCAAAACAACAAAGAGGAAAACCGACCTTGAAGGGAGCAGAAGCAAGATTTGAGAAAAATAAACAAACAAGCAAAACCCCACATAATTAATATTAATGGATTGTGGAATAGATAAGAATATTTTATCCTTGATGTAGGTATAGGAGATCATTAAGCAACATTCAGAGAACAAAAAAGTCTCTTAAGATTAAAAATATGTTGTTTAATGTGAAAATTCAGTAGAAGCATTGGAAAATAAAGGTGAAAAAAAATCTCTTGATTAAGAAGAAAAGGATGAAAAATAAGGAGAGGAAAAAATAAGAAAATTCAAGGAATGGTTCAAGAGATTGAAAAACAGAATTTTCCTAAAGAGAAAACCAGAAGGGAATAAATTTTCAAAGAAATAACTTTAGAAAAATTTTCAGAATTGAAGAATATAAATTTCTAGGTAGAGAGTGCATCTGTATCCAATACATTGGATTAAAATAAACCCATGTTAAGATAAATCATCTCGGGAAACGGACTTTGGCCCAGTGGTTAGGGCGTCCGTCTACCATATGGGAGGTCCGCGGTTCAAACCCCGGGCCTCCTTGACCCGTGTGGAGCTGGCCATGCGCAGTGCTGATGCGCGCAAGGAGTGCCGTGCCACGCAGGGGTGTCCCCCGCGTGGGGGAGCCCCACGCGCAAGGAGTGCGCCCATGAGGAAAGCCGCCCAGTGTGAAAAGAAAGAGCAGCCTGCCCAGGAATGGCGCCGCCCACACTTCCCGTGCCGCTGACGACAACTGAAGCGGACAAAGAAACAAGACGCAACAAATAGACACCAAGAACAGACAACCAGGGGAGGGGGGGAAATTAAATAAATAAATAAATCTTTAAAAAAAAAAAAAAGATAAATCATCTCTAAATTTCAGAACACCAAAGCCAAAGAAAAGATCCTGCAAGTTTATAGAGAGGAAAAATAGGTAATCTTCAGACTTCTCAACATCATTGAAAACTAGAATACAATAAAGCAATGCCTTCAAAATCCTGAGGAGGAGGAGCAGATGTGGCTCAAGCAGTTGGGTGCCCACCTCCCACATAGGAGGTCCTGGGTTCGGTTTCTGGTGCCTCCTAAAGAAGATGAGCACACAATGAGCAGACACAGTGAGCAGACAAGTGGAAACAATGAGCAGACAGACAAGGGAGCCATCTAGGGAGGGAATAAACAAATAAATTAAAAGTTGTACTTAAAAAAAAACCCTGAGGAAAGATGATGGCACACCTTGAATTCTGTACCGAGCCAAACTATCAATACAGTTAGGGTAGAATAAAGGCATTTTCAGACCTGTGATTTCTTTATTTTATTTTACTTTATTTTTCAAAAAAGATTAATTAATTTATTTATTTATTTCTCCCCCCTTCCCCGCCCCTCCCCCCAGTTGTCTGCTCTCTGTGTCCATTTGCTGTGTGTTCTTCTGTGACCGCTTCTATCCTTATCAGTGGCACTGGGAATCTGTGTTTCTTTTTGTTGCGTCATCTCATTGTATCAGCTCTCCATGTGTGCTGCGCCATTCCTGGGCAGGCTGCACTTTCACACTGGGTGGCTCTCCTTACGGGGTGCACTCCTTGTGCATGGGGCTCCCCTATGCGGGGGACACCCCTGCATGGCACGGCACGCCCTGCGCACATCAGCACTATGCATGGGCCAGCTCCACACGGGTCACGGAGGCCCGGGGTTTGAACCTCAGACCTCCCATGTGGTAGGCGGAGACCCTATCCATTGGGCTAAGTCCGCTTCCCTTGTGAGGTCTTTAAAAATTCATTTCCCAGGCACCCTATCACAGGAAACTACTGAAGGATAGACTCTAACAAAATGAGGGAATAATCTAAGAAAGAGGAAACGTGGAATTCAGGAACAGGAGCTCCAGCTGAGGAGAGAGAGGCGAAAGGCCATCCCAGGGCCACAGCTGTGCCGCTGAGAGCAAACTGTCCAGAGGGCAACAGGAGGATGAAGAGCTGAGGACAGATGTCTCCAAGAAAAAACCCAACTCATCCACCACCCGATAGGACTGAATAATACCATAACTAGACAAATGAAAAATGAAGACAACTCCAGGGAAAGAAAAATCCAAGAAAGAAAATGTAATCTAGTTTATGGCATGGCTCTGCTATAGATAATATTTATATAAAATATTTTTTAAGATTTATTTTATTATTTATTTATACTCATTCCCTCATTGTTTTGCACTTGCTCTGTTTGTCTTTGTTGTTTCTTTAGGAGGCACCAGGAACTGAACCCAGGACCTCCAATGCAGGAGGGAGGCACCTAATTGTTTGACCCACCTCAGTTCCCTTCTTTGTTGCATCACTCATTATGTTTTTTCTTCTTGTGCCTCTTGTTGCATCAGCTTGCTCTGACTGCCTATCATGTCAGCTCGCTGTGTTGCTTGTCTTCTTATACGAGGCACTAGGAACCTCCACTCCCTGCTTCGTTGTGGCTCTCATTATGATATTCTTCTTGTGTCTCTTGTTGCATCATCTTGTTGGATCAGCTTGCCATGCCTGCCCATTGTGCCAGCTCACTGTCTTCTTTAGGAGGCACTGGGAACCAAACCAGGGACCTCCTATGTGGTAGGTAGGAGCTCAATTGCTTGAGTCACATCCACTTCCCTATAACATTATTATACACATAGAATTCTGATATGATAAAAAATTATGATATTGCTATTGGGAAGATGGGGAAGGGGAAGAGATATGGGTGGGAGTGGGATGGGGCGTAAGAGTTAAATCACATTTTCTCTTTTAAGAAGTCCTAGATCATATCTAAAACTTAAAAAAAAAAAAAAAAGACCAAGAACTACCTATACAAGCATGTTATTTAGAAACATGGAGGCACATGCCAGAAGAAAGTCAGAAGACTTGAAAGTGGTTGCCTCTGAAAAGTGGGAATTAGAGTATGGGAAGATGAGGTTGTTTGTTTTTTTCCACGATAAGCCTTTTAATGTGATTTTACTTTTTAAATTATGCACATGTCTAACTTGATAACAATAAAGACAAAAAATTTTTTTTAAAGATTTATTTTATTATTTATTTCTCTCCCTCCCTCCCCCCATTGTCTGCTTTCTGTGTCCATTCACTGTATGTTCTTCTGTGTCTGCTTGCAATCTTGGCAGCACCGGGAATCTGTGTCTCTTTTTGTTGCGTCATCTTGCTGCGTCAGCTCTCCATGTGTGTGGTGCCACTCCTGGGCGGGCTGCAATATTTTCATGTGGGGTGGCTCTCCATATGGGGCATACTCCTTGCACGTGGGACTCCCCTATGTGGGGGACACCCCTGCGTGGCATAGCACTTCTTGAGTGCATCAGCATTACTTGTGGGCCAGCTCACCACATGGGTCAGGATGCCCTGGGTTTGAACCTTGGACCTCCCATATGGTAGGTGGATGCTCTATCAGTTGAGCCACATCTGCTTCCCAATAAAGACAAATTAATAAAATAAAGGACCTGGGGGAAGGAGCAATAAAATGGAAGAGAGGTTTAGGTGGTGGCATGGAACATTCTGTTCCTTGGCATTTTAAATTAGGGGTAGGGCACATCAAACTATTGACCATGTGTAAGGAATAATAAAAGGTACACTTGGAATTTATATGTGACCGATTAGAACAAAGATATGAGGAGAAACAGATGTTGGGGGAGATAGTGTGATAGAGAAGTAAAGGAAGAAAGGAAGGGGAGCCAGCAGGGAGAGAGAGGAAAAAATGCCAAGACCCAGAGAGACAGATGGAGACACAGAAGACATAGCCAGGCACACACACACGAGACACATGGAAAGGCGTGACCGAAAGAAATCCACAGGTAGGCTGAGGGAGCACATATGCCTGCATGTGCACACACAATCAAGTAATGACTGAGCCTAAAGTCTTCACGATTAACACCTTAGACTTTCATTAAATAGCACAAATGTGGTTATTGCCACTAAGCATTTCCCCCACCCTCTGCTTTCAAGATCCAGCTCAAAACCCCCTTTTCTTTTCTCCTTCCCTTCCCTTCCCTTCCCTTCCCTTCCCTTCCCTTCCCTTCCCTTCCCTTCCCTTCCCTTCCCTTCCCTTCCCTTCCCTTCCCTTCTCCTTATTTATCTCTCCCCACTCCCTTGTTTGTATTTGCTATGTGCTGTGTCTTTAGGAGACACTAGGAACTAAACCTGGGACTTCTGATGTGGGAGGAGGTACCTAATTGCTTGAGCCACCTCTGTTCCCTGCTTTGTTGTGTCTCTCATTATGTTTTTTCTTCTTGTGTCTCTAGTTGTGTCATCTTGTTGCATCAGCTTGACGTGCCTCCCCATCACCCAGCTTGCTGTCTTCTTTAGGAGGCACCAGCAACTGAACCAGGAACCTTCCATGTGGTAGGTGGGAGCTCAGTTGCCTGAGCCACATCCACTTCTCAAAACCCTCTCTTCTTGGTAGCCTTCCCAGACCACACCAGCCTTGAGGCATTGCTCTGTCTCTGTCCACAACTACTAGAAAAAGAATGTCTTGGCAAAAAATCCTAGATGACTTGGTGACCTCACCTAGCTGCACTGAACTGTAGTTTATCCCTTGAACTGCTGTTTTGCTTACCACTGTTCACAGACTGCCCTAAAGAGGTTAAACTAGGTTATAAGTGCCTTGGGACAGAGGAACCAAGCCTTATTTATTTACGATTTACTTTATTTCTCTCAACCCCACTGTCTGCTCTCTGTATCCATTTGCTGTGTATTCTTCCATGTCTGCTTGTATTCTCATTAGGCAGCTCCAAGAACCGATCCTGGGACCTTCTGGAGTGGAAGAGAGGCCATTACTCTCTTGCGCCACCTCAGCTCCTTGTTCTGCTATGTCTTTTTGTTTTTCTCCTCTGTGTCTCTTGTTCCATCATCTTGCTGCACCAGCTCTCCATGGCAGCTGGCACTCCTGTGCAGGGCAGCTTTCCTGCATGGGCTGGCATTCCGCATTGGCCAGCTCGCCCTCACCAGGAGACCCTGTGGATCGAACCCTGGACCTCCTATGTGGTAGACGGGAGCCCAGTTGGTTGAGCCACATCCATTCCCCCCAGCCTTATTTACTGAAGAATCTTTCACCGGCTCTGGAGTCAGACAACCTAGTTTTGAACCCCTTCTCTGCCACTCACTTGCTGTGTGACTTTGGGCAAGTCTCTTGACTTCTCTTAGAGGCAGAGTGTTTATCTGTAAAGTAGAGCTATTATTTAGGCTGAATTATGTAAGATTGCCAATATTCTATGATACTGGGCTGGTAAAAATGGCAATTTTCTATGGTTCAACCTAATAAAACCCCTGGGTCTTGGTTGATATGAGGATTAAAGGCAGTGCCCGTTGCATCGGAAGCCAGCCCTGAAGGTTCCTGTCATGTTAGGTCGTGTGCCAGCTTGGCTAGGCTAGGTGTCCACTTGTTTGATGAAGCACTGGTCTGTTTATTACTGTAAGGGTATTTCACAGATGGGACTTGCATCTATAATCAGTTGATTGCATCTACAATCAACAAAGGAGATCGCTCTCAGCAAGGTGGGGAGTTTCCTTAGCCATTCAGCTGGAGGTCTTAACAGCCAGAACTGAGAAATTCAGAGGTCAGAAGATTTTCAGCACTGGCTCTTGCCAGAATTGCCAGCCAGCTAGCTTCCCCTGGGGAATTCGGTCCCAAGGACTTCACCCTCACCTTTATCAGAGTTGCCAGCTTGCGGCCTACAGAGTTCAGACTTACCAGCCCCACGGTCGTGATAGCCAGTTCCTTATGATAACTCCTTATATCAACCAGATATATATAGATATATCCTGTTTCTCCGGAGAACCCGTACTAACATGGGTTGTATTATTATCATTAAGTTTTCTCCTGATGACACTTTCTCAGTCCCCCTCTCTGTGCTTACTCTGTGTCCCGGTCAGACCTGCCCTTCTGGGCTTGCTGTCCTTCACTTAGCTCTTGGGACCCTGGGCCTAATACATCTGACACCAACCGCATATTTAAAGACATTAAGAAATCATGGTTAAAAAAAAAATGATTGTTAGGTTTTTAAGGCATGATGATGGTATTGTGATTATCTTTGTGTGTGTATGTTTTAAGAGACTTCTGTTTTTAGAAATACATGTTGATATGTTTATAGAAGAAATGATTGGCCATCCAGGATTTATTCCAACAAAAGCACGGGAAGAGGGGAAATAGGGAGAGGTGTAGACATGAAAAGATTCAGGCCATGGGTTGAAAATTGTCAAATGGTGATAGGCATGTGGATTTCACCGTACTATTCTTTCTGCTTTTGTGCTTAAGTTTTCCATAATAAAGTTTTGTGTTTTTTTAAGTACACAAAACTTAAAAAAAAAGTGCGAAGTGCATCTGCTCAGCCTCTGCCCTGAGAAGAAGAAGACATTCGGGTAAATTTGAATCCTTTAGGCTTAAAGAAGCAGGGAATCAGGAGCTGCCGAGGACACTGGGGGCGGGTTCACAGGCAGGGATCTCTCAAGAATCTTCAAGTCAGGTGGGGCCTTTCCCCACAGGGGAACAAAGTGGAGAAGAAGGAATCCTGGGCATGGGGCTTGGATAGTGCAAGAATGTAGGGTCGAGAAGGATGCCCGTGTGCTGGGGGGCTGGGGAAATGACAGCTGTGGGATAGATAAGAGAAGGCCAGGAGATCAAAGCCTACGGACCAAGCTAAGGAGCTTGGATTTTATTTTTGGCAAAAGAAGTCATCAGATGATTTTATAGAAGAGGCGATGCTGCTGAGGAAGGGACAGGGGCGGGAGCGCAGACCAGGCCACAAGATGCTACTACCGTGGACGCGAGGACCTGCAGTAGGGGCCGTAGGGAGGAGAGGCCTGCCTGCATGCAGCGGTTTGAGAATATTTATGAATTCCAAAAAGAGATACTGATTATGCTTGTAAACTGGTCTGTTCCTCTGGGTGTGATACACTTTGATTACAATCAAAGATTGTAATTAGATTCAGCTGAGACATCTGATTAAATTATGTTAAGATTAGGGCTTTGATTCAACCACATCATTAAAGTGTGACTCAGTGTTGAGTCCCCAGCCCCCTGATAAAAACAGACTCTCATGAGGAAGTAGACACACAGAGAAGAAGAAGACAGAAGAAGAGAGACAGCTTATTAGACAGGGAAAAGGCCCCAGGAAGAGAGATGAGCCGTTAGCCTGATACTTTACAGCTGACCTTGTGAAGAGAACAGAGCAACTGAGCCCAGAAAGGAAGGAGTCCTGGGAAGAGAGACGAACCGTATGCCAGCCTACAGCTGAGATCAGAAGAAGCTGGGCCCACGGAGCCTTAAAAGGGAAGAAGAAGGCTGAATCCTCGCAGACGTCACCTGTCATCTCACTTCAACACGTGGCAACAGAGTTTAGTAAGGAAGTAACCTTGATTGGGCTCTTTAGGGCCTTGTGACTGTAAACGTCTACCCCAAATCATTACTTTTCATAAAAGCCAACAAAGTTCTGGTACTTTGCTTCAGCACCCCTTTGACTGACTAACACACCATAGACTCAGTTCTGAGTAGGGTGAGGACTAACTGGGTTGAGGGTGAGTGGCAGAGAGCGTTGTCTCTCAATAGCCATTCCCCCCTTCTCGAGTTCTTCTACCTTCTTCTATTCTAGCAGAGTTTTCATCTGGGTACATGGTTGCCCAACTAATGTCTACATTTCCAAACTTCCCCTTCAGCCAGGTGTGGCATGTGACTGCGTGCTGGCCAGTGGGATGCCAACAGAAGTCACATCCCTAAATAGGGGGCACGTGCTCTCCTTTACCCGTCTTTCACTGACCATATGTGTGGTGAGCCACTCAGTCATGGTGGAACAAAGGCCTAGGGGTGGTACAGGGACAAAATAGAAAGAGCCTGAGATTCTGGAGCCTCCAGACCTGCTCTGGACCTCTACATCCAGATGCTTCTAAGAGCTAGAAATAACCTCTCATTTACTGGAGTCTGGGTCTGTTTTGAAATGGTTAAATGGCTATCTTATTAGTAAAGGGTGGCATGAGCAAGAAGGGAATCAGGAATTTCTACAAAAAGAGTTCTGCTTTAGGATGAACGCGCTGTCACTGACTGAGCTGGGCAGTCGGAGACATGACAGGTAGTTTGGGGAAATGATAATGGGTTCAGTTGTGGATGTGTCGCCTTTGAGGTAGGCTGAGGGGAAACTGCCCTGTCCTTGTGGAGTTCAGGACAGAAAAGCTGAGGCCAGAGAGAGTAGCCTGGGAATCACATGTGTGTATATGATCATTGCAACCAAGGAAAAAGGACCCTCCTGGCCAAGTGTATCGTGAAATGGTGAGATCATTGATAAGCACAACTACCCCCATCGCTGAAGCATGACTCCATGTGCCAGGCCAGAGCTGTGCTAAACATGTGAAGTGTCATCAGTTTCCATCCCCACAATGACCCAATAGTAGATATTATTAATCCATTTTTGCTGATGAGAAAACTGAGGCTTAGTTTTGAACCAAGGTTTGATTGACTTTGAAGGCCATGTCTTTAAGCATTACTCCATCCTTGTAAATATGCTTTCATCCACCTCCCTCTGACATGGCTCCCTCGTCTGTCTGCTCACTGTGTCTGCTAGTTGAGCCCGCTCATTGTCTGCTTATCTTCTTTAGGAGGCATGGGAACCGAACCCAGAGGCGGGTGCCCAACCGCTTGAGCCACATCCGCTCCTTGTTTGTTGCATATGCTTGTTGTGTCTGATCATTTGTCATCTTATTGCATAAGCTTGTCTTCTTTAGGAGACAATGGGAACCAAACCTGGGACCTCCTATGGGGAAGGTGGGTGCCCAACTGCTTGAGCCATATCAGCTCCCCTAAACACGCTTTCTAAAACTCATGGATGTAGCTCAAACTCATCAAACTGTAGACTTAAAGTGGATACATTTTATTGTATGTAAATTATATCTCATAAAGGAGATTTGAAAATATGATTTCAGAGCTTTCATTGTATGTGCATCAGGGGCCAAAAGTTGTGGATAAAAGATAATATATTGGGAAGCAGATGTGGCTTCTCGTTCCTCCTTGGGGCTGTTTTGCTGGCAAGGGCATTGTTTCTGTAGGAAGTTTCTCTTAGTAGCGTTGCATTCCGGTATCTTAGGACCTTCCAGGTGGGAAGGAAGAAAGGAAAACAAAGGAGAAGAGAGGGACTTTTCCCCATAGATATTCTTACCCAGCCCTAAACTCAGAATGGAGGGAAAAATAATCTCCATTAAAAAAAAAAATCCCATCTCTAAGTAGACCAGCCGTGACAGCTTTATGACAAAGTGCAAGGATACGTTTGATGTTACCAAACGAGTGAAGTGGCTTCAGATCTGAATGGGCAGTGAAGTAACTAATGCACTCTCTAGCTCTAATTTTTCCAGGTTTCCCCTCATTACCCTGCAATTTCTGGAATGTGTATATCTCCCCAGCCCACCCACCTCTGGGCCTTAAGGCAGGAATGTCAGACATAATCAGCAGAAGGTCACCACTTGGTTGGTGGAAAATTTTTTCAAATGCCAGGTCGCCCTCTCTGGTGCCTCCACCTGTGGCTTCTGGCTGCCAGCCATTTTTAGTGGCCTTTCTTCCGGGAGTGGTGGCAGGTCAGTGCGTGGCCTGGATAGCTCTGCAGCCAACACGCTCCTCGCCCCGTCCAGGGGGTGGTTTGGAGGAGGCAGCGGGGCGCTGGAAGCTGGAGTCTCAGAGAGAGGCTGCCACTCCAGAGGTGCAGGCCTTAGGGGCCAAGGCATCAGGTCCACCCTGACAGGACAGGGGTCTGAACTGCAAGCGCTAAGCGGCTCTCCCAGGTCAGTGGTGCTTTGAGGAAGCAGCCAAGCACGTGCAGGAAGAGCGACTTTCTGCAGGACAACCTGCTCCAGCTATTCCATGAGTCAGGGTTACAGGAACAAAAGGAGGCAAAGATGATGGGCCGGATTAGAAGAGAAGAAGGAACACAACGGCCAAGTGCAGTGCAGGGTTCTGTAAGGAATTCCTATCTGAATCAACCCACCAAGCCAGGGTTACAGTTAGGGACATGTATATATGGCCTGAGTGTTAGATCAGATGAAAACCAACTGACATAGGAGGTGAGCTCATCAACTGAGAAAAGCAGCTTCTAAAATACACATATAGTCTAAGGGATATATGGGTATAGATTTTTACATCCATAGAGTGGAAAACCTCAATAATTAACAGAATTTTATATTAGGTACTTGAAGTTAAAAACTCATATTAATTGTCATGATGAATGCACAATTCTGTCATTATACCAAAACCCATTGAATGTGCACTTTGAATGGATGGATAGTAGATGAATATATCTTAATAAAATAGCTTTTTAGAAAAAGTGAAAAACTAAGTACAGAGTTTCTGACTGGGTGATGGAAAAGCTTTGGTATTGGATAGAGGTGATGATAGCACAACATTGTGAATGTAATTAATACTACTGAATTATATATCTAAAATTTTAGTTTGTATATGTTACTAGAATAAAAATTTTAACAACCTATAGAATTGCAAAACAAAATAAAATGAATGACATTATAAGTATAATCATCATTACTGAATTGTATACTTTTCTAAAAAAGATTTATTTTTTTCTTCCCCTCCGCACTGTCTGCTCTCTGTGTCCATTCACTGTGTGTTCTTCTGTGTCTGCTTGTATTCTCATTGGGTGGCTCTCCCGGAGCCTTCCAGAGTGGGAGAGAAGTGATCATTCTCTTGCTCCGCCTCAGCTCCCTGATCTGCTGCATCTCTCTATCGCTTCTCTGTGTCTCTTTTTGTTGCGTCATCTTGCTGCACCAGCTCCCTGCATGGGCCAGCACTCCTGCGTGGGACAGCACTCTGCACAGGCCAGCGTGCCTTCACCAGGGGGCCCTGGGCATCAAACCCTGGACCTCCCATATAGTAGACGGGAGCCCAGTTGCTTGAGCCTCATCCACTTCCCTGAACTGTATACTTGAAAGTGCTTAACATGGGAGATTTTATGTTGTATGTGTGTGACCAAAATAATTTTTTTTAAACCCAGAGAACTGTACACCACAAAGAGCAAACCCTAATGTAAATTACAGACTATAGATTTCAGATCGCTCATTGCAACTGATTTTTAAGGAACTACCATTTGCTGAAATTTTGGTGTAGTATTAAAGAATACTCACACACAAACACACAAATATACATGCAGGATAATCTTATTTTGTTAAAAAAAAATATGCAGAGAAAAAGTTCCATAATATTATACAGCAAGCTATTAAATGCCGTCCTCTGGGTGGTGGGATACGCTGGTTTGGTTTTGTTTTTTTCCTTTTCAGTATTTTGATATCTTCTTATAATGCATAGATATAGCTTTTATAAAAATAAAAGGTTATTTTTAATTAGAGAGGGAGTGAGCAAGCGTGCTGGGAGGGGCTTCCAAGGGCATCTATTTCCAACTTTTTTTCAAGGAGGAAATTTTTGACTCATCACACTAACTTTTTTCCCCCTTAACTTTCTATTATGGAAAATTCCAAACAGACCCAAGAGTAGACAAAATTATATAATGAACACTCATGTAACCACCATTCCAGCCTCAACAATTATCAACTCATGGCCATTGCTTCATCCCTTCTCCCATGTACTTTCCCCTGCCCATTTTATTTGGAAGCAAATCTCTGACATCATATAATTTATTCCATTACTATCTCAGTGTGTGCCTCTTTAAGGACTCTTAAAACTACATAACCATAACACATAACCACTTCTAGAAATTAATAACAATTAATAATTCCTTAAAATCTTCCATTGTCCATTCTGTGTTCATATACCCAAGTGTCTCATAAATGCGCAATTTTTTTTTAAGATTTATTTTTACTTCTCTCCCTTTCCCCCTCCCCAGTTGTCTGCTGTGTCCATTTGCTGTGTGTTCTTCTGTGTCCACTTGTATTCTTGTCAGCGGCACCCAGAATCTGTGTCTTGTTTTTTGTTGTGTCATCTTGCTGCGTCAGCTCTCCGTGTATGTGGCACCACTCCTGGGCAGGTTGCACTTTTTTTGCGCTGGGCGGCTCTCCTTACAGGGCGCACTCCTTGCACACGGGGCTCTCCTACGCAGAGGACACCCTTGCGTGGCACGGCACTTCTTGCGTGCATCAGCACTGCGCATGGGCCAGCTCCACACGGGTCAGGGAGGCCCAGGGTTTGAACCTCGGACCTTCCATGTGGTAGGCGGACACCCTGTCCACTGGGCCAAATCCGCTTCCCTAAATACACGATTTTTAAAGAGTTCGAATCAGGATCCAAATAAGGTCCATGGATTGCAACTGGTTATGTTTTTTTAGTCTCTTTAATTTACAGATTCCCTCTCCACCTCTTTACTAATCCCTTGCAATGTATCCGGGAAGAATCCCGGTTGTTTTTGTTGGTCCTGAGGAGTTCCCCACAGTCTCAATTTTGCTGATTGCATCTCTTGGTGTTATTTAATACATTCCTCTTTTCTCTGTATTTCCTGTGATTGGTAGTTGCTATCTAGAGGCTTGACCATATTCTAGATTCAACTGGGGGAGTGGCAAGAACAGTTCATAGGTGGTGGGTGTTTTTCCATCAGAAGGCATGTAACAGGCACGTCTGGTTACCTCTTGTGATGTGATATGTGATTTTCAGTACCTGGATCCATTACTTTATGGTGCTATTCCAATTCTAAAATTCCTTCTTCATTTCTACAAAGAGAAACTTCCCTTCACCTACAATTTGGCAAGGGAAGAGATTCTTTCCCTTTACTTACCAGTTTTCAAAATAACCAGTCTATTCCCTACAGTCATAAAAGGTGGGCAATTTTTTAAATCATTATGAACTCATGGATTTTTTTTAAAGATTTATTTATTTCTCCCCCCTCCCACCCCTCGCTGTTTTGTGCTTACTGTCTGCTTGTCTTCTTTTTTTTAGGAGTCACTGGGAACTGAACCCAGGACCTCTCATGCAGGAAGGGAAGTGCCCCATTGTTTGAGCCACCTCCGCTTTCCTGAACTCCTGGATTTAAACATATTTGTGTTTCAGTTCACTACAGTTATTACTCTTCTCCATGTTTGAATTAACCCATCCTTTGGTCACTGGGAGTCTCTTCCAGTTCACTCCAGTCTTACTGGTACTGCCCTTGCCGTCTTTCATAGAACTCTCTCTTCAGAGCTGCAATAGCTAAATGGGCAAAATGGGCCATGAAAGCTGAGGCAGACTATGACTTGTGAGTTTTGTCTTGCTTTCCCCATTGGTCTGAGTCCTTGATCTCCCCAGTGAGGGTCTCCCTCACCTGGCCTCCTCTTTCCCTCTTGGCTTGAAGGTTCCAGGGCCTCTGACCTTTGGCTGTGAGTGTCTGAGATGTCCCTACGTTGCTGTTAGAGAAAGAAAGTCAGCTTGGGAAGCGCCTGGCTGACCATCTGATGAGTTGCACCAAGTGTCAGAGCAGGGCCCGAGATGACTTCCCAGCAGGTCCACCATCCCTCAGGTGAGGCGGAGCGTGCCAGCACAGCCTGAGGGCTTTAAACGGGGAGATGTGGCAGCTCTTTGCACATCTCGGCTGGATCAAGAGGCTGCCGTGGCCTTGGCCCTTGCTGCCCTCCCTCCCTCCACTCCTCCCGACTCCAGCTCTGCTTCGCTTCCAGTCTCTTTCCGCCCTCAGCCCATCCGTCTCTATCTCTACTCCTCTCTTCAGCCTTGAAGGAGGCATTGCACTAATCTTATTTCACAACAATCCCCTAGTTATCTCCACTTTGCAGATAAGAGAACTGAGAAGCTGGGCTCTAAGCAGGCTCTGGGATTTGAGTCCACACTCAGGCTCCAGAGAGCCTGACCCAGTAACACCCTGCCTCTGTCCTGAGTCACTGACCACGACCCCATCTTCATTCTCCTCCAACACTTAACTACTACTTTTTTCTTTTTCAAAATAATATTTTTTTTTTCTGATTTCTGAATAAAGACATACATACAAAAATTCAAGCAGTATAAACATCTCCTTTTAAGAGTAAATCAACTCCCCTCTCTTCTCAGACCTCAAAAGAATCACCATCATCTGTTTGGTGTATATCCTTCCAGACATTTTTCTACATGAATATTTGCAAATACATTTTTCTAAAAACATAGTTTTTCTGTACCTTGCTTTTTCCCCCACCTACTTATTGGGAACAGCTTCTTGTGTTAAAACAGTGATGCCTCCTACATTCTTTTTAATAGCTTCAGTTATCCATTGTCAGCATAAATTATTTAGCCAGTGCCACACTGATGGACTTTGGGGTTGTTTCCAATTTTTCAACATTTCAAGTAATTCCCAAATTAGGTATCTCTAACACTCAGCTTCGCATACTTGTGTAACTACTTCCATAGGATAAATTCCTGGCAATGGAATTTCTGAGTCAAAAATCTTTTTTTAAAGATTTCTTTCTCCCCCCACCTCGTTGTTTGCACTTGCTGTCTGCTCCCTGTATGCATTCGTTGTATGCTCATCTTTTTAGGAGGCACTGGGAACTGAACCCAGGACTTCCCATATGAGAGGGAGAAGCCCAATTGCTTAAGCCACCTCTGCTCCCCCCTTGTTGTGTCTCTCGTTGTGTTTCCTCATTGTGTCTCTTCATTGTGTCATCTTATTGCACCAGCTTGCCATGCCAGCTCATCACGTCAGCTTGCTGTCTTGCTTGTCTTCTTTAAGAGGCACCAGGAACCAAACCCGGGACCTCCCACTGGTAGGTGGGTGCCCAATTGTTTGAACCACATCCTCTTCCTCTAAAATTTTAATAAATATTAAACTGGCCTCCAGAAAGGCTGCAGTAATTTAAATTTTACAGTGAATGCCTGTTTTCTGTATATACTTACCAGATTGATGCTATCAATGTTTTTTTGTTTTTTACTATCTGATAGGTGAAATCTTTTTTTTTTTAAGATTTATTATTTCTTTCTCTCCCCTTCCCCCACTGCCCAGGTTGTCTATTCTGTGTGTCTATTTGCTGCGTCTTCTTTGTCCGCTTCTGTTGTCAGCAACACGGGAATCTGTGTTTCCTTTTGCTGCGTCATCTTCTGTCATTTCTCTGTGTGGGCGGCACCATTCCTGGGCAGGCTGCACTTTCTTTCACGCTGGGAGGCTCTCCTTACGGGGCGTACTCCTTGCGTGTGGGGCTTCTCTACGCGGGGGACACCCCTGCGTGGCACGGCACTCATTGCGCACATCAGCACTGCACATGGGCGTGCTCCACATGGGTCAAGGAGGTCCCGGGTTTGAACTGCAGACCTCCCACGTGGTAGACGGCGCCCTAACCACTAGGCCAAGTCCGCCACCCGAAATATTTTATTATTGCTTTATTTTGCATTACTTAACTATTGGATCATTTCTCTTTCTTCAGAGAATCATTTGGTCATATCCTTTGTTCACATATTTTTAGGGTTGCCTTTTTTTTCCCATTAACTCATGAGCCCTCCTGAGTATTGATTTTTTTCAGGTGTTAGCAATATTTTCCCAGTTGAATGTTTGTAGTTTGTTTGCCATATAACATTTTCATTGTTAATGTGATCAAACTCACAAATATTTTGGTTTATTTCTGTTTTTTTCTTGTCATTTTAGAAAGGTCTCCTCCATCCCAAGGTAAGGAGAATATTCGTCCACTTTCCCTTTAGTTTTTTTTTTTAAGATTTATGTATGTATGTGTTATGTATGTCTCCCCCCCTCCCTCCATTGTCTGCTCCCTGTGTCCATTTGCTGTGGGTTCTTCTTCGGTTCCGGGAACCGATCCTGGGACCTTCTGGAGAGGGAGAGAGGCGATCATTCTCTTGCGCCACCTCAGCTCCCTGGTCTGCTGCCTCTCTTAATGTCTCTCCTCTGTGTCTCTTTTTATTGCGTCATCTTGCTGCATCAGCTTTCTGCATGGGCCAGCACTCCTGTGTGGGGCAGTACTCCTGTGCAGGGCAGCACACCTGCACGGGGCAGCACTCCGCATGGGCCAGCTCGCCACACAGGCTAGCTTACCCTCACCAGGAGGCACTGGGTATTGAACCCTGGACCTCCTGTATGGAAGATGAGAGCCCAATTGTTTGAGGCACATCTACTTCCTCCTTTAGTGTTTTTTAACATTTTCTTTTTATATTTAAATCTTTTGCATTAATACATGAGATGGAGATCCCACTTCCCACACTGCCCTCAACTAGCTAATTGTTCAAGAAATGATGATTGATGTTTACAAGACTCACCTTAGACCCTGGGATACAAACCAGCTGAAAGTGTAAGACTGGAAAAAGATATTCCATGGAAATAATAACCAAAAAAGAGCAGGGATAGCTATACTCATATCAGACAGAACAGACTTTAAATGCAAAGAAGTTATAAGAGATACTGAAGGCCATTATATATTAATGAAAGGGAAAACCCACCAGGAAGAGATACAGTCATAAATATCTATGCACCTAACCAGGGTGCCCCAAAATACATGAGACAATCTCTGACAAACTAAAGGGAGAAACAGACATCTCTACAATAATAGTTGGAGGAAAAAAATAAAATAAAAAATAGTTGGAGACTTCAACACACCACTCACATCATTAGATAGAACAACTAAACGGACATCAACAAGGAAACCAAGAACTTGAACAATATGGTAAATGAATTAGACGTAACAGACATACACAGAACATTGCATCCAAACTCAGCGGGTTATACATTCTTCTCAAGAGCCCATGGATCTTTCCCCAGTTTAGACCACATGTTAGGGCTCAATGCAGCTCTCACTAAATATAAAAGGACTGAAATTATACAAAGCCCCTTCTCAGATCCATAATGAAATGAAACTGGAAATCAATAGACAGGAAAGATGTAAATTCGCAAATGTGTGGAGGCTAAACAACACACTCCTAAATAATCAGTGGGTGAGAGAAGAAATTGCAAGCGAAATAAGTAAATATAATGAGACAAATGAAAAGGACAATACAACTAATCAAAACTTATAGGATACAGTGAAGGCAGTCTTGAGAGGGAAATGTACAGCCCTAAACGCCTATATTAAAACAGAAGAGGGGAGCTGATATGGCTCAGTGGTTTGAGCTCCAGCCTCCCATATACAAGGTCCCAGGTTCAGTTCCTGGCCCTGGTACCTATAAAAAAATAATTTCGCCCAGTGCGAAAAAGTGCAGCCTGCCCAAGGTGGCGTCGCACACATGGAGAGCTGATACAGCAAGATGATGCAACAAAAAGACACATATTCCCAGTGTCACTAACAAGAATATAAGTGGACAGAGAAGAACACACAGTAATGGACACAGAAAGCAGACAACTGGGGGGGGGGGGGGGGAGCAGAGAAGGGGAGAGAAAAAAATAAATAATAAATCTTTAAAAAAATAACTAAATTTAAAAAATTTTTTTAAAAAGAAGAGCTAAACTCAAAGATTTAACTGAACAACTGGAGAAACTAGAAAAAGAACAGCAAACCAATCCCAAAGCAAGCAGAGGGGAAGAAATAATAAAGATTAGAGCAGAAATAAATGAAATTGAGAACCAAAAACACAATAGAGAAAATCATCAAAACCAAAAGCTGGTTCTTTGAGAATATCAGTAAAATTGACAACCCCCTACCTAGACCCCTAGCTAGACTAACAAAGAAAAAAGAAGAGAGAAGATGCAAATAAATACAATCCGAAATCAAAGGGGGATGTTACAACTGACCCCACAGAAATAAAAAGGAACATAAGGGGATAGTATGAGAAACTATATGCCAGCGAACTAGACAACTTAGATAAAATGAACAAATTCCTAGAAACAACCTACACTGATGCTACAAGAAATAAAAGAACTTAACAAACCAATAACATTGAAAAGGATTGAATCCATCTTCAAAAATCTCCCAACAAAGAAAGAAAGAAACAAAGAAACAAATCTCCCAACAAAGAAAGTCCAGGACCAGATGGCTTCACAGGTGAATTCTACCAAGCATTTCAAAAAGAATTAACAACAATCCTGTTTAAACTCTTCCAAAAAATTGAAGAGGAGGGAAAATTACCCAACACATTTTATGAGCGAACATCACCCTAATACCAAAGCCAGATAAAGACACTACAAGAAAAGAAAATTACAAACCAGTCTCTCTAATGAACATAGATGCAAAAATTCTCAGCAAAATACTTTCAAATCAAATCCAAAAGCATAACAAAAAACTTACACATTATAACCAAGTGGGATTTATTGCTGGTATGCAAGGCTGGTTCAACATAATAAAATCAATCAATGTAAGACACCACATTAACAAACTGAAGGGAAAAAACTACACGATCATCTCAATTGATGCAGAAAAGGCATTCAACAAAATCCAGCATCCTTTCTTGATAAAAACACTTCATAAAATAGGAATAGAAGGAAAATTCCTCAATATGATAAAAGGCATCTATGAAAAACCCACAGCCAACCTTGTACTCAATGGGAAAAGGCTGAAAGCTTTTACTCTAAGATTAGGAACAAGACAAGGATGCCCACTCTCACCACTGTTATTCAACATTGTACTAGAAATTGTAGCTAGAGCAATTTGGCAAGAAAAAAAAAAAAGGCATCCAAATAGGAAAAGAGGAAGTAAAACTCTCACTGTTCGCAGATGACATGATCCTATATTTAGAAAATTCTGAAATGTCTATGACAAAGCTACTTGAGCTAATAAATGAGTTCAGCAAAGTGACAGAATACAAGATCAACATGCAAAAATCAGTAATGTTTTGTACACTAGTATTGAACAATCTGAGGAAGAAATCAGGGGGGAAATTCCATTTACAATAGCAACAAAAAGACTCAAATATCTAGGAATTAATTTAACCACCTATACGCAGAAAACTATAAAATAATGCTAAAAGAAATGAATGAAGACCTAAACAAATGGAAAGACATTCTGTGTTCATGGATTGGAAGACTAAATATCATGAAGATGGCAATCCTATCCAAACTGATTTAGAAAGTCAATGCAATACCAATCAAAATTCTAATAGCCTACTTTACAGAAATAGAAAAGGCAATTACCAAATTCATTTGGAAGGGAAAGTGCACCCAAATAGCCAAAAGCATTCTAAAATAGAAGAGCAACATAGGAGGAATTTCACTGCCTGACCTTGAGACATATTACAAAGGCACAGAGGTCAAAACAGCATGGTACTGGCATAAAGATAGACACATCGATCAGTGGAAAAGAATTTAGAGTCCAGAAATAAACCCTCATCTCTATGGCCAATTGTTGTGTTTTTTTTTTTTAACATTCCCCTCCTGCTCCCCTCCCCATCCTCCCGTAAGATGGCTCCCTCTTCTGTCTGCTCATTGTTTGCTCGCTGTGTCCTCTCGTTTTTCAGCTCGTCTTCTTTAGAAGGCACTGGGAACTGAACCTAGGACCTCTCATGTGGGAGGTGGGTGCCCACTGCTTGAGCCACATCCACTCCTGACCAACTCTTTTTGACAAACCTACAAGTCCATATTAAGGGCACAAAATAGTCTCTTCAAAAAATGGCGCTGGGAGAACTGGATCTCTATAACTCAAAGAATGAAAGAGGACCCTTATCTCACTCCCTATACAAGAATCAACTGAAAATTAATTCAAAGACCTAAATATAAAAGCAAGGACCATAAAACTAGAAAAGAAAATATAAGAAAACTTCTTAAAAGTCTTGTGGTAGGTGGTGGTTTCTTGGACCTTACACCTAAAGCATGCACAACAAAACAAAAAATAGATAAATGGGACCTCCTCAAAATTAAACACTTTTGCCCTTCGCACAACTTTGTCAAAAGGGGGAAAAGGCAGCCAACTCAATGGGAGAAAATATTTGGAAATCAAATGTCCGATAAGGGTTTAATATCCATGATATATAAAGAGATGTTACAAATCAACAATAAAGACAAACAACTTGATTGAAAAATGGGCAAAAGACTTGAATAGACATTTGTCCAAAGAAGAAATTCAAATGGTAAAAAATCACATGAAAAATATGTTTAACATCACTAATGATTAGGGAAATGCAAATCAAAACTACAATGAGGGAAGTGGATTTAGCTCAACCAATAGTGCCCACCTACCACATGGGAGGTACACAGGGCCTCCTGACCTGTGTGGTGAGCTGGCCCACATGCAGTGATGCATGTAAGGGGTGTTGTGCCACGCAGGGGTGTCCCCCACGTAGAGGAGCCCCACATGCAAGGAGTGTGCCCCGTAAGGAGAGCTGCCCTGTGCGAAAAAAAGTGCAGCCTGCCCAGGAGTGGCACAGCACACACGGAGAGCTGATGCAGCAAGATGACACAACAAAAAGAGACACAGATTTCCAATGCTGCTGACAAGACTACAAGCGGACACAGAAGAACACACAGCAAATGGACACAGAGAGCAGACAATGGGGAGGGGGGGGATAAAAAAAAAATACAGTGAGATATCATTTCACACCTATGAGAATGGCCACTATTAAAAAGACAGAGAACTACAAGTGCTAGAAAGGATGTGGAGAGATAGGAACACTTATTCACTGTTGGGGGGAATGCAGAATGGTACAGCCACTGTGGAGAACTGTTTGGCAATTCCTAAAGAAGTTGAATATGGACTTGCCACGTGATCTGACAATACCACTACTGGGTATATACCCTGAAGAACTGAGAGCAGTGACATGAACATACCAATGTTCATAACGGTGTGTAGCAATTTGACGTAGTTGTGAATTCCAAAAATAGATATTGGACTATGTTTGTAAACTGGTCTGTACGTGGGCACGATTAAGTGATGATTAGGGCTTTGATTGGGCCATGGCATTAGGGTGTTGAGACCCTACCCCTTGGTGGGTGGCGACTCACAGATAAAAGGCATGGCAAAAGACAACAGTGGGAAGGTTTTTGATGGTGGAGTTTTGATGTTGGAGTTTGATGCTGAAGCCTTAAGCCTCAGGAAGTCAGCATACAGAGGAAAGAGAAGCAAGCCCCAGGAAGGAGGAACCCAGGAAGCCTGAACCCTCGCAGACATAGGCAGCCATCTTGCTCCAACATGTCAAAATAGACTTTGATGAGGGAAGTAACTTATGCTTTGTGGCCTGGTATTTGTAAGCTCCTAACTCAAATATATACCCTTTATGAAAACCAATCAATTTCTGGTATTTTGCATCAGCTCCCCTTTGGCTGACTAATACATGGCGTTATTCACAATTGCCAAAAGTTGGAAACAATGCAGGTGTCCATCAACTGATGAATGGATAAACAAATTGTGGTGTATTCACATGATGGACTATTATGCAGCTGTAAGAAGAAATGAGGTCCTAAAGTCCATGACAACATGGATGAACCTGGAGGATATTATGTTGAGTGAAGCAAGCCAGACACAAAAGGACATATATTGTACGACTGCACTACTACAAACTAAATATATTGTATGGTTCCATTTATATAAAATGTAAATATAAATCAAATATAAAGATGAAATTTGATTAGTGGTTATGTAGGGCTAGGGAACACATGCTAAGGGTTGTGGATTTTTTTTCTTTTTGGAGTAATGAAATAATTCTAAAATTTTGATGATGAACGCACAACATTGTGTTATACTAAAAACCATTGATTGCACACTTTGGATAGATCATATGGTGTGTGAATGTATCTCAGTAAAACTGTTTAATAGATAAATAAATAATTGTGCAAAAGTAGCCAGAAATAGCATCTATGTACAGCAAGGGAAACAGAGAGATTGAGAGGTGAAGAATTTTGTTTATTATTATTGAAATAATGAAAAGGTTCTAATAATGATTGCAGTGATGAATGCACAACTATGTGACTGTACCAAATACCACTGATCGTACACTTTGGATGAACTGTATGCTCTAATAATATGTATCAATAAAAATGATTTGGTAAATAAAAAGAAATGATTATATAATTAATCATTTCTCTCCAATTTAAAGTACCACATTCATCCTATTATGTGCTAAATTCCCACATGCATTTGGATCTGTTTCTGGACTTTTATTTGTGTGGGCTGTTCTGTCCCATGCCTGTCCCAGCTCTATGATTTTATTTCATATTTCAGTAATTCGTAGAGCAGATTCCCACCCCACCCCCCCCAATCCTGTTTCAGAATGTTCTGACTTATCTCATTATCCCTCTGGGTAAACTTTCTAATTGTTTTGTCAAGTTTCCAAAATAATTCTCTTGAGTTCTAGAGACTGCATTAAATTTATGGATTTTGGGAAAACTGGTATCTTTTATATTCCCAGAGTCTTCCTAAGAATAAGTTACTACTCTTTGCTTTATCAAATCTATCTTTTTTTAAAGTAAATCTCAAAAGGACTTTAGTTTCATTGAATGAATGCATTTCAATCCTAGACAGCTCTTGTTAAAGCTGTTTCTAAATATTTCATGGTTTTTGTTGCTCTTATGAACGGGATATTTCCTAACATTAACTTTCTAACTAGTTCTGACAAAGCCAAGGGTTGGTTGTATTTTTTGCCTCCCTCTGTCCACACGCTCCCTTCTAGAACTGCTACGGCTTCTGTGTAGCATTTTAGTGGGATGACTCAAAGCTCATGATCTTGTCCTTTCTCTCAAACCTATCATCATTTATCTTTAACTTAGCATTGCCTAAGTTTCAAAAATTCTCATACCACTGTCCTAATTTTTTTATCTTGGTAGACCGCCTGTACATTACTCAGTTCCTTAGTATTTCCCTTTAAACTAAGTCATTAAAAATAAATTTAGGGGAGTGGATGTGGCTCAAGCAGTTGGGCACCTGCCCCCCACATGGGAGGTCCTGGGTTCAGTTCCCAGTGCCTCTTGAAGATAAGCAGACAACGAACAGAGACAACGAGCAGACAGCAAGCAGACAGATGAGGGTGCCATCTCAGGTGTGGGGGAGCAAATTTAGAGCAGCGGATTTAGAGCAAATGGTTAAGCACTTGCTTCCCATATATGAGGTCCTGGGTTCAATCCCTGGTACCTCCTAAAAATGCAGTAGTATCCATGACATAACAAGTAGTCTGATGTTCTGGTTATACTTTTTCTAATGGGTAGAATAAACCTGTAACTATTAAAGGTTCAAAAAACGTCCTTCAGACCACTTAATATCATTTCTGGTACTACCTACCAGTTTTTGAAACTAGCTGGAAACAAACCTTTCCACCTGGACTGTGTGGCACCACAGCTTCCAAGTCAACTTTCTTCCTTCCCCAGCCTCATGGGTTCCAGACCGGGGCGTGGTGGCCACCAAGTCCGCTCCTTCATCCCCATCCTGGCCGTGCTTTCTCTTAGTCTCTTGCGCCCCCGGATGCCCCCTTCTCCTCATCGCTGGTGATGAGTGGCTGCCCAGCAGGAGTCCCTGGGATTCCTTCCCAAGGACCCGCCTCCTGCTTCCAGGCCAGCCTTTCTGAAGCCACCTCCTCATCCTGGCAGGCCCATTATCTCGTTTATCAAGGACTCCTCACTGCCCTCTGCGTTATTTCGACACGCTTCCCTGCCCACCCCCAGCTCCTGCTGTCCCTCAGGCAGGCTGTGACTCTGAGGTGCCCCCTCTCCCCTCTGCTCACCCCAGCCTTACCTGTCCCCTCAGGCTGTTTCCAGGAAGCCTTCTTGGAGGATTCCAGCCCTTGCCCTCTTACTCCCGCAGCCTTGTCTACTGCTGTCCTGAAGTGTCTCATCTTCCTGAGGAGACTACAAGCTGCGTGAGGGCAGGCTTCGTGTCTGAATATTCCCTCCACATCAGCGCAACTGCCAAGCACACGTCAGATGCTCCATAAACACTTGTCGACTCACCGCTGGGTGGCATTCCCAGAGACTTACCTCAGGCGCCCCCTCTCCTGCTACTTGCCACGGCTGCTCAGCCCTCCCCACCCACCAACCAAGGGCAAGAGGGGAAAAGAAACACGTGTGAGAGAAGCGCAGAGCACTGAAATAGAAGAAGCCGGGGCTAGGATCATAAGTCTTTTAATATATTATTCTGAAAAGAAAGGGATTAAAAAAAAGTTCCTGACATCTCTTCTTTTTTTTTTTTTTTTAATTTAAATAAATACCCTGCCCGCCCGCCCCCCACGGATACCCGCGAAAACATCCCTCCTTCCCCATCTTCCCGCCCTTCTCTGGCGCTAGATCCTCACCCCAGAGCTAAATAAATAAGATGCCTGTTTCAGAGCAGGCCCTGCTCACTACCAAATTCCTGTAAATCCTGCAAATGACTCTGTGACCCCTCGGCTCACCTGAGCCCCTCCCTCTGCCCCCCTGCACACCCCACACCAGTAGGACCCCCAGCTTTGGTGTGGGCATGGATGGTGGGGCTTTTAGGCACTGGGGAGAGTGCCAACTTGGTGCCCTTTAGTTCCCCTTGATTCCACGGCTCGGGAATAGGCAAGAACCCAGAACTGCCCTCCAGACTAAAATAAATAACAAAATAAATACCCCCCCCCGTCCCGTTTCCAACTCTCTCTCCCTGCGAGCTCCTCCACCTCTCTGCTCCCTCTTTGCTTTTGAGCCCCCCTCCTCCTCCCTAGCCCTCCCCTGCCTCCCCATGCTCTGCCCTCCGCCCTCTCAGGAGCAGGGCCCACCACGCTCAGCCCGGAGAGCCGAGGAGGGCCCCAGTCCCGCCCTGGAGCAAACTCTTCCCCCAAACTCCAGCGGGTGCTGCTGGCACCCCAAGCCTGACAGGCTGGGCAGACCCCGTGTCCGGGAGGGGTGCTGGGGGTGGAGGGCAGGGGTTCTCCCTGGCTCTCTCTCACCTGGTCCTTCAAGTGTCTCTCTCTCAAGGCAAGTCTCCCTGAAGAGGCAGGCGCGGCACGCCCCAGTCCAAGTGCCCTGGCCGCCGGCCCCCTCAGATGGCAGTGTCCCAGAGGACCGTGTGCTGCCGGCGGCAGGGCGGGGTGCCGGACTTGCGGGGCTCTGGCCCCCGCCGCCAGCTGGGGAGGATGGGCATGCTCTCCTGCTTGCAGAGGCCGCGGTCGGGCCGGTGCCGCGCCTTGATCTCCTTGCACACGCAGCGCTTGCGCTCGATCACCTCCAGCAGCTTGCCGTCCCGCTCGCGCGCCGGCTGGGGTGGCAGGGGCAGCGGCAGCGGCAGCGCAGGGTGGGTCTGTGCCCCTTCCTCCCCGCCGCCGGCCAGGGACGGGGTAGGGAGAAAGGATAAAGGGTGGGGGTCAAGGACCTCGGAGTGACTGGGCCCTCTCCCCACTGCGCAAACCAACGTCTTCCTCCAGAAGCAAGCCCGCTCTGGCTCCCTGGGACCTCTGTCCGGGCCCTGGGCCACGGGGGCTGCCCCTGCACCCTCTGCCGGCCGCCGTGCGCCCTGGAGCCAGGCTGGGCCCATCTCACCCCGCGGGAGAGGCGCCTTTTGAAAGCTGTCTTCTCCTGCACTCTGCTCAGTGGCCCACCTGGAGAGGGTTTTTTCTAAACCACACTTGCAGCGGCCTTGACCGACCCCAACCCAGCCCCGCTCTGTGCCCGGTCGGCCCTCTTGCCTGGCCTGGCCTTCTTCACCACCTGCTCCTTCACGAATGAAAGAACCCAAGCTTCTCCCCCACCTCCTCCTCCAGGCCTCACCTGGCTCGGGGCATCCCTGGGCTGGCTGCAGGGCCGGGGGACGTGGGGGACGTGGGGGGCGTGGAGGGCGGCCTGCCGGACTCCAGAGGTGGAGGCGGAGCGCCCCAGGCGGTAGCCTCCAGTGAAATCTGGGGCGGGGGAGGGGGGAACAAGGAGTGAGGGGGGAAGGGGACTCCAAGACCCTCTTCCCCAGGTCCCAGAGAAGAGCCACGCCCAAGGGTCCCAGGAAAGGGGGTAGAGATGTGGCATCAAGGCTCAGGGCCTGGGATGTGGACCCGGCCCCTGCCAGTTCCCCACAGCCAGTCCCCACCGGGCAGGGGGGCACCTCCGTTTCGGTGGCAGGCCGGGAAGGTCTGGCAGGGCACGGGCAGTGCTGCGCGGCTCCCTCCGCGCTCCCCTCCGTGGTGGATCCTGGCCAGCAGGCCCTCCGCCCCCTGGCTCCGCACCGGGATTCCCGAAGCCACGGGACCTCTGTCCTCACGCTCCAGCTTGCCCAGGCCTTCGGCACTGCCGTTCCAGGCCCGGGCACCCTCCTCGGCCTCTGCTGGGACGACAGGAAGAGCTCAGCACCTTGACGTGGGGGGGATCCTGCTGTCCCGCCACCCACACTCACTGCAGCAGGAATGGGCCTAAAGATTATCTATCCCTTTGCGAGCCGCAGCGGGGCAGGGAGGGACCCAGGACGCAGTCCTTTCCACCCCCTGCAGCCATGCCCCTGCGGCTGAAGAGTCCGGGGCATTTGCAACTTTTCTCTGGTCAAAGGGGTCCCTCCTACCCCAACATTAGATTCAGAGCTCCCGCAGCCCCCAAAAAGGCCAGAATGACCACCCGCCCCGAGCCCAGGGGCGCTGGTCCCCAGGAGAGGGAGAGCCCCAAATCCTGGGCCAGGAGCACTGGGGGAAGGGCTGCCTGTGAACTAAGCTCATCCCTGCGAGCAGGCCTGGCAGAGCATTGCGTTGCCAGGCAACGCTAGGGGCCTCCCTCTCCTCGCCCTCCTGTCTGGATGGGTTGTCATGGTAACAGCTGGGCGGCAGCTGTGTTTAGCTCCTCGTGTGTGCACACTCACAATCACACTCGGGCAGCCCAGGAAGGGAGGGGCGGGCAGCAGAGCAGGTCGGGGGCAGGGGGCGGCGCCTGCTCTCCCAGGCTTCCCGCCCCTCCAGCAGGCAGGCGGGGACCCCAGCCCTCCAGAGCCGCTGCCCGCCTCCCTCCCTCTGGTCTCCCGGGAAACAATGGGCTGTGTCTTCCAAAGGACCCCTCCACAACTCCCCCAGAGCACCCCCAACACTCCCTCGAAGCGACCGCCAGCTGCCTGCCCCACTCACTGTCCAGCTCCTTTGCCTTGCTCCCTCCATACAGGACCTTCCTCTGCAGAGCCCAGCTCGCCCCAAATGTCGTGGCACCCATGTCCTCGTCCTCCTCCTCTGGGGTCCCCGCACTGGCGATGACGTGGGCACAGGAGATGCTGGCAAAAGTACCCCCGTCGGCCCCTTGTTCCTGCAGCTGGATCTTGACCATAGGGGACGGGCCCCCCACTGCACAGCCTTTATTCAGCACCCCCCCGGCCTTGAGGCTCTCGTAGGCAGGGGGTCTCTTGAGCCCAGCTGCTGTGGCCGGGTAGGTCCAGAGCGGGGCCAGGGGGCCGGCCGTGGGATCCGGGAGGCCGTGAGGAGAGGCCAGGCAGCTGCGGTGGTGGAGGACCCCAGCCGCTGCCCCCAGGGCCCCGCCGTGGGGGCTGCACTTCCCTGGCACGGGGGGCCTCGAGCTGGTACACAGCATCCCGTGGAGGACAGAGATCTCCTTCTCCATCTTTGGCTCCCCAGCACCCAGGGGCGGACCCGCCGGCAGCACAGAGTGTGTGGTCACCTTGACTGCCGAGTACACCATGGTGTAGGACACGGCCTTGTCCTTGGGGGGCCCGGGGAGCAAGGCGGCCGGGCCAGGGGGGGCTGCCGGCGCCCCCACCGCCTTGGGGCAGATCATGCTGTGGGAGTTGGGGAGCTCCCGCTCTCCCCGGGGCTGGCCAGAGCCCTGGGGCGGCAATGGCGTCGAGTGGCTCCGGGCCCGGCCTGACGGTCCCAGCAGCAGCAGGTTGGCAGCAGGAGGCGGAGGCGGCGGGGGAGGCGTCTCCCGCTCCCGTGCAGGCACTTGGGGAGCTGGGGTGGAGCCGGCTGGCTCCTTGGAGTGGCAGAGGACCGGGAGCCTCGAGACCCCATCGCCAGGGGTTCGGGAAGCAGCCTTGGCTTGGGGGAAGGCCAGGAGTGGAGGGCGGTGCTGGAGGAGGTTGGGGAACGGTGGGGGGATTTCACAAGGAGTGGGCTTGGTGGGCGTCCCATCCCTCCGGCTCGGGAGGGCTGAAGCTGGCCGGCGGTGGGCGTGGGGCTGGAGGGCCTGAGGCTGGTGTGGCGGGGAGGTCGCTGTCAGTGGGGGGCCCTCCCCGGCCTCCTCGGGCAGTGGGTACTTCATCTCCTCGTAGATGGCCTCGCTCTCTTCGGAGTCCGAGTCGGGGCCGGTGGCAGGGATGGGGCCACCACCCCCAAGAGGGGGTCCACTCAGGCCCCCGCCGCTTCTTCCTCCTCCCCTGAAGACGTCCCCCACCATCTCGATGTACACAGGCTCGTCTTCCTGGGCGCCCAAATCAGGGTCCCCGAGTACGCGGGACCCCCGACCGAGGCGCTGAAGGGGCAGGTTCCCCCCTCGCGGAGAGGGGGCCGGGGGACAGGACTCATCGAAGGAGACGGAGAGCTGGGTGTTGGGGCTCCTTCTGGGCTTCTGCGGAGGGACCTTCCGGCTGGACTCCCGGCCCTCTGCGGCGGGCTTCTGAGCGCCTGGGCAGGGTGAGGCAGGGAGAAACCGGGGCTTAGAGGGGGAGGAGCATGGGGGACCCCATCTGCAGCTTCGTTTCCCCTGCACCCCAGGAGAGGGTTTTTCTCCAGTCGCCCTCAGTCTTTCTACTCAACTCCCTAAAATCTGCAGCTCCCACCCTAAATTTTCCCCCAACTTCATCTCCCTCCAAGGCCACCCCTTTCCCAGCAATGGATTTTTCAGGGCGCACCCCTTGCCTGGTTCATCTCAGGCCCCTCCAAAAGGAACCCCCCATTCCCTCTGAGAATGGAACCTTCCACTTCCTGGCTTCTTCCCTCAATGAACCCTCCAGGACAAGCCTCCCTCCCCCGCCTGGAATGGACCCTCCTGGCTCCCAGCTCCACCTGGAGGAGGTGGGGGGGGGGGCTCTCACCTGCTTTCTTGCTGGGGGGCGCCTCAGGGCCCGGCCCCGCCATGCTGAGCTTGGTGCTGGGGTGCCTCCGGGGCTTGGCCGGGGGTCTCCGGGGGCCGCTGTCCTCTGTGAGACCCCCGCCGCCGCCCCCGGGCCCACCGCCCACGCTGTCCATGCTGCCCACCGAGTGGCAGGAGAGGGAGCGCGGGGCCATGGCGCTGCGGCACGGGTGCGGGGTGTGCTCCTGGGAGGCGGGCATCGTCATGAAGCCCATCCTGAGGGAGCGGCGCAGCGAGGCGAGGTCCCGCACGCGCACTCCAGGCCCCGGGCCTGCCCCGGGCCCCGCCGGGCCTGCGGGCCCCACCTCCTTACTGGAGCTGGGGAGAGAAGGGCCCAGGTGGGGCAGAGGTGGCGATGGGGGGCAGCTCGGAGGACAGGGCACAGTTGCGGGGGTGTAGGCGGGCAGGGCAGCACCCCCAGGGCGCGTTCTTAGGCGCGGTGGAGAAGTGCCAGCCGGGCCAGAGGGCCCCTCCTGACAGGTGCACACCTGCCCCTGCCGCCGGCGCCTCTCTGCTCTGGGCTGCTGTGCTCCCGCAAGCCGCTCCTCCTCCTCCCAGACGCGGCCTGAGTCGCCACCTCGCCCTGGCAGCTTCCCCCCAGCCGAGGCTCGTCTTCCCTCCCTCCTGCTCCCTCCCTCAGTGCTGTCCTCTCTCTGTCCCCCTCCCTGGCTCCCCCCCATTCCCTTTCACTGTCCCCGAGCTGCTGGGTGAGGGAAGGGGGTTGTTGGCAGGAGAGAGGGGAGAACGCTGCGGGGTGGGCTCTCATTAAGGCCCTGTCTGCTAACCCTTCATTAGGGAGAGATCGCTGCAGTGATAGCTCTGATTAATCTAATTAACAACAAGAATTAAACTCCACAGTTGGGAGGAGGGAGCAGGGAGCCGCCTCTGACTCAGGCTTCAGCAGGAGTGAAAGGAGAAGGGAACGAGTCTGAGAGCCAGGCCCCAGGGCCCACGGAGGGCGCGGAGCGAGGACAGGGGGCTCCCCAGTCCTGACTCCCCTGCACGGCCCAGCCTGCATGGCCCCCCAGCCCTATTGCTTGACCACTCACCTCCCCAGCAGAGGAGATGGGTGGGGGGCCAGATGCAGCTTCTCTGATGCCCCCTGCATTGACCACCCCGGACCCTGTGGGGGCAGTGGGGCTCTCCCCTTCCAAGGTCAGAAGACAGGGGAGCCAGGAGCCAGCCCCAAATGGACAGAGGGGAGAAGACCACGTGCCAAAGGCGAGTCAGGAAGGAGGGCCCCGGGTGGCTGGGGAGGAAGCGCCCAGGGGTGCTTGCCGGTGGGCTGGAGGCCCCCTAGGAGGCCGGGAGAGGGGTCAGAGGCAGGAGGAGGGACTGCACACAGGGCTGAGATGGGGGGATGCTCCCTGCTGACAAGGCCGTGGGGACAGGGCTCTGGCCCAGAAAGCTGGGAGGCTGAGGTGGGACCGGCAAGGGACCCCGGGACCCGCCGCCTTACCTCCTCTTGGCCTCCTCCTCCTTGTGCTGCCTCCACTCCAGCTTGGTCTTCCGGTAGAGAAGGTTCATGTCGCGGGGCAGGAGGTGGGGGCTGGGGGGCCCTGCTCAGCGCCACCAGGCCCGGGGGGCGGCCCTCCCTGGGTCCCCGATCCACTTGGTGGTGGGGAGGGAGGGAAGGAAAAAAGAAAGAAAGATAAAGAGGGGGTGAGGAATGAAGGAGAAAGAGAAAAAGGCAGAGATGTGACTCGGGTCCTCGGAGAGGAAAACAGAGGCACAGAGAACCTCACAGAGCCCCCAGGACCGAAGGACAGACAGACAGAGACGCCTTGTGTACCCGGAGCCAAACACCCTGACAAAGGGGTTCAGAGCCACAAATACACACTCTGGAGAGGGCAGGTCGACACGGCTCCCACCGTGTGTAAATACAGCCTGCTACACCACCAATGCACCGCCGGCCCGGCGAGCCTCAGCCCCACAGCTGCACGCAGGAGCAGACGCACAGGTCGGCGCAGGTAAACACAAACACCCCCAGACACACCCACAGAGACACACACACACATCCAGACACACACAATTCTTCTACACAGAACCCGACACACCTACAGACCAGGCGCTCGGCCCGGGGCCTGCCGGCGTCCACTGCACCCACCGGGGAAGAGGGAGACAGGCTCCCCACCCCCTCTTGGGCCCTGAGGCTTGGGGTGGGGGTCTTGAGGGCAGGGTGGGGGTGCCGAAGGAAGGGGGGGCACTCAGAGTTGGGCATCTAAAATACCACCCATCCGTGCACCTCCATTCCCTGCCTGGCCTGGGCCAGGGCCGGGTCCACCCAACTCCCCCACCCCCTGGCAGGGGTCTGCACCTCCACCTCTACCAAATCACCTTCCTCCTCCTCCAGGATTTGGGAGGCTCCCGGCTTCCCCCTTCCGGTCCCCGCCCCTCAGTCCGGGGGGCTCCAGGCTGGCCCCACAGCTACCTCCTGCGCCGCGGCCTCCATACCTGCTCTGCTTTCCCTTCCCCCAAACACACACTCTCTTTCTCGCCTCCAGCCTCACCTCTCCTCCCAGGCGCCCCTCCTCACTGCCGTCCTCCCCCTCCCCCTCCCCCTGTTTGTTCCCAAACTGGCCTGCTTCATCCCCCTCTCCATCCTGGGGCCCCGGCGCCCGGCACCCTTCCCTTCCCCTTGTCCTGCTGCCCCGGGTTTCTCCGCCTCTCGCCCCGCCGATCCTCCCAGCCCCTTGCGCCCCTCCGCCCTCCCCGCTCCAAGCCTCCCCAGTTTCCCCATCATCGTACCTGGCCTGCCGGGCGCCGGCCCCCCCATGCCGGGCTCCGCCCGGAGCAGGAGGAGGGAGGAGGAGAGACAGAGAGAGACCGGGGGGAGCGGAGCTGGGCCCTGCCGCAGAGGCAGCCCCGCCTCCGGGTCCGCCCCCAGACCCGCCCCCGGCCCCAAACCCACCCTTCCACACCCTCCAAGGACAGAGCGCGAGCGGCCGCGCCGCGCCGCGCCGCGCCACGCCGGGAGGCCGGGGTAGGGGGCGCGGGGCCCGCCGGCGGGGATGCGGCGGCAGGGCGAGGGGCGCGGAGGACCCCGCGCCAGCCCGCACCGCCTGGGGCCGCCCGCCCCTTGCCCCCTGCCCGGCCGGGCCGCGCTCGCTTCGGGCTCCCCGGCCCAGGCGGAGCGGCGCGCAGCGGCGCCCCCCCGCGGCAATCCGCGGCCCGCACCCACGCGTGCACCCGGCGCGCCCGGCGCTCGCGGGGTCCGCGCCCGGCGTGGGGCCGGGGCGAGGCTGCGGCTGCTGCGGGGCGCGGGGTGCAGTGAGGCGGCGAGGCCGGCAGGGGGGGCCCCCGCTCTCCCGGCCGCGGGGCGCGGAGTCGCGAGCCTCGGGCTCCGCGTCCCTGCCCGGCAGGGGGCGTGCTCGCCTGGCCGCGCCCCCGGCCCCGCCGCCCCCCAGGTGCGGGGGCGGGCGCGGTGGCCTCGCGGTGCTGCCTGCCCGGCGCCGGGACCGAGCGCCCCGGCCTGGGCTCAAAGTCTTCCGTCCGGCCCCGCGGCCCAAGTCACCCTCCCGTAACCTTTGACTCCGCCCGCGCCGCCCGCCGCGACCTGGGCGCACCTGGGTGGGCCTGGGCCGGGACCACGGCGGCCTCCACCCGGGTGTGGCCGCGGCGGGCGACACCGCCCCTTCCTCGTCCGCTGCGGGAGAGGTTTCTCCCTCGGAGATCCCTTGGGCGCCTTAGGGTGAACGCCCCGAGACCCCGGTTCTACCGCTAACCAGTTGTGACTTTGAGGGGCGTCTCAGGTGAAACCCACCTGGATAGAGTGGTTGGGGGAGTGGGGTGGTCTTTAGAATAATGAATCCCAGAGTGCTTTGTAAGTCCTGGAGGGCCCACCCGTTCACGGTCAGGGCTCTTAGAGATGCCCTCAGGGCAGGTAACGGTCAAGTCTGGTGTGTAATTCCACCTTGACACATTCATTCATACAACATCGATTTCCCAGAGACCTAGTGAGTCCCAGACACTCCACGGAGAAGAATCCCGGAGACTGAGAGCCTGAGGGGCGGGAAGGGGTCAGCAGAGTCGGGGGGCGGGGCGGGGGAGAGTCCAAAGATGAGCTCTGAATCAGTCGCTGAGTCAGTGCTGAAGTAAGGAGGGCTGAGGCGGGGCCTGGGGTGCTGTGTTGTCAGAAGACACAGGGTTCTGCAGAGTGCAGGGTGGGGGCTGGGAGGGCTTGTGGGGGCCGCTTTCCTGACCTCAGGACTTGAGGGGCCGTGGAGCAGGTGTCGCTCAGTGGTTGAGCACATGCTTCACATGCACAAGGTCTGGGGTTCAATCCCTGGTACTTCACCCCCCCCAAAAAAAAAAGGACTCGAGGGGCCTCAGGAACCCTATTACTATGGCTAAAGGGAGAGAGGCAGGTGCTTTTTTTAGCCAGGGAATAAAGAATGAGTTTATAGATGGGGGTGGCATTGTTTTATTTTTTGCCTAACCTCAAAGGGTGGTCGGAAATTTCCAGGAGCTAACGGAGTGAGGGAGGAGGAATATGGGAAAGAGAGGGATGGCGGGAAGAGCACTGGAATAGGAGTCAAAGTTCTAAGGCCTTGGGCAAGTAGCGGAATGCCTCTGAGCCTCAGTTTCCTTTGTTGAAACAGTGGAGCTCAAAACTCCCCATCTCCACTCAGGACAGTTTTGAGCATTCAATGAAGATAATTATGGGAAGTGCAGAAATGTGAGGAATCCATTTCCTTCTGCATCTGAAAGGCAGATGTGATCATTAGAAACTGCTTTTGCTAAAAGAATCCTTCTTGGAATGTTGGCTGTGGGTGGCACCTAGTAGGTGCTTGTTAAGTGTGTGGGTTTGCCTTCATAACAAGCGATGGGTTTATATATAAAAATATATGAAAAAAAAACAACAAGTGATGGGAGAGGTGGGAAGGGTTGGGGGGAGCAGACTGAGGCCAGCCAGGGCTTGTCCTTGGGTGCACCTGGGTGGGTGACCGCATGGCCAGCAATTGGAGTGAAAGTAGAAAGCCGCACCTGCGTCTCTTTCTACCTGTGTGTCCGTTCATGAGGGCCCCATGAGGACACACCTGAGCTTGTAGTACGTCCCTCCTCTGCGCCTGAGAGCCTTTTTGAACCTCCTGGCTCTCCATTTCCACATCTAATAAGGGGGGGTAAGCGATGTCTGGGATTTGATTTCAAATATTCCAGCAAAACACAACCAAAGATTGGGGGGTGGGGTGTATAGATGACACCAAGATGAGCTGTGAGTTGGTGACTGTTGATAGAAACGATTGGTGCATGTTTGAAATTTTCCATAATATACTTTTATTTTTTTAATTTTTTTTAGGTACTGGGCCCAAACCCAGGACCGCATATGTGGGAAACAGGCGCTCTACTGCTTGAGCCACATTCGCTCCCCTCATAACAATCTTTAAAAAAGGGGGGCCCGCGGTGCAGATGTAGCGTAAATGGTTGAGCGCCTGCTTCCCCTAGACGAAGTCCTGGGTGCAATCCCAGGTACCTCCTAAAATAAGTAAGTACATAGATAAGTGGGCAGGGGAAGTAAGAGCATCTTCCTCACACGGGTACTGTGAAAACCAAATGAGGTGTGATGACAGCAGAGCAGCAGGACAGCATGTCCCAGGCTCTTAAGGGGTACGGCGCCCGGCAATCGCCTTCCCACTGACCGTGGGGCTCCAGGCCCGCAAGCGCCTGCAAGTGAGGGAAGCCCTGGCCTCCCGCAACGCCTCCCCTTTCTCCCCGCCCTCGGGCCCCCGCCGCCGGGGAAGAGGCGAGGCGAGGCGAGCCGGCAGGGGTGGGGGTAAGGCGGGCTGTCGGCGCCCCAGGCCCAGCCCGAGCAGCGGCTGCGGCAGCGGCAGTGCGGCGGCCGCGGCGGGCCTGGCGCGGGGCCAGCTGGCGGGGCGCCCCGGGCGCGCGGGAGGAGGAGGAAGGGGCGGAGGCGCGGCGGGAGGAGGCGGCGCGGCGCCGTCAGCAGGCCCGGGGAGGCAGGACTTCCTGGTGTGGGGGTTGTCAACAGCCCCGAAAGGGACAGACTGCGAGGCTGGAGCCGAGGAGCAGGGGGACCGAGCCAGCGTGGCCACGCGGGAGGACGCTTGGGGGACCCGCGCACCGAGACCGCTGAGGCCGGCTGCCCCCGGGGAGGCTTTCCACCTGGAGGAGCGGCGGGCGGTCGGGAGACCCTCGGGGCTTCGGAGGCCGCGCCTGGGCTCCGCCGAGGAGGCGGGGGGCTCCTTCTTCGCTGGCGAGCAAACTTTCCACGGAGATGCCTTGCGGGGCCAAGTGCGGCCCCCAAAGAGGACCGGGCAGCCCCTGATCGCCCCCTGCGCTCCTCGAGCTGCCCGGGGCCAAGAGGCCCCAGGGAAGGACCCTCGAAGATCCTAGGCAGGGGCGACCCCAGCTCCACTGCGCGTCCGAGGCCGGAGAGGTAGGGCTCAGGGCTGGGCGGGGCGGGCCGCGCTGCCACCGCAGCCCCAGGGATGCGGGAGCGGGGCTGCGGTGCCCCCGCGGAGGCCGGGACAGCTGAGCTGCTGCTGGTCACCCAGACCCCAAAGCCCCTGCCCTCGAGGCAACCCCCATCCCGTGGATTTGAGTCCTGGGCCAGCAAGGCCAAACTTTGGGTGCCAGCTGCCTCTTCTTGCACTCGGCACCCACTGGGATGGCCACCCCGCGCCTCTGGTCCCTGCCCTCTCTGTGCGTCTCTTTGTCCCTGGGTCTCTGGTGGTTTCCCCTTCCTCCCCCATCCTGCTCCCCAGAGAGGAAGCCCCGGAGATGGCCTGCCCACTGCTTTCTCTCTCGCACACAGCAGCCTCTCTCTCTTTTTTTCTAGTTTGCAAACTCAGCTCTGGAGTTCGGCAGCGACATCAGCAGGAAAAACCTGCCCCTGCCCCCCCACCCCCACCCCCGCTGCCTCCCCTCCCCTCTGCCTTCACCAACCAGGCACCCCCAGTTCCCGCCAGGCCCTCCCGCCATGTCGGACCCAGACGTCCCTAGGGGCCCTGATGCCCCTGCCATGTGGCCCCCCTGTTCCAGGGGTGCCTGAGCCCCCACGCAGAGCCCCAGCTGCCCCCCAACCCCTGCCCGTCTCGGCCCAGGCCTGAGCCCCAGGGACCATGAGCGGGGGCAGGAAGAAGAGCAGTTTCCAAATCACCAGCGTCACCACCGACTACGAGGGCCCAGGGAGCCCGGGGGGTGCCGACCCCCCGACCCCACCGGCCCCCACCGGGCCTCCGCCCCGCCTGCCCAACGGGGAGCCCACCCCCGAACCAGGGGGCAAGAGTACTCCCCGGAATGGCTCCCCGCCGCCCGGGGCCCCTGCCTCCCGCTTCCGGGTGGTGAAGCTGCCCCACGGCCTGGGAGAGCCCTACCGCCGAGGTCGCTGGACGTGTGTGGACGTGTATGAGCGAGACCTGGAACCCCCTAGCTTTGGCCGGCTCCTCGAGGGAATTCGGGGGGCCTCTGGGGGCACTGGGGGCAGATCTTTGGATTCCAGGTTGGAGCTGGCCAGCTTGGGCCTGGGCACCCCGGCCCCGCAGCCAGGCCTGTCGCCGAGCCCCACATCCTGGCTCCGGCCGCCCCCCACCTCCCCCGGACCTCAGGCCCGCTCCTTAACTGGGGGGCTGGGCCAGCTGGCAGGGTCTGGCAAAGCCCGGGCGGAGACTCCCCCGCTGTCGGTCTCCGCATCCCCGCAGCGCCCCCCGGAAGCCGGGGCCGGGGAGACCGGCACGGTCACACCCAGGGGCCCTACACCCCTGCCCTCCCTGAGGGTGGAAGCGGAGGCCGGGAGCTCAGCCGCTGCGACACCTCCACTGTCCCGAAGGAAGGATGGGGCCCTGCGGCTGAGGATGGAGTTGGGTGCTCCGGAGGAGTCAGGGCAGGTAAGGGAGACCCCCCGGGGGCCGCGCAGTTCCAGCTCAGCCTCTGCCTAGCCTCCACCCTGGGCCATCCCCTTTCCCCCTCACCTCTACAGTGCCTCCCCGTCATCACCTGTCTATCAGAGCAGAGAGCTCCTCCTTTCCCTTCCCTTCCATACCTCTTAGAAGTCCCTTTCTAGTCCTCCCGGGCCTTTATTTGCTTCCTCCCGCATCCTGCGCCTTCTTTGGCCTTGCCTCTACCTTGGCTGGTCTCTGCCTCTCCACCTCCGCCGCCTCCTCACTTTGGCCTTCACCTTCCATCTTGGTCTCACCCCTTCTGGCTTGAGGAGTCGAGGGTGGAAGCCCCTGCAGGGCTGGGTATGTGTGTGTGCTGAGCCTTCGGGTGAGGAGCTGCCAGGGATTTTGGGGGAGGGGGTGGGAACCAAAGGTGGGCATTCCATTGTGAGTCCATTCCAAGTCCAACCCCAATGCCGGGGTCTTCTCCTTCCCACTAGCCACCCATCACAGCCCCCTCTCCAGCTCTGGCCCAAGCCTAGTCTCTCGTCCTGAGGAACTGGGTCGGGGAGACACGTTACAGGGACCCAGTTTGGGGTCTCAGTTTCCCGCCTCTGGATCTCTGGTGGGGGAGACCACCTTGGAGGGCAGGAAGCGGGCGAGAAAGGGTTAAACCAGCTGCTCTTTCTGCTTCCTGTCTCCAAAAGAGGAACAAGTCTGGACTGGGGGGCAGGATGCCTGGGTCCCTGGTGGGGGCGGTGGTGGTGGTGGTGGGCAGCCAGGGATGTGGGGGCCGAATGCCTCTCCTGGAGGAGAAAATAACACCTTGGGGCGGGAGGAAGGCAGGGAGAGTGAGGATGGGAACTGCCCCCCCCTCCCGGCCTTGGGCACAAACCACAGTATAAAAATAACCTGCCACTGGGTGTCTGGGCCCTGTCAGGACCGGTCAGGACCGGCTGCCCCCCCCACCCCGCCCTCCTGCTCACATCTCTCACACACACCCCTACTTTATTTGAGCTCTTCCATGCAGCTCCCACCCCAGGGGAGAAGATGCTATTTCTTGACATGTCCCTGTCCCCAGACGCCCTGCTTCCAGAGCAAAGCCCTCTGCCCCCTGCCTCCCCATCCTGCCCCTCTCTCAGTGCTGCCCAACCCCCCTGCCTTCTCCCGGGGCCCCCACCCTGCCAGGGTTGGGTGTCCCGTGTGGCTGTTCCTCTGCCCTTTGACACCCCCCCTTCCTTCTCAGTTGCCTCTGGCAGGACTGGGGATTGGGGTGAAGGGCTGGGGGCCACCACCCGGGCCCCTTCCTCTCCTCCGTCCCTCTAGCCACCTTGGACTCCGTGTTCTCGGCTTTTCCGAGAAGCTCGGGCCTCCTGGGCCTCACAGAGGAGGCTTGTTCCTGTCGCCCCCGCCCTTTAGCAGCCGCCCCCAGCGCCTGATGGGCTGTGTGGGTCCACGCCCAGGCCCCGCCCCCCCCAACTTCCACTGCTCCCTTCCCCCCACAAAGGCCCAGAGCTGCCGAGAACTTCACCTGGGTCCCCAGATGTTGGAGGGGAGAGGCTGGAGTGGGGGCGAGAACAGCTTCTGAGGCTTCATTCATTCTGCAGGCAGTTATTGAACTAAGCGCGGTCCCCCTGGTGCTTACCTTCCAGCAGGGGAGACACAGGATATACTTCAATTTCAGATCACGTTAAGTACAATAAAAAGTGAAATAAAACATCGCAGTGACCTGGTGAATGACAGGGGGGAAAAGATACCTTTCTGAACACGTGTCATTTGAGCAGCGTGAAGAAGTCAGGGGACAGAAGCCACTCTCTGGCTGAGCAGGAGAAAGGATGCTGGGGTGCAGACCATAGCTCCTCTCTGGTATCCCCTAAACCAGTGTCTGAAAGCCTCTTACGCCCGTCCTCACGATGGACACTGTCCCCAGTGCTTCCAGTCCCTGCCCAATGCCTCTACCCAGCATCAGGGGAGAGAGGGACCGGAGATGCCAGGCTCCCGGTCCTGGGAAGGGCATGGGGGAGGGCTGTGGAGGGAGGAAGGCCGCTGGGCAGATGGTGAGATGCCTGTCCCCATCTCTCCACATGATGTGCCATCTCTCCGCCTCCAGGTGCCCCGGCTCGACTCGCGCCCCAGCTCCCCCTCCTTCTACTTCTTCCCCGACGCCAGCCTGGTTCACAAGTCTCCAGACCCCTTCGGGGCAGCGGCAGCCCAGAGCCTCAGCCTGGCCCGCTCCATGTTGGCCATCAGCGGCCACCTGGACAGCGATGACGACAGGTAGGTGGGCTCGCGTGGTGGGCGGTGAGCCCCGGGCTCCCCACGCAGCACCTGGGGTCTCTGCGTGACACTGCTGGGAAGGCGTTCCTCCCACCAAGTCCAGCTGGGAGAGGCCTGGGACGCGCTCCCTCCTGCAGGTGGGGCCCGTTGGCCTGGGAGTGTCAGGTGTTGATGGTCTTAGTCTGGAGGGAGTCGCTGTGGTCACATCCCCGAGCTGGTGCGGATTTAGAGGTCATCCAGCCAAACCTAAGAAGGTGCTGGCGAATGTCCTGGAGGCGGCACTAGGAGATGAGCGCCACCCCCAGCCCTCCTGGGCCCCCTCTGCCTTTGGAGGAAGCACCCCAAGAGTCTGTACGGACGAGGGCTTCCAATGCCAAGGCAGCAATTCCTGCAGGTCCCGTCCCGTAGAGTGGCCGTGTCTGGGCCCCAGGAGGGCTGAGCCTTCCCCGTGGCAGGGGTTGGCTGTCGGGGGGGCGGCCTCGGTCAGCAGGCTCTCCCGGGCTGCCCTAGCAGCGAGAACGCCCTGTTCATTGGTGGGGTGGGCAGAACTTCCTGTTTCGAGGGCCAGGTTTCAACACAGGAATGTCAGCAAGCTGAAAAGGGAGGAACAAAATTGCGTGGCCGATAACTAGGCTGCTCCCGTCTGGCCGTGGGCTGATAGGCAGGGGAGAAGGTCCGGGGCAGGCGGGAGTGGGGCTTCCTGTCGGAGGCCCTGGAGGGGAGGGACTTCCTAGTGGAAAGGCGAGAAGGGGTGGGGCTTAGCAAGAGAGGGTGCTGGAGGGGCCTCTGCCAGATGGGAGCCCCTCCTGATCCTGACACCCCACCTCGAGTCAGGGGCTGAGTCCCCCAAGGGAAAGGACCTGAGGCTTTGGAGACCGAGGGGAGCAGGAAAGGGTGGGATGGAGGGCAGGGGCGTCCATGGGGGGCTGGGTGGAAAACGGGGGACAAAGCTAGGCAGGGCCTAGGGCGCTTCTGGGCTCCCCACTCAGGAATGTGTGAGGCCAGGAGAGTCACCTGCCCCTGGCTGCTATTCTCAGCGCTTCCCACCCTCTCCCCAGCCACAGGGGAGGTTCTCTGGCTAGAGGGCGGGTCCCTCCCCCTGGCTGTTGACTTTCCGTAGTCCTGCTTTCTGTCTTAGCAGCTCTGCCTCCAGGGGCCTCAGCGGTTTTTGACTTGTCCCCTCCCTCCCTGGATCCCTGTTCCCTCCTTCCTCCCATCAGTCGTCCTCTGCACACCCTAGTCTGACCGGCTTCCAGCCTCCACTTGCCCCTGCTGCCCTCCAAGCTCCCAGGCTCCGGGGCTCTGGCCCAGCCCTCCCCTCCTGCCCCACCCTGCTGGGCCAGCAGGTTCGGGCTGGGCCATGTCCCCTGCCGAGTCCCCTTCCCGGGTTGGGGCATGTAGACCCCACCTCACCCCTCAGGGGTGATGGAGCTGGCTGGGGAACTGGCCCTCCTATCATGGAATCTCTCTTGTGAGTGGGAAGGGGGCTGGGCTGTTTATTGCCTGGATTCCAGGAGGATCCAGAATCTGTAACTTGGGGTGGGAGGGACCCTGGTGGCTTCCAACTGCTCGCCTGTTCCTGGGTGCAAGAATACTTGGCAGGCTCCTGGGTGCAAGAATACTTGGCAGGCGCTGGGTGAAGGTCCGAGTGAGCGAATGAATGGCTGGGTGGCGGGCCGGGAGGATCCAGCCTTGAAGGCAGTGGATCCCCGGGACCCAGGAAAGCACAGGTCCTGTTATGGACCCAGGGCCTCCTTTGCATCAGGCGCTCCGGATCTTATGCAATCCTAAAAGCGACCCACTGATCCCCCCTTTCCCGATGACACCGAGGCTCAGCAGGAGGGTTTTGGAAACTTGCCCAGGGTCACCGGGTCAGTAAGTGGCTGGATTGGCATCCAAACCTACGTCTGACCCCCAAAAGCCATGCTCTCTTCACAAACTCCCACGGGGACCCCATGTCCCAGGGCAGGGGAGGAGGCAACCCAGCTGTCTCCAGGATGCCATTTCTCTCCAGGACAGAGGCTGGGACAGCTCTCCCGAGCCGGGCAAGGCGCCAGCCTCCTCCCTACCTCCCCTGGCCTGGCCCAGCCCACAGATCCGGGAGGGAGGGAGTGTTTTTGGCCTCAGGCCCAGCCCTGGGGGCTCCTCCGAACCCTGTGAGGGAGCAGGGCTCGCCCCTGGGGCTGGGGTCAGAGCTGCCCCGCCTCCCAGATGGGAGCAGGGCTCGCCCTTGGGACTGGGGTCAGCGCTGCCCCACCTCCCAGATGTCCTGCTGCTTTACCGGATCCTCATTTTGAGACTGTTTCATTTGACCTTCAGAGAGGTCCCAAGAGCCCTCCACGGGACCCTGGTTGTGCCCATCATGCTTCGCACAACTCCAGGGGGCGCCTTTCACCTTTGTAGTCGTGGTGGATGCCTGAAGTCATGATGGTTTTCCGGACGATGGCACTTTTAAGGCTCTTGGAGAAGGGGGCGTTTTGTTCTTAGTCACACAAAGTCACCTTTGGAGCGTGTAGTCAGGGCTTATCCCATCTCTCAGACCAGGCTTCCTGCTCCTGCCCAGGAATTCCAGCAAGAGCCCGCAGGCCCTCCCTGGGGGGGTCTTACTGGGAGGGCTGGGATGACCGGAGTCTCAAGTGTTACTGTGAGCACGTGAGAGTGAGAAAGGGCTTCCAACAACTAGGAAGCACTAGACAAACAGGAGATAGTCATCTATCAGCCAACCAAAGTTTGCTGTTGTATTATTCCTTTCTTTCTGGCAAGAAGGAACCGCTTCCTTGCCATCTTCACCCCAGTGTCCGCCAAAGCCGGACCAGTGTCCCTCTCCCTGTGGCTCTGCCCCTCTCTGGCCTCCATGCCTCTGTGTTCTGGGCTTGGGTTTTCTGGGATGTCCCAGTCTCCACCCAGGTGGCACGGACTGAAATAGCTTGAAAGCTGCTCTGACTCTCCAGCTAGCCGGCCCACCCTCTGCTCTTGAACTTGTCCCTCCCCGCACCCCGAGAGTCCCAGGTGTCCTTCCCCCACCCCACCCAGCACTGTCCTCTCAGGGCTGGCCGTCCTCTTGGTTCCTCTCTGGCCCCCACCTGTCAGCGCCTTCTGCACCCAGAGCTTGGACGGGAAATGGAAAATTCCCAGCTCCCTCCTGCTCCCTTGCTGGCTGCAGGGCCTCATCCAAGGGTCACCTTGAATGGAGTGCTGCACCCCCCAAGCAAGTTGGACCTGTCCGCCTGGAGGGAGGGCTTGACAAGGGAGCAGGGGGGAGGGGGCAGGGTGGTCGTGCAGCAGGCTGGGGCCTGCACTCTGAGAGGGGTGAAGCTGAGAGCTGGGGGCGGGAGGACAGCACCCGCTGTCCTGGAGGGCTGGCCTGGGGGCTGAGGGGGTGAGGCAGGAGCCCTGGAGGATGCAGTGGAGCACGGCGGCCTGGGAAGGAAGGTCCTGAGCTGGGGAGAAGAGCCGGGTCTGGGACTGGGAGCCAGTCTAGCGCCCTGGGGATGGCCAGCCCAGGAGCCTGGCCCTGGGGGCCTGTGAGATTGGCCTGAGTCGACCCCTGGTGGCCACTTCACAGACTGCAGCCAGAACCCGCTGTCCTCCCTGTGGCCAGCTCCCAGCTGCCTTTCCAACGCTCCTGCGCCTGTTCCCAACATCCCCCCTCCAGCCTCACCTTCCCATCGTCCCTCAAACCTGTGCTCCCTCCAAGACCCCCAGACCCAGGTCCCAGCTCCAGAGGCTGAGCTCAATTTACAGGGCTTTTGTGTCCGTTGCCGTGGTAACCTTTCCCCCTCCTCACCCCCAGCATGGCAGGTGGGGGAACCTATGGCCCAGGCCTCAAGAGTTGCTGTGCATATTGCAGGCTTTGGGTCTGGGGGGTGGGGTGGGTGCTCTGAGTCCCAGGGAGCCTACAGGCACATCCAACCCCCTTAACTGCACCCCCCCACCCTGTCCCAGCTCAGCAGAGCTGAGGCCTCCAAGGAGGCCTCTGTTGGTGCAGAGGGGTGAGGCTGGGGTCAGCAGCCGGACGCCTCCCAGGGCCAGGCTCTCCCCACTTTTCACACCCCCCTCCCCAGCCCCGGGCCACCAGCTGACTGCCCTCCACCGTCCCCCTCCCCTCAGCTCTGGGATTCGTGCCAGGGCGAGAAGGGGACCCTGGCACTGACCGTGCCTGGGAATTCCCGCCCACCATGGAGCCGGCGGGCGGGGGTCCCCGTGTCCCGGAGGAGCCAATGGCAGCCAGGCCTTGCCCCGGGGGGCGGTGTATATTTTCAGGCCGGCACCCTCTGGGCGCTGTCTCCTCCCTGCGTGCCTGGCACCAGCCAGACCCTGCTCTGCCCGGGGGGCTCTGAGCCCCCCAGGCGCTCCTTCCGATACAGCCCTCTCCCTTTGGGGGTCCCGAGGACCTGTTGTCCTCCGGGATGGCCCAGCCGGGGGTCTCGGTCAAGTCCCTGGTGTCATCCTTTGAGACCCGGGTGGTCGGGATGGCTCCCGGGCCACCCCGCAAGAGGGGCTGTGTCTCTTCTCCTTGCTCCCCTCGGGCGGCATCCCCCATCCGAGGGGCGTCAGGACCCCCACCCCACCGGGGCCTGGGCGGGCCTGGGCAGCGACCCCTACCCCGCCGGGGGGTGGACAAAACCCTCCTCTCCCTGATTCTCTACTGTCACAGGTACGGGCAGGGGTGCGGGCGGGGGGCTGCAGGAACGGGGCACAGGGCAGGCCGGCGGCTGGGGTGACACCTGGCTTGCCACCTGCTCCTCCACTCCTCACCTTCCCGTGTCTCTCCAGCGGCTCCGGAAGCCTGGTTGGCATTGACAACAAGATCGAACAAGCCATGGTAAGAAGCCGCGAGGGTCCCTTGGCCCCAGGAGGTCCTGGCTCTCCGTGCCACCACCCGGGCCCCTGCCCCCTTCAGCAGCCCCTCTGCCCCAGCCCTCCCCTCGGCAGTACCAGGGAATCCTGACTCCCAGCTCCTCGACTGGTCCCAGGGGAATCCCCCTGGGTCCTCTGCCCCCCTCCTATCTTCCCCTGAACCCTTCACTTCTCCTGGTCCCCCATCTCTGCCCTGGAGCCCTGGCCCTGCGTCCTCGCCCCCACCCGCTCTGCTTTGTCTCCAGTGGCCCCTGGTCGCGTGGGAGCAGGGACCTGTCCTCTTCATGCCCGGTCTGCAGGGCGGGCCCTGGGCAGGGGATGACGGGGTGCGGGGGGTGCCCTGGGACCCCTGACGCTCTGCCTGTCCCCGGGCCCCCCAGGACTTGGTGAAGTCCCACCTCATGTTCGCGGTCCGGGAGGAGGTGGAGGTGCTGAAGGAGCAGATCCGGGACTTGGCCGAGCGGAATGCCGCGCTGGAGCAGGAGAATGGGCTGCTGCGTGCCCTGGCCAGCCCCGAGCAGCTGGCCCAGCTGCCCACCTCGGGGGTCCCGCGGCTCGGGCCCCCCGCGCCCAATGGGCCCTCCGTCTGAGCCTGCCTTCCCTCACAATGTGCCTTTGGGAGCTGCCACGGCCGTGGGGCCTTGCGCCAGCTGCCCGCCCCTCTTCCTCTGCAGCTTTAATGCCCCCGATTTCCCGGGGACGCGAGTTCAAGGCTCTGTACTGGCCTGACCCCCTTCCCTTCTCCCAGCTCCCCCACAGTCCCCAGGGACTGGGCTGGGGGGGGGTCCCCGGGCCTGGAGGGGGTGGGAGGGCTTGGGGACTGGGTGTGAGATGGAGCCTCTCCCTCCCCGCCCCCTCGGGGTCAGGGTTCTGGGACCCCCAGCAGTAGATGGCTTGGGGGAGTTGGAGGCCCCTGGGCACTCCCCTCCCCCACCTTGTTTCCTCACAGTGCTCTCTCTCCCCTGCCCAGGGGAAGGGAGTATGGACAGTATCTGGAAGTTCTGGGGTTCAGGTTGTTATTAAAATAATAATTATAATTAAAAGATCTGAAGAAACTTGAACTTGGGGGCTGGCATCTCTTTGCTGGTGTCAAGGTCGGGGGCCTGCTCCGGCCGCTTCCGCCTGCGGGAGGAAGACGAGGCTGAGCCCGGGAGCTCTGGACATTTGTCCAGGCTGGAGAGGTTTGATGCCGCCGAGGCAGAGTGGTGGAGAGAGAGAGAGCTGCAGCCCGAGGGGGCCGGCAGCTCTGCCCCTAGGACGGGGCAGGCGAGGCGGAGGAGGGGGGCGTCTGCCCACGTGCTGGGGGGACAGGGAAACAATGAGGCCTTTGGTGATGGTGCAGGATCCACCCCCAGCTTCCCAGCGTGTCCCCACTGCGGGCTGGATCCGGGTGGCTGCCTGGGGGCGGGGCGGGGGGCCCTGAATGGGCCCCTTGTCTCGGGGCTGGGTGTGGGCCAGGCTCTCCGGGCACACGGTGCCCTCGCCAGGCCTGGCCGGCTGCCGCCGCGTCCACCCCCAGCTGGCTGGGACCCGGCCCCGTGGGCGAGCGGGCCCCTCCCCGCGAGCCGCTGCGGGCGCCGGTCCCAGCGCCTCCCTCCTGCCCCGGCCCGGGGAGAAGGGGCAGGTCGGGAGCAGGGCCCCACCTAGCGGGGAAGGCCGGGAAGTCAGCGCCTCACCCCCGGAGAGGGGCCTGTCCCTGCCCTGTCCCTCGCCAGATGTATGACCTTGGTCGGGTTCCCTGGTTTTCCAGAATCTTAGATTCCTCCCTGGCAAAAGGGCACCGACAGTCACACCTACCCCAGGGGCTGTGAAGCTTGCGTGTCCCAGCGGGCACGTGGCCACTGGTAGTTTTCCTTCCTGGATCTGGGGGAGAAGGGCCGAGGGCGTAGGGCTTGGCCCCGGGGGTCCTGGCAGGGCCTCGGGGGTTGGGGCAGGGCCGGCAGCCTCTCACAATGGACTAGAACTCTCCCTCCCCCCACATTCTCCTCCACTTGACTCCTCTCCCTGTCCCAGGGAGGGGAGGAAAGGCCTGGATGAGTCGCTGGGAGGAGCGCCCCCCTCGGATCCCCTACTCCTGTTCTCGCTGCTGAACTTGAAGCGCCTTGGCTCCCACGAGACCCCTCGGGTGGCGGCCGCTGGCCCGCAGCCCGTCCCCCCCGGCGGGTCCCAGCCGCCTCCTTCGGGGGTCGTCCTCTCAGGACCCATGACTGGGTTCCTAGGCTTCTTCCGGTGGGTTTGGCGAAAGATTACTTGCTGGGTGAGTTTCAGAGACTGCCTGGTCCCGATGTCCCTCTCCCTAGGTCACAGCCGTCCCCCACCCCCGGCCTCCCTCCCCTGCTGGGGGCCAAGCAAGACAGGACGGGGAGGCAGTGCGGGAGGACAGCTGGGGAGGGGCTCGCTGCCCGTGTCCCCCTTTCCCCAAGCCTTTGGGTCTTGATTTCCATTGACCGCTGCCTCTGTCTCCCCTCTCCATGCCTTGGTTCTTAGGTTTTGTTCTGGAGACACAGAGCTAAGCCAACCACATTGGGGCACCCTGGCTCCACGAAGCATGTGAAGAGGGTCGAGAAGCCTTTAAAAGTTGTCGAGGCCAAGGACCTCAAGCTGGATGAGCCCCCCGACGTGGGCGAGCCTTGCCTAGTGGTCAGCCCGGCAGAGGGCACCCAGCTGGAGCTGGGCCAAGAGGCCCACTCCCTGCTGCAGCTGCCACGGACGGCCGTCCAGTCTGTCTCGACACTCATGGTTTCGGCCCTGCAGACCGGCTGGCAGATGTGCCCCTGGAAGGTCAGCGCCGGTCCCCCTGTCCCCACCCACCCCCAGCCTCCCCAGTCCCCGGTGACACATTCCCGCTTCTTCCATAATTATTTCTGGTACCTTTGTTAACTGCCAAGCCCTGAGGCAGGCACTGGGGATACACCCGGCTGGGGGGGGGGGGGTCCAGACAAGACAGAAGGCGTTGTTGGTTCAGTGACCTAAGGGGTGCAGGGAGGTGCAGAGGAGGGCGTCTCCTCCAGACCCCTGGGAGTCAAGGAAGCGCCCTGCAATTCACCTGGCTTATGTGGAGGTGGGTAGGGAGAAAAGCTAGCGTGAGCTGGACTGGCCCAAGGCGTATGGGTCAGAGTGGGAGGGACGCCAGGTGGGAGGCCCAAGTGACAGACTTTGGATTTTACCCTAAGAACATTGGAGCAGAGGAGTGACACGATCAGATCTTGATTTAGACACTCACCGGCGCCCTTTCGTTGCTGGTGGGAATGTCCTGTAAAATGATCTGCTCGCCCTGGAAAACAGCTTGGTAGTTTCTTGGAAAACTAAACATTCGTTTATCCCACGACCCAGCAACCGCACTCTCAGGCATTTGTCCCAAAGAGTGAAACCTTACGTTCACGGAAGAATCCGTCCACGGATATTCTTAGCAGCTTTATTCGTGATAGCCAAAGGCCGCCTCCAGCCGATGAATGGGTAAACGGTGGTGCATCCACACCGCGGGGTGCCCCTCGACAATAAAAACGGGCAAACCTGATCCAGGCCACAACTGGATGAATCTCAAGGGGATTCAGCCGAATGATAAAAGCCGATCCCAAAAGGATTTACGTGTATATAAATATATTTGTCCTTTGAGGTACCAGGGCTGGGGATTGAACCCCAGACCTCGTATGTGGGAAGCCAGCCCTCAACCACTGAGCCCCATTGGCTCCCTGAAAGGATATGTACTGCATGATTCCATTCATGTTCTAGAACTTGCTTGAAATGACCGAAGGACAGCAGTGGAGAACAGATTAGCGGTTGAGGGGTTGCTAGGGGCTGGACGGGGAGGTGGCAGCTGTTATCCAAGGGGAGCATGAGGAGGACGTGCTGGATGTTGACTGTGGCAGTTGGATGCACGAAAAATATGACAAGATGGCGTAGAATTAAATACACACAGACACGCCCAGATGAGCGCAGGAAAACGGGGAATCTGGAAAAGACCAATAGCTTGTGTCAATGTCCGTATTTTGACTGAGCTTGTTCTGGAGCACTGAAAGGTGTTAACATTGGGGGAAAGTGGGTAAAGGGGACACAAGAGCTCCGTAGTAGTTCTTACCGCTGTATGTGGCTCTACGATGATCTCAAAATAAAAGAGTTTAATAAAAAAGATGTCTAGGTCACTATCAAAGCAACCGATTTTGGCCTTGAATAAAGGATTGATTTTAAAAAACTAATTAAAAAACAAGCTCACCTAAGAAAAGGAAAAGAAAAACAAACAAAAATCAAGATCACCGAGTTGCCCTGGGGAGGGGGTTCCGAAGGGCACGAGGGGCCAGGCAGGAAGCTCCAGGGGAGGCTGGTGCGGGCTGGGCTGCCGTGAGGGCGTCCGGACGGGGCGCCGCGGCAGCAGGGAGAGCAAGTTCATGGAAATGAGGGGCGCTGGGAGGAAGCGTCAGTGGACCGGGCGGCCAGTTGGAAGGGGGCGAGGGGGAAAGAGAGGGACAAGGCAGGGTAGGCCGGTGCGGATCCTCGGCGTGCAGGACGGAGAAGGAAGAGCAGACCTGGGGGAGAAGGGGCTGAGTTTGGGGTGCTGGGACAAGACGTGTTGACATCTGAGAGGTGCCCAGGAGGCCGAGGGATAGGCAGGCCTGGAGGCCTCCTCCAGGGAGCCTTCTGAGGCTGCACTAGGGGTTTGTGTTCTCTTCTTTTGGGTTTCCCCCACTCTCCCTCTTTTCCTACAAGCTTCCTCTACGTGGTGCAAGGTCCTGGAAAACGGGGAGCCCGGGGCGGGGCAGCCAAACCCTTTGCTCTTTTGGCAATATATTTTCTTTGCTGACCCTTCCTTCCCTTCCTTCCTTCCCATATAACCCACTCCCCACCCCACCACCACATCATTTTTGCAAATTATGTATTTTTGAAGATACAGACATCACATAAAAATGTTACATTAAAAAGGATAAGAGGTGCCCTTAGCTCTTGACCTGCAGCTCCCGGCACCCGGCCGGTTCTTTGTGGGCCAGGCTCGTGGCACACTGTCAGCTCTCTGTCTTTTCTAGTCGCCTGAGAGTTCTGCTTCGATCCCCTCCCAAATGACGACCAGGTCCCCTTTGGAGTCGCCGGAAGCTGAGATGCTGCGGGAAGTGTACCTGGTGCTGTGGGCCATCCGGAAACAACTGCGGCAGCTGGCCCGCCGGCAGGAGCGGCGACGGCGGCGCCATGCCCGGGCCCACGCCAGCCCCCAGCCTGCCCCGGCTCAGGGCCCCAAGCAGGACGCCCGAAGTCCCCTCTAGGGGAAATGCCCGATCCTCAGAGAGCCCCCGCCTCACTCTCAGGTGAGGCTGATAGGAGGGGTCAGGGCGGCAGGCCAGGAGTTGAGGGTGAGGAGAAGTTTTCACGCTGTCACCCCCTTATTGGGAGCCCAAGGCCAGACCTGGGGTCCCACATACTCCCCTTCATTGTGTTTATTCGATTTGTAGAAATTATCAAACTCTTGGGAAATAAATATTGATATTTCCGAACAGAGCGCGTGTGTTTGTGATGGTCAGAGACAAGGAGGGACACTTGGGGGTGGGGGAAGGGGACGGGAAGGGGCCCGAGGTGGGGACCCACATAGGTGCGGGAGTACCCTGTGGGCCCGGGTGGGGGGCAGCAGGCTCTGGGCCTGCACACTTGTGAGGGCTGGACTGCTTGTGGGAACGGCCAGGCCCCAAACTACAGCCACAGCACCCACTTATTAAGCACCTGCTGTGTACCAGGCCCTGCGCCAGCTGCTCGCTATCCTGCAGGAGAGGCCGTGTGAGACCTGGGGAGGCTGCGGGACTTGCCCGAGGCCCGACAGAAGAGGAGGCGGCGCTGGCAGCCCCTGCTGGCACGGCCAGGCCGGCCTCTGCGTGGCCCCCCTGCACTCTCCGACTCTCCAAGGTCAGAGCCTCTGAGGAGGCAAAAGGGATGGGCCCGGAAGGCGCTCAGAGCCTTCTGAGAGCCCCCTTCTCCTGCCTGAGGGGAGGGGCTTTCCCCGAGGAAAAGCAGGCATATTTAACAAGAAATTTCCCCGACAGCGACATCCAGAGATTGAAGGGTTCGCAGGCGTGGGGGCGGGGTAGGGCAGAGAGAAGGGGGGCCAGGGCTAGGGGCGGGTGGAGGGCGAGCACGCAGGCCTGCACGGGGTCTTGCTCAGACAGCCTCGCCCCAGGAGCGGGGGGGAAAAGCCCGGGTATGCGGGAGCCAGGAGGACTGTTTGCTGGAACCCTCGAGTCACTGCAGAGTCGGGGCCTGCAGTTCTGGGACAGTTTGGTCATGTTGCTGGGAATCCCGGTGGCCTTTCCGCAGCATGGCAGGCGGCCAGGGGCTGCACGACAGCTCTGCCACCCTGAGCCCAGGAGGAAAGGCCCATTTCCCCGCCGGGCTGCCCCTCAGTGCTTAGCGGCCGCAGCAGTGTCCCCCCAAACTTACCAAACACCTGTAACTATTTTTCAAAGAATTGTATTGTGTCAACATGTATAAAACAAAACTTCCCATTTTAACCATTAAAAAAAAAATCGATGTTACAAGATACTCAGCACAAGATAACCACAAGAACAATAAATTTGGTCAGTGGCTATCCCACCTCACCCCCGACCCGTCCGCGCTCACTGTCTGCCCTCTGTGTCCATTTGCTGTGCTTTCTTCTGTGTCTGCTTATCTTCTTTTTGGGCAGCACTGGGAACCGATCCTGGGACCTTTCCAGAGTGGGAGAGAGGTGCTCAATCTCTTGCGCCACTTCAGCTCCCTGGTTTGCTGTGTCTCTTATTGTCTTTCCTCTGTGTCTCTTTTTGTTGTGTCATCTTGCTGCACCAGCTTTCCACGCAGGCCAGCTCGGCTTCACCAGGAAGCCCTGGGCATTGAACCCTGGACCTCCTATATGGTAGACGGGAGCCCAATCGCTTGAGCCAATTTGCTTCCCCCATTTTTTTTTAAGATTTATTTATTTATCCACCCCCCCACCCCGTTGTCTGCTCTCTGTGTCCATTCACTATGTTCTTCTGTGACCGCTTCTATCCTTATCAGCAGCACCAGGAATCTGTGTTTCTTTTTGTTGCATCATCTTGCTGCATCAGCTCTCCATGTGTGTGGCGCCATTCCTGGGCAGGCTGCACTTTCTTTCATGCTGGGCAGCTCTCCTGACGGGGCGCACTCCTTGCGCGTGGGGCTCCCCTATGCGGGGGACACCCCTGCATGGCACGGCACTCCTTGCGTGCATCAGCACTGCGCATGGGCCAGTTCCACGCAGGTCAAGGAGACCCGGGGTTTGAACTGCGGACCTCCCATGTGGTAGGCGGATGCCCTATCCATTGGGCCAAGTCCGCTTCCCTTCCCACCATTTTTTGATCATTCCTCGATATTGAGGGATTTGGGATGCTGTCCCTTCAGGCTGAGAAGGGACATAGATATCATGGGGCAGAGGAAGGGAATTATTTTGCTTGTGGTTGAAGCTACTCCTTGCTTTTGGGGTGGGGCTCGTCCATCACCGTCTTTCTGTTGGCTCCCCAGGACAAGCCTGAAGAACTGGAGAGCAGGAGCTGGCTGCAACTTGCTGGATCTCAGGGCTCCACTGGCACAGGAGCAATCCGAAGACATCCTGTCCCTGAGAAACACACTTAACAGGAAAATTGAAAATTATAGGGTCTGATAAAAGAAAAGAATCCTGATTTGGGGATTTAGAAATAAGTATAACTATGTTATACTGGGGAAGCAGGTTTTTCCTATATTGCCAGCTGGGGCCTGCTGGGTGGGTGTTGAGTTCACGAGGCCGTGTGGCTTGCCTGTGGTGTCTGGATGTTCCTAGGGCCCTTGGGAGCACTTTTTTCTAGCACATTTCGAACGTACAATTCAGTGGAACGAATTACATTCGTAACGTTGTGTGAACATCACGCCATCCATCACCAAAACCCTTTCAGCACCCCAAAAGGAAACCCAGTACCCACTAAAGCAATAACTCCCATTCGCCCCCTCCACCTGACCCCTGGTAACCTCTAAACTACTTTCTGTCTCTATGAATTTGCTTATTCTACATATTTCATATAATTCAGACACTATTTGTCCTTTTGTGTCTGGCTTATTTCACTGAAAATGAAATAAGCTTTAGTCCATGTTGTAGCATGTTTAGAACTTCATTCCTTTCTATGATTGAATAATACTTCTTTGAATGTATAAATCACTTTTTTTTTTTAATCCGTACATCTGTTGATGGACATCTGGGATGTTTCTACCTTTTGGCTGTTATGAATAATGCTGCTATGAACATTGGTATTCAGGTAGCTATTTGAGACCCTGTTTTCATTTCTTTAGGGTTATACACCCCAAAGAAGTGGGTTTGCCAGGTCATAGGGTGGTTCTGTTTTTGTTTGTTTGTTTGTTTTTAAAGATTTATTTTATTTATTTCTCCCCACCCTCATTGTTTGTACTTGCTGTGTCTGTTTGTCTTCCTTGTTTCTTTAGGAGGCACCAGGAACTGAACTTGGGACCTCTGATTTGGGAGGGAGGTGCCTAATCACTTGATCCACCTCTGCTCCCTGCTTTGTTGTGTCTCTCATTATGTTTTTTTTCCTTCTTGTGTCTCATCTTGTTGCGTCATCCTGTTGTGTCTGCTTGCCGTGCCTGCATGTTGCCCCGGCTCCCTGTCTTCTTTAGGAGGCGTCAAGAGCTGAACCTGAAACCTCCCCTGTGGTAGATGGGAGCTCGATCGCTTGAGCCACATCCATTTCCCTTTGTTTGGTTTTTAGGAGGTACCTGGGATGTTGGAAACTGAGGCACAGTGGCCTCTCAAGGAGAGACATGCTGTCTCCATGCTAGTGCTGTCTCCATGGCTACGCTCGCAACCTAAGGAATGCGGTAATTAAGAGTTCCTGGCAAATGCGACAAAGCTGTTAAAGGCTGAAAGAAAAGACGAGCATACCTTTTGTACTGAATAGAACACTTAGACTTTGTACCTTGAGATAAGATTTTTTAAAATTCCTTAGACTATGGGTAATGCTGATAGCTAATCCGTGTTGCTGCTTGATGACACATAGGCTATATGTTTATGCTTATTGGCACGTAGGCTACATATGCCTGCTTCTTGTCACGTACACTGGGGTATATAGAGAGCCCCTTGTAAACGATAAAATTGTCTGAGGAGTTATTGCTCGCAGACCCCCTGATCCCAGCTCTCTCGTTCTTTCTCTTTGTTTCCTTCTCCCTTTTCTCTTTCTTTCATTCCCGATACCCTTCGGGTCCAAATCTCCAACACTGGGATTTAACCCAGGACCTCATATATGGGAAGCAGGGGCTCAGCCACTGAGCCACACCTGCTCCCCACCATAGGGTATTTCTATGTTTAACACTTTGAGGAACCACCAAACTGTTTTCTTGCTATGACTATTTTTATGTCTTATTCTAAGTAATTCTCACAACAGCTTTGTGATGAAGTATTAGCACTTCCATTTTTCAGAGGAGAAAACTGAGAGAAGGAAAGTTTATGTTTAAGGTGATGTAGCTTTCGTTCATTGAGTCTGGCTCGCCCAGACCATGTTCCTTAGCAGGTAGTCAGTGAATGAATGAATGAAGTGGGGCTTCTGGGAATCAGTCCTGGGTTCAGCCTTAAGTCAAAGCGTGTTTTCAGGCAGAGCCACAGAACAAATCAATTACAGTGGCTCCTTTCTGGAGCTTTCAATCACCAGTTATTCATCACTTCCCCTGTTATGGGCCAAACAACATGGTGCAGTGTTTATTTCCCAGAAAGCCCTGAGATGTAATGGGTCCCAGGGCTTTGTGGTGGTGCCTCCCATCTAAGATCCAGGATCAGCCCCTCCAAGTCCTTAGAGACTGGCTTGTCTTCCTGCGGGGCGCTAACATTTTAGTGAGAGGAGGGTAGGGAAGGGTGAAAGCTGGGCTCCAGAGGGTCACTGGGAAATAGCCTTGCAAGTAGCTATAGGCCTGGCAGCCAGTCCTGGCTTGAGGCTGTGGACTCGTGGGAAGGAATACTGCTCTCATTTTCCTTTGGTATCTTCAGCCTCTTGGGAAGAGGTGGGGGAAAAAGAAGACAGTGAGTTGGGCCAGCAGCCAGGGGAGCTGTTGGCACATCCCACTCCCAGACTTGGAGTCCTGTCTGGGCTTGGCCTGGCTGGCCAGGAAGCCTCGTGGGAAAGAAAGGGATGGGAAAGAAGGAGAAGATACATGGGTCTTTCTTTTCCTAGAGGTCTCAGCACCCAGACAGCTTCCTCCCCTCCCTATCCTCAGTACCCTGGAGAAGGGCCGCCATGAGACCTGACGAGGGAGAAGACTGGTGGGTCGCTGCGGTGGAGATTTAGGGAGCAGGGGTGCAGAGAGTGTGTGTTTCTTTCCCACCCCAGCCCTCTCCTGGTAGGGAGCAGTGGAGGGGGGACAGAGTGGACTCCGAGGCAGAAGAAAATCTGCCCCCTGAATGACAGTTCTTGGGCAAAAATCCCACCTCAGACACTCCCGTTCTCCCCACCAGACCCCAAGCATCCCCCCAACCCCGCCCCCCCACCTTACAGCAGCTTGACTCCATAAAGCAGAAGTGGCAGAGCTGTGGGTGGGCCCAGCTGGGGCGCAGTCCTTTATTTTCCAAGATCATTCACCCCATTAGGGAGCGCAGACCCAGGGAACAGGGGGTGCAAAATGAAAGTGCTGGTCTCAGATTCCCTCCCTCTCTCCCCAGCCCTGCTCCTGTCCCCACTCCTTCACCACCATCCGATTCTCTGAACATTTCAAACCTTTTCTCACACTGTTTCCCTGGGAACCCCTACAAGCCACTGACCACACGGCAAACCACGTCTCTCCCCTGCTTAAACCTTCCAAGGACTTCCACAGTCTTCGGGGGAAAATTCCAAACCGTTCCCTTTGTCCAAAATGCCCTTCTCTCTGATCCTGGCATGGTGGGCTCCTTGCCGGATTCTGTTCAGATGCTCCTCGTGGCGTCCTTCCCTGGCCACCCAACCTGGAGATCGAGAGACACCGGCCCTGGCCATCGTCCTCTCTGACCACGCTCCAATTCTTCCCAGTACTTAACAAGGAAAAGACCATATTGCTTTGTTTTTCAGAACACTTGGGAGGCAGCAGTGAAATGTAGGAGTTGGCTGCATGGGAAGGGGTATTGTAAACCGTGGGTTTATAATTAACAAAGGGGTGCTAATGCAAAATACCAGAAATTAGTTGGTTTTTACAAAGGGTTTTTATTTGGGGTAGGAGCTTACAGATACCAGGCCATAAAGCATAAGTTACTTCCCTCACCAAAGTCTATTTGGAGCAAGATGGCTGCCGACATCTGCGAGGGTTCAGGCTTCCTGGTTTCCTACATTCCTGGGACTTGCTTTTCTCTGGGTTCAAGGGTTCTTTCTTCCAGGGGTTGGCTTCTCTTTCCTCTGCGTGCTGACTCCCCGGGGCTCTAGCTTAAGTCTTCGGCATCAAACTCCAACATCAAAACCCCAAATCAGAAAACCCTCGGGAAGTAGATTTGGCCCAATGGATAGGGTGTCCGTCTACCACATGGGAGGTCCAAGGTTGAAACCCAGGGCTTCCTGACCCATGTAATGAGCTGGCCCACGCGCAGTGCTGATGTGCGCAAGGAGTGCCCTGCTTCGCAGGGGTGTCCCCTGCGTAGGAGTGCCCCTTGTGCAAGGAGTGCGTCCCATAAGGAGGGCTGCCCAGTGCGAAAAAATTGCAGCCTGCCCAAGAATGGCGCCACACACACGGAGAACTGACGCAGCAAGATGACTCAACAAAATGAGACAGAGATTCTGGGTGCCGCTGACAAGAATACAAGTGGACACAGAGGAATGTACAGCGAATGGACACAGAGCAGACAACTGGGGGGCGGGGAAGGGGAGAGAAAAAAAATTCTAAAAAACAAAAACAAAAAAAACCCCTCAATTCTGTTCTTTACCATACCTTTTATCTGTGAATCCCCCCCCACCAAGGGTTGGGGACTCAATGCCCTAATCGTAAATCAACCATGGCCAGGTACAGATCAGATTATAAACATATTTTTGGAATTCACACCCATATCAAAGTGCCACACCCTCTCAGCCCCAGTTGCCCCATCTGTGAAATGGGGTACCATAGGGTTGTCATGAGGATGAGAGGAAATAACGGCTGGCAGGACACAGGGCTCAACCAATGTCAGCGCCTACCATCATGGTACTGGTTATCCTTGTGATGACATCCCATGGCTGGAAACAGCGCCTAGCAGGATGAACTGGAAACTAAATCCCGGGAAACCCCCTCCAGCCATCTTGTGGGGGAACCCCATTGTGAGAGTGAGAAAGCATGTCATGTGAAGCAAGTAGTGGAAAGAGCATTTGACAGAGCATCTAGACACCTGGCTCCTGAACTCGATTTTGCCACCACTGCTGGGTGACCTTGGGGGAGTCACTTTCCTCCCCTGGGCCTCAAGCTCCTCAAAGGCAACGACAGGGAGAACCAATGGATTGCTCTGCTCCCCACCAGCTTCCAGGGCTTCCAGTTAGGGTGACGTGTTCCCTTTGTCTCCTGCCTGCTCTGCAGGGTTTGGGGACACATGGTCCCTCCAATTTCCCTTGGCTCTTGTTCCAACCGCAAGTGAGTGGTTTCTTGAACTGCCATGGGAAGAGTCTCCCTGGTGTCTTAGCCTCCCGTGGCTGTGGAACAAGGTGAACTTGCTGGCTGCACAAACCTGGCGGCTTCAGACCACAGACCTGGGTTCTCGCAGCCCGGAGCCTGGCAGGGAGAAATCGAGGTGGCGCAGGGCTGCGCTCCCTCCTACGCCTCCAGGGACGGATCTGCTCCCTGCCCCTCTCCCTGCTGCTGGTGGACCCCGGGCTCCTCCAGCCCAGCCAGGGCCTCCGTCTTCACGGAGATGGAGGGGACACAATTCAACCGTAACCCTTGGGGAAATCGGTCTCCACTGAAGCCTTTGAACTGCTCCTTTCCCCCCATCCACAAAGTCCCGGTCCTGGAGACGGGACCTTCTTTCTACTCACGCCCCTGCCTCCCCTTGAGCCTTAGCCGGTTTCCTGGACTGCCCTGGGGGGGCGGGCACGACAGTTGGGGGGCTCAGCCGGGAGCTCGGCTCATTTCATCATCTCCGAGGGTGGGGGATGAAGGCACAGCACAGGTGTGCACGCGCAGGTGTGAAGGGCCCTGGCCTGCAAGTAATTCTCGGACACAGAGGCAGGGAGTGTGCATGACCGCGGGTACCCAGATGCCCGCGCCTGTGGGTACCGCTGTGTTTCAGCTGGACCCCATTTTCCTCTAGGAGGGGCAGGACTGGGGCGCACCCGAGGGAAAGCGGGCCCTTGGGAGGGCGGGCGTCCGCTACCTGGCTGGCATCTGAGGGAAGAGGGCGCACAGCCTGTCGAATGAGGCGTTTGTCTCTAGGACGTTTGCGGGGAGCTCCTCGGGGACACAGGAGGCCAGGGGGAGCCGCTATGGGGCTCAGCGAGCTGGAGCTTCCCCAAGGCGCGGGAGCCAGCTTTCCTGGCGGCCCCACGCTGAGACCTCGGGGCCAGTGGCTGCGGGATCTGCCAGCTCTGCCCACCCCTGACCTGTGTTCTCAGGCTGGGGTCCTGGGTCCACGGGTGGGCAGGCAGCCTGAAGACCTCCGAGGGGAGATGGGCTAAGGGGGGGGGTCTCCTCTTCCCTCCTCTGCCCTCTTGGCTTCCCCTGCCCCTCACCTGTCCGCCCGTCTCCCTGCTGACATAGAGCGAGGACTTCTGCCTGCTCCCCTGTCCCCTGAGGCCTCAGTGGCTGCAGAGGGGCAGGCTCAGGGAGGGAGGGCTTGGGGCTTGGTCCCGGGTGTCGGCGCAGGCACCTGCGCTCTGGTCCAGCTGGAATGTGGCGGCGGCTGGGCTCGCCCAAGTCTGGGACAGATGAGGATGCGAGAAGGCTGGTCCCCAGGGTGCAGGGTGCAGGGGAGGGACATACCACCCTTCTCTCGGTCTCTCTCTCCTCCCCTAAGTTTAGGAGCCAGGTGTTCCTCCTTTACTAGTTATATACTTTGCCTATTTTTTTTTAATGGGTTGTGGGTCTTTTCTAGAACACAGAGAGAGTAAGAGCTTTTTATATAATCCTGGTTCTCCCACTTCCTAGCTACACAGCCTTGGGCAAATTATTAAACCTGTGTGTGACTGAGTTGCCTCCCCTGTTAAATGGAGAGTAGATAGGGTTGTTGTGAGGATTTTTAAAAAGATTTATTTATTTCTCTCCCTTGGCCCCCCACCTGTTGTCTGCTCTCTGTGTCCACTAGCTGTGTGTTTTTCTGTGTCCGTTTCCACCCTCAGTGGTACCAGGAAACTGCATCTCTTTTTTGTTGCATCATTTTGTGTGTGTGCGTGTGTGCGGTGCCACTCCTGGGTGGGCTGTGCTTTTTTTCAGGTGGGGCGGCTCTCCTTGCAGGGCGCATTCCTTATGTGTGGGGCACCCCCATGCAGGGACGCCCCTGCGTGGCACAGCAGTCCTTGTGCACATCAGCACTGTGCGTGGGCCAGCTCCACACGGGTCAGGAGGCCCTGGGTTTGAACTGTGGACCTCCCATGGGGTAGGCAGACACCCTATCTGTTGGGCCAAGTCCACTTCCCAAGATTTTATTTTTTATTTTATTTTTCTCCCCTTCCCTCCCATTATCTACTCTCTATGTTCATTTGCTATGTGTTCTTCTGCATCTGCTTGCATTGTCAGGCAGTACGGGGAAACTGTGTCTCTTTTTTGTTGCACCATCTTGCTGCGTCAGCTCTCTGTGTGTGTGGCACCACTCTTGGGCGGGCTGCGCTTTTTCATGTGGGGTGGCTCTCCTTGCGGGGCACACTCCTTGCATGGCACAGCACCCTTTGCGTGCGGCAGCACTGCACGTGGGCCAGCTCACCACACAGGTCAGGAGGCCCTGAGTATTGAACCCTGGACCCTCCATATGGTAGGTGGACGCTCTATCAGTTGAGCCACCTCTGCTTCTCTGCTATTATTTCTTATTGATGTCTAAATTAGCTTGCGTTGTGAATATTTTAACCCAGTTAGTTCTCTCTCTCTCTTTGCAGAGTTTTTATTTTGAAATAATTGTGGTTTCACATGCAGTTGTCAGAAATAATATATAGAGATTCTGTTATACCCTTCATCCAGCTTCCCCCAATAGTAAGATATTGATACTGCATTGTACAATATCGCATCCAGGAAACTGACAGGAATATAATTCACAGACCTTATATCGAGCTCATTAGTTTTACATACACTCATTTGTGTGTGCATGTGTCTTTAGTTCTATGTAATTTTCCACCCCTGCTCCCCAACTTCTGGCAACTATTTATCTGTTCTCCATCTTGAAATGTTGCCATTTCAAGAATGTCATATAAATGGAATCATCCAGTAGGTAAACTTTGGGTTTTTTCACTTAACACAATTCCTTTGAGTTTCATCCAAATTGTATGTATTAATCATTTATTCTTTCCCATTGATGATTGGTCTTCCAGGATATAGAAGTACTATACTTTAACCATTCACCCATTGAGGGACATTGTTTTCAGTTTTGGGCTATTATAAATAAAGCTTCTATGAACATTCATGTACAAATTTTTGTGTGAACATAAACTTTCATTTCTCTAGGAAAAATGCCCAAAAGTGCAAGAGCTGGGTCATATAGTAAGTGCTTGTTCAGTTTTGTAAGAAACTGTCTTACTCTTTTCCAGAGTGACTGTACAATTTTGCATTCCCATCAGCGATGTGTGAGTTATCCAGTTATTCTGCATCCTTGCCAGCATTTGGTGTAACTGCCATTCTTTTTTTATTGTTGTCATTCTGATAGATGGTGTAGTGATATCTCATTTGGTTTTATTTGCATTTCTCTAATGGCTAATGTTGTTGAGCATCTTTTCATGTACTGTACTTATTTGTTCTCTAGATATTCTCTTTTGTGAGGTCTGTTAATGTATTTTGCCTATTTTCTAATTGTATTTTTTTTAATGTTAAATCTTGAGAATTCTTTTTTTTTTTTTTAAAGATTTATTTCTCTCCCCTTCCGCCCCACCCCGGATGTCTGTTCTCTGTGTCTATTTGCTGCGTCTTCTTGTGTCAGCGGCATGGAAATCAAGTCATTTTGTTGCGTCAGTTCTTCGTGTGGGCGGCGCCATTCCTGGGCAGGCTGCACTTTCTTTTGCGCTGGGCAGCTCTCCTTACGGGGTGCACTCCTTGTGCATGGGGCTCCCCTACGCGGGGGACACCCCTGCATGGCAGGGCACTCCTTGTACGCATCAGCACTGCGCATGGGCCAGCTCCACACGGGTCAAGGAGGCCCGGGGTTTGAACCGCGGACCTCCCATGTGGTACACAGACGCCCTAACCACTGGGCCAAGTCTGCCGCCTTGAGAATTCTTTATATATAGTCTAGATGAAAGTCTTTTGTTCAACATGTGGTTTGAGAATATATTATTCCAGTGTGTATCTGTCTTTTCATCCTCTTAACAGGGTCTTTCATGGAGCAAAAGTTTTCAGTTTTGATCAGTCTAATTTGTCAAGTTTTTGTTTTATGGATTGTGCTGTCAGTGTCAAGTCTAATAACTTCTTGTCCTAGGTCCTGCAGGTTTTCTCCTATGTTTTTTTCCTGAGAGTTTTATAGTTTTACCTTTTACATTTAAGTCCATGACCCACTTTGAGATCTAGCTAAAGTATAATCAGTGGCTTTTAGTATAGTCTACATATGTTGTGCATTCATCACCACAAAAGATTTAGAACAGGGAAGTGGATGTGGCTCAAGTGACAGGGCTTCTGCCTACCTTATGGGAGGACCGGGGTTGGATCCCTGGGGCCTCCTGGTGAAAAAGAAGAAGAGAAAGTATGCCTGCATGGCGAGCCAGTGCCTGTGCGGCGAGCTGAGTACCTGTGTGATGTGCCAGTGCCTGTGCAAGTGAGTCGCACAGCAAGATGATGATGCAACAAAAGAGAGACGAAGGGGTGAGTCAAGGTGAAGTGCAGCAGAAACCAGGAATTGAGGTGGCGCAATGGACAGGGAACCTCTCTCCACATCAGAGGTCCCCAGGATCAAATCCTGGTGAAACCTAGAGGAGAAAGACGAGAAGAGAAGACCAAAAAAGAAATACAGAAAATCACACGTGAATGGGAACAGACAGCAAAAACAGCAGGGTGGGGGGAGGGGAGGAGGAGGGGGAAAAAGATTTCGAATAATTTCATTACTCCAAAAAGAAAAACCCCACACCCATTAGCAGTCACTTCTCAATCCCTTTATCTTTCCCCAGCCCTACATAACCACTAATCTAGTTTCACCTTTTTAAAAAAGATTTATTTATTTATTTTCCCCTTTCCCCTACTCTTCCCCCACCTTGTTTTTGTTGTCTGTATCCATTTGCTGTGTGATCATACAATATATAGTACTATGTGTCTGGTTTCTTTCACTTAGTATAATTTTTTGTCTGATATTAACATCTTATATATGCAATTTTGAAACACTTTTATTTTTTATTTTATTTTATTTTATTTTAAAGATTTATTTATTTATTTAATTACCCCCCTCCCCCGGTTGTCTGTTCTCTGTGTCTATTTGCTGCGTCTTGTTTCTTTGTCCACTTTTGTTGTCAGTGGCACGGGAAGTGTGGACGGCGCCATTCCTGGGCAGGCTGCACTTTCTTTCGCTCTGGGCGGCTCTCCTTACGGGTGCACTCCTTGCGCGTGAGGCTCCCCTACGCGGGGGACACCCCTGCGTGGCGCAGCACTCCTTGCGCGCATCAGCACTGCGCATGGGCCAGCTGCGCCCGGGTCAAGGAGGCCCGGGGTTTGAACCGCGGACCTCCCATGTGGTAGATGGACGCCCTAACCACTGGGCCAAATCCGTTTCCCTATTTTTTATTTTTTAATTTATTTCTCTCCCCTTCCCCTCCGTTGTCTGCTCTCTGTGTCCATTTGCTGTGTGTTCTTCTGTGTCCGCTTGCATTCTTGCCATGTGGCACTGGGAAACTGCATCACTTTTTTTGTTCCATCATCTTGCTGTGTCAGCTCTCAGTGTGTGTGGCGCCACTCCTGGGCAGGCTGCACTTTTTTTGCTCAGGGCAGCTCTCCTTGTGGGGGTGCACTCCTTGTGTGTGGGGCACCCCCATGTGGGGGATACCCTTGTGTGGCATGGCACTCCTTGTGCATGGCAGCACTGTGTGTGGGCCAGCTCACCACACAGCTCCATATGGTAGGTGGACACTCTGTTGAGCCACAGCCACTTCCCTTGTATATGCAATTTTACCCATATTCATATTTCACATACAGTATTGCTGTGCTATACATTCCTATGTTATATTTTTTAGCTTTCCTTTTAGTAATATACATGATCTTAGACTCTCCCTTTAAACCACTTTCATATACACAAAACAGTACTGCTAGTTAGAAACACTATGTTGTGCTTTCACCTTTTCTATTCATTTCCAAAGATTAACACACATCCTTTTTACTAATTCTGCACAAGTTAACCCTCAGCTTTTCATTCTCTAGCCTAATTCTATTTTCTGGTAACCCATATTCAAGTTATTAACTCCATGAGGTTATACAACATATTTAGTTTGTAGTAGCACAATCATACCGTACTTGTTCTTTTCTGTCTGGCTTGCTTCATTCAACTTAACGTCCTCCAGGTTCGTCCGTGTTGTTGTATGCTTCATGACTTCATTTCTTCTTTGAGCTGCATAATATTCCATGGTGTGTATACAACACAGTTTGTATATTCATTTGTCAGTTGATGGACACCTAGGTTGTTTCCATCTTTTGGCAATTGTGAATAACACCGCTATGAGCATCGGTGGGCAGGTGTCTGTTTGTGTCACTGCTCTCAGTTCTTCTGGGTATATACCCAGTAGTGCTATTGCCAGATCACGTGGTGAATCTATATCCATCTTCTTTAGAAACTGCCAAACAGTCCTTCACAGTGACTGTACCATTCTGTATTCTCACATCTCTTCATATCTTCTTCAACATTTGTAGTTTTCTCTCTTTTTAATAGTGGCCATTTTGATAGGTGTAAAATGATATCTCATTATAACTTTGATTTGCATTTCCCAATTTCCCTAATCACTAGTGATGTTGAACATTTTTTCATGTTTTTTTTTCCCATTTATATTTCTTCTTTGGACAAAGGTCTATTCAAGTTCCTTGCCCACTTTTAAGTTGGGTCATTTGTCTTTTTATTGTTGAGTTGTAGCATCTCTTTGTATTTCATGAATATTAAACCCTTATCAGACATGTGATTTTCAAATATTTTCTCCCATTGAATCGGCTACCTTTTCACCCTTTTGCCAAAGTCTTTTTTTTTTTTTTAAGATTTATTTATTCCACCCTGCCCCCCAACACACACACACTATTGTCTGCTCTTTGTGTCCATTCGCTGTGTGTTCTTCTGTGTGTGCTTGTATTCTCGTTAGGCAGCTCTGGGAACCGATCCTGGGGCCTTCTGGAGTGGGAGAGAGGCGATTATTCTCTTGCGCCACCTCAGCTCCCTGATCTGCTGAGTTTCTTATTATCTCTCCTCTGTGTCTTTTTTTGTTGTGCCATCTTGCTTTGCCAGCTCTCTGTGTGGGCCAGTACTCCTGCATGGGGTAGCACTCCTGTGCAGGGCAGCACTCTGCACGGGCTGGCTCGCCACTCGGGCCAGCTTGCCTTCACTAGGAGGCCTTGGTATCGAACCCTGGACCTCCTATATGGTAGGCAGGAGCCCAATTGCTTGAGCCACATCTGCTTCCCATGACAAAGTCTTTTGAGGTGCAGAAGTGTTTAATTTTGAGGGGGCCCCATTTATCTATTTTTTGTTTTGTTGTGAGTGCTTTGGACATAAGGTCAAAGAAACCACCATCTACCACAAAGTCTTTGAGATGTTTCCCTACATTTTCTTCTAGGAGTTTTATGGTCCTGGCTTTTATATTTAAGTCTTTGATCCATTTTGAGTTGAATTCTTGTATAGGGAGTGAGATAGGGGTCCTCTTTCATTTTTTTGGTTATGGATATCCAGCTCTCCTAGCACCATTTGTTGAAGAGACTGTTTTGTCCCGTTAACACGGATTTGGTAGGTTTGCTGAAAACCAGTTGGCCATAGGGTAAGGGCTTATTTTTGGATTCTCAGTTCTATTCCACTGATCGATGTGTCTATCTTTATGCCAGTACCATGTTGTGTTTTTTTTTTTTAATATCCCCTTGTACCGTGCTGTTTTGACCACTGTACCTTTGTAATATGTTTCAAGGTCAGGCAGTGAAATTCCTCCCACATCGCTCTTCCTAGTTCGAAAGTTTTTGTCTATTTGGGTGCATTTTCCCTTCCAAATGAATTTGGTAATTGCCTTTTCTATTTTTGTAATGTAGGCTGTTGGAATTTTGATTGGTATTGCACTGAATCTATAAATCAGGTTGGGTAGGACTGACATCTTCATGATATTTAGTCATCCATCCATGGACACAGAAAGTTTTTCCATTTGTTTAGGTCTTCCCTGATTTCTTTCAGCATTGTTTTGTAGTTTTCTGCATATGGGTCCTGTATTTCTTTGATGAAATTGATTCCAAGGTAGTTGAACTTTTTTTTCTTTTTGCTATTGTAAATGCAATTTCCCCCCAGATTTCCTCCTCAGACTTTTCAGTACTAGTGTACATAAACATCACTGATTTTTGTGTGTTGACCTTGTATCCTGCCACTTTGCTGAACTCATGTATTAGCTCAAGTAGCTTTGTTATAGACATTTCAGAATTTTCTAAATGTAAGGTCTAAAAAGTGAGAGTTTTACTTCTTTTCCTATTTGGAGACCTTTTATTTATATATTTTTCTTGTCTAATTGCTCTATCTAGAACTTCTAGCACAATGTGAAATAACAATGGTGACAGGGGGCATCCTTGCTTTGTTCCTGACCTTAGCGAGAAAGCTTTCAATCTTTCCCCATTGAGTATGATGTTGGCTGTAGGTTTTCATATATGTTCTTTATCATATTGAGGAATTTTCCTCTATTCCTGTCTCTTGAAATGTTTTTATCAAGAAAAGATGCTGGATTTTGTCAAATGCTTTTTCTGCATCAATTGAGATGATCATGTGGGTTTTCCCCTCCAATTTGTTAATGTAATATATTAAGTTAATTGATTTTCTTATGTTGAACCATCCTTGCATATCAGGAATAAATCCCACTTGGTTGTGGTATATAAGTCTTTTGACATGTTGTTGGATTCTTTGTTCTTTTTTTTTTTTTTTAAGATTTATTTTATGTATTCCTGCCCCCCCCCATTGTTTTGCACTCACTCTCTGCTCTCTGGGTCGATTTGTTGTGTGCTCTCTGTGTCTGCTCATCTTCTCTTTAGGAGGCACCAGGAACTGAACCATCTCCTATGTGGGAGAGAGGTGCTCAATGCTTGAGCCACCTCAGCCCCCTGGTTTGTTGTCTCTCATTGTCTTTCCTCTTTGTGTCTCCTTGTTGGGTCAGCTCACCACACCTGCCCATTGCACCAGCTTGCTGTCTTGCTCATCTTCTCCAGGAGGCATCGGGAACTGAACCCAGGACCTGCCATGTGGTAAGCAGGAGCTCAATCACTTGAACCATATCAGCTTCCCATGAGATTGGATTCTATTTGCAAGTATTTTTTTGAGAATTTTTGCATCTGTGTTCATTAGAGAGATTGGTCTTTAATTTTCTTTTCTTGTGTTGTCTATTTGGCTTTGGTGTTAGGATGATATTGACTTCATAATGTGTTAGGTAATTTACCCTCCTCTTCAATTTTTTGGAAGAGTTTAAACAGGTTGGTGTTAATTCTTCTCGAAATACTTGATAGAATTCATCTGTGAAGCCATATGGTCTTGGACTTTTCTTTTCTGGGAGATTTTTGATGACTGGTTCAATCTCTTTAGATGTAATTGATTTGTGTTAGGTTCTTGTATTTCTTGTAGCATCTGTGTAGGTTGTTCATTTCTAGGAATTAGTCCATTTCATTTAGGTTGTCTAGTTTGTTGGCATACAGTTTCTCATAAAATCCTTTTATGATCCTTTTTCTTTTTGTGGGGTCAGTCATAACTTCCCCCTTTCATTTCTGATTTTATTTGCATCTTCTCTCATGATTTCTTTGTTAGTCTAGCTAAGGGTTTGTCAATTTTATTGATCTTCTCAAAGAACCAGCTTTCGGTTTTGTTGATTTTCTCTATTGCTTTTGTTCTCAATTTCATTTATTCTCCTCTAATATTTATTACATCCTTCCTTCTGCTTGCTTTGCTGTTCTTTTCCTAGTTTCTACAGTTGTTCAGTTAGATCTTTGATTTTAGGTCTTTCTTCTTTTTTAATAAAGGTATTTATGGCTGTAAATTTCCCTCTCAGCACTGCCTTCTCTGCATCCCATTGGTTTTTAAAAAAAATTTTTTTATCCCCCATCCCCCGCAGCTTTTTGTGTGCTGTCTGCTCTTTGTGTCCATTCGCTGTGTGTTCTTCTGTGTCTGTATTTATTTTTATTTATTACCCCCCACCTTGGGGCTTGCTTGTTGTCTGCTCTCTGTGTCCGTTCGCTGTGCGCTCTTCTGTGTTTTGCTTGTCTCTCTTTTTTTGTTGCGTCACCTTGCTGATTTGGCTCTCTGCGGCGCTTACGGGTCAGTGGCACTCCGCGGTACTTGTGGGCTGGGTGGCACTCAGCGGTGCCCAGGCTGGCAGCTCTCCACAGCGTGCGGGTGAGCCTGCCTTCACAAGGAGGCCCTGGGTTAGCCTCCCATATTATAGACGGGAGTCCAACTGATTGAGCCACGGCTGCTTCCCATCATCCCATAAGTTTTGATAAGTTGTGTTATCGTTTTCATTCCTCTCAATATATTTATTAATTTCACTTACAGTTTCTTCTTTGACCCACTGATTATTTAGGATTGTGTTGTTCAGCCTCCATACATTTGCGAATTTACCTCTTTCCTGTCTATTTTTTTAGATTTATTTAATTTTTTAATTTAATCTTTCCCCCTTGCTGTTTGTGTTCACTGTCTGTTCTCTGCATCTGTTCATCTTCTTTTTTTTTTAGGAGGCACCAGGAACCAAACCCAGGACCTCCTATGTGTGATGAAGGCACCCAATCACTTGAGCCACCTCTGCTCCCTGCTTGTTGTATCTCTCATTGTGTTTCCCTATTGTGTCTCTTCATTGCATCCTCTTGTTGCATCAGCTTGCTGTCTTGCTTGTCTTCTTTAGGAGGCACCAGGAACCAAACCTGGGGCCTCCTGTGTGGTAGGTGGGCACCCAACTTCTTGAGCCACATCTGCTTCCCTCCCATCTATTTTTTTAAAGATTTATTTATTTATTTATTTATTTCTCTCCCCTTCCCCGCCCCCCCCCACCCCCCCAGTTGTCTGCTCTCTGTGTCCATTCACTGTGTGTTCTCCTGTGACCGCTGCGATCCTTATCAGTGGCACTGGGAATCTGTGTTTCTTTTTGTTGCGTCATCTTGTTGTGTCGGCTCTCCGTGTGTGTGGTGCCATTCCTGGGCAGGCTGCACTTTCTTTTGCACTGGGCAACTCTCCTAATGGGGCACACTCCTTGTGTGTGGGGCTCCCCTACACGAGGGACACCCTGAGTGGCACGGCACTCCTTGTGTGCATCAGCACTGCGCATGGGCCAGCTCCACATGGGTCAAGGAGGCCTGGGGTTTGAACCATGGACCACCCATGTGGTAGGCAGATGCCCTAACCACTGGGCCTAGTCCGCTCCCCCCCATCTATTATTAATTTCCATTTGCATTCATTCTGATCTGAGAAGGGGCTTTGTATAATTTCAATCTTTTTATTGAGAGCTGCCTTGTAACCTAACTTGTGGTTTATCCTGGAGAAAGATCCATCAGTGCTTGAAAAGAATGTATAACCTGCTGAATTTGGGTGTAACATTCTGTATATGTCTGCTAAGTCTAGCTTGTTTATCAGATTGTTCTCTGTTTCCTTGTTGATCTTCTGTCTAGTTGTTCTATGTAATGATGTGAGTGGTGTGTTGAAGTCTCCAACTCTTATTGCAGAGATTTCTATTTCTCCCTTCAGTTTTGCCAGAGTTTGCCTCATGTATTTTGGGGCACCCTGGTTAGGTGCATAGACATTTATGTCTGTTATTTCTTCCTGGTGAATTGTCCCTTTTATTAATTATAATGGCCTTCTGTATCTCTTACAACATTTTTGCATTTAAAGTCTGTTTTGTCTGATATTAGTATAGCAACCCCTACTCTTTTTTGGTTACTGTTTGCATGGGGTATCTTTTTCTAACCTTTAATTTTCAACCAGTTTATATCCCTGGATCTAAGATGAGACTCTTGTAGGCAGCATATGGATTGCTCATGCCTTTTTTATCCATTCTGTCAGCCTGTATCTTTTGACTGGGGAGTGTATTAGTCGGCTAAAGAGGGTGCTGATGTAAAATACCAGAAATCCATTGATTTTTATAAAGGGTATTTATTTGGGATAGAACCTTACAGTAATTAGGCCATAAAGCATAAGTTACTTCCCTCACCAAAGTCTGTTGCCATGTGGTGGAGCGAGATGGCTGCCGATATCTGCAAGGGTTCAGGCTTTCTCTTCCTCTCAAGGCTCGGTGGTTCCAGCTTCTTCCAGTATCAGCTGTAGGCTGGGCAAAGTCTCATCTCTCTCCTGGGGCTTGTTTTTCTCTGCGCTGATCTGCTCTGTTCTCTCATAAGGCTAGCAGTAAACTATCAGGCGAACAGCTTGTCTCTCTTCCTGGGGCTTGTGCTGTGTCTAATGGAGCCTCTTCTCTTTTCTCACGTGTCTGCTTCTCTGTGTATTCATTTCCCAGGGCTCCAGCATTAAAACTCCAACTTTCTCTTCTGCCATGTCGTTTTCTCTGTGAAATGTCCTACTGGCACGGCCCAGTCAAAGCCATAATCGTTATTTAATCAAGTAAAAGTGAAACCTCTGAATCCAATCCAATATAATATGCTCAGAGGAACAGACCAATTCACAAACATAATCCAATATCTATTTTTGGAATTCATAAACAGTATTAAAGTGAGTTTAATCCATTCACATTCAATGATATTACTGTAAATGCATTATTTACTTTCACCATTTTATTATTTGATTTTCATATGTCATACCCTATTTTCATCTGTCTTTTTATTCTTTTGGTTATCCTTTCTGCTACTCTTGTCTTTTATACTCTCCTCCAAGCCTCTCTCTTCTGTCTTTTTCTTTCAGGCTGTAAAGCTCACTTTAATAATTCCTGAAATAATGGATTCTTTTTTATGAACTCTCTTAGTTTCTGCTTGTTTGTGAATATTTTAAACTCATTTTCATATTTGAAGGACAGTTTTGCTGGATAAAAAATTTTCAACTGGCAACTGAAAAATTTTCAATTTTTCAAGAGGAAAAATTTTCCTCTTTCAGTATCCTAATTGTATCATACCACCGTCTTCTCACCTCTATGGTTTCCAATGAGAAATCCACACTAAGTCTTACTGGGTGCCCCTTGTATGCAATGGTTTGCTTCTCGCCTGCTGCTCTCAGAATTTTCTCTTTATCTTTGACATTTGACATGTTGAGTAGTAAGTGTCTTGGAGTAGGTCTATTTGGATTTATGCTGATTGGAGTATGCTGTGCCCTTGGACATATAAGTTCATTTCTTTTTAATATGAGTGCGGTCACCCCTCGGGCTGAAGTGTGGTTTGCTGGCCTGGCGGGGGAGCGGCCGCGGTAGGCCTAATTCCGCTGCCCCCATAATAGGGTGGTTGGTCGGGCCCACCGCCACCCCTGAAGGAAGCTCGGCATGGGCGCAGAGTGCCCTCGGGTCTCCCCTTCTCGGCAGCCATGCTTCCGCGGCCGCCCCTCCTCCCGGATGGCGCCACACGATGCCTTGTGGGGCAGCACCCTTCTTCTTCTTTCTCCCTGCGCAGGTGCAGAGCGGAAAATTCCAGTCTGCCCTTTTCCCTCCCCCCGACAGCAGCAACAGCCAGGCGTGGGCGGAAAAATCCAGTCTGCCCTTTTCCCTCCCCCCCCCCCCCACAGCAGCAACAGCCAGGCGTGGGCGGGAAACTCCAGTCTGCCCTCTACCCCAGCAACAGCAGCCACCAATCCCTAAACCCTGCCCCTTCCCCCAGCAACAGCGACAGCCAATCCCTAATCACCACCCCTCCCCCATCCAGTACCGCCCACTGACCTTTCCCCGGCAACCAATCAGAACAGGGCGTGGCTTCGACCAATCAGCCTTCCCCAGCCCCTATAAAACTGTTGCCTCTCCCTCAATAAAGTGGACTTGTGTGTTTACCTTGTCTCCGCGGTAGTTCTTCTGCCGTGCGCCCTCCAGTCGTGAGAGCCCCCGACAAGGGCCTGGCCTCCCTTGTCCCCAGTTCATCACCTGCTTCTCCGGGCGACCCCTTTGTCGCCGGCTTTGCCGGGCGACCCCGTCAGCCGAACCGCGCAACCCCTGTGAGACCGACCCCTCGTCTGCTGCCGGACTGACCGCTCGTCCCAAGTGGGACCGACCCCTCGTCCCAAGTGGGACCGACCCCTCGTCCCAAGTGGGACCGACCCCTCGTCCTGAGCTGGACCGACCCCTCGTCCGCAGCCAGACCCCACCTCTACCGACCGAGCAAGCCGCCGCATACGAGTTACTTTTTCTGTCCCCTTTCTCTTCTCTTCTCCTTCTGGAACTCCCATGACACATATGAGGTTACATTTTGTGTTATTATTCAACTCCCTGAGCTCTTGCTCAATTCTTTTCCATCCTTTTCTCTTTGTCTTCTTTTCTCTCTTCAATTTCAGCTGTTCTGTCTTCTGTACTGAGCCACATCAGCTTCCCTGGGTTGCTTTTTTCATTTGTCTTGCTTGTTGTTTTTTCAGGAGGAATTAAACCCAGGACCTCCCATGTGGGAGCTCAACCATTTGAGCCACATCCATTTCCCTATATCACTTATTCTTTCTTCTATCAAGTCTGCTGTTGTATGCCTCTAATTTGCTTGTTTTAAAAAAGAGGTTTAAGGGAAACGGACTTTGGCCCAGTAGTTAGGGCGTCCATCTACCACATGGGAGGCCCGCGGTTCAAGCCCCGGGCCTCCTTGACCCGTGTGGAGCTGGCCCACGCGCAGTGCTGATGTGCGCAAGGAGTGCTGTGCCACACAGGGGTGTCCCCGTGTAGGGGAGCCCCATGCGCAAGGAGTGCACCCATAAGGAGAGCCGCCCAGCGCGAAGGAGGGAGCAGCCTGCCGAGGAATGGCGCCGCCCACACTTCCCGTGCCGCTGACGACAACAGAAGCAGACAAAGAAACAAGACGCAGCAAAAAGACACAGAAAACAGACAACCGGGGAAGGGGAGGGGAATTAAATAAAAAAAAAAAAAAAAAAAAAAGAGGTTTAAGACCCACCCTGAATGAGGTAATTTTTTAAAAGGAGGTACCAGGGATTGAACCTGGGACCTCATACATAGGAAGCAAGCATTCAATCACTGGGCTACATCTGCTCCCTTTAATTTTTTTTTAACAAATCAGTTTTATTGATAATATAAATAAAGCATAGACTTCACCCAAAGTGTACAGTCAATGGTATTTGACATGATCGTAGTTGTGAATTCATCACTTCAATCACCATTAAAGCATTTTCATTATTTCCATAATAATAATAAACTAAAAACAGACAAACAGGAACATTCTTCACTTCTCAATCTCTCTACCTCTAGTCTGATTTTGATCTCACCTATCATGTCTTTCATTCCCATGAGCTGTTACTTTTCTTTTCAGGTTTTCTAATGTTTCTTTGTGCTCACTCAGTGTCTTCCTGATGCCTTTTATCTCTTTAGCAATATTGTCTTTTTTTTAAAAAAGATTTATTTATTATCCCCCACCTTCATTGTTTGCAGTCACTGTCTGCTCTCTGTGTCTTTTTGTTATGTGTTCTCTGTGTCTGCTCATCTTTTCTTCAGGAGGCACCAGGAACTGAACCCAGGACCTTCCATGTGGAAGAGAAGCACTCAATCACCTGAGCCACCTCAGCTCCCTGGTTTGTTGTGTCTCTCATTGTCTTTCCTCTTTGTGTCTCTTTTGTTGCATCATCTTATTACATCAGCTCACTGGGCCTGCCCACTGTACCAGTTTGCCTTCTCCAGGAGGCACTGGGAATTGAACCTGGGACCTCCCATGTGGTAGGCAGAAGCACAATCTCTCGAGCCACATCTACTTCCCCATATTGTCTTTCAACTCATTAATTTGATTTTGGAAATTTGTATGAATTGCATTAATTAGTTGTCTCAAATCCTGTGTCTCATCTGGGGCTTTGCTATATTCCTTTACTTGGGCCATTTCTTCCATTTTCTTAGTGTGGCTTGTAGTTTTTTGCTGATGTCTAGGCATCTGATTAGTATGGTGAGTTTACTCAGATGCTCAATTTCTCTTCCATAGGGATTTAGTGGTGGGAGGCTGTGTTATAGCTGTTCTTTCATTCTTGGTTCAACCTGTTCTGGGTCTTTAGGATTGTCCCTTGTTCATATCTGGGTCCTGGACCCAGTAATGGTTTGCAGATCCACTTTCAAGGGCCTTGGGGAGGGAGGTTGTAAATGTGGAAAATGCCTCTCTCATTTACCTTTAATTTCCTCACATGCACTTCCTTGGTCTGCCAGTAGATGGCGATCTTTGACAGCCTTCTCAGTTCAAAGCCTCATGGGAGTGTGTTTGCTGAAATACCACTGCATTAATGTCCAGTCCCAGGATCCTGCCTGGAGGCTAAGAGCCTCTTAATCCAAACTTCTCAGAGGCAGTTCTCTAACCTTTGCTGGCAGCCCCATCCTTGTTCCTGAGTAGAGAAGAATTCTACTCCCCTGTGTGTCCTCAACAACTAGGGCTTGTCAGTAGAGAGGGAGATTGGGTGGGTCGTATATCTTTATTCCCTTGTTGACTCCCAAGACAAACAATGGCATGGCCCCACCCAGGCTGGAAGTGGGACCCAGCAGACCAAATCTGTGGGTCAAAAGCTGAGTCAGCCTTAGGCTGTGTCCCTTCTCTCCCTTTCCTGAGGAGGTGAATCCCTGGGGCCCCCTTTGTCTGTAGCCACCGCCCCAAGGCCTGAGTGTCTCCAGGGTGGGGGAGGATGCCAGCAGCTGCAGCTGCAGCTTTTAACTCACAGTTTTGCCATCACAGTTCTTTTCCTTTGCTCCTCTTTTCTCTGGGCAGTGTCCAGCCTTCTGCTGGTATCCTAAACCCTAGAACATATTTTTCTAGGCTCTTTCTTCCTGTCCTTTAGCTATTTTTCTGGAGAGAAGAGAGTCCCATGTCTTTCTAGTCTGCAATCTTCCTGGAACCCAATTAATCTTATACTTGAGATTCTTTTTTTTTTTTTTTTTCCTTCTGGCTGTCTCATTGCTCTGGCACCATTTGTACCCTTCTTCCATTGAATTGTTCTTGCACTTTTGTAAAAAATTGGTTGGGCATATATATATATGTAGGTCTACTGCTAGGTTCTGGTTCCTCTACTTTATTCTTCTTTTCAAAAATTGTTTAAGCTGTTATTTTATGTTATTCTTTTACCAGGCAGATATATTTTTTCAATTTTTAGGGTTTTAAAGAGATCTTTTTAGTATAACCTGGAGCATGTCATCTTCCTATATAAGATCCTTAAGGGCATCGTGTAGCAGTAGGGTGAAATCCAAACTCTTGATCTCAGCTTTGGGCTGTGGTTCCTGCCTGGCCTCATCTCTCCAAGTTTCCCTTCACTATCACCTCTGCTTCTTTCTAATTCTTTCCCCTGGCCCTTGCAAATGCTGATACTTTTGGGTGTTTTTTTTTCAGGAGTTGCCAGGGATTGAATCCGGGACTTCGTATATGTGACTTATATGCTCAACCACTGAGCTCCGCCTGCTCCACTGATACTTCCATTTTGGAAGTTGTTTCCCTTATTCTTCATCTGGCTTGCTCTCATTCCTCCTTCAGATCTACTCTCAACTTCCTTCCCTGAATCTCTGCCCCCTGCCCCCTGGGCTTTGTTTGCCCCTGTTTCCCAGGGCTTAGCTCAGCCCAGTCCCTGGCATGCAGTCGGTGCTCAATGACAGCTAGGGAAAGATGACTCAACGGTTCTCTCTTCCTTGGCCATCATGGGCCTCAGGGTTGAGGTTCCCTGCCTTTGGCCCCGGCCTCTGACAGCCAGGCCCTGCCCCACTTCCCCAGAGAAACTCTAAGGCCCAGGAGACAGCGGGAAGAGGCAACAACCTGGAGGGCTGCAGGAAGAGGCGGCTCTGGAGCGGCTGCTGACCCCCGGCCTCAGGCCCGCCCTGCAGGGGTGGGAATGGGGGAGACAGGGAGAAGCTCAGATCAAAGGCAGCCAGAGGAGGGAAGCCACAGGTGGGAAAGAAGTGACAGGAGGGCCTCCTCCTGCCTGCTCCTCACCCCTCTCAGCCCACGCAGAGTTGCTCTCTTCCTCAGCGCACCGTCCTTCACCGAGGGGCCCGCTGCGATTTGCTGCTCCGTTTTCCACCCCGTCCGCAGGGGTGTCTGCCAGCCCTCGGTATGGCCCCTCCCTTGGGACCTGTCTGGACTGTACCTCTGGGCAGCACCAACAAGGCCCCTGGGCGGCACTGCCTCCTCTTTCTCCCTGCAGACGTGGCAGTCCCGCTCCAGCTGCTCTGCCTCAGTGTCCGTCCCTTCTCCTGGTCTCCGGCTCTCTGTCTTGGAGACTCTGGCAACAACCAGAGAGAAGTCAAGGAACCTTCCCTTCCCAAACTCTTCCTCAAGAGGCTGAGAGGGAGTGAGGGGGCTGGACGTCCCTGTGCCCTCTTCATGAGCTCTCTGGGTGAAGAAATGGCACCCAGCAAAGTCCTCTGAATCCAGGGCGGTATGGGCGGAGGGGCTTCCAGGCCCTGTCCCGAGGGAAGGACTGTGGGAAGATGGCCAAGCCGGGAGCTCCAGGAATCAGCCCCTCCACCAAAGCCATGGAACTGGACAGAAGCAACTGAATCAACTATTTTAAAACCCTGGAGTCAAGTGGAGCACTGCAGGAAGAATATGGTAAATTGCGGTAAATACTGAATTTTTCCCTCCCTGAGGTGGCTACCACCCTCACCCCCACCCATTTGGCAGACAGCAGTGGGGGCTGCACCCTGGGCTCCTGTGTACTTGCCAGTGCCCAGGTGGGCTATAAGAATCTAGTCATCCAAAATGCAGGGGGCGTGGTCTGATTGCTGATCATGCTTTTTTTTTAAAGATAGATTTATTTATTTAATCCCCCTCCCCCTCCCCCCCACCCTGCTGTTTTTGCAGTCTGTATCCAATCGCTGTGTGATCTTCTATATCTATTTCTCTTTTGTCTTCTCTTCTCATTTTTTCTCCTCTAGGATTCACCGGGATTTGATCCTGGGAATGTTTGATGTGGGCAGAGGTTCCCTGTTAGCTGCGCCAACTCAGTTCCTGGTCTCTGCTGTGCTTCACCTTGACTTTCCCCTTGTCTCTCTTTTGTTGTGTCATCATCTTGCTGCGTGACTCACGTGCACGGGCACTGGCTCACTGCCTGGGCATTCAGCTCGCCATGTGGATACTGGCTCACCACGTGGGCACTGGCTCACCATACGGGCACTGCCTCATGTGCAGGCAAGCTTTCTCTTCTTTTTCACTGGGAGGTCCCAGGGATTGAACCCCGGGTCCTCCCATCTGGTAAGTGGAAGCCCTATCCCTTGAGCCATATCTGCTTCCCTTTTTTTTTAGGAGGTACCAGGGCTTGAACCCAGGACCTTGTATGTGGGAAACAGGCACTCAAGCACTGAGCCACATCTGCTCCCAATCTTGCTTTTCAACAGCTACTTCAGATTGCCAGGGGGTGGGCTCTGAGGGTAGCCATTGTTCCAACCCCCCCCTTAACTGCCCCCCCTTCAAAGCGGCAGAGGAATCTTAAAGAGACAGTACCTATTTTTTCCCCCTCTTTTCTCTTAACATTCCTTGCCTGAGAGCAAAAATAGTTGGAAAAGGTCAAATTGACAGCTCCAGACCTCAACAACAACAACAAACCTAGCAATCCCAGAGGAGTGGGAGAACTAGGCTTCCAGAGTCAAAACTCCAAATACTCAGAACATTCGGTTCTCAACGAAAAATTACAAAACTCACAAAGAAACAGGAAAGTATGGCCCATGCACAGGAAAAAAATATTGCCAGAAACCATCACTGAGGAGACTCATACAATGGAACTATTAGTCAAAGACTTTAAATCAGTGACTCTTAATATGGTTTTATTAAATATGGTCAGTGAGCTCAAGGAATCCATACACAAATAACATAAAGTAAATTAGGAAAACAGTGTCTGAAGAAGATAAAAGTGATAGAAATTACAAAAAGGAACCAAACGTGATCAGACTGCAGCAGCGTTAAAAGCAGCAACATCAGTGCTGACGCATGGGTAGAAGAGGCTGCATTTATATCTGGTGACCAGGTTTCCAGTGACAAGGAAGAGGATTATATTTGTTATGTCCATGGTCTCAGTTCTGAATACATTCCTACAGAATTAAGTGATGACTTAGCTAAATACTTAAAGCTTCCAGAACCTTTGACTTCATTGCCAAACCCTCCATCAAAGAAAATTATCAGATGAACCTGTAGAAGTGAAGGATTACACTAAATTTAACAGGAAAGATGTGAAGATGGAAAAGAAAAATAGCAAAATGACTGCCACTCAGAAGGCTCTGGCTAAAGTTGACAAGTGTGGAATGAAAAGTATCAATGCCTTTTTGGTGCAGAACTTTAAAACAATAACATGAAAAGATTCGAAACTTTGAAAATGAAATCTAGCAAAAATTTATTTTTGCTATTTACACGTTCCATTTTTTTTTTTTTTAAAGATTTATTTATTTATTTAATTCCCCTCCCCTCCCCCGGTTGTTTTCTGTGTCTATTTGCTGCGTCTTGTTTCTTTGTCCGCTTCTGTTGTCATCAGCGGCACGGGAAGTGTGGGCGGCGCCATTCCTGGGCAGGCTGCACTTTCTCTTCACGCTGGGCGGCTTTCCTCACGGGCGCACTCCTTGCGCGTGGGGCTCCCCCACGCGGGGGACACCCTTGCGTGGCAAGGCACTCCTTGCGCACATCAGCACTGCGCATGGCCAGCTCCACACGGGTCAAGGAGGCCCGGGGTTTGAACCGCGGACCTCCCATATGGTAGACGGAGGCCCTAACCACTGGGCCAAAGTCCGTTTCCCTACACGGTCCATTTTTGTCCTTCTATGCCACTGTACTTCCTGATCCTTAATTGCCACCTTTTGGGGGAAAAAAACGATGCTCAATAGAGAAGATGAAGGGCAATTTTCAAGTTCACTTAAACATGTCTTCATATTTGATTTTTGTGTTCCTGAACAAAATATGGAAAAGTAATTGTGTAACTCCATGGCTAGTGGCCTTTGGACACTTATTTGACAAAATGAGAAGTAATCAAGTAAACTGAATTAACATATAGCAGCACAATTTCCTTAGTTATCTGACATGTGACAATATTTGAGTGCATTCTTGCTATTTTATGCAACTTTGCCACACAGTAGCTGTGGCAATACTGTTTTCAACATACTGAGAGAAACCATATAACACAACAGTCAGATAAACTGTGACCTTTCAAAAGGCTTTAATTTTGGGTAAAACTTTTGTTTAGTGTTATTTTTCTGTTTTTATGAGTATATGTTCATTGTAGAAAATATATAAAAGTATAAAACAAAAATTGTAATCTCTCAACTTTTCATTACCCAGAGATAATATGGTACATTTTCTTTTAATAATATATATTTTAAAAAGGAATAGTATTAGTAATTTTGTAGCTTTTTAAAAAACATTATTTTGTGAGCATTTCCCTAGGCAAGTATTCTTCCTAAATATGCTTTTATAATGATAGTATAATTTTCCATTATTTGTATATTTGATTACTTGATATTAACCATGATCCTATTTTGAATATTTATATTATTTCCAAATGTTCACTATTATAAATAATGTTGTAAAGAAGCAGATTATATGTAAGCATTTATCCACATCTTTTATTGTTCCATAGAGTGGATTTTTTAGATGCAGGCTTAACCTGAGTCAAAAATATGAAGTTTTTCCAATTTTTGGTAATATATTTCATGGAAAGCTATAGCATATTCACTCTAGCATAGAGTGTATGTGAGTTCTTATCTTATTCACTGTCACTTTGTTAGTTTTTTTATATTTGACAAATAAATGGAAAAAAGGCAAAAAAGGAACAATTAACTTTGTAGCTCAAAGTACGGTAATTGAAGTGAAAAAAAAAAC